>NC_134432.1:16865000-17560000 GCF_030867145.1 Opisthocomus hoazin
CTCTTTCAGTAAAAAGAGCAGTAATAATATGTTGAACAACCCTGAAATAAATTTTGTCATGTAAAAAATTAATTACGCATTCCAAACCTGGTCACTGTAGTCCTCTGGGAATTGCCTCCGCACCTCAGGATCTGTAAATAATTGACAGATAATATTAATTGGCTTTGGATTAGTGAGCAAGCAGAGAATCACACATTAATATTTGATCAGAAGATGATAGCAACCCTGGCAGGGGATCCAAGGAGGGCAGCTGAGGCTGCTATGTTGATAAGAGCAGGGAAGGACTTTTCAAGGCTCTCCCTTTACCCTCCTCCAGAAAGACAAAACCTGTATATACAACACACACACAAAACACATGAAACCATCGATATCTGTGTGTACACACACACGCATACAGACACACATATCTATATGTAAATATTGTATTTCTATATAAATTATTTCATAAGAGATGTCCTGGTGCTACACTGAACTTTAGGCTGTTGCCTTGTGCAATATCTTTCTGGCTGCAATTTGCCAGCCAGCCTTGTCACCTGAAAATGGTCACCAAATGCACTGCTATTTTCTTTGTGATCAGGTAACCAGTTTTGCCAGCTACAGACACTGCATCAACTAACTTCTGTAGATGTTTTCAGCAATACCAAATTACAAATCTCTCAAAGCTACTTTATATTAATGTTGAGGTATGCTTCCTAGAAACAAAAAAACATTTACCCAGAATCTGAAAGAGGTAATTATTGTAGCCCTGGAACCGCTAATATTTCAGATTAGCAAGCATTCAAGACTGATGTAAGGTCCTTATTCCTCCCTGGCTTGTCAGAATAAATAATATGGTAGTATTCCCTGAATTTAATTAAAGAGGTTCATAAAACAACAAAGTATCATGATTGAAATTATTTATATGACAACCTATTTAAACCAGAACTCTTCAAAGCCATTCGTTTTTCAAAGGAATATGACTGAGAAGACCAGATTCCATTCGACAAATAATTGTTTTAATTACAAAAACCAGAAGACAGACCAAACAACAATCACGCAAGAGTTCAGAATATAAGGCACAGAGAAATCAGGCGGTATCCTACACAGTTTGCACCCTTTGTGCAGCCCGGTGGGTTTGGCTGCCTGCGGCTTGGCTCACTGCACACCCTGTTGCAGCTTCCTGACTCCCTGTACAGGGTCTCCACAAGCTTGGCTCATTCTGTAGGCAGTGATGTTCCATGCCCAACCTCTGCGGGTCGACTACTGCTACGCCGCGTTGTAGCCGAGGCTTAGGGGAAGAGGCATTTTTCTGACACATGCACCACACACTGTTATTTCAGAATAGTCCCTCCCATTTGCAAAGTCTATGTTAGTAATAAAATAGTTGATTGGGATTCAATTGCTAGCAAATACAAGCTTTTTATTAAAGTGTATTCTTTTTACGTCAGAAATACAGGAAGACTGCACACTAATAAACTTTCTAGCTTAACTTCTTCCAGACATTCCGATTCTTAGTTTTAACATTTCACCATTACACACATACATACAATTACATGCACAATATATCAAATTTTACATACGAATATGAGCAAACCCTTCTACATTAACACAACAAAGTAGAAAAAGTAAGCAAAGGATCACATTTTAACGCCTTAAATCTCTATGCAGGTAAGTGTTCTGAGCTGAGCGTCCCAACGTGACCAGCTGAGCTCTCACGAACAGTCCTTCACACACACGGAACAGCTGGCAGGACAAGACAGTCTCCTATTTCACCAAAGCAAGCACAGTATCAGTCGCAAGACGAAACTATGCAACATTTATTATGATGCATATTTTTAAATATTTTAAAAATTAATTATTTGAGGCTAAACTTTTCACAGAAAAGACAAATCAACAGAAAGAAATAAATTTGTAAATCCAACTACATAACATTGCTGAAGAAATCTGTAACAGTGCCTGGAACATGACACTGACATCCCCCCCACATACACACACTTCTATGGACCCATTACTCTCAAACTTAATCTAAATTTACATACATATACTGACACACAGAGCATTTTGTCATTTACCATCTTTTTAAGGAAACGAGGAATTAAATTGTGATATAAATCCTTAGTGTTTGCTCTAAACACATTCCTCCATAGACTGCAATCCCATTCTCCATTCTTTAAAAATACAACAAAACAGATTCATCACACAAAGTAATTGTGCGTGTGCAAGTAGTGCTTCTCCTGTTTTGTTAGCATCTTGAAAGCCCTCCTGCGTTTCAGGAGCTCACTGGTGTGGTGGCAGGCCTACAGGAACGTATTTGTCAGCACTTTTCTAAACCCTGAAAGCTCCTTGCGAGATCACTGTCCACAAGACAGAGGTGCATTGTGCACCGCTTTGCAAGACACCAAGATCCACTCCTAAGCACTGGTAGCTGGAAGTTATCATGGGCAAATAAATGCACGCTGCTGCTTTTATTGTCTCAGAGGCCCCCTTACAAATCTTTCTCATTAAAATGAAACAAAAGACAACTTCAATAATAACTTCAAAGTCACAGCCAAGGATTTTTGTTAGGCTCTTTTCAGTTCTGATTCAGAGTTTTGACTTAAATATGTTCACTCTTACAGAAAATTGGGGTGTTTTTTTCCTGCCTCTCAAAAAATTCTGTGCCATCAGGAAATAAGGCAGAGCAGTGGCCATAGCAAACACAGCATAAAATCCACCGAAAAAACCCTCCCTGTTCCATACATGCCCCTAACATAGGAAAGGGAAAGTAAATCAACTTACAACAAACCAAAAGATTTCCACTGTCCTCACCTCTCACAAGGACCACAACATTTTGTTCATCAGTTGACTGGACTACACACTGAACAGGATTTAGCCAAATTTTCAATGTTGACTCATTCACATGCACTGTCTATGATGTTGAGTGCAGTACATAATTACAATGCAGTTACAGTGATCACCAATAAAAAGAAACAAACAATAACTTCCCCCCCACCATCAATACATCAGAATGTGTATCTCCAGCATTTCTTTAATATCCTTTGACATCAATAGCCAGTAAGAAGGATATTTCAATTTTCAAAGTTACTCAAATGTTTAACTGATCTACTACAAAATTGTTTTCCTTAATTATTTCAGAGTTATGTGTTTCTGAATATTTGTTCTTTAGGGGTAACACGCACCAATTAAAAACTAGACCATGGGTTGTTAAGGTCTTTACAATGCACCAAAATCAGATCATCTTTGTAACTAGCTTAAGACTGCATTTTGTCATGTGCTCTTGCCATAGAAAGAATTGTGATATATCCTTGCTACAGGCAGAGCAACGCTTCAGTCTTTGCTGTCCATCCCCAAGGCCTCCTCTCCCCGCAAAGGAGCGGCGAGGCAGACAGCCACCTCCAGCACTGCTGGCTCAGGCGACGTCTCAACACGAAGGCTGGCCTCCACCTTCTCTTGAGAAACGGACAGAGTATCTGCTGCTGCTGTGGTCTGCATACCACAAGAGGCAGGTACACCGTATTTGACGAACCCTTCCTACAGGTCATCCAGACTAGTTACTCATACACTGTGAGTTAATATTTAGAATTTCTATTTCTCACTTTGTATCTTCATTGAGCTTGGTAACAGGAGAAAATTGAAAGATTCAGTAAGACAAAACGGAGAGTTTAAACTTTTCCACACAGCAGCTTATCAACTGTAATATAATTTTTACTTCACTATTGCATCGCTTTTTTATATCTCTTAGCCAGTACCGTTCCACTTGTACCTGTCCATTGATGTGTATCCTACAGGATAAATTACTTCTACGTCTTAAAAATTAGACAGTAAAACATACGCACTGCAAGGTTCAGTAAGAAGACAGGAGGAAATTTGCTGGATGCTTTCTGTGCTGTGAAGACTTCAAGGAACTGAAGTAGTTACAGTTGTTTTCCAGACTAAGCGACGGAGAACACGTGAATAGGGGCTTTGGTGAATTGAATCCTCACGTAGACAGGACTATTTCACTCACCAGATTAAACATTACCACACCGCAACTGAGAAAAAGATGTGACTCTAATCAGAGTCCCTACCCAAAACAGTTTCTACAGGTTCAAAATGAAAACGTTCTCCAAGCACACAGGCTACAATTACATTGTCATCCAAAACATGGATCTCAGAGTGATAAGATACATTCATAAGCTAACTTGTCTTTAATATACACAAAACCTTTCTATGTCAATCAACTGCACGTATTAGAATCAACTCAATTCCATGCATAATGCATGAAATGCATGAAAGTAACTTAATTTCTCATCCACCGATTTCAATGGAAATAACAGCAATATGTACTCAGCTGGATAAGCAAAGCACCTTGTGGAATTGCACTGAACGTCACATCCCTGTTAAGACAGTGGGATATATAATTCGCATGCACTCTGCTTTTCATGACACATCTTATAACAGCATCAGAATGGCTAATCCGTATAACCTGGAACCCTACAGTTAAGAAAACCACCTTTAAATTGTGCCTGGCAGCCACATGCTTGCACATCCTCATGATTTACAAGTACTTTGTATTTAACAATGCACCAGCTCCATCACTTCAGCTTTTAAATAGTCTGGGAATATTCACTACCTTTATTTGGAAAACACTACACAATGGAAAAAGAAACTACATAACATCTTTTTATAGCTTTCCTCGCTTTATCCATTCTTCACTGTTAATCTAATGTTCATTTAAAAGATGTTTTCAACTACATTTACCTACACATACATACACAATAAAATTAAATTTAAATTCTATGTGGTCATTACATGAAGTTCCATGAAGCTGAAGCACACTCTCTAAACCAAGAGGATTTACATAAATACATACATTTAGATGGTGGCCATGAAAACACCTGACTTTATGAAATATAAACATCTACAAACAAACATTACTATTACTCAGTATGGCCAGGCCCTCCATTGAAAGGATAAGCACAAGGCGCCTAATAACCACAACAGACACAATATCCAAATTATTCTGAAGAGGGGGAAATGGTCGTACGAACAGAGGAATACAGGAGGGTAGCTCAGACAAGCATTCAGGACTCAGCTTTAATCAGCACAATATGCTTCAGCATTCATGTGAAATACTTGGTAAAGACATGAACATATCCGACTGTCAACTCTGCCTATGAAACTGAAGTAACTTGAAGACTTCAAACACTTTTACTAACAGTAATTTGTTTTGCACACTGCATGCAAACAGAATTAGATGTAGCTCCATTGTACCTCCAGACAGTAACAAAACCCTTTGCAACTCAAAACACAGTGAACCCTCTTCCCCTAGGTACTTCACAGGCTTTCTAATGAAATAATGCTCATATATTTTTCTACTTTAATACTCCCTAGGCAAAGTAAACACACAGAAAATGCATTTTTCAAGTTCAGGAGAGGGGAATCTATTTGCTGACATCAGAACAAGTGAAGAGACAGACTGAAATCCTAACCAACCTCTTACGTAGTCACAGCGAAGGCCAGAGCTTGAAGATTTCCAGGGCATCAGTCATCTCTAGAGTTATAAAGCATTAAAAGCTCAGCTAAGGTCAGCAAAAGAAGACATCGCAAAACAACGAGCAGACAAAGTGAAAGATAACAACAGAAAGCAAAAAGTCACCTGAATTATGGAGCTGCTTCTCAAACTAAACTTTTCCCAAACCCCAAAACCTGAACAGGTTGTGCTGCTACAGGTTGAACTTCCATGTTGATAGTAATTTCATATCTCCTGTTCATCTTTCATGACATCCAATTTTGTAGTTTCAGCTCACAAAAGATGACAAGATCACAGAGTTTCTGCCTAAAGCAAGTGCTGACAAACTTCTCTGGAAAATAACCATATACTAATATTAATAGCATGCTGAAAGACAGCACTGGAAATTGTAAGTTACAAGTGTAAAGCAGAAAGCATACAAACAATACCATTCCAAACTATAGCTTATCTGCTATCTCCATCCCTGTATGAGCGCAAGTGCAATGAAATACACATTTGTCACAAATTGAAATTAAAACTGTGGGTACTACGAAAAAATGGAACTTAATTCCATTCCTAACGGTTACACTCAGGTTTAAAAATCTTTTAAACCAGTGGCATGTCATATGTATTCCCTAAGATTCATGAGTGACTTCACTGCAGTCGGAGTGGGTTCACCTACCAAGCGGACGCACGTCACTGTAAGCCCTCTTCCCAGAGGATACCGCTCCGCACAAAGCAGCTGCTGCCCACAAAGTCCAGGCTGGCCAAAGACCTGGAGATCCACCAGCCTTACTGCTCACACGGACATCCCGCTCTAGGGAGGGCCAGTCAGGAAAAACACGAAACGACCACGTGGTTAATTTGGAAGCCGTTTCCTTTGCAACTATTTTAAGAGGTGCTTTTGAGGGAAACTACTGAATCGCTTCTCATATGAACAACATGTGAAATTTTTGTAACTGAACATATTTTTTATTTTGAAAAGCGATAAGACAATGCTATTTCTCAGTAAGAGACAAGCAAAACTTCTCTGCACTGTCACAGCAGCATGTTGATTCCTTGCCATGCATTTATAGACTATCCACAAATGGATAACATAAACCAGTTTTCACTGCTAACACATTTAGTTTTTCCCTCTAGTAGCAGAGATTCTACCTCACATCTAAGTACATTAGAGCATCGTATTGATTACTCAACCGTATTCAAGCTATTATTGTTAGTATTTTAGTATATACGTGAATGTTTCCAAGTTTTAAAACCAATTACTGCCTCTCCCTACAGAATCTTGTTCCACAAAAAGCCAAATACAGAAGAATATTGAAATTAGCTGTGAACTGCATAATCCCATTGTTCAATTTCATGGCATTTAAGACACTACCTTCCCCTCCTCACAAGTCTAAATGTTAATCCATGCTGTAACCTGATTTAATTTTCCAGATGACAGGATGGGAACGTGCTACAATGGCATATTAGTGTAACTATGCTGCTCTTTTACTCTCAACTTTTCTTACACCATAAAGTGAAGAGCTTTGCTTTTAGAAGAGGTATGCTTAATCACTTCTAAAAGTAGCAGAACTCAAACTGGTCTGTATTTGAAGTACATGGAAATTACTAAAACCAGGGAAGTTCTTCAGAAAATTATCAGAAAATACCTCCTATGGTTAACCACACAATACCAATACATACCAACCTGTTTCTTCTGATAAAAGTCAGCTAATTTAATCCATACTGGCTACAAATCATTCAGCTATACTAATCACAAATTGAAAAATACAATGAAGATTACTTCAATTTTCCTCCCTAACTGAATGATTTAACTCATTCACTTCAGGTCTTAATAGTTGCAATCCCTCTAAAATGGAATGGAATTCCAATCAGAGCAACTTTAATTTCAACACCCACTACACACTATAGTACTTATGCAGCACAACGAAAAACAACGTAAACTTCTTTCCAAACCTCTGCAAACTCCTTGAAGTCCTGTATTCAGCACAGCCAAACACTTCTGCTTGCCCCTAAACTGCTGCAGACTTAGCACACAGAGAACATTTCGCACGGGGGGAAGAGGGGGAGGAGGGAAAAAGGCAGCGGGGGTGGGGGGCGGTGGAGAAAATGAGGGAGAGAAAACAACCTACACACACACACACACACAAGACGACAGACTAGAAACCTGGCAGAAGCACGTTCTGGCAGGAAATATATACAGAATAAAAATTATCGTTTTCTGGATATGAAGCTTTAAGCCTTCAATCTTCTCATCTTAAAGTACTCCTTACTCTAGAAGTGTACAAGTCAGAAAACAACCAAGATGTAAAAGAAAATTCTGTAAGAATGTCTTACAAACGATATTAAAAAAAACAAAAACAAAATACACCAAAAAAAAAACCTGCCAGCACCACAGCCCCTGCAACTGAAGTTACCCTAAACTATCAATATGCATAGCAAGCACATATAGCAGGTTCAATATTCAAAAATACAACCCACATGAGAATAGTATCCAATTAAACTCTCCACCTAGCAGATCACACTCCAAAGAAATATTCTGTTTCTAGGATATAGCCTGCATCTTTGTGACAAGTTAGGCATAAATAAGGGGACACTGCCCTGTCGTTCTCAGTTACTGACGTTTTTGTGAATGATGCACAGCCTCTGGTTGAGTGAATCAGCAAGCACTACACACACCAGCTGCTGTTCAAAGGAGTCCATTGACATTAAGGCCATAAAAAACAGACTTGCAAGTTTGCCTCTCTCAACAGAACACTTGGAAGTCTGCCCTGCAAGTGCCAAAAACCTCGCTGGTAACGTGAAAATGCTTTTCACAACAGTTTAATCTAGAAACAGAATATGAGGTTTGCAACTCATGCATGAAATGCTGTTCAGAGTTCAGTAAAATGATCCAAACGTGGGAAAGACTGAGCGCAAAGGCAACATAAAATATACATCACAGGAAACGGGAAGGAAGAGAGAAAACCAGAACAGATTAATCAAATCACTATGATTTCTGTAATTATTTTTATATTACCAACACGTCAAGAGCCAGAGGGGCAGTGAGGAGCAGAACTTTCCTAGGCAGCGTTCAGCAATATCCTACACATTTTATTTTTTTTTCTACAAATCCTTCCAAATTAAAGCAGGTTAAACAACAACTTTCTTGTGGATTTTTACTTAAGGCTACATACAGTTCTCCAGAATAAAAAGAATTATCTTCAAAATTCAAATGATTCTGCACAATATGAAGAAATAATAGCCCCAACAATACAAGAATTGGCAGAAGTTGCCACAGTTGCCCTTACGTTTCAGCACACCCGGGGCGGCCGGGTTCCTGACCACTCTCCTCACATCAGTTTGCCAGCGCACGCATTAGTCCATCAGCAGCTTTATGACCCATTCAGAGTAAACCTTAAATACGAGAGTGCCACTGCTTCCAGCAACTTTCCATCTAAAAGGATCTTGGTTAAATTCATCTTACAATCTTGTTAAAAAACTAACGTGCAATAAGTGCAAAATAGGAACGACACGCACTTCTTGGGGAAGACAACACAAAAAACATTCATGGTCTTTTACAGAAAGAAGAGGTTACATTAGTTTCCTCTTAGCACGTCCTAATCAGTTACTTGGTGTCATGTCAAGTTGTTGAACTGTCCCAGCTTGCCACTTAAAAGGCATTCAGCATCACATGGACATTCCACTAAAGAAAAGTAGTGGAGTTAAGAACGGTATTTCCAGTTTCCTCTGGCATAGTCACAACTTTGAAAGAATCTGTTCTTTTCTTTCCGTACCATTTGAAGAGCTAAAGTATCGTGAAATAAACAGAAGCTGAAGAATTAAAAAAAACCACAAAACAACCAACCACCAATCAACATTGAAGTTAGCTCTGATCTAAATGTTAAGGCAAACATGACCACAAAAACTGAAAAGCCGGTTCAGTTTATATTTTATTTCAAATCTCTTCTACAGTACAAAGTCAGTCATCTCTCTCCCAAGGAACAAGATCGGCTCTTCCCTTCCATAGCATTAAGTTGTAATAGAAGCAGATCAAGAAGCAATGGATTGAAGAAAATGCGTGTGTTGGAGTCAAGACCTGATAAATGGTAAGTAAAAGGACATTGTAAAAGTTACGCATCAGACTAGTTAGGACCTTTATAAGGTAATATGTTCCATCTTCAACTGTTATTGCTTACTCTCCTGGATTCTTATATGGAATGGTGCCAGGTTTGGTCAAAACTTTACTAACTTTTTTAATTGAAGTTGTGAAACAGTTGTGTTGCAAGCACAGTGTTCAACATATGAAACACGGTTGGGGAATTACCTCTGTATTAAATCCTCAACTTTTGTTTCATCCATACAAAGAGATCAGTTTTTAAAAAATCAGTTGTATAACAGTACAGATTAACTTCTCTTCTAACATTCTAAACTGTAAGAATAAGGAGGCATTAGAAAGCGTAAGATGTGTTCAGCGATCAGAAAACTTTCGGTCCACATTAATTTCTAAACTGATGATACGGATACAACTGACGCTAGAACTATGCCAAGGGGATGCACAGGATGGAGTTAAAGCTAAAATAACAGAGATGAAAAATAGAAGACATAAAAAAGTACTTATTTCAAGCCTTATTTGTTACATGTTTCTCCCATCTTCATCTCAGGTCTTCAGATCTTTTCTATGCAATGGTTAATCATTTTGGTGATACCTCAAGTCCACATTAAAGCACGGCTGATGAATCTTTTGAGCTTGTTTTACTATGCACTTAAGGGGATATTCCTCTTCATAACCATCTGTTCTTCTACCAACCCAAAAATTTAGTATTACTGGAAATCTAAGCCAAACGCCAGGAGGCCTGCAAGGAGCAAATTTCGAAAGGATTATGTTTTTAATTCTTTCCCCACCCCCCTGTAATTTCAGTCAGCAAATTATACAGCAGCTAAAACTTGCAAAAAATACAATTAGGTAACATCCTACTTCAACATGCAAGAAATCCGCAACGCCTGGCTTACAAAATTAAATACAAAGTGTTTTGAAACATTTCACAGGCTGCCTGTAGTAATTATACAAAAGAGTTTAAATGTAGAAGTTGAATAGGAACGCCTACTTTAAGTAGGCTTTTTTTTGTTTTAATAATTTTTTAAGTTTATTTGTGTTTGATCAGTATATTTTTTTCTCGTAACCTTTTCACTACTCTATAAATTTAATAGAGATATGCTTCAAGTGCTAAGGCCATGAATACTGAATTCGTTTCCCTCCTGCCTCTTTGTATTTATATTCTGAGACAGCAGAGTTGCCTGGTGACAGCCTCTTCACTTCAACAGCAGCTGGCAAGCCCTCCTTGTCCTGAAAATATGAAAGAAAGAGTTAACTAATATTTCATGCTATGATTTAAATGTGACAATCTGGAAGTGCCAATACCACACAGAGTACGATTTACAAGATAAAATTTTTTTCTTATGTCTCAGAAGCAATAAAGGAAGAAAAATAAACAGACCTTCCTCACACATAGCTAGCATGCAACAAAAATTAATCCAGAGTTAGTGCATCATCTAGAGTTTAACAATACCAGACACAAGCAGTGATTGTGTAAATCTGCCAATTTAACTTATATTTCCAGAATGCAAATTCTCAAGTTACGCAAGATAAGACCAAAGCAACTACAGTTCTGACATTTTTACAAGAAACACTCACCCTCTGTAATATTTACAAGACATGTACTTCAAATTGCTTATGTATGCCTATCTGCTTTCCCAAGATTACTGCTTCTGCTAAACGTTCAAGCATCTGTAGCCCAAAATAATTTCTTTAAGTTAGCTTTTTACAGCAAAAATCAAAGATTTACATTTGCTAAAATGAGAGTTTATAGCCACCCTAATTCATACCTAACACTGGCATATTCATAAGCAACTTCATTCAAAAAAACCCCAAACCCTTATTCAATTAATTTTAAGAGAAATTTTACATGTCATTTTTTCTACTTTCCTGCATCAACCAGATAATTTTTAATTCTGTTTGTTGTTTCGAAGAAAGCCAGGAATAACATTTTAATGTCATATTGCTTTTTAGAAATACTGTATTACAAGGAACTCATGTAAAACCACAACGTGGCCATGGCAGTCTATCAACTACATTACAACACCTAAAGGAATTGCAAATGAAAACAAATAGTATTTTCCAACATACTGCCAGGCTTTTCATTACTAGAAAATACTTGGGATTTATAAACATTTGTCAAACCGCTTTATTTTTACCATTTTTGGTTTTAGTTTTAATGATATTGTGGCCATTTTAATTTACTAATAACCTTTATTTTCCATGTATTACAGAACACTTTACAGTAGACTAACTTTTTTTTTAATCTCTTCCCAAAATTCACCCACCATAATAAATTCATATAGACATATTATTAGGCAAATACATACGAGTACCACAGAAATATATTCATTGTTATATGGACCGCTACATCTCAGGTTTAATCGGAACTGACTTAAAAAGCTCTTCGAACAAAAGTGTTCTAGCCAACCACAAGTTCTTGAAGTGCTGCACTAAAAAAGAAAACAAACCAACCCTACTCTTCAGCAATTGTATAATTGCCTAAACTACACAGAGAATACCTTCTTTGTTAAACATCCAACAGTGAATACTGATTTCTAAAGCCTCAAGCTATGTAACTTCATAATGTTTAAAACCGTGACCTTACTTTCATACTTTCAATATTGATAGTCTCAAACTGTTTTCAGTTTCAAAGTTATCATGTGTTACTGCTGTAGAGTACCACCAGCTCCCAGTGACGCTGCTCTGGGTTATTGATCTGCACAAATACCCTCTCTTCTGGGAATCTTCCTGCACAGCAATACAGGTTTTACAGAAGACAAGCTCTTCAACATCACTTTGTGTTTTGATGGCTTCAAAATTTCTATTATTGTATCTCTGTTTACTTCAGTTATTCAAATGGCATTGAAACAGAAAAAACGGATTCTATCAAAGATGAAACTGTGACACAAGAAACTGAAAATCCCATTCTTAATTCTACTGTTTTCTTTAGTGGAGATGTTTACATAAATATATTTTACAGTACATTCCAAAAAGTAACCTATCTATTATACAATGAACCTGTTTCACATACATTTCATTATCAATAAAGGACAGCCAAATGGAGCCGTCATTTTTGGTGAGACATTATTATAAAGAGGAATACTACAGTTGTGGTTTCTACAACAATGTAGACATCCTCAGAGCTTCACGCTTAATGTATTTACAACTACAGAAATCTATGTTATTAAATGACCCTAACTGACTAACAGTTTCAGTGGTCACCAACTCAATCCTAAGTTTTAAAGCATGCAAGATCATACATAAAAGATAGCATTAATTATTTTATTGATACATTTCAGAACTTAACCTTGTACCCTTCAGTACTCAATTTCACCTTTCTGTTCCAGCATGATCCGTGTAACCTGCTCATCTCCATTTATCAGTCATATTAGTACTGTCCATTCTATCAAAATGGTAATGAAAATTCCTAAGGGCCAGTAAACTGGACGCAAGTTAAAAAAAGAAAAAAAATAAAAATCAGAGACTGGTCACAGTGAGCCTCAACTAAGGCTACAGCATCTCTGAGGTCTTGTGCAAGCCTACAAACTGCAGCACTAAATGAGAGGAAAGTTTGTAAAAACAGGAAAAGCATTCAATACACTCACCTGCAAAAGGTTTCTGTGGAGTCAGATGCGTCGATGACAGAAGCTGAACTTCTTGAACAGTATTCAGAACTTGGGGGAGTAGGGGTGGGGAAGAGGTTCTGAGGTAGAAAAACACACCTCACCTAGCTTATGACCATGAGATGATAGAAAAAGAAAATCACTGAGTGTTCAGCTACGCAGACTGACTTCTCTCTTTTGGAGTAAAGTTCATTAACCAGAGAGCATCAAGCACTGCAAGAGAATTGTGGGTATATTTACACTCACAGTATTGACCTATTTCCTATCTGCAATGCTTTCAGCTACTATTAACAAAGCTCAGTTTATGCCATGTGTGATGCTGTAATAAAAAGAAGGCCTCTGAAAAAGTAAGTTTAGCACATTTAAAGCAGTACTATCAGCCTGAAAAGAAATCTGTTTTATATAAAGAGGAGCTTGCTGATATCCAGTGCAACAGATGGGAAAGCTATCATCTCACTAAAAATTTTTAAAACATTTTTGTTACTGTAGAAAAGGTATGGGTATCAAAAGGATTTTTAACTGCAAAACAGAAAAGCCCTGGGAACATTTGAAGATATTTCATACTTCCAAGATGTATGACAGCACACATCCAGCTATCAAGGTACTCCCAAAACAGTGGACTAGTCTAGTTCTCAGCAGGAACATTTCATAATCATGTTATATGATACATATCATTTAGTAGCTGGCCATGGAAACCAGGTGTATATAAAACTAGCAATTTCATTAATTTCCTTTCTCTCTTCCTTGCCCATATTTATTACCCAACAAACTCCCAACTACACTTCTGACTTTTTCAAGAGCTCTGCCAATTCTTTTCAATTTGCCCACCCTTTGCAGCAGATTTGCTGAAAACAATTTTTTCCTTCATTACCAACTCCAAAGGTAATCTAAAAATGCAGCTTCAACCCACTTGCACAATTTTTCTCCACAGGTTGATCCACAAGGTGCTGCAGAGCAGGTGGTGATCGACTCTCACCGTGCTGACATGCAAATCTACTGAGGATGACTAAGGAAACGAGGAGCGTAACTTGTTACGGCCAGCTGGCAGCACAGCTGTAGTCTCCAATATCTGCACATCATCACTGATTTGCAAGAACATCTACTATTAGACAGAACAAAAGGGAAAGCTGTGTCCTGTAGACAGTACGTCCTCAGAAGCAACTCCTCACAGCAACGGAGAGAGCGGACGGAGTAGGACATTCAGAGAGCCGTTGTTCCCATAGTGCTTGGTAGAAACACCACTGCTAGCTAGAGCCACGCTTGCATTATTGCACACCATCATCTGCTTAGCACCGATAAGCAGTATGATGAGGGGAAGCAGTTTTCAACATATCTTAAAAACTAGCAGTAAGCTCAAGAGCTGTGGTGGCTTTTATCACAGACAAGCACACCTTGAGGAGTGCATACTCTTTTCTCGTTATCTCATACCACGTCTAATTGGGCTTCTAAGCTCTCTGCTCCCTAGCCGCTTTTTCCAGTTCCACCGTTGTACACTAATCAAAAGAATTCAAAGTATCAACAGGTCATTTCTAAAAACTCTCCTTCCTGTTAAACTCTCTTACTTGCCCTACATCCAATCATCCTTTTTGGAGGAGGGAAACAAACAGCATTTACAGTAATTTACGTGTTGAAAAATAAACATATATCATTAATTGTAGTATCACAACACTAATACTTCATGCCATAATTGTTCCATAGAGCCTCTACTGCCTTTTCTTGAATGATCAGACTAATGACAAAGTTCTCTCCATCTTTTTATACAGCATATATGATGAAAGATTAAATTAGAAGTTACACACACAAACACAACTCCTTTTAAAAAGGCTCAAAACACTGTATTTACATCTGCAAGTACTCACTTTATTACTACAACCTTTATAACAGAGCTTAGGTTTGCTTCAAACAAAACAGGGTTCTCAGCGACAGAAGCACAAGAAAAAGCCCTGCATACAGTTAGTCTACAAAGAATTAACTGGATTAATTAGCAAGGGATTTGAGAAGCAGCTTGGAGCTAGAAAACCAAAACACTAAATTGTTTAAATACTTTGGCAATGGATCAAGGTTTCTAAGCAGCCCTATGTTCCATTCTCTCCTTTTTTTTCCTTTTTTTTTTTTTTTTTTTTTTTGCTCGGTGTTTTAACACATTTAACCTGACAAGGTACTTTTTCATGAGATATGAATGACACTGTCAAAATACCAAAAAAGAAGATGTGAATTAAAAAATGCCACAAGCTGTTAGCAATTCTGCCAACATGTATGAGCCCAGGCAACATTAATTAAAAATCAATAGCTTAGGACATAAATAGCTCTTATCTCTGTTATAGTATATCTCTAACATAACTCTTTATTAAAAAAAAAAAAAGGCAATGTCTTTGCTATTATACTGACTGAATTGACCACAACAAAGCAAGAAGAAATAAGGCAAAAACACTGAGCACAGAACCACACATGAGAAAGGGAGGACAGGCCTATGAATGATTGGAATGTTTCAGCCTTGCACTATCATTAACATATAACTGGCCAGAAATAGCCACACTGCAAATACTTGCAGAATAAGTTACCAGGAAGAACATTTCAGGTTTTCAGCGCTAATATCATTCTATACAAACTCTGTATGCCAAGGAAATAAGAATAACGAACACATCTTTCTGTCAGCTAGAGCTTATTAATAAGTACTTTTATTATGCATCTCAACTAAAGACAAAGTTACTGTAAATTCTCTGGTAATTACAAAACACAGGTGAGAAAGAGGCAGGAAATTGCACTCTATTTATTCTTCTTTAGAGCTACAATCTTCAAACTAAAGTTACATTAGAAGACATCAAAGCTAAAAGATTTAAACTAAACTAGGAACTTAAGCCACCACTTTCAAAAGCTGTTTTCAAGCTTACAGACTGCCAAACATTTGAAAGACTTAAACCCGTTTTCTATCAAGAGATCACCTACACACACCGAGCTGGATGCACTGTTTGGGTCTGCCATAACTCCTAGAGAATCACGACAATTTAGATTTCTGAACAGTTTCTACAGAAAATTTATGAATATAAAAAAGAATATGTAAGAATCATCGTGAAACAGCAAGGTTAAGTTCAGTTTTCTTTTTGTCTAGTGACTCTTGCATTATTCAATTATTTATTAATGATGCACATATCAAATGATTCCATCAAGACACAGCAGTCGAAATCAACGACAAAGCACTCAACCAGGCACTATTTAGCAAAAACTTCTTTATTTGAATTCAAAATAGAAGGGAAAATTTCACTTACATAAGTGACGCGTACCTATGCCAAGACACTAAAACACTCTACAAATTTCAGTGGAAGAGCAGATCATAAAATTGTAGCACGCTTCAGGTGGAATTCTCAGGACAAAAAGGATTATTTTGATAGTCATGACTGCAAATTTGAGCTTTCAAGAACATCTTCTAGCGGATGACCATATGCAACTGCAGTTCCTCCCAACTACAGAACAGAGACCTGCAGATGAACACCAACACCAAACTTTGGATAACACTATAGCGGACAGCCAGTCATTCAGGAATTAAAGAGTCCAGAACATACCAGGAGGTTGAATTTATTAAAAAGAAGTACTACAGATTGTTTTCCTTGCAAAGACGTTTTTTTACAAATACCGATCTGAAATACTGAATCTATAGATTATAGATCCAGGACATCAGCTTTGTAAAATCATATGCCAAGCAGATCATAGCTACAGAAATAATCAGAGATTAATTAGAAATTCACTTCTGTTATGGCAATGCAGTCATGAAGTACTAGACTTTAAGGTCTTAAATGATAACATTTCAGTATGTCAGTTGGATTTTGAGTCCTACCTCGCAGCTGAACTTTGCGACATTCCTACTTCTGCCTCTTCCCACCCCCTTGCAATAATCCCACCTCCCAAAAATTTAGTTTATTGATTACAGTGCAGCAAAGAAAATCAAAGGTTCTATTCACAAAATACAGATGCCAAGTGTCAGGACAGGGAAACAGAAGACCTCGCTTTTCACAAGGCCTTTTGGTCTAACTTTTCATCAAGCTACAGTCAGAAATGGCATATCCTTCTGTGGGACAAAGGTGTGAGGGGGAAGAAGGGGAGTAGAAAAAATATTAATATAGAATTACTATACTTTTCTGGCAAGCGGGTGCAAATTTTTTTTCTATTTTATTTTTTTAAGATATGTTTCTGGTTTATAAGATTATCTTCAACCACCTGGATTCTCAACTCTTCAATTTCCATTCAAGCTATTGCCAATTTCAGTTAACCTTGTTTAAGGTGTACCAAATACAAGTTCTTGTTGCTGCATTTGAGATAACATAATTATTCATCTAAATGGTGAATTATGCAATCTTAATTTTTAGTAGGAGAGGTACATTAGAATAAGAATTGCTGCTAATAGTGTTCCTCTAAATGGAATAAATTGAAACTCCACCAAGTTGCCCCAATAATGTTTTTTGTCATTAAAAAAAAAAAAACAAACCCTATCATTTTATTAACATTTCAATCATCTTCATTGAATTTTCAAGAAAATAATACAATTCAGAGGCTTTGTTACATCTCTGTCTCCATTTTATTTTATCATTATAAATTAAACTGATTATAAAGATGCAGAAGTAATTTGTAAACTCTTTCAAAGACATGATTTGCATTTTTCTCCTACAAAGACGAAGATATCCCCCTAACATGCTCCACTTGTGTTAAATATTAAATAAAGATACTTACACTACATATACGGCAAAAATGGAAGATATTTCTGATATGTTTTGGGATTACTTTTAGTATTCTAACACCGTTTATAACATTGGTGCAAATACTGCCACCAATAAAGAAACAAACATTAAAAAGGTGTCCTTTAAGCTTCCCTTTAAGGCATCTACCATAATCGTATAATTTGCTCTGGACATCATTAAAATGTAAAGTTAATGAGGATTCAGCTGAAAACAGAAGAAATGTAACCTATTTTCAGGCAAAACTTCTAACACTGCAATCAGAGGGAAAACCTCTTTGATGTCTCTTTGTCTCTTCTCATTAATTTTCTTTTGGTTTAAAAAAACACAAAGGCTGTTTAAACTAAAAAATGCATAGAAGTTTAAACATGGTAATTATAGTAAAGCTTCAATGAGGTCATTAGGTTTTTAAAACTTTGAGATAAACAAAATTGAGATGTATGACTATTTTAAAAACATGTCAATACTCAATTTTAATTGTCCATGTGATACCCACTGCATGCTAAGGATTTTGTCTAGATACAGAATTGCTTCAAGATTATACAGTGAAGGACCTAATCCTGTATCCAGGCTAGAGCAAAGCAGTCAAGAAATGCATCGAAATGTAAAGCGCTGTAATTACTCTATTACTGGATACCACGTTTGGTATTCGTACGTGCAACAAAGCATGCTTTTTGCAATCTGCATGCAAGAGAGAGGGCAAATTGTGAGATTCTGCTACTGTTTACCTCTACAGTTCATTAAAGAACAAAATACTGAACAAGTTAAAGAATTCTATTTCCTCACTACATCTATTTTTGTTCATGAATACTGCCAAGGTCCACACCAAGCTATATACTTCTGTTTTAACACACTAATTCTTGCCAGCAGAAAATATCTTTAAGAGCTATTTAATTACATAGTACTGACAGAATCTACCACACACTGAAGTGGTATGTATTTGTAGTGAATAATTTACAAGTAAATGTTCTCAAAACATAATCAAAAATTTTAACACTACTGTATACAAAATAAGATGATAGATTATCACAAACACAAGTACTGCATTTAGGCCATTAAGTAACAGCAACAAATATACAGGACAAACACAACATCTTTAGTGTAGAAGGACATTAATCATAATGAAGCAAAATAAACATATCTATAACATTTTTCCATGTGAATAATGGATAAAATAAATAAAATGGGATGAGGTGAGATCAATATATTAGTCTGAGGTAATTGTAAGTATGAATTTTAATGCACTTGTGGATGTAGGTTATAGCTTTAATAGGGAATTATTTATCCTATTGATAAACTCTTCAAGTTAAACTGACTGAATGATCAACAGGCAAGTATCAGATAAAATCAGGTATTACTTTAGGTGCAAGTGAAGAAAATGTTTAGAAGAAAATCTCATACTTAAGGAAAACAAGATTTTGAGGTTTGTTTTATTGGAGGGGGAGGGCATGCTACTCTGCCATATTTTATTACAATTTAATCCTGCCCTTCACCACAGGCCAGTTCTGTTCTACAACCTCTCCTACTGCCTATTGAAGAGACAGCATAAGCTAATTTCTGTGCTGAGCTGTTTCTCATATCCTGGTATCTTTCACTACTTGCTTGCACTGTCCTAATGTCATATTCACAAAAAGACAATGTTATTTAAATAATGTGTTAAGTCAAACATGAAGCTCACAAACATGAAAAGTCAGAAGCCTGATTCTACTGTCTACCTATACTGTGATACTTAATCAGCTATTTTGTCTTCACATTTTAGCATTTGATTTGAGCCTGCATTAATTATTTTTGAGAGGTGCTTTTCCACAGAGTGATGATCTGGTTTTAGAATCTTTGGAACAGAAGATCAAGGATATCAAAAGTATCTTACAGGTCAACTAGACACAAATGAAGGGTAGTTATTTACTTAAGAGATAACACGATGTAAGAATCAATCTCAAAGAAGGTAATGTTACCACTATTTACATTCATAACTATGTATTTTCAATGTAAATGACTCTTCAAAGGAACTAGAGATGGGACTCGGTTAATCCCAGTAGAACGCAACAGGAGTTGTGAGTGTAATTCTCTTCACCACCATTTAAAATCCTACACAAATTCTAAGTGTGGAAATTCTTTTGCCTGCAATATACAAGATACTGCTTTAAAAATACTCCCTGAAAGTTCTTTTTTTTTTCCCCCCACATTCCTTCCCCAGGTGTAGGCACTGTAATAGCTGATGAAGTCTGTGACAGACCACACATTTTTGGCATGGTAAACAGGACCCTTCTCTCCTGCTCCTCCTCTTTTAACTGCGGCACTTTCCACCCAGATTATGATGTTCTACAGGGTACTTCTACACGGTCTCATATTATTTGACTATCTATATTATGCATCATTTGTTTTTACTAGCTCATCAAATTAGAAAACATTAGTCTCCAATGGAAGAGTTCAGAACAATCACAACCAGCTTAAATATTGGGGGTTTTGAAAGTTTGTGGGTTTTTTTAAATCCCTAGGGAAGTGCAAATCAACTAACTCTCCAGGCTATAACCCATTCCGTATAATAGATTATTAATACCAGTTATTTGTTCCTACCCCTCCATACAGGGTTATCATGCTTAATACTGCAGTTCAACTTCCTTGGTTTCTATCCCACTCTTCGATGAAATAAATCCCATTAAAAAGCATGTCAAAAGCTGTTTGCATCTAAAAAAAGACATAAAAATCATCTTCCTAAGATCCCAGAATCTATCAGCATCTGGAATTTTGACAAATGGTTCACCAAAACTTGGTAGCCCCAGCAGGGCCAAAAGCCGCCTTATTCATCGGTCAGGATTCAGCAGCATTCCCTTAGCCTTCCTTCTCTCCTCTCAACGATAGAGCCCAGTGGAGAGCAGGTGAATCACCTTGTTCACAGATAATGAGCATGTCAGGATATTAACAGAACATAAACACTGTTCTTTATGATGAGCATGTGTCTTGCCACTGCTATTCACAAGCACTGCTAGAGGAAGGCGTACCACACACTGACCCTTCACAGTCGATCGGCATGCTACAGCATTTCACGTAGAACGCCGCAGGATCAGTCCTGTCTCTGGCAGCACAAAAGGTACGGTCTGGGATTTGGTTTGATTTGTTTTTTACAACCATTGCTGAAGCAAAATGGTAGTCTTGAATTAATTCTACGCTTCTTTGATAATAATTTAACCTCAAATCATCTTTCTTTCTAACTCTATTTCAATCTAAAAAGAAATTAAAAAACAAACAAAAAAAAGCCAACAAAAAAACACAAGAAACCTGACAATGTCTCTTTTTGTTCATGACAAAAAAAATCACACCAAAGAGAAGCAGACCAATACTGCCTCGGGCACTTTGCTAGGCCTCTTTTTGCGTTAGAGTTTACATTCTCTTCTTGCAAGGAACTACCTAAAACAAAAAGAACCAGTAAGAAAAACAGATCTAGTTCATCTTTTGCTCCACCAAATTTGCTTTGCTTGCACATTACACTTAAAGTAGTGCTCTGGGTAGAATTACTGACCTATGTGTCAACAGACTAAACATGGACACAAGTTCTAAACTCTGATATTTCTATTGAAGACACTCATAGGAAGCACCAGTACAACTGGGGATGGACCAAATGCCAGTCATTTCTGGGACGATGCTTTCAACATTAGGCCAAAAAAACCCCAAATCGCTATTCTTAATCTACGGGGAATCTACTTTAAAGTCATTAATTCTTTGTTTCTTATTCATCTGAATGACACTAATTAAAAGTTCTTTACAGAGATGTCTATATCTAGATTAACAGCTGATTGCAGATGCATTAAGCTTTAAGCAAAAGTTAACACTCCTTAATGAGATTACCTGTTGTGATTAAATAAAGACAAACAAAAACAAACCACCTTCGAAAAGTCTGTGACTGAGGATGAACTAAAGTTGAAATTACCCCCTGAAAAAAGTCACACGCACACCCCCTTTAACAACTTTTTGACTCTATTCAAAGTACAATCTCTTTGCAGTTATTGGAATAACAGCCCTACTCTTTCAAGAGCACATTAACAGCGAGTTAATTGCAACAAGTGCTTCATCAAATTCTTAAATGCTTCAAATGCTGAAATATTAAATGTTTCAGTAGTATTTGGTATCTAAACTGAGTCTCTCAAGAACTCTTTACAAAAAAGACCAACCACTCAAAAGTCTCTATAGATTCTAGGAAAACTGCAAGTACAGCTAATGAATGAAAATAATTTGTTAAAATCACTAAAAAAAAAAAGCCCTCCCTAAAAACGTTTCAGTTTAGCAGTTAATTTCAACCTGCAGTTAAAAAGGCACTAGCTGTCAGTCAGTTTTCTCACCCAACTCTATCATGAAAAGAAAAACTGACAGATCACAGGAGCTTGCCTTTGTAAACCAATTCGGGAACTTTCATGCTTCTTATTTGTTAGGTTAAAGGTTAAATTGCTGACCTCTGCCCTCCTGCTTAGCAGCCTTTCCCTTTTTCTGTAAAGCTTTATTTTGGGGCTGTATTTACATGGATTAGTCTCTTTTCACGCTAAGAAGGAATCTGTTCACAGCCAAAGCCTTAGTTCTGGTTGTACAAAAAGCAGTCACAATTATTCAGCAGCAGACAATGACCATATTGTGGATTTACAAAAAAACCACCTCAGCCATGGCAAGTTCTGTCCTTGCTGCACAAAACAATGGAAGAAAAATCTTATCAAGCATTCAAGAGAAAGCAAACAAAGCAGGCCCACTGTGAACTTGATGAAGATGTCAAGCTCCTTTAAAAAAATATAAATCAACAAAAGAGTTTAAAGTCTTGTGAGCAAGACTTTCTGTGCTGAATTTTTCTGTCTAGTTAAACAGCACCAGCAGTAGCAATATAGTGCAGACTCGTAAATACTTGTGAAATAGAAAAGCCTGCAGACAGAAGTAGTTAAAGCATGAAGCAAAAGGACAAACAGATCTCTTCCCACAAAATAACTTCTAGAAATGGAAGAACATTCAGTTATATTTGATATTAACATTTTTGGGTTTTATCAAATCTAGTGTCATCAGCTAAGAACACACCTAAAAATGCGTTGAATACAATTTATGATGACTTGCAATACTTTTTGTACAGTGAGTTCCTCTTCAAATTGAGTTATGTATTTCTTTTATGCTGTAAAAGCCAAACTGTGAATGCTCTTCAAATGAAACAGTGCAGACAGTGCGACTGCTTTGATCTGGACACTGCAGTCCTAGTAAGTTCTTTGTGAAAATCTTCCACCTTGTTTGTACTTAGGAGAAAAGCAATTAAACGGAAACAGAAAAACAAAGCAGCAGGTCAGGAGAATTAGAATTCCCAAATATCACCTGTCTACTTAGGTTTGGTTACCTTTTCAACCCTGCTTTAGGAAGTTCGGCGTAGCAATGTAATACCGTAAAAATGGGATAGGAAAAGTTGTGATACCTGAACTACAGCACAAGTTCAACAGAAAGCCCTCATTTAATGGGAAGAAATCTCAATTTTGCATTCCCTTTGTTATTCCTAAACCTTCAGTATGTTATCTATTTCTCAATACAGAACAGGCAGACTTCAACCAACAAAATGTTTTTACCTTAAAAAAATAAAAGGTTGCTCTGAGAAGTGCACCGGTAAGGTTTACAAACTTTTAAATTACCAACGCTTAACTCAATCCTACTCCAGTAACTTTATGTTCAAGAAAATATTTTATCTATATAGGAGGTGCTGTTCTGTTATCTAGACTTACAACATCTGACAAAAAGATAATGTATGTCTATTTTGCAGAGACAGAAACCTGCTATTCTCTCTACCTGTGGATGTTCTACTGTGGAAACCATAGTGACAACTGTAGAATAATTTTAGGGCCCAAACACGTCTTGACTTCTCCCAGCAGAGTTAAGGACTTCGATGAGTTTAAGTTATGACATTTGTGATCTACTGGGAAGGGGGGGAGGGAAAGCGCTATTACAACACAAGGCTATAACATGAAAAGTAAAGAAGGAAGTACTTAAACTACTCACAAGCTTCTAGTAGGAACAAGATTAGTAGTACATGCTACTCTCGGAGCCAATTCAAATGCAAATTTCATCCTTTCTCTCAAACAATGATAAACTCCCTCAGAGTTAATAGTTTCCTTCTGAGATTCATCTCCCTTTTCAACTTAGTGGTATGTTTTCGAGAAAAGAAAGAAGCACATGGCGAGTCTTACAGCAAGACCTTTTAAATTCTGTCATAAAAGAAGTAGTATAAACTACATTTCCTTTACTAATCCAGTGAACATTTCTTTAACTCTAACACACTTACACTTTGTCCATGCTATCGCATTTAGGCTTCTAACTTACCATGGTTTTTCAAAAAAAAAAAAAAAAAAAGAAACAAAACAAAAAAAAAAAAAAAACAGAAATAAATCCTTTAGCTGTAATAAACCATTTCAGCTTTTTCCTTGAACACACAGCAAGAATTTATGCTACACTCACAAAAAGATGAAAGATGAGGTCCTTGGAGAGAAAGGCCTTTTGGCACACTACATGGTAGAGCTACAGATTTGACATACTTTTATAACGTCTGCTTTGGGGAGAACACAAAAACCTCATACAAAAGCACACGATGTCCTCCCAGACAGCAGTGCAGGGGGGGTGTCGTACTCTCAGGAGCATTTACTTTCAAATGTTCATACTTTAGAGACTATTTTGATCACTTACTTTAGACTAACAAATTCTCTTTTTCTGCATGTACAGTTTGACAGTTAGACTACAATTCTCCTCACAGCCCCATCTAACAAGAGAGTATCTTTGGCTGAGGTCCAGCAAGATCCTTAAATTTGTCACATCGTATTTCTGATGAATGATCTGCAGCAGTTTTAAGATCATAAAGGACTTTGAAAATTAAAAGATTTCTTAAGCAGTTAGTATGCTTTTGCTTTCTTTATGTAGGTACTTAAACTGAAATTGCTAGTAGATTCTTTCTACTTCTACATCTCAAAAAACCAAAATGATCTTTTAGCTGATGTTTAAAAAAAGCAAATGCAGTTCCAATGCACTTCACTTGCAAGCATACAACATGTCAATAGCATAGAACCGCATTTCTAGAAGTGCTTAAGCTAACTTATGCAGTTTTAATTTGTAAAAGAAACAAGTTCTCTGCAATTTACTACCTCAATTTCTGTGAAGTTTTACTATTATGAGATGCCATGACAAATATGCAAGCCCTCCTTTAGAAGGCCTTAACAATCTCATAAAATGCGTTTTCCCTTCCTTTACATGAAATTTAAAAATTGGAAAAGAAATCCAGTAAAATAGTAGTATTTCATACTAAGTGCCCATTTTGCTCTCAAATTGTCCACTGCATGTAACAATTCCAATGAATGAGAGAAGATCATGCACTAAAGACACACAGTTATCATCAAAATATTTTAATAAATAAGGTAAAACTGAAATCTGTACCTTTATTTTAGAACATCCAACATTATTTGCTTCAGGAATGTGCTGTTTTTTGGAACACACACTGCCCTAACACCAGAGAACTTCGCATTTCCAGCTAAGATTTAAATGGTTACTCTTTAGCTTCTTGAATTTGAGAAGCCCCAGCTACATCAGTGATGAAACAAACAGCACGGACATCCTCTGCTGCAAAGATTTTGGTATCGAGTATGAAAGGCACTGAAAACAAAGTTTGGTTTTAAACATTTTTCTTAAACTAGGGTAAACAGTAAAACACAACATAACATAAAGCAGTATGCTAACAAAAACAATGACAGACCTCAACCTTTGCATATAGTCTTCAGAAGTGTTGTAACAATTATTTTAATGTCAACTAAAACATATATCTACACATTTCTCCCAAGTCATACTTAACTATCCTGGGCTGCTTCCCCAGCAGCATGGGCACAGGGCGAGGGAGGGGATTCTGACCCTCTGCCCCGCTCTGCTGAGACTCCCTGGGAGCCCTGTGTCCAGCTCTGGAGCCCTCAGCACAGGACAGAGCTGGAGCTGTGGGAGCGGGGCCAGAGGAGGCCCCAGCCATGATGCGAGGGCTGGAACCCCTCTGCTGGGAGGAAAGGCTGGGAGAGCTGGGGCTGCTCAGCCTGGGGAAGGGAAGGCTCTGGGGAGACCTTAGAGCAGCTGCCAGTACTTAAAGGGGGTCTGTAGGAAGGATGGGGACAGGCTTTTCAGCAGGGCCTGCAGCGACAGGACAAGGGGTGATGGCTTTAAACTGAAAGAGGGGAGATTCAGACTGGAGAGAAGGAAGAAGTGTTTTACACTGAGGGTGGTGAGGCCCTGGCACGGGTTGCCCAGAGAGGTGGTGGATGCCCCATCCCTGGGAACGTCCAAGCCCAGGTTGGACGGAGCTCTGAGCGACCTGGTCCGGTTGAAGATGGCCCTGCTCACGGCAGGGGGTTGGACTGGATGGGCTTTAAAGGTCCCTTCCAACCAAAAGTATTCTATGATTCTGTGATAATTACTTAAGTATCACAGCAGAAAGGCAAAACTAATGCAATTATAGATGATGTCCAGAATATATTACTGGTATCTGCCAGGCAGTAAGCTGTATTATTATCCCACTCTATCGATGATCGAGGCTCTATTTTATTTAATTCCTGAAGCAAGGTTAACTCATATCAGTGAAACCTCTAAAATAATCACAATAAATCTAAAAACTTATTTGGTTTTTTTTTTTTGTAAAAGCAATACACCTGGATTTCACGAGGCAGATGGCCCCCTTATATCTAAGTGATAAGGAAAGTTAGAAATTCTCCTACTGTCAGAACTACACAGCACTAAAACGCATAAAGGCAAAGACACAAACCCACACACAGGCTACAGAATATTAAAACTTTATATGCGAATTGGAATTTGTCTTAGTAATCAAATATTTTTAAGTCCTAACAAACTCTCTATTCGCCTGGAATGGCTGAAAGCCAAAGTTACCAGCCATACTGTCAAAGAGTTGACTTTGTTGTGTACATCTGTACAGTATTAGCATCCTGCTCCAGCCCAGTTACACCACTGCACAAAAGGCACCCGGTAAGACTGTTACACCTCAGTCAGCCTGTTAGCCAGGCTTCTGTGTCAGCCTTAGAACTGCACCTTTTCCTCTGAGACACAGGCATCACCCAACACCTACCTGATACTACAAAGAAAAGAATCAAAGTATTAACACTGTAAGTTTTAGTCAATATTTTCCCCTATCATAATAACCCATTTTTAAAATAAAACCATGACTATTTTTTCCTGTCTTCCTGAAAGTAAGTGTGTGGGAGTTGGTGAGAAGCACTAGACTTGCAAAGTTCCTATGCTTGACATACTTATACTCAACACACACAACACAGATTTCTCACTAGGTAACTTCCATGTACTGTCACTGTAAAGATGCAGACTCCATTCTTTCTATTCTATTTGTTAAGATAAAAGTAGTCTTGTATTTTCATTCCATTTTAGGAAGTCAAATGTTCTTCAAAAAAAAAAAAATCAGACCACACACACTAACTTAGATTCAATTAGCTAGGGGAAATTACCAGCTTCCAAAGAAATCATAAGGCAAAAAACTGGTTTGGTAATTATCTTCTCTTAAGGAAATGTCTTCTTAATAACAAATATTCATCTTAATGTTGCTAGTCACAGTTGCAGCTATCTTGCTTCACAGTTCTCCAAAAAAGAGACACATTTACATAAAGTGACCGAGTAATAAAAATCCTTAACTCCCCAAATAAGGTCTATGGATATAACAAAGAAAAGCACAAACACAGCTTTTAGATACAACGGAAGGCTGGACTTGTGTAACGTACCACAGCCTTCATGTGCCAGAAATATACAAATCACCACTGCTGAGCACAGATGAGCATTATTTCTAAACAATCTTGAGAGGAAAGGACAGAGAGACCACAGCTGAGCTGATCCAGTGATCATTTCCTTTCTCAGTTCACACATTTTGTTACAGTTTAGCAGAGCTCTGCCCGGACTGGAATAAAAAAATGTTTGCTTTTTCAACTTCTTCAATTTCAATGAAGTTTTCTCTTCATACTTTATTTGGAACACAAAACATCCTCCAGATGTTCCTGAAACTTACATTTCTAGGAATCAAATCTTAGAGTCACAGGATAACTGAGGCTAGAAGGGACCTCAGGAGGTCTCTAGTCCAACCTCCTCTCAAAGAAGGGTCAGGTATGACGTCAGACCAGGTTGTCCAGGCCGTGATCCAGTCAGATCTTGAAAAACTCCAAGGATGGAGATCGCACAACCTCTACGAGTGACCTGGTCCAATACTTGACTGTCCCCATGGTGAACACATTCCCAATATTCAGTTAGAATGCCACTTCATCCAGCCTATGTCATTGCCTCTTGTCCTCCTGCCATGCACCACTGTGAAGAGCCTAGATATCTCCTCTTGAAGAGCTCCTCATAGGTATGGAAGGCTTCTATTCAGGTTCCCCAAAGTCTTCTCCAGGCTGAACAAGCCCAGCACTCTCAACCTCTCTTCACAGTGCAACTGCTCTACCTCGCTTACTATCTCAGTGGCCCTCCATTGAACTTGTTCCAGTTTATTGATGTCTGTCTTGGAGTCCAGAACAGATTTTTTCATTCTGCAGTCAATTGTCTCGGTAACTCAGAAGCAAACTTCTATATCAAGCATTGGAATACACTGCCCAGGGAAGTGGTTGAGTCACCATCCCTGGAGGTATTTACAAGACGCGTAGACATGGTGCTCAGGGACATCGTTTAGTGGTGGACTTGGCAGTATTCGGTTTATCGTTGGACTCCATGATCTTAAAGGTCTTTTCCAACCTAAATGGTTCTATGATTCTATACGATAGTCAATGGATAATGCTGCTTTCATTCATTTCAAAAGTTATTAACCAAATAAACCTTTAATGCAAGATTGTTAACAATTCCATGAGCAATAAAGCTGCTTGCATGTACAATTGTCTGTCAGTAGTTAAAAACACAAGCCAGTATCTCCCATTTCAACAAGATGCAAACAAACTATAAAATATATTAAAGCTTTTCATTGCAGGTGACACTTAACAGTCACATGGAAAACATTCTTTGCCATATAAACTTTTGAAAAAAAACAAAATAGAGGCATGTTTTACCAACCCACAAACTGGACAATCTCCCACACTAGGAGTGTTACAAGTCTGGAGCAATTCATTCTCCTCAAGACCATGTCAGAAGATTGACATAAGAATTCAGAGCATTGTAAGTGATCAATAGCACTATTGTATTAGACATGAACTTCAAAAACAGTTGTCTTAGTTAATTTTGGGATCCATTATATAGGAACAAATTTTTTTTAAACATGCCTGACGATTTGCTCCTTATATACCTTTTATACATTTTGCTTTCCTTAACAGTAACTGCTCCTTGCCATCTAACATACATTCCCTGACTGAAAAAAAAAAAGCTGATATATATTCTTGGTCTTCTGGCATAGAACAGCTAGCCAAAAATTAGAAAGACTACATGGAGGTCTCTAGGTGTATACTTCTAGAATGGTGATTTGCCTGGGATACAACATAGCTGTTATATACAGTTGATGCAGAGAACCATACAACCTTCGTTCAGAACAGAAGGACAGAATATTTCAGGATACGCAGATCTAAGACTTCTGAGAACAAACGGCACCTCTTAAATATAAAAAAATTGGTTCAGAAAAAATCTTTTAAAAGATTATTCAGAGAGAATTCATAAACTTCAAAATATATGAGTTGTAAAAACAATTATCAAACAAATTTCTTTACTCACTAAAAACAATTTCTGAAGATTTTGCACCTACAAGTGCATACAACAAATTTAAAAACACAACTAAGTGAAACTCCCACAGAATCAGTTGGTTTATAGTACAAAATGTATACTAAATTCCCCAATTAAAAACCTGTAAAGTAGTTTCCATGCTTTTTAACCCACCTTCCCACAGCAGGGAATTAATCCCTCCAGGGGGATGCAAACAAACTTCAAAGAGAAGATTATACCCAGACACTAGTACTGTACAATGTAATGTTTATGGTCAAATTTGTTCAGATTTTCTGGCACTAGAATCCAGGTCAGATGTGCAGAAACAAAGACCAGTTATTAAAAGGGCTCCCGCAGTCACATCAAATAGTCGTGATGGCATATAGCAGTAGGACAAGCCAAAACTGTATTCTAGTTACAACTCCTATGGAGGCTCTGGCAGTAAAGGAAAGAGTTGCAGCTATTTGACTTTTGTTGACTGTAACAAACAAATACAGATATAAAAGGAGAGAAGTGGTTTTACAGTCAATAAAATATAAAAATCCTTTCTATTGGTTCATTATGCCATATGTACAACACACACGATTATTTCACAAAAGATAAATGAAATATTATATCAGTATAGGTTGACTAATCATAATTATTTAATTTTGACATCCCTCCTTTTCATAACATTCTAGAGACTGATCTCACAAAACAGTATCTTTAACCAAATTCTGGGATTACGAATTTTAATCTTTGCTTTTCCTGCTTATTTGATTAAGTTTTTCAGGTTTAAAAAAGTACTATCAAAACTACATAAATTACACATTGGTTTCAGCAGTTATGGGATTTCTCTAGCATAAACATAGGAATACTTGTCAGAAACAATATGATACAAAAATGCCTGTATAACTATGGGTTAATAACAACGTTTGGTAAAAATAGTTAACCAAATCATAAGTTGCTTTCCCACCTTATTTCTAAATAAAGTCATTTAATCAAAGGAAGAATTCTGAGAACTGATGAAAATACTCCTATAGACAAGTAAGAAAGAGGAAGTAAAAATAAGTTCCACAGTTTTACAGTATTTTTTGTTTTAAAACTTCTGATTCCTTACACAAGCAGCAAATACAAATCTGAAAATGCATTCACTTTGGCAACCTAATGAAGTAAGAGTTATTTCTATTTTAAAATACAAGCGGCAAAACTGTCAAAGAAATCAGAAAATTAACCACGATCAGTGAAAGAGGGAAGACTTCTTCATTATAAGGCCCAACTGTAAGAGATTCTGCAGAACGTGTGATTAAAGCATCTTTAAAAGCTAGAACAGCATAATATTAAACACACTTCATTATCTCACAACGCATGGTTCCTAAGAATAGTTCTAGCCAATAAATAGGTAGAATTACAGTGCAAAACAGTACCTTTCCCAACGCAACCGATTCCTGAATAGGTTACTTCTGCGTACACCTCAAAGGTCGTTTCCGGATTTTGTCTGAAAGGAGAAGGGAGGGGGGGGGGGGGAAAAAAAGTATTTGGCACACAGAATTTTTTTTCAAGAATGCTTTCAATTACTCAGTCAAAAAGGGTTCTAAGAATGCATACGTCACAATGACAACCCGATAAACTAGGTTTCTTGTTTTATAGTCTGTGATGGCTACACAGCAGATCGTTCTGTGCTACTGGTGTGTAAGAGGGTACGATGGGAGCTCAGAGGAGTCAGTATGAACAGCGTGTCTAACAAACTTCTACAGAGAAAAAAAGCACCAAACCAACAGAAGTCAAGCACAAAACCTTTAAGTCAATTCAATCGTTGTGTAGTCTGCATTTCCAGATACTAAAATATCACAGGCCTATCATTCAGAACTTTGCCAGAAAAAGAAAACCATGCCTTTTATATCACTTTTCAGATAGAGAAACAACACTTATTTCAGTTCTTGGCCATAATAGTAATTATGTTTATATGTGCAACTTGCAAAAGCAAGTTCTTTTTACTTCACCTTTACTTTCAAATGAGAAAGAAAGTCACCTCTGTGCTCAATACAGGGATTTTTTTCAGGCAAAAAAAATCCTGAATACTCTCTTCTCTTCACCAAACTGAAAACTGAGTTACAGTGTCCAACAGGGGACAAACAACCCAGATTCACATTTTCATTACTGTGATCCTTGAGTTCAACTTTCTGACACCTATTTACTCAGCAAAAAGAAAAAAAAAAAAAAGAAGCTGCAGTCAAGACGATGCAGTCATTTTCTGCATACATTACTGGAAAACTTCAGAGGCCATATTTTGGATGAAGACAGTTCCCCTCTTTAATACCTGTCAAAACATTTCTATCTCTTTGTCAAAAAAAAGGCTATGCTGAAGAATATTACAAATGCACAACACTTCACCTCATGAGATTCCTGAGCCTTAAACCCAGAAAGCTGCCAGCTGCACGCTAAATAAGGAAATAGGTGCGATAGTCAAAAACGACACCAAAGTCAGCTACCAAACGTAAATAAAGCTTGAGGAAAGAGACATATTCTGCTCCAGAGATATGAATATACCAGTAATAAAAGTAAAAGTTAATGATACATGACAAGGGGGGGGGGGAAACAACTCCATAAGTAACGCTCTGGAATTACATTTGATAAGGAGCATGTAAAGGCAGCACGTGACAATATAAGAAAGCATATTTTGAGTTAAATTCCTGACTCTAATAATTCTAGCTACTCCAAAATTACTTACGAGATTAAAGAGAATCACACTTTAGACTGTAATTGATTAATCACTGAAATCAGGATTTTGTAAGTCTGAACATGTGACATTTTATTCTTAGATTTTCTGGTTAAAAACAAGACTCAAAACTGCATAATTTTTGCTCTAAATTTATGGCGGCTTGTATAGTGATAATATTGTCTCCTGTGTGTTAATGTAAACTATCTAACATTAGAAAATTGTTGAGGTGCAATTAACTTGCAAATTTTGTTAGCTCTGTTACAGCTAAGGATGAAAATAATTACAAAAAACATATATATAGACATATGCTAGAATTCCTACCTGAATAATCATTTTAAGAATGAAACTCATCTTACCCAGCATCAAACACAAAACATAATGACCATGTCCAGGAGTCCAGCCTACTCTTCAGCAAAATTCTATTATTTTTAATCCCACTTTAACACCAGAAGGGATTAAACATTTCTAACCGTGCCACAGGCCCACTTAGTGTAACTCAAGTGGCTCCAAGCCAAACCCCACACCTATTTAAATCGACAGCAAAGCTACCGTTGGTTTCAGTAGCACAGGATCACACTCGACAGTTTTACAGAGCACCTCACAGGAGCAACAATATGGTTCACAATTCAATTAACGTTAATTTCATTTGCCACCACTTCCCAACTGATTTGCCTTAAGTAGCCATTTTTTCAGAAAACTACATTCATAAGTTATGAGAAATCTAAAATCAACAAATCAACTATTATTTTGCAGTATACAACAAACTTGCATAATTCTCTCTGTGCTACTTGGAGTTGCTGCATATAATCTGCTTCAAATATTGAGATTCTTAGCTACATTCCTACAATTATGGTACAGGACGAGGATGAAATTATATCCACATAACACCAGAAATATATTTTTCCTTTCATATATATTGCTGTGCAGCCTCATCTTACCCTCCTTGTTTATGTCTTTATTTTTAGCACCCTGTTTCCTTAATTAAAAGTTTATAAATTTTATTATATTTTTACAGCTAATGGATAAAATAACAAACACCTTTTTAGTAGTATGCTTGAGTCTGTGTCCAAATTCTTCAGTAAAAACACTGTATAACACAGCTGGCAAGAGCACATACTATATACCAAAACGTTCAGACAAAGAGACATTAAATTTTGTATTTTAATATTCCATGACAAACGTCCACTTATTTCTATGAACAGTGAAATTAAAGTAGCTTTGCCAAGTCAGAAACTTACTATTAAAGGCTGCATTCAACAAGCTAACACCTCAGTATGAGAATGAAGTCATTGTTGAATTCTGAATATTTTATAACTTTTCAGTGGAATTAAGGAAACGAGTCACTATGAGACTTCATACAGTTTGCAAATACAGCATTAATATGCATCATAATATGTATATTATGCAGTCCATTTTTATGACTATTAAACTACCCTGCAGACATCTAATGCCACCTGTGCATTGTATTGAAAGCTCAACCCACTGAAATCATCTACAGCATTATAAACTTAAACACACAAAGTTTTTTTCCTCCAAATTATCACTTAAAGACCCACAGTCAGTTACCAAGTGAACATACAGATGCCATAAAAAAATACATAGGACACATGCACAAAAATACATAGTACCCCATTTATTTGATAACCGAATAATTTCAGAAAGAAGTGCAATACTTTCTTTTAAATAGAAATTTAGGAAGGAGCTCTACGAGAAAAGAATGCTTTTGTGATAAATGCTAGTTGTATGAATTACTTCAAATCTCTCTGATGTAGAAATAGCTTTAGCATCAAAGCAATTCATATGAAATTCAATTTCACACTGAAGTAATATAATATTTTACATATTTACATACCTTTTACAATCAAAATTATTGCTTTTTACCAAATTGCAAGAGATTTGTGCAGAATAAAATTAAATAGTCTTCTGAAAATGTATGTATAGAAGTACATACCTTACATATCTAAAGCCACTATCTGAATTCTATCAGAAGCATTTTTTTGCTACACATAGGAAAATGTAATAGCACTTATGCCAGAAAGTATCATTCTACTTAAAAAATGAGGCATTAGAGAAGAGCCTGACACTGTTTGATAATTAGCTGCCTTGCAACAAGACTTAGCTGCTCAACTCTTGCAGAAAAAAATTATTAATACAAATATGTAATTGCTAATTCAGTTCAGAAATTGCACCTCAAGTCCTGATTAATTTCATATATTCAACTTTTTCTGCCTGGTGTTTCCTAGATAGACAATATTACATTTCCGTACACAGCAAACTTTAGGTTAAATATCTGAAAGCATTCCCATATTAATAGTAGGGATCTCTTCTATCATCACTGAAATACAACCACCTCTGGAAAGGAACATGCCAAGTTTTTTTATGGTGCAATGCAATTCTGTATAACAGACTGATATTGACACATTATTAAACAAACAAACAAACAAAAAATCCTTTCTCTTCTGTAATGTCTTGAGTACTGAAGGCCACCAAGAAGCGACAGCAGCCAGGCTAACTAGATTCCTATGTTACAGCACCTCCCTGGCACAGAGTGTCTTGCATGTACAGTAAGCTCCAACACGAAGCTTCACCCAACAGTGTAACCCAATACTCAATTTACCTTTTTTTTCCACCTGCAGCTATACAAACACCAAAAGATTACAGGATTGCTGGCAACTTCTTGATTTCTTTCACTTCAGTCTGATGCAGCTACTGATAATTTCCTCTAAGCAATCTTTCACTCAAATTACTCATTACTACACATCCATCAAAAAAATAACTGACACATATGTCCAGGTTTCATGCAGAGTATATCGCAGTGTGTGCAAGTGATCATGTGCCAAGGAGTTTAATATCTCTCATAATTATCAATTTATAGCAAGAGATCTGACTACTGGATTTTTGCTAGGGCTCCAACACATATTGGCAACACCACTACAGGAGGCATGCCTCGGTATACCCAACTATAAAGCAGTTTTCTCACTCACACTCCCGCCTGTCTCAATATGGGAGCTACTTATCAGCTTGAAAATCTTTGCTGGATTAAACATCCAGCTCAGACTGAGAGATGCTCTCTCATTCTTTGTATATTTCAAGATTGTTTTGAAACTCTGTCCTTACTCTACTTGGGCACAGTGTGCCGTCCAAAGTGGAAAAAACCAGTTTATTAATTGTTGCTCACGGCAAAGTTGCTTAATCACACAAAGGACAAAACGCTTTCTCAAGAAGCCCAAGAGGAATGAAAAGTAATGCTTACGTGGGATTGGCACCTATGTTTTCCTAGCGACAGAGAAAGACATGTGCTTTGCCTGTAATCTTGAAAGGTATGCTCACACTGAAACAGACTTTGCACAGAAGAAGTCGTAAAGTCCATCGGCTGCAGTAAATGCTTCTAACTGCTACATCTCCTCAGTGATACCGGTGAGGTTTCCAGCTGAAGCATCTCATCTGAGTGATTACATTCACATTCAACAAAGTGTATTCAAAGCCATTAGAGGTCAAATTAGCAATCAAAAACCCAAAGATCATAAAACAGCTTGTGGATTCAATACATACACAAAAGAAACTATATTTCAAGTGAGCATCAGTCTCTTAATAGATTTAAGCTCAGGTCAGCATAAGAAGTCATTTCTGACCATATCTTGAAATGACCCAAGACTTGGGGTGACCACTGCAAGATCTGAAGGCGCAAGTTACAAATGTAACCTGCTCTGCTGTCAAAATCGTAACAATTTTAGATTCTACCTGTATTTGAAAGTAACCCAAGTTTAACTAGTTTCTCAGGCTTTGACATTTTTGTAGCAACAGCTGAGAAACCACACACCAAAACAGTGCAACAATTATCCCCACATTGTCTTCTGAAGAAGTAAGGTTGCTTTCTGGAACCAAGCAATCATCTCAGTGCTGTCGTTACAAGCACTGATTATCCGCTGACATTTTTCTTAAAACACCTGGTCGGATACACACATTTATGTCTATTCAGCCTGTGGGCTTGGGAACATGAAGATGTGCCAACACACTAAGGACACTACAAACTGTCTCCTCCAGTCTCGTATTCAAGGTAAACAAAAGAGGTGAAAATTTAAAGCCCTATGTAATCTGGACGGACACTGTGTTAAACAAGAAAAAGCAACTGCTCAACAGCATCTGCTGAAGCTGCTCAATAAAACACAAGGTAACTGGATGTCTCCACTCTGTCACACCTTTCATGCACAAAGTTGTCAGCACTCCCTGCTTGGTGATAGCTTTATTACACCTCTGCCCATCTCAGAGGAACTGACTTTGTCTGGAATGGCGTACAAATGAACCGAGATCTTTAATGTGTCAATACTAAACATACCAACCAGGCTTACCAATAAATCAACCCCCAGTTTTATGAAAATTAATAAAAATATTGACAGCGTGGCACTGCGGGCCTAACACACCAATCACTTCCACCACTCTTCTTCCCTCACATCCCCGTGCACTTTGAAGCTATCACACCCAGCCTGCCCACCCTTCCTTTAGCAGTTCCAGCCTAGGCGAGGAGGCTTTCAACTCCCCCGACCCCACCACACCCCCAAAACAGGCGTCACCAGTGCGGGCAAGGCGGCCTCTCCCCTCCCAGCAGCCCCACCGCTCCTCAAGGCCTGCACCGATCACACCGCAGCTGCCCTCAGCCCGGCCCTGCGCGCTGCCGCCCGGAGAGAGCAGAGGACACAGCAGGGCTGGCCTCGAGCGGGGGAAACGACACCCTCCTCTGCTCCCCTCCTCGGGCAGGGGGACGGGGCAGCTCCCCGCCCGGGGTCCCGCCGCCGAGCCGGGGTCTGACGGCACAGGGCCCTCTGCCCTGCCGCCGCCTCCCTCCCCGGCCCGCGGGGGCGGGCAGCGCTCTTCCCTCTCCTTCCTCCTCCCCCTCTTCTCGCCCTACCCCGAGGCCCCATAGGCTCGGCCGGGGTCTCGCCCGCGCGGCCTCGCAGGGAGCTGGAAGGAGGGCGGGGAAGTCCCCTTCTCGCTTTCCTGAGGGCCTGCAAGCGGGGCTGGAGCACTCCGGGGGGCACTCACTTGATCCTGGATCCCATGGTCTCTGGGGGGCCGCATAGGCCCGGGCCAGAGAGCGGGGGCGGGGGGCCGGGGCTCGGCGGGCTGCGCTCCCTCCGCCGCTCGCCCCCTCACTCCATCCCGGCCAGCGCCGCCGTCGCCCCAGCCGAGTCACGGCGCGGCGCGGGGGCTGCCGGGAGCTGTAGTGCGGCGGGGCCGCCGGGGCGGGGGCGCGGGCGGGGCCAGCGGCCGCCCGGCACCGCGGACCGAGCCCGCCGCTCGCCCCCGCCGCGTTGGCGTGGCAACGCGCGCCGCGCGCGCCAGCGGTCCCGCCTCGCCCCCTCAGGCGGCTCGAGCGGGCGGGAGGGCGCCGCCGCTCCCCTCAGGCGGCGCGGGCCGGCAGCGCTCCTCAGCCCCGGGGGTGCTGCTCGGCCCCGGCCGCCTCCGGGGTTCCTGCCGAGCCCGCGGGGGCTGAGCGGGAGACTCCTCTCTCCAGCAGCCGGTTGTGGAGGAGAGCGGCCTCCCTGCCCGCCACGCCGCCCTGCGTCCCGCCAGTGGGGACCGGATCGTCAGGCACCCCCTGAACAGGGCCAAAAGGCGCCACACGCGTGAGCCAGAGCCCGTAGCAGTCCTCTGATACCCAGGCCAGGCGAGGACCGGGACTGTCCGTCCTGGAAAGCCCTGTAAAGAGGTGAGCGATCCCCATGGGACAGTACCCGGCGTGGCAAGAAGCAGGCTGGAGTCCCAGGCAGAAATTAGTGTCCGACGCCTGGGGACTGCCGAAGAAGTCAAAGAACAAAAGGGCAGAGAGAGGGGCTGTGAGCCGGTGCGCTTGCGGAGCTGTGAGAGAACATTTTGCACTGTGGGTCACAGAAACCAAAGCTGCTGAAAAGGCAATAAAGGGTGGCTAGAAAGGATTACAAGCCCAAGTAAGGTCATAAAGGGGACTGGAGACTTCTCAGAAAGACGTGAAGGAGAGATGAAATGCAGTCTGCCGAAAACAAAGCTTGCGTTGACTCAAAAAGTGCAGTAAGACAGATTTTGAAACGTGCCTTGTTGGAGTTCGCAATCAGGATCAAACAGGTACCCAACAATTTTATTAAACATGTTTTACAGGAAGTTTTCAAGAAGGTTTGGGCAATTTCGAGCGTAATTTAACAATTTCTAGCTTTTTAGAGTTGGAGATGATCTGCAGCGAGGAATAAAGTTGGAAATTTGGCTTAAAATGACCTCTAAACTGTAGGTCACTGTGGAAGCCAGCTGCTTGGCTGGAGAATCTAGTCAGCTAGAAAGATGGGAGAGGGAGAGAATATACACTGGGCTTTCGTATCCCATTTGCTCCCCAGAAAGGCTGAGTAGGAGAAATCACACCATCCTCATTGAAGTAATAAAGACAAAATATGGTAAACATTTACGCAAAAAGTGCTGGAAGATGTATTCACAGTTATAGAAAGTCAAATAAATGTTTGGGTAGATGAGAAGGAGTGTTTCTAGTACAAATCGGAGTTCTTCAGATGAGGTACTTCCAACCACACCCTCCACCTCTGTCACTGGAGCCGTATGGGAGCTCGGGCCTCAGCGTTCAGCCATGACTTGAGCTCTGGTGTAGATATACCCGCACCCAGTCCTGGTCCTGAATTATCGCTTGGATTTCCTGGATTGACCTTAGACCTGTTGTTACCTTGGTCTTGTCTGATGGCCACTAGGCCATGGCTGCTGTCAGCAGCCTTGCCCTGCTTGCCCAGCTCCTGTCTGTGGGGCTGGGCCTGGTCACGGAGGTCGCTGCCCAGCCTGTGGTCACCCTCAGCTCCTGGCTTCAGGGTGCACGTGGCCTTTGCTGCTCCCTGACATGCATTAGATAAAGGTGATCTGCGTCGGTGTTCCCTGTCTCATACAGAAATACCCATATCAATATAAAGTAGCTTTTTCATCAAAATTACTGTGTACAGACCAGGGATATTCTTGCCCTTGAAATACACCAGTACACTAAAGGTTGTATGTGTAACTGTCAAAAGAGGGTAAGTTTATAGAAATATTGTTAAAATTGGTTACAAAAGCAAAAAACCCACAGTCAGTAATAAGGAAAAAAATAAGGAAGCTGGTGAATACAGTGCTGGTGCAGTGTAAAATAACAATATCGGAAAAATACAACATTTGAAGAGTGGCTAACAGTTTCTTAAATTTCATCACCCTTTTTGAAAAATGGATTGATATTAAACTGTAGAGGTAAAGCTAGAAACTCAGTTTTAGTTTTGCTCTGTTCTGTTTAGTGTGCTTTTTAAAGATTTGGTAAACTTATTAACATGAACATATCTAGTAAATATTTAATGGGGACAGTGTAATATGCAAGAAGATTAGACTGGTTTACATTTGATAATTTTTAGACCAGCCATACTAAGGAATAAAACGCTAGGTGATTCAGATGAGCAATATAATGATTAGGAAGTATGCATTCACCCAATGTGGAGAAAATAAGGTATAAAAATTGGATTTCACGAACTAGACTGGGAGGAATGGGTAGTTGAGTTGGTGGATGAACTGGTAGTGACTGATAACTAACAAAAGCCAAGGAAAAGTGGCTTGCAAAATTAGTGTTTGCTAATTACCTTTAAATATGTCTCAGCAAAACATCTATTTTGTAGGTAACTGATTTGTCATGAGCGTATTTTCTTACCCCTAGGGGAAGAAATTATAATAGCAAACCCATGTTGGTACGTGTTCAACAGTTTTTCAACCTGGATGATGTCCAGGTGCGTGCTAAAACTTTTGAGCAGGAAATACTACAGTTGCATAGGTTATGTGATAAGCATGAGGGAATCAATCTGAAAAACAGTACGTTAGTGCGTTTCAAGAAGAGGATGACCTACCTTAAGCTCACAGGTAATAAAGAGGAGTTTAATTAATAAAAATAAATGGGAATGTGTATGGAAAAGTGTAAGGTTCTGTCCTTGCAACAGAAGACATGGTAATGGGTCTGACAACACGAACACTGCAAATTGAGTTTATGGAAATTCTAGTTCAAAAGACTGCCTAATAAAAGAAGCGTGACCTTATAAATCTAGTAGTGCTAAGACAGAGGAAACCAGAAAGGTGAGGAGAAGATGAGTGACCAGAATTTCTTCTAGTTAAAGGATAAAACAGACACTCAATGTGGAATTAGAATGGTACACTCTAACTTTGTTTTGTATATAAGAAGCAAGCAAAGTCAGGTATATTCCAGAATCCGGTGCATGGATACAGAACACGGCTTGTAGCCTCCAAACGATGATAATAAAATAGGATAATTCATTCAAAATTTCAACTAACTGGAGACTGAATATTTAAATGTTTCTTCAAATTGTGAAAACTGTGTTTTCTGTGTGAAAGAGCTAGAAGACAATGGGAAAACAACAATGTTAAGCATGATGTAGATGTTCCTGTTCACGCGCAGGAAGTTTTTCTCTCTATCTGTCTGCCTAATATTAGTTTATGTTCCAAGCTACAGAACTTTTTTTTTTTTTTTTTTTTTTTTGGCCACTTTACCTGGCACATTTATGTGAACAAGCTGCTCATTAGGTAACCAAAATTACATTTTCTGCAATTCTGTTGATGGTATTAATGTCTGCAACTGGCCCAGTGCTTTGGTAGTAACTGTGTAACAGTCACAGGGCAGTGGAAACAGTGAAGCCCCTACGGGAAGGCAAGGGTTTAACCACACAAGGGTTATAGCAATGCCTGCTGGCCTGTCCACGGAGCAGTGTTTTTGAATGTCTCAGAATAGATGAGCTGATTAACTGTGAATCACGCTCCCAGAAGAGATGAAGCATTAAGAGCAAACAAAAGGAAAGCAGAAGGGAAACTTCGGGCAGAAGGAAATAATCCAGGAATTAAAAGACTGGTGAAAGCCTTAGGATACTTCCAGATTGACCAGAAAGTCTTAGTTCAATACCATAGAAATACAGGTTTTATGCTGTGCGCTCTAGGATAAATTTGGGTGAATGTGGCCAAACCTGTATTTTAATGTCATGCACCCACAGCAACAAATGTACATGAAAACATAGTTAACTGTTTATTCTCAGTCAGTGACATCCCTACTGAATCATGCTGTAATCTGAATTTCCTTGGGAGATTCTCTCTGCTACATCTCAGCCAATGGGAATGGCAAGAAAAATACCACTGCTTTTATAGATCAGTAGTTAAGCTTCATCTAAAAGGTTATGCTTTGAAACAGAATGTACTGCTACTTCAATAATGTTGTTTATAATGTTCATGTATGTTTTTCCAAATTTCTCAGTGGGTAAAGATTAGGAAAATACCAATGTTTTTAAACTGATAGAAACCTTATTAAAGATATTTCTTAGATTGGAAGCACGATATATTTTATCAACCTGAAGCTTGTAATTCTTGTCGTTGTCAAACAGTATGCCTCATGGTCAGGTCATTGGCCCACCTTACGTGCAAACAGCCTCCAGAAGTGTTCACATAAGTTGCTTTAGAGAAAAGCCTGTTATTAATGCTCCCAAGCTGTGATTCATCAGGCATTGTTAGGATAGCTGGTTAGCCTTCAAAGACATTAGTTTATGCCCTGAAACAAGAGGGATGTTTAAGTCACCGCATGTATCTACTTGTATGGGTGGAAATGGGTTACATCTACTTGCTTTCCATTACAAGCTAAGAAACAATAATATGTAATTGCACAGAGTGCAAATGATCTTTGGAAAATACAGAAGAAAATATAAAAACTGACAAAAAGGAAAAAAAAAAGCAGTCATAAGAATATAACCAATGAGTTAAATCAAAAGCATTCTGTCTCCAAAACTGGACAAGCGTTTAAGGTGCTTAAGGAAGTGTGTGAGAACATGGATGCATGTAGAATCCTCTCCCAGCCTCCAATAAATTAATGTATTTTCTCAGCCATGGGTGCTGCTTCTGTACAATAGCTTTGGGGGGATTTTTCTTCCATTAATTTGATCAGTTGCTTTTAAATCCATGAATAAATTAGCATCTACTGCCTTCTATGGCATGGAGTTTCCATAGCTTAATCACATGCCAGGTGAAAAATAAACCCTCCTTTTGTTTGTGTTGAACCTGCCACAGTAATTTCATTTGACTCCTCACCAAATATTGTATTGGAAGTGTCAGGGAAAGGGTGTTTCTTATTTACCTTCTTCAGGTCTTCCATGATTTCATAAAAGTGATGATTTCATGGTCAAAATAAGAAATACAGATGTATCTCAAGGTTTCTCATAAAATAAAAAAGGTTCTTTCTTTCCATTTCTGCATAGCAGTGTGGCAACATTATGCGTACTTTCTATATAGTACATAAAAAGCTAAGTAAGCAGTAGAATACCTTTCCTTTTAAGTGTTTGAAGTACCATACACTGAATGACCTTTTCATTCTCCATTCACAAAGAAATAAGAAATAACTATTCTTATTTCTGAAACCTGTGATTATACCAATAGCTATAACTCAGGCCCATGAAATCCTTTAATATAAAGAGCCATGCTGGAGACTCATTCCCCTGAAGAAAAGAGCCCAGGATGATTGACCTGAAATGACCTCTTCATTTTTTAGTGAAAGGAGATCTAAATATGGCAAATATTTTCCTGTGCTACTGTCTCTCAACAGACTACATTTTCCCCCATCACAATCTCTTATGATTAACAAAAATTGGTTATTTAATTTTATGAGGAAACTAGCAAAATATCTACCAGAACTACCTGTTCTTTGTCTTTAACTGCAGTTGTATTTCTGTCAGAAAATCTGTTTTTTTCTCTTAATTATTTCCATTGTTTACATCACTTAAAATAGTGATCACATTTTCTGTTTGGGAGTCTTTAAGTTAGCTTTTAAGTTGTTGACCTAAGGAATTAAAGATTCACAAGTCTCCTACCAAAAAAAGGGTATTAAAATTGCTAAAAATTAATTATTTTTTTAAAAGAAACACAAAAAACCAATATATTTTTTGAATTGTTTTTTTTTTAATTTACTTTTTTTCCTTTCTTTTAAGAGGGAACTAATCCAAACATCAAAACTGATATCAGAGGATGGTTATTTAAAAAAAATTCCTCTAATCTGTAGACTTTATTTTTGGAGTACTGAAAAAATCAGTACTCCCTCTCACATCACTCAATACCTGTAGCTAGTGATAAAGCTCAGGTCAAAGAATTATTGATCTGATTATCCTGTATATCTCTTTTGAAAGCAGAGTATAGCTAACAAACAGATGGTTCAACCTGAAGCCAAGTTGAGGAACTGCAGGAACCAAGAAGCACTGAGCTCTCCAAAGAATTTTTTCTTTGTGGGAGATCACATGGTGCTTCAGTTCACAGCTGTGGAATTATTTTGGATTCTTTGCATTGCAAAAACTACCACTTACATCTGCGAATGATCAGAATGAGACGCCTCATCCTAGGGGCTGCAGACCAGTATTCATGTGCTGATCTCTACGGTTGTCTGCCACCGTTGCTGAAATCCGTGGATTAAGTTGTATGTCCAAAAATCAGGCATGCTTATGCTTCTTGGTAAAGGTTATTGTCAGTACATCATTCTGCTGCTCAGGATATCCGATGCCGATTGAATTAAAAGTCCACTTCAGCCTCTAAAATTTGTCGTTCAAAGTTCTCTTGTGGAGTGGTGGAAGACATCTTTAGCAGGAGTGGATTTTAGCAACTATGAAATTCACTGAATGATGAAAATGATTGTGGATCTTACGCTTTCGGAACTAAGTGAGAAAAACTCCTGTCTTGCATTTTGTTTTTCTTTGACCATGTTCTTATACTAAAAAGCCTGAACTTTTATTGTTATATACAGCCCTGGAACAGGCTGCCCAGGGAGGTTGTGGAGTCTCCTTCTCTGGAGATATTCAAGACCCGCCTGGACAAGGTCCTGTGCAGCCTGCTGTGGGTGACCCTGCTTCGGCAGGGGGTTGGACTGGGTGACCCACAGAGGTCCCTTCCAACCCCTACCATTCTGTGATTCTGTGATTCTGTGATCTTATGTGACGGGTCTGTCAAAGTATTTGAGTGAGAGAGAAGTAGCCAATTCAGCATTAAGAAGTTGGTGCTTAGGAAAGCATTATGGTACGAGAGTCAGCACCTTTTGTTGGTTGGTACACACATGCTGCAGTAGACATCATTTTTATACTGTCTCCTGTCAGCACCTTCCCCACATTCACTTTAATTCTCACCTGTTCGATCCTAGTGCCTGTGTCATGTAACACAGCTCTTTTCTCATCTGAGAAATTCTTTCCATTATTAATTTCTTAGGCTTTTGCCTTCACCTCAGAGCACTCTCCAGCCACAAACAGCAGTTTTTGTCTTAAAGACCAGTATTTCTGTATCAACTTCAGCATGGCAACTTCAAATTTTCTTCATGAAGAGACAATTACCTACCAAAGTAAAGTTAAATTAGAACTGTATGTGGCAGTGCTTTTTTGTAAGTGTATTTTTAAATTGAAGACAGTTTTTTTATCAATACTTGTATCGATACTGTGTTTATCTGACATTTTCAAAGTTTACACTCTGAGTTTTTAAGCTTTTTATAGGTTGTCAAGTTCTTTTCTTACCGGCAATTATTATGCTATATGTGAAAATGTTTCTTACACTCCGTTTTAGCAGAAATGCATCCCTATTTTTAGAGACACACATTTTTCTTACATAGTTTACATATCTGCAGTTATCAACACCCATCATTATTCAGCTAAGACTGCTAGAAAACAACAGATTTTTATGAAGAAGTGATTACTATCTATACCCCAAAACGTAAATATGAATATTAGTAGCAACTAATGGCTTCTTCTACGTGTCCTAGGAAACAATCTGCAACTAGCTCTACAGGAATCACTGTTTGGTACCATGTTCTTTCCATAAATCATACCTGATTTTCAGGTGTCAGAATCTTCCAGATGCCATGTTCTTCACAGGTCAACTTTAATTTGCCGAAGGTGATTCAGATCTTCTAGGTTTAAAGTCAGAAGCGCTCTCTAGAGCGTTCTATCTGGATTGCAAATCTGAGTGACTAGAACACCCACACATCAAGCTGGACCATGAGCATACAGGTATGCGTGTTACCGGGGTTACCAGGAGATGAACTAAGGAAAAAGGTAGAGAAGAAGGTGAGGAAAGCTGTAATGAATAACAGTAATTTTATTAAATATTATGCAAAAAGCATGATTCTGTGGATTAAACAGATAATACAAATAAACCCAGAATTTCCAAGAGAGGAAGGGCCTGGGGACTGCTCTGCTTGGCCTTCTGCAGGCTGCGCCTTCTGCCTGCTGCGGTGGGTGGCTTTGCTCCCATTGGTCGGGTGGCAGCAGGGGAGCCAATGAGTGCGCGGCTCCAGGCTCAGCCATGCTGCCATTGGCTGTCCAGCCCCACTCGGTTCCTGCCGCCAGCAGAGCTGCGCAGCGGCTGTGAGGACGGTGTCCGCTGGGTGCCAAACCCCTTTTGAAATTGCTCTCTGACAAAGACCAAAAAGTATTTATAAAATGCCCATCTCAAATACGCACTCCTGCGAAGATAACATGTAATGCTGCGTCAAACACTAGAAACGGTCAAATCTCCTGAAAAACTGAATGCCTGTCCTTCCCACTGGGCATCTGAGGTTTTGCAGCATTGGTCCTGACTTTTTCTGAATATGGTTCCAACTGGATGAAATTGGCTTTGCAGTGTTTATCTTCCTCTTCCTGCAGTCTACCAGAGTTGACAGAACTCCTGCATTTTTGTTACCTGATAATGTCTCATACATATTTCAATCTCCAAATTTTCTCCCAAGCAGCTTTAAAATAACTGTAGGTCACCTACTTAGTGGTTTGCTTTACTCTGTGGCTTACATGTCCTGCCTTGCATCTAGCAAAAACCCTCTTGCTATGTCTTCTCAGAATGGCACTGCCTTCATAGTGAAAACACACTGCCTAGCTGGCTCTTGCTCTGAAGCTGTTGAAGACACTATTTCATCTGCCAATAATAAAGAAGCAACTGACCTAAGTTACTCTTCTCTATTCACCTTGCTGTGATGGCAGAGTGCTGACTGTACCATTATTGCTCTATAAAGCGAAGTCAGATTTATGAGGCAAAATCTATGATGGTGTGATTCCAGCTAGACAAAAAAAAAGCCCAGTATGAAAATAGTTATTCATATCTGCGATAGCCTTTGTCACAGAAAAGATAACCCTCCTGTGCTGAAAGGAATAAGATCACTGATGTAAATCAGACTGCTACATTCAAGTCCCTCTAAGTTACTAATGAGCCTGGAAGAACAAGGATACTTAGGAGAAATCCAGAACAGCAAGACATGAGTTGTTGGAGCAGAGGGAAGTACTTACTTCATATGATACTAAACTCTTCTACAGTAGACTGCCCAGCTTAAGCTCGTGAACTCAGGTAGCATGAAAGAAAGAGAAGGAAAAAGAAAGTGATAAAAAAAAAGTAGGCAGAAAGGAGTGAACGATCAAACAAATGAATGAACAAACAAGGTAACAAAGGAATTTATAAAGTACAGTATTTCTAACTTGGTAATGTTTATTATTTAAAACATGATTTGATATTTTGTTGCACTCATTCTAGAAATAAAAATAATAAAATCTTGGTATGAAATATTGATGTAAGCTCTATGATTTGCCTCAGTTGTTTCTGTCTCACACAGTTGATGGGATCCTAATTTTTTTTTCAGGTTTGTCCACCTTGAGTTTTCAGTAGCAGTTACCACAACTTTTTTCTATAAAAATAAAACAAGTTTTGAGCCAGGCTTCAAATATGATTACTACAATCACCATAAACCAAAAGACCACTAGCAGTGTCAGCTTCACTGCCCTTCTAAGGGGGAATCTGTTTATCCTTTCTGCCATAGTGTGGGGTAACATGATAGCTATTGATGGCCCACTACTTATTAAGATGTCATCAGACAACATTCTGTCATAAGCTATTATTTTTAAATTGTTATGAAGAAAACATCAAATAGCACTTCTGGAATGTAAGCTGGATGAGAAAGTATGTGCTTATAGAAAAATTGAACTACATAATCTTAAAGATTTAATTCATATTGCTATGTGAAAAATGGATCAAATCCTAAGATTACTACAATCTTCAACAGCATAACAGTGATTAAATAGTATGGCCCTGAGTCTTATGTAATTTATACTCATTTTCTATTAGTGTAATTCCATATAATTGCTGAAGCATGATACTCTAACATACCTTTCTGTCAACAGCTAGTGCTAGACAACCAGTAGCTGTTCTGAACTTGCATATATAAAACCAAGTTGATGGCCCACACATTTCTTTTACTGATTTTCCTGCACTGGTGTTCAGAAGACATCAGTAATGTTACCCCTGATTGACACAAAGATGAGTAAGTTCCAGATCTGTCCGTTCTTGTTTGTGCTCCACTTTTGTCTGAGAAGTTCAAATAAGATGTGCTTCATATCCAATACCTGGCTGGGGAAGAAGCCTACTCATTTTATTAAGAATTTAGGGGTTCCTGGCTAACCTGAGTATTGCCTGCTTATTGTCTTTGATTAGCGTCTGTTGTTTACTTAATTTTTTAAAACACATAGCATTATTCTCAACAGACTGCAGGTTCACAACATGGGAGAACTTTCTTCCCAAACTGTAGGTATTATTTAAGAAAAATAAGCTGGCTAGTTTAATTCTAGCTGTTACTTTGATTAGTTCTCTGATGCTAATGATTCTATTCCATATTGGGGAAAAAAAACCAAAACACAAACCAAAGTGCACTTCTCTAAACATCGTCGCTCATTTTATGCTTCATAAAAAGTCAATTTTCTTTCTGTAATTACTGCAACTATACAACATCAAGATGTAATGAGGTAATACCATGCGCTAGGAAATACCAGCCTCTTCTGTATTTAATGGAGGAACTTTAAACAGCAAACTGCAGCAGCCAGTATTGCAAGCCAGCAAATATGTTCCCTTTCTCTAAAATGGGGATAACGTCCTGCTGGAAGTGCTCTTTTGAATCTAGTTTCGACTCTTTTGTGGTATTATTTAAAATCATGTGGTGGGGCTATCAGTGTGCTCCTATACGTCTGCCTCTAAATGGAGCCATCATTAATTGATGTGATTTGTTCTAGTCTTACAGTTAATGAAGACTAGGTGGCATTTGGCATTTCACCAGTGTTAAAGTAATGCTCTCCGTCCTCATTATTAATTCCCCTGTAAGTACATGCATTTTTCTAGACATTCCAGTTAGTTTTGCTAGGATGTTAAAAAAAATGTTTTGATACATGTGTTAGTTGTTTTAATCTTAGAGCTATAAAAGAACTAAGTCGAGAAAAGCCTCTCTTAGAGTAATACACAGGAGTTAGTTTATAAAGTAAGTAAAGTTGAACCACTAAGTAATAGTGACCACAATATAATTAACTTCAACATCCTCAGGGGAGAGATTGTACAAAAAATGAGGAAGCTAGTTAAAAAGACCCTAAAGTCAAAAGTGAGGAAATTAAAATCCTTAGACTCAGCATGGAGGCTACTTGAGCAACCATAACAGTGGAACAGAAGGCATGCATAATCCTAAGCAAAAAAGGAAGCTGACAAGCAAAAATAAGCGGTAGGGCTACAGGAAGGTTCAAGAAGTTAGTATAGTCAAACATGCATTTTTCTGAAGGTAGAATTTTAACTGGCGAAGTCAATAGGGATAAAATACACTGGCTAAGATACACAGTAGAGATTAGAAGGATGACAGAGGATTTGAAGAGCAGATAGCCTGACATGAAAACAAGATTTGCTCAAGTATTAAGAAGCAGCAAGCCTGCAAGAGATTTTGTGAGTCCAGTGGGCTATTTGGTAGAAAAGTAAAAAAGCTAATGAGAATACAGAGACGCTGAAATGAAGGTAAATGACTTTTTTGCATTAGCACTTCCACACAGAATTTTGGGAAAATAGATATACTGCATTTCCTCCTGTTAGGTAATACAGAAGAGATTTTGTCAAACACAGGAATTAAAAGATGTGCTGGAACAAATTCACAAATTAAATAAAAACAGGCTCCTATGACTGGAAAGTAAATCAATAAATTCTAAGGGGATTTAAGAGAGAAATTTCTGAACTACCAACAAGAACATGCAATCTGATTAAAATCAGTTTGTATACTGAAGTAGAGAGTGCTTATCCGCTGAAAGGCATGAAGGGTAGTTCTGGAAATGTCAACAGAGAGATCCATATATGTCAGTAATGAGAAACAGTTAAAATAAAATTGCACATCACTTAGATTAGGATGATATGATCAGAATTAAGAAACCTGTCCTTCTGAAAGAACATGTTTCTCCAGCCCCCCAGAATAGTGGCTTCCAACATATCTAGAAAACTATTTGAATGTTTTAAAATTCACTCTGTTTCCAACTAAAAACTGCCTCACAGTAAGCAAGTAGTAGAATAAAAAATAAATTATATGAAGAAGGAGTTATATACCACAAGAAATTCGGTACTGAAATTCAGGCAAAAGATCTGAGCATATACCTTCCCTGAGTTTGCAGTAGTCAGACAAACTGTATTAAATTTAAAATTAGCCACAAACATTACATTAAACATGATACGCTTTTTAAATGTACAGTTTCTTCTCTAACATTGGACTCAGTTCTCACACTCCCAGTCCAAAAAAGATGCAATGGGTATAAATATTCTCACAGATATTCCAGAGACACACTTAATCAAGCTATTAAACATGTAATTCCCGTTGAGACATATGTAAGGTTTAGATTCATTCACAGAGAAAATATATGCAAGTAGGTATGGTAGAGCTACGTAACCTAATGCAGAAACAGGTACTATGAATCACAGAATCACAGAATCACAGAATCACAGAATCACAGAATGGTCGGGGTTAGAAGGGACCTCTGTGGGTCACCCAGTCCAACCCTCCTGCCGAAGCAGGGTCACCTACAGTAGGCTGAATCAGCTGCTTCTCCTCCTAATGCAAAAGCAAAGGGTTGCCCAGGCCAAATGGAAGCAAGTAGTTGAAAATTGTTTCCAGTTCTTTTTTAGTACCACTTATAAATAGCCCATGAATTCTCTGCCGCAGATATCATGAAGTTCAAAAATTTATAAAAAATTTAAAAATAACTAGACATTTCTAGTCACAATTTGAATATATCTGATTATATTGCTTGGTGTGAACAATTTAAGGGATGTGTACGCTAGCAGTGTATAGGATCAATCTCACCTGGCGTTAGGTGACATGCAGTAGCAAAGAGCCAGAGCACTCTAGGCTAGTTGACGAGACTTTCTGTTATTAGTAGAAAGAGACAGACAAGTCTACACTCCACACACCCCAAAATGTGTGGGATTAATCCCTCTTTGAAAGTGCCTTTTTGTCACTACCTGGAGTTAAGGAGTGTTTTCCCTGGAGAACATTCTGGGGATTCTGATAGCACTCATCATTTCTGGGGTCAGGCCACCGGATTAGATGGAGTACTGATACAGTGTGGCATTTTCTGTTTTCCTGTGTTGCGATAGAAGACACTGTTTTTCACATTGAAGAAGATTCCGGTGTAGACATTAGTCAAATATTGCCCTTCTACCATGAAATATGTTACAGAATCAGCAAAGGAACTGGGAAGATTATGTGGTTTGTAAAGTGAACTTCCAACAGACTGATGTTTTTGCATGGACTCGGTGATCTCTAAGATAAACAAAAACTGTTGGAAAGAAACCTAACGATGGTATAATGTGACCAGTGAAGACAAGAATTTTCCCATCTTTGTGTTCTGTATTACATACTTCCTGATAGTCTATAAAGCTCCTAAAGGATTTTAGGAAACTTGGACATAATCTGAGGGGAGGATTTGCTGTTTTGCAATGTTGAAACTTCTTGACATTGCCTAAATTTTAGTTCTTTGTGCAAAGTGTAATCATCAGATTGAATATTTACCTCTGCTAAATGAAATATTAATAACTTATGAATCATATTAAATGTGGGAAATTGAAAAAAACAGTAGTAAATCCAGTAGTTTATTGAAATAAAACATACTAAATTCCAAAAAAGGTTTGGACAAGGGAACCTGCAGTGCTTCTTGGGAAAGCACATGTTGCTCAAGTTTGCATAATTAATTTTCCATAACTGAGAGGTCCTGGCATTCAGATTAATTCTATTCCTTTGCTGAGATTGTAATCTATTACATTCTTACGCTCAAAATTACACTTTGATACAGCTGAGTATGTTTCTATTTCTAAAGAGTCTCTTTATTTTACTTCCTTTGCTGCCTTCTGTCAGAGTTTAAGTAATAGTTACTGTGCTGCAATACTAAATCACTGTTTAGCCATCAAACTGATGTGCATGCATACACGCATAAAAACAAGGAAGTGTGTCCATATGTGTGTGGAGGGGGCATTATATATATAATGATTTATTGTTTTACCTACGTACACACAAACTATCACTATAATAGCAGAATACCTAAGAGTTAGTCTAATCTGTATACAATATAGACTTCTTCTCTGTTAAAGCTGAGAACTACTATTCCAATTTCATCCTCCTTTACATTTCATCATGCAGACTTGTTGACTGCATTGTAGTTTTTGACATCCTGTCCTTCTTGATTTCGCTGACCCTGTCCTTTCATGGTTCTTCTGTTGCATCTCAAATAATTTCTTCACTTCTGCATCCTGACATCACATCTCCAACTTTCTGAAGGTATTTAGCGGAGCTATATCTCTGCTGCCTTCTCCCCCTTCCAACCAAATCTTATTTGGTGTAATCTCGTTGTCAAACAAATTCAGCTATCATCCCTGTGTTGCCAACCGTCAGCTCTACTTATTTATTCCAAACCTGTCTCCTCCTATTCAAACTATAATCTCATGTTGTCTTCTTGAAATGTCTTCATAGATACCTAACCACCACCTGTTGTTCAAAATGGGGCTAAAGAGAATTCCTTCAGTCTTTCATCTTCTGCAGGCTGTCCACTCTCCTTACTTAATCACTATGTACATACTGCGCATCATTCAGGTTCATAACCATGTATGATCAGTGCTTCTGTTTTGAAAATATATTTTGCTTGGACAAAAAGTCCAAAACACTTTACATTTGGAAAAAGGAAAGGGAAAAAAAAAAAAAAAACTGACAAAGAGAACATGGTAGTTAAAATATAGAGCAAGCAGAAAGTGATACCTTGAGAAGCCTGAATATTGAATATTCTAGCTACAGGAAAGGTAAAGCACAAGTAAAGAAAAAGCAACCTTCTTCTACATTGACCCCCTGGTATGCTTTAACTGTGACCTCAAGGAGCCATATCTAGAGAGGGAGTTCAGTTTCCAAGGCCCATTCAATCGTAAGCTCTCTGCGAAGTCTCCCAACATGGGGTCCAATTAGTGCCACTTGTATTGGTGAATTTTTTTTAGAGACCTGCTGAAAGCAACTGGAATAAGATTCTCAGATTAACTTTACATAGGCCACTATACAGCTCCAGAGCCCTATACCATTTTCATTCAAGGTAGATTTTGACTGAAGTCAGTAGGAGTTTTTGACTAAGTAATGAAGGATCAGGTCCATCCTTTTGTTAATTTTTTATCATTACCTGGTTCCTATCCTGCCAGCCACTTTTGAGTCTGTATTTTTATTACGTTCTCTATAAATTAGGAATAGTAATATTTACTACTTCTGTTAAGTGCTCATAGTTATATCAGTAAAAATCAGGTAATATTTAATTTCTAGAATTACCCACCTGTCACTGAACTAACAAAGCCCATATAAATCATTCCAAATAAGTGCCTTGAGAAATGTTGAATCCCAAGTTAAGCATTATAAATGCTGGAAATATGCAGAACAGAAACTAAATATAAGGTCCATCAGATAGATTTTTTATTTTTAAAAAAGTGTAATTATGAACAGAAATCAAATCACACTAGCATGAGAAAAACAGAGAGGAAAAACTTGCTTAGTAGTCATCCAACCCTGCATACAGGCTGTGAAACCTTGTTGTCCCATGATCATTTTCTTTTGGTATGACCCAAATACCAACTATATATACGGAGAAAGAGAAGGAAAGAAGAAAACTGAGCTGAAATTAGACTTCTGCTCAGAGGACACTGGGTTATCTTGCCTGTTTCTTATCCATAGATAATAAAAAGTAAACTAAAAAATATGTGTAATTCTCTGACATGCTTGAGCTAGAGTATATTAGCTGTTAAACTATTGCTATATCATTTGGACTGACCGCTGTTTAACACATGGTAGAAGGCATTAGCATTGTAAATTGTTGATTGGTTATGTTACGATTCTAAGAGCAAGGCAGACATCCTTTGTGCTGAGCAGCTTTTTACACTGACTTATATTGTTTAGTAAATGGTTAAGACAAAGGACAGTAAGATTTGTAACTAAGTAAAATGATTGATATAACACAGGCAGAGGGGAAAGCATAAAAATATGAAACATTATCTTTAGTTTATAAACTGATAATGCTGTTCAAGAAAATATTGATATAGTTCAGTCTAGCTAAACCTAACTAAGGACCACAGAATTGGGTCCACTGCTTGTGTTTTATATCTGCGCTTAGCTGCTGTCTCAGATGAAAAGGTAGCACTCAAAACTATTTTAAGAAAAATGCTCCTTGCCATGTAAATTCATGCTCACCAATGATTACTCACAAATACTCCATTGGGGAAACTGAAATAATTACGTAAACAACTTAAAAGATGAAGTAGAAAGTGTTGATTGCTGTAGCTCTGCTCACCAGGCTGCTGAGACACAGGACTCCTCGCCAGCATAACAACATATTTGGAAACTGGAGTTCCCATTTCGTCCCTTGTAATAACCTAGTAATGTCGGAAGTGGTAAATGGTGGAAAGACAATGAGTATATGAACAGCTTCTATTACCAATCCAGGCATTGTCTCTACTCTATGGGTACAGCAGAAGACTATAATCAGTATCTTGTACTACTGCAAAACGTATTATTTCACATACGTTATTTAACACAACACCAACTTCAGTGATCTGCTGTGAAACTTGTACTTCAAATAACTTTTAAAAAGAGTGCTTCATATCTCTGAATTTCTGTGGGTTTTTTTTCCCTTTGCCCCCTTTTTCTAGTCTCTGACCTGCTGGTTGCTGAATAAAAGAGTCTTTCACTGTTCCTGGCACGGTGTTTACAGGAGTTACTGTGTACCTGTGGCATTTGCATCTTCGCTTAATCAAACTGCAATATCTCGATACATTCGGTCCTGGAAATGGTATACAATTGCCTCTTTCTCCCTCGCCTTCCCCTAATAACAGGGAGGCACTGGAGGGCTGCACAGGGATGTGTGTTCCAGGCTGCCTGCAGGACCCTAGCGGACTAGGCTGTATTTAATGAGCGCGTCTTCACTGACAGATTCATTATTTGTGTTCGGTCGCTTCAAGTCAAAACTGATTAGTTACACTTACTGCAGCAAAGATTTAATGATTTTATTGTTTATCTTCAATTTATTTTGATTAACATCTCCGTTCTTTTCATTGCAAGTGCAATTAGGTGTAACATAACAGCGACTACTTTAATTTTGCTGAAATTAAGATGAATAAGTGACGGATTATGGCACTTTGTTTAACAAATAAATCATAGTTAAGAGGACTGTATTAGTAATAAATGAAAAAATAGACAATCTAATTAAAATGCATGGAGCTGATAGTTCAAGTTTCCAGAAATGTAATGAATTTTCATTTTAGAAATCAACTACATTTAGGTGTAGTACTTATTTATTGACAATAAGAGGACAGAAAAGCACATTATTTTGTAAATAAACTTAATTTATTGTATTATGTTGGTAGAAGGATGTACAAGCAAAGAAATAAAGGCGCACACTTAAATTTTTTCAAGAGCTAGGATTATTTTGTCAGGAAACACTCCAATTAAGGTGTGGCTAAAAAAGAGACTGAGGGACTGAAATGAGGAAAAAACTCATTAGTTCAATTCTCACATGCTCAGACTTCAGCATTTTCTACAACAGATGAATATTCTCCAAGTCCCAGCCACAATTTTCCTCTAAGTTCCTAAGATTCAATTCACAGCCACACAGCAAAAGCCTCAAGACACCTAAGATGGAAGAAAGAACTAACATGAAGAAAACTGAACTCAACAAACAGTGAGCAAATCAAGATTGCTCTATACAGGCATCCCCAAATCATGGGGCAAGTAGCAGGGCAGCAATCCTGGAGCCAGCTTACTGTGGGGGTCGTATGGGCTTAACTTCTGATTGAGGAAAACCAAGAGGAAAACGAACCCTTCAGAATCAGAAACTTTATCCCTCTGATGTTTAAAAGACCTTGTATTTGACAGGACAGCTTTGAAGATAAAGACCGAAGCACTCTCCAGCTACAGGCTGTTCAACACCCCACGCTGCTATCTGCAATGCACTTCAGTTTTGCAGAGCTCAGTCATATTAGAAAGGAGATAGGGGAGACATTTTTTAGTATATTGTGCTATATTTCTGATGCTGCTGTATCTTGCCCAAGCTCTCTTTACAGAGCCTGGAAGAGCTCAGTGCTGTTCTACACATCTCCATCATCATTCCTTCCCACCGCACTATGTCAGGCTGGCCAGTTGCTCTCAGCTGGCCAACATGTAGATTTGTTAATAAAATGTATGCTGACATCCTTGACGACGCGTATGAGCTATCTCTGAACTAAGAGGTTGGCACTAAAGATGAGAGAGGACGAGGAGGGTCTTCTCCCTTTTTCTCATTGTAAGATATTTGTTTTTTTGTCTGTAGGAGGATTTTATTCCAGGGACTAAGGTTAGAGAGGACTAAGAGAGAGCACTATATGCTCTGCTAAGACCTTATTTTGACTTTTCCCCCCCCTTTGTATTAGGGATTGGGGGGGAGGAGGGGCAAACAGAGAAGAGAGGAGGAAACAGAGAATGCAATCCCTAAGATCACGAAATCTGCAGGAGAGTATTTTGTTCTTCCTGAACTTTTGAGCACTCTTCTTCTATTACTGTTTCTCTCTTTAACTGTTTTAAAACATTTTTCAGATACAAAGATGAAAGCCACTTTTGGAAGAAGTATTTATTATGATTTAATAGCAATTTTTTGTTTGTTTTTCTACCTTAGTTAGGACTTTATCACTATACACTCATTGAAATACAAGAATTTCAGTAGCAATGCAAATTTGTTCCAGCTAAGGATCTGCCTCATAGCTTTAAAAGGGACTTAAAAATTGTATTTTAACAAATCCCTGCAGAAAGAGGTAATTGAAAAATAATTCCTATCCTACGGGTGTAGTGGAAAAAAATTACTGAAGCCAGTTTTAGTAGCATAAAATAAATAAAGGGAAGGAGGAGGTGGAGTGAGGATCTTCCAAGGCCTACTTTCTTTGTCCCTGATTATATTGATCAGATCCACTAATCACATTAAAGCAGGTAGCTCTTCCTAAGTGTATAAAATCAAATAAATAAATAAATCTGCATACTTTTAACAAGGCAGTACATGAACTCATTTACAAGTGTTTCTGTGTGTCACAATCCCTCTTCTAATATTAGTTTTTAATATTTAATAAATAAATAGATGGTAGGTAAAGACAGAGCAAGAGGGAGACAGAGAAGAAATGATGCTAATGACCAAATCAACCTGCAAAAAGCAGCCCTGCTCTGACTGGAGCCCCAGTCATCAGCTGAGTGTCATGTAGGAGAGCCAGGAAGGGCCGGGGGAGGCTGTGGAGGGGTTGGCGAGCCGGAGACTGGCAGCATCATTGGCTTGAACAGGCCGTGATTGATTTGTCACCAGAGGCCCATTTGACTGGGCGAAAAGCCCTTCTGATCTCAGTCTCTCCCTGCCTCCTTACCTCTGCTGTCCCTCTCTCCTTCTCTGCATTTTGACGCTGGCACAGCAGCTGGGCAAGGGGCTCACGTGGAGGCTGACACAGAGCAAAAGGGTTGAAGGTCACTGCTGCTGAAACTCTGTCACGACTGGCAAGGGAGCTCCAGCTCAGCATACTTCTCACCTTCTATCTTGCTTTTAGAACTCCAGAGGTTTACAGAGCCCCAAATACACATCCACACAAATACACCAACACACCATTCCCCAAACAGAGACACACAACCAAAGCCTCTCTCTGCTTCTCTCTTTTCCTCCCTCTCTGTCTCTCTCTCGCACACACTCACGCACACACACGCACTCTCTCTCTCTCTCCCCACCCCTTCCACCTTCCTGTTATCTGTGGCTGGGAGAAACCTCTAGATCTACAAATATTAATTACAAAGGACAACGAAAGGTAAGAAGGCGTCAATTATCCAAAGGTGTCGTGATGTTATTTCAAGTCAATTGCAAATGTGTGAGGGGGAAGATTTCGCCCCAGTGATTCCTGTCTGCTTGGCTGATGGGGACCGGAGCCGATTCCCTCCCAGAACTGCTGCAGCTATGCCTTAAACCACACACTTTCCAGCAGGAGCCATCAGCATGGGCCTTTCTGAATTCTCTCTTTATTTCATTCATTAAGGGCATTAGGCAAGTTGGAATTTGTATGAAAAGGATCCTATGGGAATACTGTCTCCAGGGTAGGTATTTTCATGACTTTCCACATCCTGGGGCTCTCTCTGTATCTCTTCTCTTTCTCTCTCTCTTCTGTTAGATGGAGCTTTAAAGGAGGCTGCCCTCATCTTCCACCTAATCTGGGGAAAGGAAATATTCTGAGCTGCATATATTGAGTGGAAAAATATTTTATTTCTTTCATAAAGTGGCAGTTAGTAAGAAATTGTGAGACCTTTCCTGCTTAATGTTTTTAATGGGCTTTGTTATTATCATTATTATTCCTAGCTGTTTTCAGGTTTTTCTCACACAAGAGTTTTTAATGACAATTGCCTGCTTTATCCAAAAAGAAAGAGATAGCAGACTGGACAACAGCAAAATAATATTAATCAAACAAAGGCAGACTTTAAATTAAAAGGGCTGTTGTATTCCCATAAAAGCAGGACAATCTCAATACTCCAGCTCATTTCACTTGGCAAAAGAACATGGCATCAGTTTTTTAACTTTAAAATAGTTTAATGAACACGAATGGAGAAATAATTTTTCTGTGTATTTAGCAGTCTATAAAGAAGAGAGAATGCTTTAACTTTGATCGCCACAATTAGTTCCCTGGGTATCTAGAGGGGAACAGGGCAGCCCTGGGAGCCTCAGTTCTTTAGATACAAAAGCATTTAGATCGCTTTAGAGCAGTTAATCCTGAGACTGGCTAGGGTCCCTTTTGTTTTCTAACTCCATTGTGGGTTTTGTTCAGTTTTTTCTATTCGCATGATTGACTGCCCAATGGATGCTAATTATCCAAATGTCGCTTCTGTCCTTTGAGTGACTTTCTATGTATTATGGGCAACTGTCATGCATTCTGTCATTCTATATCATATTACATGTATTATCATATGAAAATGGTACTCTGCATAAAGGAAGGTGTCTGAACCAGCAGATGCTGCAGATATTTAGAGGACTTGCCTAATTTGAATGGATTTTCTATAGAAAAATTGGTCAGACAGCATATAGGGGAGAGTCAGAAATTGAAAGTTTATCAGGTAATTATTTTTGTCCTTTTGCTGTTTACATGATAATGTACAAAGCATTAACTGTCTCTGCTTCTGAAATCTGCGGCCACCTTCCTCCTCCCGAACCAGGCAACCCGTCTGTATTTATTAGAGTATGACAGCTTAAGCTAATTAAACTGATATCTGTCTAAAATAATAAGCCCAGAAAGTTAGAATAAACATTATGATTGTAAGCAGAAAAGGCAGCTATACAAATGTAGCATCAATGCTATATTTTAATGATAATCTGAAATTCCTGTGTGAAAAACATTGGATGTGGAATAATAAAGTTCTGCAAAGACATTTTTCACTGTAAGCATTTTTTACTTAGATCTTTATCTCTTTACATGGTATTAATAAGGCTGAGGGCTAATACAGCTGTGAGCTTGCATATTTTTTATTTTACACATATGTGAACATATATTTAAAAGGATATCAAGGGATAGGTATTTGCTACAAATTTTCCACTAACATAAACTTAACACACCTCAGTGTAACGTGCATGCCAACACTTAACAGGAATGCAAGATTTATAACGGCAGGGCTTTATAGATTTGCACTCTGGGGTCCATTGAATCCATAGGCACATCCAGAGTTTCCTCTCCTAAAATGTTAGGTTAGTGTTTTATATTTGCCATTGATATGAAATACTGTGGATACACAATGCTGAAATTCATGATCTTGAACTTCATCAAATATATGTGCAATAAGTCTCCATTAATGGTAAAGCTAAATCATGGGAAATATGTACTTTATGAAACAACAAAAAGATACCACAGAAAGACTTGCTCTACTGCATCAAGGTGCTTTGAAATTTTACAATGATCAAATATACATGATCAAGCTGTGCTTGTTAGGGTACGAGGGGCTCAAAACAGTCAATGATTATTGATCAGACTGTTAAGTATTTGTTCATGATTCTTTATATCCCAAAAGATTCAGGGAAATGAACAGTGAAAAATTGCATCAGAGTCCACCTTTGTTTGGGATTGATGTATCAAGATAGAGTATTCATTTGCCAAATCTATTGGAAAAAAATGTGTAGCAAATTATGACATAAGGACTCCAAGTACAGAGATGAATATTTCCTTTTTTTCAGATTATCTTTGTAAAGTTGTAAGTGCTAATTAAAAAATGTAAAGACAGAGTCTTTGTAGAACATGAATAGTGAATTATTGATAAGAGCAGATTTACACAGCAAAAATAGAGATACAGTCATAGCTTATCAGCTGACCTTTAATTTTATCTTACAATGTGCTCATGCCAAAATTTTTTTAACTGAAGTTGCAATAACAGTGATGTTAGAGAATCCTTGAGGTGAAAATAGAAATTTCTGTTATTTTTATAAAATAGCAAACCTTACTGAGGTGCAGTTACTATCTTTTGGTCATTGAATAAATATTAGTCCTCATGAATAGTTTCAATTAATATTTTTTTCTTTATTATAATATCATTTGGCAAAAGTCTCAAATTATTTGTATAGTAGTTCTTTCTTGTTTCTTGAGATTTCTTCAGTGTCTATTTCTACAAGTCTATCATATATATTATTTATTATTTTAAAATTATCTGTAAAGTTTGTTCCATAATTCAAAATATTATGCATGTTGAAAGAGACTGCTAATGGATAATGCTTTCAAAATCCTGAGGCATACTTTATTTGATTTCATTATGCTGTACATTACATAAATTCACAAGATCTTTCCTGAACACAGAAATCTCTTAAGATAAACTTACTACACATTAAAGAAAACTACTGAACACAAAGAATTATTTCTGCAGATATTTGCCTCTAAGAAATGATAACATATGTCTGTGTCTGAATCTACAAATAGATAGATGGATACACACACATATGTTCGTTCACACACACACATAGCCTCATACAGTCATATATCTTATACATATTTATATAAACAAATTTACATATTGCATCTTTTGTAAATCTTAAAACCAGCAATACATATCTTGTGTCTCATTTTCAGATGTTAATTCCCTTAAACTTACTTAATATTTTTCCAAAAGAGAATTACATTGAAAATAATCAGCCACACTTATATGTAAAAAGTTTGCAAAGTATAAAATGGACAAAATGTCACTGATTGGTTGGCAATGCCCTTTCACCTTATTGTGTCTGACCTGCCACTTAATTAATCTGTTCTTGTCTGAGAGCAGACAGTGTTCAAGATAAGCAGCACAGTGAGCAAAGTCTACAGCTCTTTAAAAGTTGAAAATATATTCAGCTTTTTTTATGAAACAATTTTACTTAACTGTATTTCTAAGATTTCATCATTACCGTTTCAATTTGTATCTTATCTGATTTCTTCTTATTGCAAATATTTACATATAAGGTTCCCTGCATCTACTTCTCCATTTCTAGCTTTATCTATTCCAATTACCTAGGCTAGGACTGTACAGTTTGCATCTGGTTTCCATACCTGCTTTCTGTGTTTTGAAATCATTTTTCGGAGACATGCGGTGGGCATTCAGGTAGTCCAGATAAGGGTTTATAGTGACAAAATATTGACTGGATTTGGTATTCACTTATGAAGGATGACGTGAGTGCCACAAAAATCCCTGTGATGTACAGGGAATAGTTAATTAATTAAAGGACCTGCTAATTGCTACTTGAGGTACTGTGCAGAGATGATGAAGAGTGCTTGGTACAAGGTTAGGTTCTCAGTTTTGAGTGAACATTTTCATTTAAAAGATTTCTTTAAAGTACATCCTAATTTTTTTAATGTTTTTTCAGGTTACTGTATCTAGTTCAGACTCAAGTGTTCAATTGAGCTTCAATTAATTATAATATATAGTCAGGGTTCTTTAGCTGGGATAGATTGATGGAGAAGCTTTGTTTCATTTGGTGCAGGTGGCACTGTTTAATAAGCACAGGAGAGAGTGAATAATGTAGTGTTTGCAAAGAGAAATAAATGCAAAATAGAGAGGTGCAATTAGATCAGCTCAGAGAAATAAAGGATAAATATTAAATGGTCAGATATCTTGCAAATATCAACTAAAACAGTAATAAGTATCTCATTGAAAACTGCCATTTTAATTTATGAATATCTAAAAGCGCTGCTTTAAAATAAATCTAGTGAGTGAGTCTTCTGCCTTCATTAGGCAGGCACATTTCAACATCTGGAAAATACCGGACTTCTAATTTTCAAGCTCTCCATATTATTTTTCTTATACGGAAGTATAAATAGGATTCTAAATTTACAATGCAAACACAAGGACTTAAAAAATGAATTTCTAAATTGTATTGTAAAATACCTTAACCTTTGGCATTCTTTTCTTTAATTGGAGCTATGTTATATTGGAGAAGAATTACCCCATGGAAAATTAACCTGTGAAAACTTGTAAATGATTATCAATTATTTACTAGCAGATGAGGGAGTGTACACTTCTCATGCATGCACTGAGGATAAAATAAAGTTGAAGATTACTGAAAAGAGCAACAAAATTGTAGATAAAAAAGTAAAGCCCTTGAGAATTAAAACCTTTTTCCAACTGTACACAAAAAATAAAAACAAGTATATACTCCTGAAAATAACAAATAAGAAAAAAAGAGAAATGTTATTTGACTCAAAAAAAAAAGTACCTGGTAGCTAAGAGGAGAGTCCTGTAAGCTACTTGAGAAAAGAATGTGAATGTATTAGGCATTTCAGCAACACTTCAGCATCTAAAAATTTCAGCTGTAGACAGATTTTCCACAGACGATTCCCCCCTACTGCTAACCTCTTAAATTTACCTATAAAATACAAAATGTTCCCAATCACCTCCAATAAAGGAAGCTTCCTTACATTAAATGCATCTAATATTTGTGTTAGAAATCTGAAGTGCTTTCTGATGTGGTTAAATTCACAAAGAAATGTGGTTGTAGAACAGAAAGGAATGTATTGAGCACATCACTGAATATTTGCAGATGGATGCAGAGCTGTGGAAGTTTACTTATAAAATATGGAATTAATCATATTCTTAGCCTCTGATTATTCAAAAGAGGCAATACTATTGGACTCCTTCTCTGTAAACGTTATTTTTGTTATGTAGCCGTGTTTACCAAACCCATGATATACCCAGTCAGGGCACCCTCCCAAACCTCCGGGATTGGTTGATATTGAACTTGTAAAATGTTTATGAGTGAGTGTTTGCCTGGTAATGTAGCCCTGGGTGCCCTGCTGTCAGCGTGGGATTACTGATACTGTTACACACAGAAGGGGTTTGGAGGGAAGAGAGCAGGGGAGCTGGGTAGCCATGGGGAACTTTCTTGGCCAAACTCTTAATGTGCGTTTAGACAAAATAGTTTTCACAAAAAAAATACATTCCCCACTTTCTTTTAAAAAAAAGTCTGTCCGTTTACACTAAAAAACTGTTCCTGCAAAGAATCTTATTACACTTACTTGAGCTCTAACTGTAGAGCAAAAAGATCAGTCTGTAGTAAATAGATTAAATTAAGACGTGGCTACACTACTAGATGCAAAAAGAAGCATTTTGGCAATCTTTGCCATATTCTGTGCAAGAAATTTACTGAATTCCTAGTAATTATCACTCATATTTTGTAAAAATTATTTTATTTAAATTAGTGACTGTGGTAGATGCTTGAGTCAGGCAACCAGATCTAAGCACACCACCAAAAATCTATATTCCCCAAAATAAAACTCCAAAGCTTTCTTAAATATACAGCTACTGACCTTCAGAATCGTATTTTCTTTACCAATTCACTGTAATAAAAATGAACATTTTGTCATCACTTTGGGAAACTGTGCCAAACACCTTAAAACACATGTCACATGCCAACTTTACTTCATTTTTCTCCTCGGGGAACAGATACATCTGGAATCATAATCACAGATAAAAACCTTGACAAAATTGCACATGAGCCCAGCCCTCCTCTCCAACACCTACCTTTTCATAACATTTAATACAATATTAATACCGGTTACTAAAAAGGCTTCCAACCTTTACATTTCTGACATAACATGTTCAAACCCATATTTCACACTTCTTGTTCTGTTTTAAGTTCACTGGATTTAACAGGACTCTGGAGAGAAGATCATGTGGTTGAAGATTTCCCTCCCTCTTTGACACCCGTAGAGGCAGTTTTGGAATTGTTTAAATAGCTGTGGCTATATTAACTGAAATATGTAAGATCATGGGCATCTTATTTCTCTCTCACATCTATAGACACATGCTTGTATTTTTATCCGAAATCTATTGCTTGTACCAGTGACAAGCAATTTCTACACAACATCTGGGCAAAACATTCTGAATATTTTCCTTTTAAACTGTATTATTTACCTTTCTTGCATATTCCTGGTTTACCAGACAAATACAATTAGCTAATATTATATAATACTATTGTTTGGTCTTATTTATCGATGATTGACAGTTTTTCAAATCAAAATAAAACACATTCTTAGTCGATCATCTTCTTGAAAGTGCGCTGCTGTTTGAAGCTCGGTTTGCTTCTGAGACAGCTAGAGGTCTTATTCAATCAGGGGTAAATGGTGAAATTATAGATCCAACAGATTCCGTACTCTCCCCCAAACGCTTGGCTTAGGTAATATTTAATAGCTAATTCCTGAACTGATATTTTTACTGCATGCTTTTATAAAACATTCATCAGCTGGTATCGCAAAGAAATGGAATTTGAGAACTTTGCAGATTTTCATTTATTATTGTGTTTGTAATTAATACCATGCTGGAAGTACCTCAGGCAGCTCACTGTATGGCTTTGTTCATGTCAGAATGGTGATAGCAACCTCTTTTTGTTACATATTTAACAGCTTTGAAAGACATTTTTTTAAACAGCACATGTACTAGACAGCTTTAAAGCAAAGGACATTAAATAGGTTGCCAATTATTCATTCAGCAGCTCTATGTGCGTCAAAAAAATGCATACCACCAAATTTTCCTGAGACAAACCACTCAAATTTCCTGTGACTCACACACCATTTTTGCACTAACTGGATAAGGATAGCAATCATTTAGAAAAAGAAACAGACATAAAATGTTCCTTGCCCTGGAATACTGAAAAAAAAAATCCTTTAAAATACATTCATTTACAGTTAGGGGACAGCATTTGTCCTATTTTTAAACTGAACAGTGTTTCTTAATAAGATTATTTCATTATTCGCTTTCACTTTAAAATGGCCCAAAGTGTCTAACTCAGTATATAAGCAATGCAAAAAGCGGTATATGATATGAATGGAGTAATAATTTCTCTGAATCGTTTCAAGTCAGTCTATAGAGCCACTGAATCTGAAGCACACTAGTCTGTCTCCGGCAACTCAGGGAGATGAAGAGCTGAGCTGAGCTCCACTTGCTGACAAGAAGCAAACTGTCTCACATTTTAGGAGAACAACATCATAGCCTATAAAAATGAAGAAGAGACAAAATAAATAAAACCAGTTAATGTTGTAGTTAACTTGCAAATCAAGTAAATCTGTTGGTACAGTATTTTAGAAATAAAGGATAACAGCATCACACCAAACACACATTTCTGAACATATAAGCGTTCTGATTTTGATTTAATGGTATATCAGCGTCAACTATTGCTTCCTTTGCTGGTACACACTTCCTGATGCCTACTGTGAAGGGTGCCCATATTTACAACTGAGTAAGATGATTAATTACACCTTGTCAATCACGGTGCATGAAGACATAACACCACAGCAGACAATGAAGAAGATGCCTGAAGCTACAATTACATTTTAATTCATAGTTTATTGTATGTTCCCATATATTGCAGTCTAATAACCGTAGGGGCATCGAAAACATATGAGATATCAATCACTCTGCCCCCTGGTCTTTCATGTTTATATTATTCCACAGCCTTTAAATTACCATAAGTAGTTACTCAATTTCTAAGCTCTCTTCTCTCTTACCTTTTGCTTCCATTTATCTTTTATTCTTAGTACCTTTATCCAACAGCTATAAGTATTTGATGGAAGTTTGTAGCTCACTTAAAATCTGTAACAGACAACCTGAAACCCAGCAATTAGCAAAGACAGCTTAGACTTGTGTTCCTTTGTTGAAGGAGGCGTTGAATCTTTTGTTCTGATTTAGTCACGGTAGCTGGGTGGAAGCTGGTACCTCATTATGTGGTTGGTCTGTTTGTCTGGTAGGTAGCAGATGGTACTGGAGATGACGTTACCAAGAGAGGCAGGGTAGAGAAACTCAAGACCTGTGATTTGTTCACCTGTCACCTATAACAAAATACAGGTTAAAAGACTTTATTATTAGCCGCACATTTTTTTTAACGAAAAAACTCTCATTTCAAATGAGTCCGCATTTGATTCGAAAGATTATTTTGCTATAGCAATTTTTCTGTTGCTCATTATTCAACACTATCCTGGATTTTATTCTGAACAATGTAAATGTCATTCATGTGTCAGTGTGTACATTAGCAGCTTTGTGTTTACATTCTGTTACTCTCCTCGTGTTTTGGTAGCAAGGGTTGGATGTCTTCTTGTGTTTGTATATATCCATTAAGAAGATAATCAGAGATAGCCTGTGAACCGCAGGTCACGCCGTACCTTTTTAACGTGCTATTGGTATTATTGGTTCCAACCACTTAGGTGATACTGTTACATAAAATACTGTGTTTTAATTCCATTAAATATACAAAATCTTTTTGATAATTAGCAATGTCAGACAGAGTGTATGAATCCGTGACCTTTCTTAACTGCAAAACGTATGTAATCAATTACGTGACGGGGAATTAAACTGGTATTAAAACTTCTAAGGGCAGTACAATATGCAGCCATAGATAAGGATACATACAGCAAATTGCTTCAGCAAAGATAGCATGACGGTGTTCCCCAGTGGCGTGTGGCGTCCAGTGAGCAATGCTCCACATCTCTGTTGTTGGAGGCAAGCCTCCCGTCACAGACGGTGTGTCAAACGTCTTGCAGTTTAACAGAGCAAGAGAAAGTTTATTTTACCAAGATAAATACTATACAGCTCCACTAATTCTACTGCAGAATTCTAACCTGAATTAAAACCTGAACTTCCGTTGTTTCCAAGGCCTGACTTTAGGGCAGTCTTTGGGTAGTTCCCACAGATGCCAAATTAGCTTGCATTCTGTATGGCTTCTTGAAGGGTCTTGTGGCTACTCCATGTGCATTTCTACACAAGACACTTTGTTCTCCTCTGTGACATGCGAATGTATTTAACTACTCAGTGCAATCCCAGCAGAAAGATGATAAAAAGCCTGCATTATTGTATGAACGGAACACATAAAACCAGCAAAGTTTGACTAAACGCAGAGTAACTCCACTTTCAGCACAGACAGTCTGAACTGCACTGCACCTGTAAGAGGCAAATCGCGATGTCAGAAAACAACGCCCAACGGCAACACGCTAAGTGATGTAAGGATCTGCAGGCACGGATTAAGCAGCGAGTCTCGTGATCTCAGATGTGCATTCAGATTTACCTTCCGTTGTGCTACCTCTTCTAATATAATTAGAAGTGTGATATTTGACATCTTTAATACTAAGTAGTCCTTCCTTACTACCCACCTTCTGGATAAATATTTAGACATCACCAGCGGCTTCCCTTGTGTACTCTTTGTCTTTTCCGGAGGCTTCCTGAAGCTTCTCCTCGAGTTCAGAGCCCTTCCTGGCCTGCTTTGCCTCCGGGCTGCGCGGAAGGCAGAGGCGCGGAGGCCTCGCTCGGCGGGAGGCTTCGCCAGCTCGAGTGACACAAGTTCGGGTACGCTAACGGTGAATGTTTCTCATAGTGAGTGTCGCTGGGCGCGTTCAGTCCGCAACAAGCGCTTGGGTTATCGTGGTCCGGGAGCGCAAACAAACTCTCGGCCCCCTGCGGCTCCCGCGCTGGAGGCGTTTCCCCCGACAGCCTCTCCGGGGCTCCAGGGCCCGGCACGGCGCCGGCTGTCACCGGGCGGCAAACGCAAACCTCCGAGCGGCCGCCGGCCCCGCTCGGGCCTTCGGCGGCCGCTCCCGAGGCCCCGCAGCGGCCCCGGGGCTCGGCGGGGGCCGGGCCGGGCCCGGGCTGCGCGGCCGCGGGGGCGGGCGGCGGCCCCGCGCCCGTCCGCGCCCCCCGGCCCCGAGCACATGCCGGCGGGCCCGGGCGCGGCGGCAGCCAATGGCGGCGGGGCAGGACATGATGTCAGAGGGGCTGTAGAAAAGGCGCGGAGCCTCGCGCGGCGCCCGGGCTGCAGACGCGCCGCTCGCAGGCACCGGGGCGGGCGGCGGCTCCGGCTCCGGCTCCGCCGCTGCGCTCCCCCCCCCTCCCCCGGCCCTCCCCCCCGCGGGCAGCCGCCCCGGGCCCCGCCGCCTTCAGGAGAGAGGGGGGCCGCCGAGTGCCCGTCCCACCTGGTGCCCGTCCAACTCCGCCGCCTTCCCCTCCGCTTTTTCTTTTCCCGATGAGCTCCGGCGGGCTGGGGGAGGAGCGGGGGAAGGAGCAAACTTTGCCCCTGAGCTGCTGCCGCCGCCGGCCCTCCGGACCGTGAGCGGTGCGGCGGGCACCCGCCCCGTCCTCCCGGCGCCAGCCCGCCCTTCGCCTGCTGCAGCCTCCCTCTCCCTCGCTTTCCTCCGCTAAATTTCGCACAGTACGATGTAGGGGGCTTGTTGTTGGTTTTTTGGTTTTTTTCTTTTTTAATTTATTTCTTACCGAAGATGGTTTAGTTTTTTATATTTCTATTATTTATTAATCCCTCCCAACCGTAAACCCGCTCAGCCTTCTGCCAGCTGGGCCAGAGCAGAAAGCCTGGGACTGCACCTGGGGCAACGAGCCCTGCCCTGAAGAAGCCTCATAGCGGGATGTGCCGGGGCCGCGCCACAGACTAGACCCGAGCCCCGAAGCTTGCACCACCAGTCACCCCCTCCCCGCGCCCCCTTCGCCCGCCTCTGCTGCGCCCCGTCCCCGCGGAGCCTGGATCGGTGCCTGCGCCGCGCTCCGGAGAGCTCTGCCGGGGTGGAGAGCCCGGAGCCCGAGGAGAGACGGGGCGGCCGTGCTAGATGCATGGGGGAGGGCTCCGGTTAATGCAAGTTCTGAGCTCCTGCAGGGACCCCGACAACTGTCAGCAGCAGCAGCGACTCGGGGCCTCCTCCTCTGCTTCCTCAGCGATGCTTTTCCACAGTCTGTCCGGCTCGGAGATGCACGGGGTCATCGACGAGATGGATCGGAGAACCAAAAGCGAAGCACCGGCCATCAGCTCGGCTATAGACAGGGGAGAGACCGAAACGGTAGGAAGCGGAGGCATGGGAGAGTCCTTCAACCCCCTAAACGTAATAAACCCCCCCAAGATACAGCTTTTCCCTTAAAATAACAGATCGGGGGGAAACGTGTGCAAAATGCTAAACCAGAAGAAAATTAAGGGTAAAGGCACCCCAAAAGATTAAATAAAACCGTGGGGAAAAGCATGGAACTGTTAATTATTAATAATGTGCGTGGCAATATTAACGCTTGGGTGAAACGAACGGTACTGCTCTTGCGAGAAAACAGAAAGCTAGACCAGCCTTTTGGTAGCGCCCAAGGACTCCTTCCCTTCCCCCAGTGCGTCCGGCCTTCCAAAGTTTTTAGGCAGAGGCAAAGTATGCTTTTATACAGATAACGTTTGGGCACGGCAAGGTTTTGTTCTGCAGAATGGAAACACAAACACCAGAGAATCCAATTCTGTGTTATTTCTCAGGTAGGATGTCTACGCTGAGCTGGTCTTTATAGCATTTATGAACAAAAAAAAACAAACTCAAGTGGCTTTAAGTAATGATTTCTAAAATGTTTGTAACGTACACGAGCACTGGGTTTGTGAACATGGCAAACAGAACTAGAGGATACGTTTCAGGGAGACGGATGGATGCGAATTTTTATAACTTTACCACTTTTTATCTTCTGTCTGCTGATGCGTAGTACTTGTATATTAATGCATTTAGATAATAAAAAAGATGCATCCTTCTAACCAGTTAAGCTAACAAAGTGGCAGAGATGTCTGAAGTGTGTTAACTGATTCAACATTTTGTGTATATTACTCTTTTGTTAAGAGATGATAATTCTGAAATGAAATGATCCCGTATTTTGGTTAAATTCTGTCTTGTAAGCTGATACGGGCATATGCAAGAAAGGTATCTGTTCTCGGGTTTTAAAACTTCATCAGTATGTGTTATTTCTCTTAGTGCTATCTAGATATTTACTTGAAGGTGGGAGTAAGAGTATTTAATCCTGAAATACTGGCTGAAAAACAGCCTTTATGCTATAAGGATGGAACGTGATTTCTAATCTAAAAGGTTTTGGTTTTCTTTGAAAAAGTTAGTATTTCTCTGCACAATTAAACAATATCAAATGCTCTTTCCTGGAACAAGTATTGTGGCATGATACTACCTTTATGTATCTTTATATAGCGTCTATGCATGCACATGTGTATATAACGAATAGTGGGGTGGAATACTGGATCGTTAAATACCGTTTCTGGATCTCAGAATATTTTTGTTACCGGAAAAGCGCAGCAGAAAAATCGTATTTCATTTAAAGTGGATTTACAAGAAACTACTTTGGTTATAAACTGGTCCCTAAACAGAGTTTAGTTAACGCCTTCAAGAAAGAAGCTATCGGTGGACTTGTGTGGCGAACATACCAACGTAGAGCCGTAATTTTATTTGTAGGTAGTTCTGATAGTGGGGAAGGCGTAGTGCAAACAGCAGTGCTCGCAGCGATGGGGTTTGGTGATCTCTGCCAGTACTGGACGAAAGTCCTCAGCCCAGCACAAGCTGGAAAAATAGCCTCGGTTCCTTTCGATCCTGCCCGGTTCTCTGGCTTGGCTTTCTGCTTTGCGCAAGGACTTCAGGCTCTAGAGGAGGTGAAAGTAAACAAACAACTTCTCAACCCTCCCCCCCCGAATCAAAACAAACTGCCTGTTTGTCACAGCCCTAAGAAAACGTCTCGGGGTCTCTCGCAGGAGAGCAGACCCGCAGCCTGCCTTTGTGCGGGCTGGGCGCCGGCGGGGAGGGTGCGGGCGGCGGGCAGCAGCGCGGGGCGAGCTCAGGCAGCAGCCCCGCTCCCTGCGAGCCCCCCCGGCGCTGCGCCGGGCCCGGCGGCGGTAACTCGGCGTGCGGAACCGCTCCCGACGTGTTGCTCCCTTTCCGTTTCGGTAGAAGTTGACAGAATATGTATGTATTTGTTTTTTGCAGGGTTTCGATTGGATTGCGATTTGACACTAAACTATTAAATTATATAGGGGTTACATTTAGTTTTATTGCTTCCAAGTTTATCCCAGTGTAGTCTAGAGTGCTCTGTTGGTTTTTCCCCACTTTTTGCTACGCATTTGCCACTATTTCGTTTTCCTGATAAAACATTCTGCAGCTCGGCTTTGGCGATGCTCGTCTGCTCGGCAGTGTTACTGCCGGAGCCCGGCGGTGCTTCGGGCGGGTTTGGGTACCGCCGGCTGGACCCGGCTTGCGGGGAGTGCGGTGCCTGTGGCACTGTGGCTGCTGGGGGGTTCGATCGTAATTCGTTCGGAGTTTTATAGCTGGGAAAATACGCACGCAGACACGCTCCGCACAGACGCACTCACAGAGCGTTAGCTATGCAGACACTCTCGGTATATCCATAAGAATAAATTCTAAAATTAACTACCTGCGATTTGCCCTACTCTGTGATTATTGCGCCTGTTTATTGAAGAGCATCTTTTCTTGTTCCGGGACTGGAAAATGTACCCAAAAAGAAGTCCTGGGTCTCATCCGGACGCCTGTCCTGAAACCCCGGGTGTTTCTCTTCCCTCCTCGCCTTCCTGCCCCGCTCCTCCCGGGGGGGGAGAGTGCCGGGGTACCCTGGGGACCCGCCTTCCCGGGCGCCGGGCTGCGACCCCCCCGCCAAGCCCTGCAAGCGAGGGAGCAGCCCGGGCCCGGCCGGGCAGGGAGCCCAGCAGCGCGCAGGAGTTGCTCCCTCTCGCTAACGGTCTGTAATTGTTTTCCCCCAGCAGACCATGCCTTCCATCAGCAGTGACCGGGCTGCCCTGTGCGCCGGCTGCGGGGGGAAAATCTCCGACCGTTATTACCTCCTGGCTGTGGATAAGCAGTGGCACATGCGCTGCCTGAAGTGCTGTGAATGTAAACTCAACCTGGAGTCCGAGCTCACCTGCTTCAGCAAGGACGGCAGCATTTACTGCAAGGAGGATTACTACAGGTACAGCCCCCGCTCGGCCGCCGGCCTGCCGGGGGGCCCTGCCCGCAGCCCCCCCCGCCGAGAAAACCCCGGCCCCAAGGGGCTGCGGCCGGGATCCGCGGGCACGCCGTGGGCTCCTAAACCTCCCACCGGAGAGCGGGACCCGTGGTGGTCTCGGGGGAGGGGGTGGGGGGCACAGCTCACCCCCAGTCTGCTTGCGGGGGCTTCAAGCGAGCGTCCCCTCCCCAGGCTGCTCGGGGAGCCGAGCGCGTTTGCCCTGCACACGGGCACGGCCCGGAGCGGCACCCCCGCCTCCGCGAAGGGCTTGCCTTCCCCGCCGGGGTCCCGGTGCGGGGCGGGGGCTGATCCCGGGGGCACCGGTTTGCGGGGCAGGGGGGGGTCCGTGCGGGGCTGACGGGGAGCGGGACGGAGGCCTCCGCGGTGCCCGCCCGGGGAGCGGAGACGCTCCGCGCCCTTCCCGGCTTTGCGCCGCTGCCCCGGGCCCCGCAGCCCCTCTCCCGCTGACCCCGCGAAGGGGGGGTGGGATGCGCCTCTCACCGTCTCCTCCGGCCGCTCTGTTTTGCAGGAGGTTTTCGGTGCAGAGATGCGCCAGATGCCACCTGGGGATCTCCGCCTCCGAGATGGTGATGCGGGCCAGGGACTTGGTTTATCACTTAAACTGCTTCACTTGCACCACTTGCAACAAGATGCTGACCACCGGCGACCACTTCGGCATGAAGGACAGCCTGGTGTACTGCCGGCTCCACTTCGAGACGCTCATCCAGGGGGAGTACCCGGCCCACTTCAACCACTCGGACGTGGCCGCGGGGAAGGGCCCGGCGCTGGGAGCGGGCTCCGCCAGCGCCTTGGGACTGCCTTACTACAACGGCGTGGGGACTGTCCAGAAGGGGAGACCCAGGAAGAGGAAGAGCCCGGGGCCGGGGGCGGACCTGGCAGCCTACAACGCAGGTAGGAGACCCGCGCCGTCCCCCGGAGCAGTCCGGAGGGTTTGTTGCTGCTCGCTTCCAAAGGGGGATTTCCGTTGATTTTAGCTTAAACCGTTAATAATAGTTTAGCTGCAGCGTAATTATTGAGATCAAGTGCTGTCAAACTGCAATTACAGAAGCTAATATGTTAGCATTTTTCACTTCAGCTGGAAATAAAATGTTTTGAAGCAAGGTCATCTGGTTAAGGAGGGGGAGAAGGGGGAGGGTAGCCTGAAATAAAATCTGGAAACCAGAGATTGTAAGTTAGCACTTCGGAGAGCTGTGAATTTTCTTTAGTAGCTACGCGCTAAGGCTGCTGATGGGTGAATTGCTCTGCCCGTGTCCTGAGCGCTGGCACCTCGGGGCTTGGGAAGGAAAGAGAGATGGAGGAAGTAGGAAAGTGGCCGTCCCCGCAGCGGGAGGGCCCGGGGGGTGCGGGGCAGGGCCTGCGGGCAGCAGGTGTCTGCAGGCAGCCCCCAGCCCGCTCGGGCGATGGCAAGCTCGGCTGGAGTTCCGTTCGTCAGAAGACGTGACCCAGTCGGGAAGCTGCAGCCCCCCCCTCCCCACCGCCTCCTGCCCGGGACCGGCAGCGGGGAGGGTGGGAGGGGGCAAACCTGGCAGCAGCCGGGCTCTCTGCAGCCAGCTGCAAACTTTCTGATGCGTTTCCTCGTTTAACCCCCCTCAGCACTGTAATCTGCAGGCAAGGGAATTCGCGCAGCCCCCTGCCCCCCCTCCATCCCTGCCCCCCCATCCCCTGGCTCTGCTTCGCCCCTGGAGCTGCCCGCCGGCGCGGCTGGGATCGCCGGGATTTCCAGCGCCGCTCCCCGTGCGCGACGCGAAAAACTGTTTGGGCAAAAGGAAATTCTTAGATCTCGAGTTTATGAGGAGAAATCAAGGCCGCGGGGGGGGGGGGGGGGGGCTGCTCAGACCCCGGCGCCGAAACTCCCCCGCCCCTTCCCTTGCGCCGCTCCCGTCCCCCCGCGCGTCCCCGCGGCTCCCCGCGCCTCTTCCTGCTGCCGACCCCCCCCCACTCCGGGCGCGGCCCGTCGGGCGCGGGGTTGCCTTTAGCTAGGGATTTTTTCCCCGAGGGAGGGGGTTAGGCCAAGGCCGGGCTTGACGGGAGCCGCACGGCTGCGGGCTGCGCCGAGGTCCCGCCGCTCCCCTCGCAGGGTGCGGGGGGAGACACCGAGGGGAGCTGCGGGGTGGGGGGCCTGGGAATGAGCCGAGGGCTGCGGGTGCGGGGCAGGCCCCCGCGCCGGGAGCGTGAGGCTGCGGGGGTTGCGCGCCCGCAGACAGGGTCGCGATAGCGCCAAAATCGAGGGGTTTGCGCTGAAAATGGCAGGGAGAGAAGGCGCATCTCCAAGAGGCAAACGCACCTCGGGAACAGAAGTGCCAGCTATTGTTGGTTTAACTAATTGCTGAATAATTGGGAAATCGTGCAAAAACCAGCAGCAGTCCCGCTGGTGAAGGCTGATGAAAGGTGTGCGGGGCGTTCTCGCGAGCAACACTGGAGCTTTAAAACACAGATAAAATATGCATCTTGCCCGTTCAAAACCGCCTCCTTCTCGGAGGGATTAGATTCTAACTGTCCTTCCGCTGCCTCCCTGTGCAGGGCAGATGTTCGGATTCAAAGGACCTGTAAACCGAACCAGCGGCATCTGTCCTGGGTGGGAGCACAGCCTGAGACAGTCTCACTGCTCCCTGACTTCCGAAACAAACCGTCTTTAACTCTATTTTTAAAAATTCGTTTTAAAGATAATTGCCCTCCGATATTTTTTTTGTCTTTTAATTTTTTGTTTAAAGCCTGCAAAGGAAGCTTAAGAGATCTTCCGTGAGGAACCTTTGGCTCCTTTGCTTAAACTGTTTATGTGCTTGTCTACTTACTAAACCAATAATCGATCAATTTAGACGCTAAGTGCCATTGATCCTGGAAATCAGACCAGGTTGCCCGTTGATGTAAAATTTCACAAAGTAGCAAATTATTGCACAGCCTGCTACTTAGAGCCTTGCAAAGGGAAACTGTAAAAGTGTCATAGTTTCTCTTTTTATTTTTAGTGGAACTTCTCGTTTCCTTGTCAGAAACGCGCAATGCTCTCCTCTGAGGGGATCTGTGGCTGGCACTCTGTGTGGAACACTTTGTGTAACCAAATCTACACCCAGAGGTGGTGGGGAAAGGGGGACCCCTAAACTTAGGCAGAGACTGGAATTACTTCGTAAATTGCAGCAAATATTCGTGTGCAACACGAATTGGGCTGACTTTTTTTTTTATTCTACTTCAACGAGACTCCGTTTGCACGGGGATGATGGGTTTTAGATGTGGATAGAGCCTGACAAGTGGAAAATAGCTTAGAAGGATGCTGAAACTTCAAAAAGATTTCTTTTTCTTTCTTTCTTCTTTTCTTTTTTTTTAAAGTGTGTTCCTGTGATCATAATTTCTTCTTTCACTTGTTGGAATGGAGTTTGATGGGTTTTTTTAGGTCAGTAAATCAATGGCTGAAAGCTTGCTGAACACAGAAGCACCTGTAAAGAATCCTGAATACTCCCTTTGTGAATTAGACGCCGAACCTCCCACAGCCTGCTGCATTTTGTTCGTTTGTACCCGGTCCGGCTGTAACACGGGGACGCTAAAGCCCCTCGGAAAGGACAGATGTGTCGCACGGACGTGGGGCGCGGCGGGGTGAGAAAATACCCGCGATCCGCGCACAGCAGCGAAGAGCGGGGGACGGGGGGGGGAGGGCACCGGGGCCCCGTGGAGCCGAGCCCCCGAACGGGCTCCGGTAGGAGTGGTTTGGGTTCCCCCCCCCCCCCCCCCCCCCCGACAAAAAAGGCAAAAGCCTGGGAAGTTTTGCAGGGCGAATTTCGCTTTCTCTCCCCGTTTCCCCCGGGACTGGGAGCTCAGAGCGCGCTTCCCTGTGGCTGCGGCCGCAGAGCGAGCAAACGGGACTGGCAGCGTAACAACGCGGGTCTGGCAGCGGGCTCCTACCAAACACCGCAGCTGCCCCCCTTTCCCTCCTCCTCCGACGCCGTCGCCTTCGGGGCTCCCCCGGGGGCGCGCATCTGGCCCCTCCCCGGGGGGCCGGGGCAGGGAGCGGGCGCCGCTGCTCCCCGAAGGGCGAGCGGGGCCGGGGGTCCCTGGTCGGCGAGCCCCGAGGGGAGGGGAGCGGCGCCCGGCCGCGCTGCCAGCCGCTTCCCTCCCCGGCCCGGCCGGGCTGCCCGGGTTAATCGCGGCGCTCGGGGAGTCACGGGGCCGGGCACCGGCCGTTCCGCGCCATTCAGCTGGGTTAATTGAGGGGAAACCCCTCCGCGGCCGGCTCCTCCCGCGCAGCGCGGTGCCCGGCGGCGGCCCCGCTCCGCGGCCTTTGTTCGCCCGCCCCGGGCCGCTCTCCCGGCCCGAGGCACCGGGGGGGGGGGGGGGCCTGCAGCAGCTGGAGGAGAGAGGGCTCCTAAAACGAGCTTCCTGGTGCTGGCGGTGCCCGACCGGGAAGGCAGTCGGTCCTCAGGAGAGGCTTCACCTCCCTCCTCCTAGAAACACCCCTCGGGATTTTGAGGTTGGGCAGCGCTTTCTGTGTCTGTTGATCGCAGGCTTGGCCGGGGTGCCCTCCTTCCAGCGCTGCCTCAGCAGCAGCGAGGAGTACCTGGCCTGTTCCGAGTGCCACAGCTTCACCCCTTTGCATCCCCGTTGCGGTAAGAGGTTCAAGCGTCTGCCTGCTCCAGGTGACTTCTCCTTCCACCGGGGAGAAAGCCTCTGTCCCTGTTCCTGTTCCAAGTACCGTTCAGAGGGCTCTGTCTCACTTTTGTCCCCTTCAAGGCTGCGGGTACCACAAAGTCCTTCACACGCTCCTGCCAAACAACAAATAAGGCCGAACCTCTGCCTAGTCCAGTTAATCACAAGTTCCCTCTCCAGGCAGCAGAAGGTTAAAACACCCCCTTGACTCTTACTGCAGGAGGAGAGGGGTGTATGCTCCTGCGCCACTGAATATGGACAGCTGATGCACGCACCAAATGTCTCTCTCGTTTCATCATTCTTTCAGAATCAGGATTAGTTTTCTTTCTTTTGGGGCAATTTAATGTCAAACACAAGCTACTACGAACAAAAGTTCCCCAAAAGGAAATTCCTCTTTCCCATCTTCTTGGTGTGCCATGTACTTAGTGACCCACTAAGCACGTGCTTTGCCCTGAATCCTGACTCGTGGGGGGATCTGGCGAGCTGAGTCTGAAACTGTGCTCCCAAGCTTTCTGCTTCGAATAGTGTTTGTTACAAAGATAACGGTGCGTCTGGCTTTACGTTCATGTCGCTGTTTTTGGAGATGGTGTTGTGCATTATTCTGCAGAGGACGTTTTGGTCACCCAAATCAAAATAGAGTGTTTTAATCTTAATTTCTAGCGATGCTCCCCGCGGACATCACCATCTTGTGGCCAGATGGACATTTGTAACGTGGTGCTAATGGAGGCTGCAAGAGCTGGCTGCTGGTGAGGCCAGCCGAAGGACAGGAGGGCAACGATCTGGATGTGGGGACTGGGGGAAAGGCACGAGGGCCTTAGAAATGTTCTGGGGTCAAAAAAGGACTTGGCACCACTTCAGAATTTGTTTTATCACAAAACAGGAACGAAACTTTAGTTAATTTAAGGCTCCTCTCTTTGACTGGAATTTTACCAGTGGTATTTCTGAGCTCCCAGCAGGAGCCCTAGATACTGCAACTGAATGGAAGCCTTACCTACGGATTGTTCAACAATTCCTTTGGGAGATACACAGGGACACCACAACGCAGGGGAATGGGGGAGAAGTGCTGAAAACCAGAGGGTTGCGTGAGGAGCGTGTACGGAGTGAGTCTGATGCCATGATGCCTTTTGCAGAAACTCCTCAGCTCTTAAAATCTCCACACGCTTACACCCTTGGCCCGTTCTGTATCTCTGTGCCTGCAACGCCCATAGACGTTTCAGATTCTGTGAGACATGCATATAATAATAGACCGAGTTTTGAAGATGGTGCCAAGCACCGCAACCAAGTATGAGAGGGGAACTGGCTCTAACTCAGAATATTTATGTCATATAGGGTGATGCCTGGGGGTACCCCAACCACTTGCACGAGACAACAGCCAGCAGACACCCTCGTGCACTTTCAAAATCTGTTCTGTAACTTTCGTCACAGAAAAGGGCAGTGGCTTGACGGTCTCAAATGGTACATATTTACTGCCATTTTAATACTATTTCCATTTCGTAGACAAGGAGGTAAAATTAGGAGAAATTCAAAGTGTTAATTGTACATTGTCCTGTCAGGGCTTGATGAAAAGCTGAGAACCCTCCTTCTGGTTCTGGGAGTGTCTAGAATCACTTTTCTTTCCTTGGATCCTGAATGCATCTCATTCTCCATGGAACAGGTTAAAATCCAGCTATCTCCAGCCACAGGGTTCGTTTTGTTGCGCTTTAAGGTGAACAGGCCTCAGCCCTCCAGACAGATTCTTTGATGCGTTTCCTCCCAAGTCTCTGCCTTGTTGCTGGGAGGGTTCGAAAGCGTTTGAGATAACACGCAGAGGTCTTTTCCATTACTACTATCCAAAATTCTGTGAGTACATTTTAAAACCGAGCGCTGCTTGGTTTTACATTTCCATAATAGAATTTGCTATAAGCAATATAATTATTCATCCCAGGATTCCTTACATCAGGAATTGCAGCTATGAAGGAGACTGGAGCACATGGGATAACCCCAGCTTGGCAACTGTGTCTCAGTTCTTAAACCAGAAAAAAAGATTTTACTACATTCCATCCAGCTCCCTTAACACCGATTTTTTACTATCACCTTTTATGCATCTTATAGCTTTTAAATTCAGGTGCTTCTAGTCTTTCCACGCCACAAGAAAACAAGCAGAAATGCCTCTTATTGCAAGAATTTGGCACAAGATACTTCGGTCTGGAAAGGATTTATACGAGCGCACTCACATGCACGCACACCCGCATGCATACGTACACATTTATATACACAGCACAATTTTTTTAAGCTGTTTTTTAAATTATAGGGGTACAGAAACACACAGAAAAGTTTGAGGCCTCAGACACTCTCTACATATCTATTAAATAAACATGCTTTTTGCCTTAAAGCTGAGTTTTTGCAGGCTTTGCTCTCTATTGTGCCGTATCATTTTAGAAGTTTTTGGAAAGCTGAAGTTTGCAAAGCAGCTACAGTACATGCTGCGAATCTGCTGTTTATAGGTTCTGCATGCATTTCTACTTATGAGTACGTGCATTTTATGTATATTTTTAAGAAATTTTAAAGCATACCTTTCAGAATTAGTATGTTTTCAATAGGGCTGAAAACCTCTGATGGATAGCATGAATTTAAAGTCACACTATAAAGGTACACACATCTGTGAGATGTACTCAGTTGTAATGAACCAGCACTAATGGACAATTGAAAGCAAATCTGTTTCTGTGTTTAAGAAATTCACCAACACTTCACATTTTAAAATACAATCTTTTTCTCGTTTTTTGCATGCAACATAGAACAGAGACATAATAAAAAAAACCCATCAAAAAATCATCAGTAGTGATTTTTCATTACTTTTGTCATGAAACTTATAGGAAATTAAAAGGGAGTTGTAGATGCTGGAACAGAAAAAGTAAGTTGATGACAGCTTGTCAGAACTAGTTTTCAGCATGTCCCTGATTTTTTTAGTGGATTTAAGCTCAGTCCTTAATGTTATTTTAAGAGTTTTTCTATGGTCTACTGTATGCACAAATAAACGAAAAACTGCTTTTGGTCTATGAGACTATTTTGCTTGGCATTCAACATTTATTGTGACTTGATAATTATCATAATGTTCCTTGCTCATAGACCTCCTTTACAGGCTTTACGGTCAATTTATGCAAATGTATCAATCAGTGTCATTCAGGGGTTTTGAAAGGATATAACAAATTGATCATTCAAACTAGTATTTGCAAATACTTTTTTAAAAAAAGGAAATACAAACATATAAATAATTAAAAATATATTTTTCATTTGGCGTGCCAGTGATACATTGTATTAACAGCTTTATTTCTTTAGCTAGTCAAATTATAGTCATAATTTGATGTCTGGTACCCACACACTTTTTTTTTTTATAGTGTTTCATTTAATGGTCTCTCTTGTACTCTACAGGGTTTAGTTTGATGGAGGAAATAATTATAATTTTAACTGGTCTGCTCCGTCGAGATTTAAGTGGACTGTATTGTACAGCTTTCTTTGTATGTTACAATGCGATTTATAGTGATACAAAGTACATTAAAACACTTTACAGAGTTGAGGACAGCCACTGTCCTACAAGCAGAAAGTGAAGGAAAGGCTGTGTGGAGATGGAGGGAAGAAAAAAGGAAACAGACCTGACATTTTAAAAGCCGTAAAGAGGCAGGTGAGGGTCCTTGCAGGCTGGTTATTGTAAGGGAAAAATAGAAGATGCAGAAATGGAGGGGAAGGCAAGTAGGATTTGTGCCAGTACAATACATGCCAAGGTATGTTATTTTAATTGCTGCACTCAGATGAACTGCAAACAATGCTGGTCACAGAGCAATAGATTTACACGCCTTTTCCTCTTGTTGCCTTAAGCTTTAAGTTGCAATGAAAACGATGGTGACCACCTGGATAGAGACCAGCAATACCCCAGCAATCAAAAAACAAAGCGTATGAGGACATCATTCAAACACCACCAGTTGCGGACAATGAAGTCATACTTTGCTATTAACCACAATCCTGATGCCAAGGACTTGAAACAGCTAGCTCAGAAAACCGGCCTGACCAAGAGAGTCCTTCAGGTAAGAAGAGCAGTCTTTTGTCTGGAAAAGTAAATAAAATATCAATTTTGTATTTGAAATGGCTTGGATTTTGCTGATTTTCAAGCTTTTCTTAATCATTCATACCTTCTGTGAGTCTTCAGTTAAGTCCTAGAAAGCACGAGAAAAGTGATTTCTTTCCAGCTTCCCAAAAGTAGATCACTTGGGTTCTAATTTTTAATGACAGCTCTGAAGGTTTGGGGCCCTGCTTCTTTTCCTGTAGGCAGTTAACTCTGGTGCATGTTTTAGCTTCCAATCTGCTGTAAGAAAAAGTAAATTATATTAGTTAGTGTGTTCACTGTAACTATACAGCTCTTAATTTAGAAATTACTGTGAATGTTTACCTTTATAGAAGTTAATCAGTAGTTTGAATTTATTTTATCAGGACAAGGAGGATATATTTTCTTTCATAACTGAAGTGGACATAAATTTAATTTTTCAAAGATTAATTTTTTATTCATAGTTTAGTAACTTAGAATGAGAGGAGACTGCATTTTAAAAGTACTTTTTCTCTGAAAGCTGTATTTTTCTTGCTTCAAGGATATACGCTCCGTTTGAACTATTATGAGAAGCAAAGGTGAGAATACTAGTTGATTCAGCTCCATTTTAATTTATAGTTCTGATTCAAGAAATCAATTTTAATGGGCACTTATCCAAATAACTGTAGCTAGAGATAAATCTGGGCATGTAGGAGCCATGGCATTCCAGAATCTATTGCTGAAATTTTTAAATGGGTCTTCGCTGTAGCAAAAGAGTTGGTGAGCTTCACAGAGACAGGCAGGGCTCAGAGACAGACTCCTGGGAAAGCTTTGTGGACAGCTCTCGCAAATTCATAGGCAAGTGGAGGGCAGTAGGCAAAAATATTGAGAAAAACTGAATTCACTGGAGAGATTCTGGACCTTACAATGTCCTAACAGAAGAGGGAATCAAGGTTTTGCAGGCTTCCCAGTAAAAACTACTAATGAAAAACCATATGTAATTACTTCTCTTGGCCACATCCTCCGAGTTGGATTTTTTTTTGTTTTACAAGGCTGATTTGCGGTGGTGGAACAGATTCCTCCGACACAACTAGTGCACATCCGAACATTTGATGTAGTGTCTCTCCTAGCAGCTCTCCTTTATCCGTGCACATGGGCGAAATAATTTACTGCCTTTGTCTGTCCTTGTTTTGACACATCTCCTTTATTTTACTCTCAGAGTTTAGACACTTCAGTAGTATCTATTCAGTCCATTGCAGTGCACTCACACTTGAATTATCTGAGAAATTTCACATAGTACATTAAGAAATGAGATCAGTGTCTAGAAAGTGTCTTTCTCTTGATCATCTTTCTGTTCTTTCTCCCCACTCCACACCAACTTTGACTTCCATCCCTCTCTTCTCTTTTCACCTTACAGGTCTTGCCTTCCATTTTTTTTCCAAGCTGTTGTCTCTGTTTCTTCCTTCCTATTTGTGAATGTATTTCCTTGTCTCCAAAACTGGACTCTGTGTCTCCACTACACCTCGCTCCCTTTTTCCATTTCTTCACCGATTCTGTTTCTGTCTTAAATGTACCGCATCTTGCAGTTTTAAGGTTCTTAGTGGTTCTTCTTTTTTGCAGCAGTCCCTTACAATTCTACTAAACTTTTAATATCGTTTTGGTAGTTGGTGTTTAAATTCTTTTACTTTCACAGTTAAACACTGCTCTATGTCTGCGCTCCTCTAGCTGAAGAGCGGTGGAAGGGAATAGTTGGTGGTGAGGATTGCACCCAGAGGGTGATGCTGCTGGAGGCACTTCAGGAAAATGACTCGCAGTGATACTTTGTCTGGTATCACTGGAGATTTCCTGGCTGTTACGAGCACTTTCTACTCCATGCTCTTTTGAACTTTTTATTTGAAAATTAACTTGGGCCATGAAAAAACAAGCTTTTTCTTTTATTTTAGAAGCTTTGTGCCCAATTGGTTTATTTCTAACGTTTGATAGGCAATTTTTCAAACACTGAAGTTCACCTATAGGAGTTTCAGCTCTTTGCTGGGGAAAACTCTTCATGATGTTGGTTACTGAGATAGTGTCCCTTGTTAATTCTTTTGAGCCAGAAAGGCTGGCATTCCATCTGTGTCATTTGTTGAACACAAAGTAATTCACTGACACTATTGATCTAAACAAGCATCATTAATATTGGTCTGTGTTACATACCGAAGGTGTGTGGACTCCCAGACGTGCAAACACACTTGCCAGTAGTAAGATATCTTCCGCATTCCCTATGTTGTTCTTAAGCGTGTTGGTAAGCTGTTGTATCTTCTGTATGTTCAGATCTCAGTTCAGCTGATGAAGGATTGTGGCTCTTTGTATATCATCAATAGAAGGTATTTTAACAGAAAATACGAGGCAGCAGATCAGGAGAAACAGATTCTTTTTTTCTGAAACCAGTGTACTTCCTAAACACAGGTAGCAGAGTTCTTAGTGATTTAGGAAACAACTGTAGTGCCCGTACTATACAGACAGTCCCAGACAACATGTAACGAGGGTGCTTTGTTTGTAGATGAGTGGAGAACTTGGCCATATTCTTAATGATCTGTGATACCGGATTTGGAAGACCCAACTTCTGACTTTGCTTTCTATACAATTAGTCATCAGCTACACACATCCAGAAGTGGAATGACATGGAAATGTAACATACTGCTTTGTAAATTACATTTCCTTCAGTGGCTTTGCAATGCAGACTGTTTTCCGTAAGTAGCCACATTAGAATCCCAGTAAACCTATTTATATTTTTGACCCCTATTTTTATTTATTTTCATTCCAGTTAACTTTATACTTGAAATTTAATTCATAAACTTCTTGTACTGTAGCTAGGGAACACAAGTCCGTTATTGTAAGCTATCATTCATAATTGAAGTGACCAGCTAATTGCGAGCTAACTAACTGGCATAAATACTCCTCTGTTGGGAATTGGTCTTTCCTTCTGTGATTTTGGAAGGGGAAGGTGGAAGTGGACAGCCCTAAGAAGTTTTGGTTTGCTAGCTATAGGTATGTACCTCTTCTCTCCCCAGGAGTCTGAAATATGATTATCCATGGCAAAAGCAATTTCGGAACATAAAGCATTATTTTTCAGTGAGAGTCTTGCTTATTCTTTCTTGAGTCACTCCCCAGCAAAGTCGTTATGAAAACCCTGCAGTGATTACTGCACGGTTTGGACTTTGCTAATTCAGTTTCCGGTAGTCAACAAGCATGAGAATTTTCAGAGTCCTGCGTGGGCACCCTGTGCTACCTTTTGGTGAAGGTTTGCCCTAGGACAGCATACTACAGATTCTTTACTGAGCCTCCATTCATAAAATATCCCATAGTTCCCCTTTAACTGTGTGGTTAATAATTACAACAGAGTAATCAGAAGGTGTGTGCAATGAATGAACGTAGTTTGCTTTGTGGTGCAATATCCTTTATATTTTTGTTTCTCCACTTACTAGTCCATAAAATTTGGTAAATCTAAATGTCTCCAGGTAGCTGTCAAAATGAGCAACACTGTGATTAAAAATTTGTTTCTAGCACAAGCTATTCATGAAACTAATATATAACAGTTGCAACAATGGAGGTGTTACAAAAAATAAAATGAAGTTATTTGAGGCAATTAGATGGTCTCATTCACTGCAGTATCTGAAGCCTTTACAATACTTAGTGTATTTATTTTCAATACTTCCCTGTCATAGGGAGATGTTATTTTATTCCTGTTTTACTTGATGGAGACAGAGAGTTAGCTTGCACAGATCACTGAAGAGATAGCATGATATTTTAACCACAGTAAATATTATTCTGCTTAGCTGCTGTGTTGTCCAGCTGCAGGCATCCAGCCCCGCCAACCAGAATGTGGCAGCATCAATGGTGGGGCTCACAGCTGCTTTTATTTGTCAGTGGGAGTTTTGGTCTGTATTTTCCCCTTTGATTTGAAATAGCTCAGCCTTGTAATGATACAGTTGGACGGAAAAAACACTAAATACTTCCCAACGATTTCATTTATTCCTCAGTACTGAAGACCGGATTCCTGATTGTGTAATTGATGTGAGATAAATCCTTCTGGAACAATTCTTTCAGTTATGTGTGTTTGAGTTATTATTTCTTTACTCTACGGTAATACTGTTACAGGTGCAGGGCCTGAATCGCCAACGTGAGCATACAGCACTACTGCCGTTCTGCCTGGGCAACCCTGACTTGCCGGCTCTTACACACGGCTTTGCACAGCTTTAAGCAGGGACACGGGGCAGTGGAGAAGCAGGCCTGCACTCCTACAGCTCAGAAAATATAGTTTTAATTCTTTCACTGCTCTTCAATGCGACGTCTTTGCTGAATACTGTCATCTCTTAAGTGCATACCAGATTATCACTACTGCGATGATTATGTTATCCCTTTCTATCATAAGACAAGGTATTTTCAGAATTTCAGTTTAACAAATATTTAGATGCCTTTTCAGTAATAATATGAATATTTATTATTGGACAATTTTAAAGAGCTTTACAACCGTTAGCTGATTAACCTTGGCAAGATCTTAGTGAGGAAGGAAGTGAAAGTAGTCATGCAATCTCTATTTTTGAATAATACTTACAAGATTATGCAATGTTTTCTACATCTAACATGAATTACCACTATTAAAGTGCCGATGAACCATCTTCTATGTGCACCTCCTGAAAGCAGCATGAATGGTCATTGGTAAGGGGATCTGAGCACAGGTTTTCATGTTTCATGCAAGATGAAGGGGAATACATAAACACTGATAATCTTGCTCATTTTTCTTTACATACTACATGTTTCAAATCACAAACAGAAAAAACACTATAGAGTCTCTCGCCTTGTCAAGGTTAAGGAGCAGTTGGACGTTTAGGAACAATGTAAATAAAGAAAATACTTGTGGTGCCTTCTACAGTTTTACACACTTCAAACATGAAAATTGTGTTGTGACTAGGAATGGAAATGTTACTTATATTTGGGACTGCTGCATATAGAAATATGTGTGTTTTTAATGAACATAAGTGTGAAATTACGCAGTAGTATGTGTATATGCAACTAGACTAGTGGTTTTGTCTGTCCTGTTTTCGTTATTGCATAACTATGGTACTCATCCATAGCAACAGTGGCAGTCTCTAACCTTCCCTTTCACCTTCATATGTATTATCCTTTTTACAATTGCTAGAAGGTATATTAAAAAAAATGAAACCCAAATTACTTTGTGGGACAAATATAAATTACCTCTTACTGAAAGGTAAAAAATCCCATAAATGTTCAAATTGCTGCTTTTTACCATTCCTAAGTAGTTGGAACTTGAGACTTTGTGACTTGAGTGATCAGAACAAACTGATTTGCTTCCCTTGCATCCCCTGCACACGAGGCTCCTCGCCTTGCTCAGAACCCTGCGCACGCCCTTCCACGCCTGCCTTCTCACACGGCGCTGAACGAACGGCCAGAGGAGAGGACGCTGGTTGTGAATGTGTCTGGCAAAAATATCACATTCGGTTTTGCTTGGTTTTGACCACACTGCTATCCTTTAACAGCTTTACCACTACAATGGACCATGTTGTAAAATCATGAGTGTATTTTTACCAGTGCTAGTTTAGAAGTTTTTTGTTTTCTTGTTGTATATGAAACGGATATGTAGCCTTTAAACTAAGTGTTTTAACAAAGGAAATGCCTGCATAAACTGTTTTAAAATATTAAGCTTTCAGAAACAAGGACCTGGAGGTTGTGATTTCCATACAGCTCATGAATGCAGCTCATATGGCCACTCCTAGAATTTGTGCCTGAGGATTATTTCCTCACTGCATTCCTTGGAGAGAGTGCAAGAGAGAGAGTGTGCACCATAAAGACCCTTGGCTTGGGCAAAAAGCTTCACAGAGAAAAAGTAAGAGTGCTCAGTAGAGGGAATTTGGGTCTGGAGCATCCATAGATGAGAAAAAAAACAGTCAGAGGAAAGCCAGTTGAGATGTTCATCAGTTCTAACTGTGGCTGGCAAGCTGAGAGTGCAAAGAGAACACCTTACAGGACTGCTTGTGTTTACGCGCCGCTCCTCTGTCAGTGGTCTGGCTTCAAGCGGATCCTATGGCAGGGCCCATGCTGTTTCAGAGGTAGAGGTCAGAACTTCTGTAGAGGTTGATGTGGCCTCGTGAGGTCAACACACTCAGTTTCTCTGTACTGGCCGCAGAGGAGAAATCTGATGGAGATACTGTTTGGCTGGGCAGATCGTTTCCTTCCTCTGACAGATACAGGGATGATGGGCATCGTTGCATCTGGAATGGAAGGACTTGGTCCTAGTCCTTATAGCAGGTCAACGTAAGGACAGCAGGATCAGGACTGAGTCTGTTGTAAAGAAGGTGACAATGACAGAAGGCCTTGTGATAAATAAGCACAGTGAAATTCAGCTAGTTTGTAGCGGTAAAATTATCTGGTGTCAACATATATCAGGTTGAACACAGGGTATTTCATGACATTTTCAAATTTAGTCAAAGGACTATGCTGTACTTAGGTTTCATGCAAGTTTCACAAATACATTTTATTTTAACTATTTTCAAATAGGTCAGAAAAATATTTTATCTTTAAACAAATCCTGCAGAGAGTGGAGAGAATTATTATCTTGGAGCTAAACACTGAAATCTAATGGAGACAGATGAAGTGATAGCTTTTGTCCTTCACTCAGATAATAATTACATAATGCAAGAAGTAGCAACCTTGGAAAAATTTCTGTACGTGGATGTAATTTCTACTGAAATGTCAGTTTTTAATGCAATGGGGGTCTTTAATACCATTGAAGTCTCTTTTCCCGACATCACTCCAGTACTGAAAACATTTGAAAAAGGAGACTGGCGTAGGCAAAAGGAGCTGAAGCATTTGAGAAGAAGAGTAAGAGAGAGGGACAGTCCTTTTAGAAAAGCGAGAGCACTGCTGACACTGAGACAGGGGAAGTTCCTGGGAGAGCTCTCGGGGCCGCAGGAAGGCAGGGTGCTGTGGTCTGTGTCACCTGCTGCTTACGATGGGAGATGGACTTGAGGTACAACGTGCTGAAACTTGTTGTTATATTCGTCAGATGCGTGATGTCTGCCTCATCCAGACAAATACTTCTGGGGTTGGAGGCAACCGAGGATTCATCTGGGCTGCCAAATTTCTAAGCATCTTTATACATAACCTTGACAGAAAGACTCCTCTCCTCCATCCTCAGTCCACTCCCGTCCCAGGCAGACTGTTTATACAGGACTGCAGGAGAGGGAAAGAGGAATGCTTTGCAGGTGTGCAGAGGACACGTCTCATGACTGGGGCTACTTTTCTAACATTTACCAGTAAATACACCTCCCACAATACAAGCACTGGTGAATTTGTGAGTATGCTTTTGCTTTTTTTAAAAATTGCAGCTCTTTAAATGCTACCCTGTTATATTAAATTATTTCAGGTTTGGTTTCAAAATGCTCGAGCCAAATTCAGACGGAACCTCTTACGTCAAGAAAACACAGGGGTGGATAAGACTTCAGACTCAACACTCCAAGCAGGGACCCCATCAGGTCCTGCCTCAGAAATATCCAATGCCTCCATGAGTCCATCCAGCACTCCCACTACTTTAACGGACTTGACTAATCCTACTATGCCTACTGTGACATCTGTCTTGACGTCAGTGCCGGGAAGCCTTGAGGTTCATGAATCTCGAAGTCCTTCACAGACAACTCTTACAAATCTTTTCTGATGACTATTTCCTAATAATTTCTTTAAAAAAGAAATTATTCTTAGTTGAAATTCCAAGTGTATTTTAATAGAGGCTTTGAGCAACTGACTAACCACAATTAGGATCTCTCCTAAAAAACGGAAGGAAATGTAGTGTTCTGGTATTACGGAGTATAGACTGAAGAATAACTTGGAAGATCTACTGCAACACAACATTTGTGTAACTGTACAGTTTTGTGGACTGAGCAAGGGAAACAGCAATTAATTTAAGTTGGCTAAAGCTTCTGTATTTTCAAAGACTGCCATGTGCCTTATATACTGTTTTATCTACATACTTTGGATTCCATGTCTACTTCTCTCTTTTTCTCTCTGTATATTTATGACCAGGGCAAAAATGTTAAGAGTTTGTTACTTTGAATAGTCCTAAGCCTTTCATTGGTTGCTTTGTTGTTTTAGAATTTTAAGGTCGAAATCTGTTCGAATACCAGAATTTGTAAAATCTAACAGTAATAAAACCACTTATGGAAACTACTTGGTAATGGCTGCAGTTACGTTTAACATTAGTGTCACAATAAAGGCAGGCTTTCAAAAGGATTAGAAGACTGCACTTCAAAGACAGTATCTGCCTAGGATAAACTCTAAGTACGATGTATGCATTCCTCCTGTTCCTGAAGTATATATGGGTAAGAAATCCAGCTTGTACAACGGTCTAGGCATCTTCATTACAGAGAAATAAATAACTGTTAGTTGCAGGTAGAAGTTATCAGATAATGTTAAAATTCTAAAAGACAACCTATACTTCATTTTGCGTGAAAGAAACTTGACTTCAGCTAGCATTTATGAAAACAGTCTTGCTTTTGTGCAAGAGGTGGCTCGTCCCGCTTCATGGAGGAGGCAAGCGGGGTACCCGACAGCTGTGTGGCCACAATCAGTCTATCACAGAGGTGGACACTGGGTAACACAGGCCCTAGCAAAAAACCAGAAGTGTTTCAGGTTATTTTACAAGACTGGTGGGCAAAGTCGAGGCAAAATGATGTTTTGGAAAGTCACAGCCTTACATTTTTTGTAATACTTTGAAGCAAGGAAGACTATGATATTATCAATACTAATGAAAGTGGTTATTCCTTTAATGATTACAGACCTTTCAATACAATTGAATTCCTTCTCCCCTAAAAATCTGTGCAGAATATAACTCATATTTTGAGATTTTTTCTATTGTTTTTAAAGACGCTTTTCTGTAATTAAAGAAATACCTCAGCAAAGCTTAAATATGTATAAGAACGAGTATACACTATGCTGTTTGCCCAGTAGTTTTATAGACTTTGAGTGGTACATAAGATGCATATGGTTGTTCCTTTTCAAACCTGGCACAATCAGTTTATTTCAGTCAAATGTTAGGTTGTGTGTGGCTAGCTCCCTAAAACTAATCCGTCATTCCCATTGGATCGAAATTGTTAAAAGATTATTCCAAATAAACAGCAAGATAGGTGCCAAGATTCATGTTCTTTGCCCTTTTCAGTGCGTTGAAGATGATTTAGTAGGCCAGACCCTTTAGTAACACTGTTCTGGTTTTAATAGCGCTACATTTATTCAGCTTTCTCAGCCGAAAATTTGCCCTTCTTATGCAAGCCAAATTCCTATGGAGATCAGTGAGAGATCTCAGAGCATGAGGACTGTGGGATAGAGATGCTGACATAATTAGGTCATTTATTAACCTTTTTCATACTTCAGCTTAAAAAAACCCACAGGTGAGTTATCTGAAAAGCAAGATAGTCCTAAAAACATCTTCACTAGCTAAGATCTGTGAAAGCGTTTACGTTCTGGTCACTGAAACCAGCAGGCTAGCATAGCTATTTAAGTTTATGCACAATGATGAACCATTAGAAAAGATAATTTGGGTTGAATTAATAACTGTTACAGGTTTGTGCAAGACATTCTTCCTATAATATAAATGTCTAATAAGGAAATTGTGCTGGTTAGTGGACTGTAAAAGAGTACATATGCGCCTTTCAAAGATTCTCAGACACAGAGATTCTGCTGTACGTAATGTTTTGTTCGTTGTCGATTACCTTGGAGATTTTTTTTTTTTACATGCTTAGCTGGATCTTTTTTTAATTTAAAAGGCAATGTTGGTCCACTGTTAAATGGATACAGCCCATAATTAAAAACCCCGTGTATTAACCTGTAAACAGTTTAAAAAAACTGAATCCTGAATTCTCAAGTGTTACGGCGAATGTAGCGGATAACAACTCAAACAGTTCTTTAAAATTACAGTGCTATTGCTTATGATCTTGTATTTCAACTACCTGAATCCACGCAGACGGAAATACCTTTCAAATCAATTCTCAATATTGCCTTTTCAAATAACTGACATTTATGAAGGGGAATACTCTCATGTTAATCTTATCTAAAACCTAGAAGAGACAATTAGAGAAATTGTCTGGTTTAATCAAATCAGGGATTTTGCATATAAATAAGAGACAATATTCTATGTAGGGTCTTTATGTAGGTGCATTAGGATTCACTCACTGGCTCCGATGACCTATGTTGTCCCCATGATTGTTTCAATCCTGTGGTATTGTTTGGTTGTTTAGAGCTTGTTGGTTTTGAATGCTGTACATTTTTTTACTACTGCAATCCTAATGTTTCTTCACATACTTGTACAGTTCCACATTTGATGTATTAGTCTGAAATTCTGTTAAAAACATGAACAAAAATGGAAATGATATTTCTTTGGAAGTGTATTTTTACTGTATATCTAATTTGAACTAGTTGAACATACTTCTTTACATTTTGCATGATAGGTGTGTAGTTCATTTTTTAAATATGAAAGAGACTTAAGAGTAACTTAGAATGAGAATATAATGAAACCTATACAAATATGGAAAATACATACAATGATTTGCTACTTTTTGACTCAAGAAACTTTTTGAAATACATTTTACCTAGTTTATTTAAGATAACGCAGATCTTTTGTCTTTGAGTTCATACATAATACAGAATGCGAAAGGGGATTACACATTAGAAAAACTTTCAAGTCACCTTGGTACTCGACAGCACACTGGATTGTTCTTGTCAGGCAAAGAGAAAGGATATTTGATTTTAAGAATGCTGAATAAATATAATTTGATCTACAGTAGACAAGGCCAACATTACTGTAAGTGATACATAATCACAACTTTAAATTTATTGACACTATTAATAGCTACATTTCATAAAACTTATTTTTCATTCAAATTATCTAAGTTTGGGAGGAGAAGACTGAGGATCATTATACTAATGAAGAAGCTGAATGTCTGCCCTGGAAGCAAAAGTCAATTTATTAAATATGCTGTGGATAGAGAAAGTGCCTCCGGGATGTTTTGGTTTCTGAGCTATCTTTTCTTCCTAGCTGTTAAAAAAACAAAATACTTAGAGCACTTTTCTATAACTGTTATTTTTTGTCTGTTGGAAGGTAAAGACTAAAGCTTAGACACCTGTAATAATAATCCTCATCTAAAGGAAAAGGAGAAAAAACTCACAAATCAAAACAAGAATCAGGCTCCATACTTAGGCATGACAATAGCAAAGACATCCAGGTGACTAAAAGAAGTTCTGTGTGTACGTGCTTATGGTCTTCACAGTGACTTAATAATGCTTGGGAGGAGAGATTGTAATTCCAAGTGAATTATGATTTTTTTTTTTTACTTCAGAAAGCCAGGACTCATTGCATAACTGTGCCGCTGTTTTTTAAAATGAAATTAGATAGAAGTTACCATTAGAAAGGGTCACAACATCAAATACAGTGTGACGAGATTAGCCTAGACATTTTAAGCAGGAATTTATTTTCCTCCTTTTCTTTTCCTTCCATCTTTTTAACCCTGGTTCTTCTCCAGGAGGCATCATGAACTGCTAGGAATAGGCTGTTTCCGTTAATGAAGGGCAGACCATCTTCCTGCCCCACAGCTTGGGTCCTCCTGCTCGCCTGCCTTCCCCGTCCCGGCACTGGCCGACACTCCGCGTTTGCCTTACCCCGGCTGACTGTCCACAGCGGCTACGGAGCGAGTCCTCCAACCAGCCAAACGCTGCAGTGGAGTTTTTCCTAACTTGCAGGAATTTATCCCTTCTGAAAAAGGAGGATTTAAACAATTTCTGGTAGCAATTATTTTATCCATAGCTAAAATAACAATCTGTAAAATGGATGGCTTCTGCGTTTCTGAGATCACTTTGACCTGCCTTTGAAAAGGCTACAGGTGAAATGTATGTGCAACACATCCAATTCACATTAGCGGCCGGGCTTTGGGTGGGTGTGAAACGCTTGTGTGTCCACATTTTGGTGCATGCGATTTTGCAGTCGCCAGCTATCGGCATTTCTGCTTTCCAAGGTTACAATATCACACCTCCCTTCCCAGACCTTCAACTCCTTTTTGTCTCACCCTGCGAGTGAGTTGATTGGAACTCTGCTTAATCCCATACTTCAATTAATTTTGTGTGTGTCTGCAGTATCTTTGCTTAAAAAACGAAGTGTAGAAACCACAAACACCATTGGCACGCTCCCAGACGCTACGTTTAAGGCTGCTCAGAGTCCCTGGTATGATGCGTCACTACCCATGTAGGCAGCAGGCACTACATGCAGCATGGTCTGTTCTCATTCCAGTTAAAGAGAAGCGAAGGAATAAATACTTGACTCTTGGTCTACAGAGAATAAAAATGTGTTTTAAGGGTATCTTAGGACTGGCAAATCAATGTAAAGGGGAATAAAGAGGGCAGATTTTTGACACAGGAAGCTGCCATGGTTATGAAGACAAGCAGCAAAGCAGCTAGACTCTGAGCACTCGTGTTGTCACTTCTGTCTGCGGAGAGATGGTCTTTAATTCATTGCAGGCTTTAGCTGGGATGCTTAAAATGATGTGGAAAGTGAAGAATCGATTTTGACTCTGTCATAACTTTAGATGAGTTACCAGTAATTTGACTGAAAAGCAAATGGGGGAAAGATGTCTGCACTGAATAGCAGAGTGATGCCTTGTACATGTAAATCTGCTGCTAACAAAGTGTTTGTCCCCTCATTCTGCTGCCAGGAAGGCATCCTCACAGCCTCCATGTGCTTGACGTGGTAAACTGTCCTGAAACGTTCAGTAAGCAAGCTGACCTTCTGGGGAACGGCAGAGGAACTGCTAACGTACAGCTGCAATTCATCGTAATCATCTATGATTGTAATCAATACCCATCTCTCATTCTGCTAACATTTCTTTTTCGTCAGCTATGTACAAAGCTCGTCTTTTGGCATTTGGGGTGTTACAGAGTCATTTTTAGGTTCTCTTACTGCAGTTAGCTTTGGCTTTGTGCCATGAACGGAAGTACTCAGTCGCATCAGTCATCATATATTGCTATCCACAGTAAAAAAGCATCCGATGTGAGATGGCAGTTACAGAAAAGCCTCAATCTTCAGCTGCGTTTAGTTGCACTTCTGACTGTCTTGTAGGCAGCCTTCACTCTCTGCGTGGCGTGACGTGCAGTCGGGATGAGACTCGCACTGCCACAGAGCTGCGCCCGGGTTTTGCCACGGGAATTGACCCTGGCCGCAGGCGGCAGTGAGCAGCCACGCCAGACAAACTCCTTCCAGCGGGCAAGTTTGCTGTGTGGAGGGAGAGAGGACCCAGCCTCAAAAATTATTTCCACTGAAGCAGCAAATACTGACAGTCCTAACAGATAGAAATTTATATTACTACCATTTCTGCTACAATTGTACTCTCCCCCCTAACCTTTCATACTAATTAAACATGTGTTTCTTCTCACCATTCAGCCCGGTAAAAATAGAGTTGTGCTGGATCAGGGCCATGAACAGCATTTGTCAATTTGACAATTTTTTTTTCAAGGACTAGATAAAAAGATATACTGGGCATTTAATGGATTTCTGATCAGATTAACATGATGTCAGCAGTTCTTTCTGGCCTAACAACTGGATTTTTGTAGCAATAAAGTCAATAAATATTTAGGGGTTTTGTTTTGAGCAAAGCACAGTACTTTAAAATATGCAACCTGCTGACAGTAAATTCAGACCTAGCAATATCATTTAGCATGCTAATGCATAACACTGTGCAAATTATAATTATTTCCTGAGAATACCACTTCTGTGGAAGTCCTTCTTTTATTAAAAAAAATCCCTGTAAAAGGCATGGGTCTACAGATATATTTACACAGCTTGTTTACATGGTATTATATCAATTTATTAGATTGCAAAATCCAGCTCTTAGCATAAAGTTAAATTTTTGCAACCTCTAAAAAAAGGAAATAATTTAGATTTTCATTAAAGAGAAAAAGCTGTTGTAGCCACTGCATAGTTTAGCCCAGTACCTACGAAAAAAGAATGTAACAGCTAAAACAAGAGGGACACAAATATTTGGAAAGTGTTAAGCAGTTCTATGGTGACCCGGTTTAACTGATAAATACCAGCAATGACTTCTTCCAGGCGCATACAGTTTACTGGGTAATTAGTGTTAGGAAATCACACTGAATTTGCAGCACTGCAGACGCAGAGCTAGCCCTGCATTTTTCTTGCAACGACACAGAGGCTGTTCTCCATCCACTGCACAGTAATTACTGTGTAATTTAATGTTCCTTGGTTACTGTTCGAAAGCAGTGAGAAGATACTCACGCTTCGGTAATTTAAAGTGTTCCTACAAAAGGAATTAGAATTTCCATAAGCATATTGGTCCAATAAAGAGTAACAATGCTAAGGAGCTCTAATCCATGCATATTTGTGTTTGTGGAAACCTCTACTAGACAGCTAGAGACAATTTCTTCCTTACACAGAGCTACAAATCCAGCTTCTCCCAGTGGCTCTGCACGTACAGATCGGACAGAACTCACTGGCTCTCCTGAATGACTAAAGGAAGAAATGAGTCCAAGAGGCGTATTCATTTCTTAGCAGCTCTGCTCTTGGTGAGTTTACAAGCTAAATCTGGCAGCTGTGGTACGCCCTGTCTGGCCGAACGCCTCCGGCCCAGGCTGTCACGCTGCCTCTGGAGCTACCCAACAGCTCTGGTAGCTCCACCGTAGCACGTCACACCTTCAAAACATTGTTCAAATCAGGTTTTTGCCTAACTAACACCACATAGAGCGGTGTGGCCCATCTGCTGAACGCTGGCACGTGGGAAGTGCAGATGTGAGAGTAGGGTGGACAGGCTTCAACCGTTTTTTCTGACTACACCCTCCAGCCTACAGAAATTTCTTTTCCACCAACTATTTCATTTGCCTTCTCACATCGTTTCCACATGTTTGGTCACTCATTTTTTGCTGTCCTTCTTCTGGAAATGAAGACTAACAAAAGAGATGATACTCTGTAATATGGCTCTGCAGGCTGTGATTGAGCAAGAAGCTGATGCCAGGTTAGTCTGGGCAAGGGTTCTGGGAATGTAGGGGAAGACAACTTCCGAAAGGCCAGGTCTGTTGCCCACAGGCAGATGAGGGGGTTAACAGGTGGCATTGCCTAGACCAAATCCCGAAGGACATCTCATCTCTTGCACCCAGAGGTTCCGAGAATTTGTTAATGGTTGTGTGAAACTTTTTGAGGCAGAAGAACGCTTCATTTGTTGTTGCCTTCGTGATTATTCTCAATAGGCAGTTTCAGCTTTTTCAGGCTGTAGATCCCCTGGACGTTTTCTGCTGGAGTTGCAGACTGTTGTCCAGTGGAGTTAACCCTGCTGACCATAGACTTGCCTTTATTAGTTCACATGCGTAGAGCCCTTAGAAGTAGCTCAAAAGCTTTTATACCCATTTTTGTTACTGTCTGATATGACCATTTCTGGAGAAGCCAGCAGACAAGTGTGAGCTACCCACGGGCTCGGGAGATGAGATGTTTCATACCCGTGAGCTTGCACTGCTCTTTGAGAGGAGGCTCTTCCCCTCCGGCGCTGTCTGCAGTGCTCACTTTCATCTGGGCAGGGTTCGTAAGAAAAACCTAGGAACGGGCTGCTGCCCTGGACAGCTGCTGAGGCCTTTTGGAGCTGCTATTATGCTGAAAGAAATCAGTCATGGATGTTCCTACCATCTCTTTCAGTCAACCCCAATTAATACAGACCCAGACCTTCCCCATTTCATATACCCTTGGCTTTGACTCCTAACACTGCACCCAACACACGAAATGACAGCAGAAGTTATGCTGCAGCTGGTGTCATTCGTGTTACAAAAATAAGCCTAACCAGAAACGCTCTGAAAGCCTTTTTTAACGTAATGAAGGCCATTTGTGGCCTTCATTTATCTTCATGTCTTTTCCAGTTCTACCCCTATTGTGCCCACAGAATTCAGGAATCCATTTTAGATTAATATAAAAGCTATTCAATGCTCTTTTCTGTGATTCTTTACTCTTTGGCTCCCCAAGAGCAGGCAGTTCCTAGTCATGTTTTGTGTTCATACTCTCTTTTTCTGTCTTTCTGTTTCGTCCCAGAGGTTATAGCTTGCGCACACCAACACCCACGGGCACTGACAGGATTCTCCAGAGTCCCTTCTGGCTATTCCAGCACAAAAGACGAGGCTCGGTAAAGACACCGGCAGCTATTTGTAGGACAGCTTTCTCCCCACAAAACAGCTCCAGTTCCTGGGCATCTGTGTTGGGAGCGTGTGTCGCTGCCGCTCACGTGCAGATCCCATCATTGTCAGCTGGCTTAGAAAGGACCGAAAGCTTGGCTGCTTTTACATTGTACAAGATCTGCATGAAAAGATAATCCATTTTAAGTCCACACTAGTATTGGAGGTGATGCCAGATGTTAAAAGGAAGAATGTGTTTCTGGTGGGACTCCAGATATCTGTGTTCGTTCTCTTTCTGTGTGCTGGCTGGAGCTGAGACCAAGGCAGGACTCCTGCCCCCTGTTGCCGCCGTGGACACCAGTTCATTCTGTAGCTGCCACGTGGAGGCTCTCCAGAAGCTACTTCACTTTATTTTGAGAAAATGCCTTGAAGTTCTTGAGTGAACGGTGCCTAACTAGAGAAAAATGGGTGTAATTGCAAAGTGGAAGTCATTACATTTCACATGGGAAGACGTGAGAAAAGGAAACTGCAGCAGATGAGTGTGGCCATGTGTGTGTACCTCTAGTCTCACCTTCTGGGTCCTAACTGTGCCTGACCGAGCTGTGCTGAAGACAGGAGACCTTGATTTATGTTATTTTGGGAAACAGAAACCAGAAACTATTGCATCTCCATTTAGGGATTTGCAAGATACGTGAGAATGCACAAATCTACCACATGCAACAAACTCAGAGGAATTTATACTGGATGGTACTGAAGTCAACCTTCCTTTTCCAGGAAGGAGACACTAGATCATGTTATCTGGTAACTGCAGATGAGAAAGCACGGCCCTGTGAAGCAGGGATGTGGAAAACTAAACACAGTCAAAACAGGTAAGGCTGAGAGCACGAGAAGCCTAACCTTTCTCCCTCCCCGAGAGACAGTAAAAGTCCTAGGAGCTTTACAACTGAATGAAGTTGAAGATAGATTTCTGTGTAAAAATCACTGTAAGAGTGCTTGGGAAGAGCACCGGGCCCAGAGGTCAGGAGCGCAGGATGGCTGGGATAAGGAGAGGCTGCCGTGTCAGAGGTGACGCCATCCCCGGTCACCGCTAATGCTTTGGTTTGAGGAACGATTTCAGATCACTGCTGCACAGGTCAGGGAGAAAACCATCTACAGGGTGTGTAACAATACTTCAACGTTCAGTACTCACCAGCTGCTCAGCATCCCAGCCCTTGTTGTTAACAGAAGGTAAAAGATGGCGAGAGTATGTCAGGGGGCTTAGCGTTTTCTTTCACGCTTCCAAGCTTTCTGTCAGAAGTTTGAAGGAGACAAACCCAGCCCATTACACACGCTGCCTTTGTACCCCAAACTGCTCTCTGCTACTGTAAGCTGGCTCTCTTCATTAAATGTATTTACTTAGCAGCAGATCTGTTGTTACGTATGAATAATTTACAAGGAAAATGTCACTTACTGCACCAGCGCCGCACGTTTCTGGCTGCCTGCGTTTCCAGTGCTACGAAGCCTGTAGCAGGAAACTGTAAGCCCAATCTCTCGCGTCTTTACAGAGTTTAATTTGAGTGTGTTTCTTATCTTGGTGCATTACCTAACTGTTGAAAGTGACAAAAACAGGCGCCATAAAATGCAGGGAAAATGCAGCTGGACTGAAACTCAAGTATTAACAAAGCATATTCCCTCGATATACACTAATCTTGTACCTTCAAACCCAGGAAAGATTCAGTTAAACTCACAATCGTTTTATAGTCTCTGTAGAACCATAGAAGCTTAGGGATCCTTTGTTATTCCTCCATAAAGAGGAAAGTTATAGTGAACGTGCCCTTCTTAAGTTGGGGGTTTTTAAATACTAACGTTTATTGCTCTGCAGTTTCTCTTTAATGTGTGCATAGAGAACAAGAAAACACCTAGCCGCACAGGTGTATTTTTAGAAACAATAAAAGAGTTCTCTGTTAATAGCTGGTTACCTCTTTTGCCATTTGCATAGCTGATCAGTGTTAATGATCCAGTTAACAGGATTCATTAGGGAGGCTGGAAGACTTGCAGTTGTATAGTACGCGACCTGCGGTGCTCGGGAATGCAGCCCGGGTGTACGTAGCTGTCACGTCTCTGGGAAAGCTCCCTTGGCTGGACACACACACAGAATCACAGAATGACAGAATGGTAGGGGTTGGAAGGGACCTCTGTGGGTCACCCAGTCCAACCCTCCTGCAGAAGCAGGGTCACCTACAGCAGGCTGCACAGGACCTTGTCCAGGCGGGTCTTGAATATCTCCAGAGAAGGAGACTCCACAACCTCCCTGGGCAGCCTGTTCCAGTGCTCCGTCACACCTGCCCCATCCGGGTCCCACATGCCAAACCTCCATCCCTACGTTTCGGTTCATTTGCAAAAATTGACTAATGTGGCTCAGTTGCCGCGACTTCTTTGGATTAACCTTAAATCTCCTGATTCTCCCACTACTGAATATAGTCTTCCCCAGAGCTCCAGTTTTGGGCTTACAGTCCTCCTTTCCACAGTACCTGGAAGCAAGCCGACGTTCAGATTTCGTAACAGTTTCCGAGAACATTTGGATGTAGTAAGAACAAGAAGTAAATACCTAAACAGCATCAGAGCCCCTCTGCTTTATTCCCCTCACTGCTTTTGGACATGGATCAAGACTAAAGGCACTGGTCTCCAACACATAATTCCAGGGCTTTTATTAGGTGGTTCCCTGATGAGCTTTGTCGAGCAGCCAAAGCGCGTTACCGGGCGATGGCTGCCCTGGCAGCCCGCGGCCCCATGCGGGGGCAGCCAGCCAGGCGGGCTCAGCCTTCTGCAGGGGCAGGTGGGGCCGGCTGGGCGAGCCCCGCGTCAGCTCGCGCTGGGTGCTGCAGGCGTATCCAAAAAGCCTCGACAGTTTCCTCACCAGACTAAACCAGACAGGACCATCAGTCCCAGATTCCAGCCTGTAGTAAACTCAGTTGCACACAATATCTTTGTTTTAAAAAACCACAGCATGGCCCGTGTTTTCCACAAGGCCATCTCTGCTGTTTATGAGGGGGCACTAATGAGAAATTAGTTTAATTGTATATGTTCTTGATGTGGCATCTGGATTGCCAAAGCATTACAGTAAGTTGGCCCCAAGTATAGGTTTTCTGAATTAAAAAAAAAAAAAAGATGATAAAATGATTACCAATATATCAGTTGTGTTTTCGCAGAGCTCAGCAGTACAGCTGTGTGTGGGAAACACAACACTTCGCTTCCAAGCTGAGCCCTGCGCATCTCGCAGGACGTTAATGCAAAAGTGGGAGAAATCTAATCTTAATCTTCTAGAGACTGAAACCCCGATCTAACATGCCATGCCCTGTCATCACCTGTTGCTCAGGGTTGAGATATTCCCAGAGATGGAAGGAGACTGTGAATGAGGAGCGCATTTTGGTGACTGCAGAGGAGGGGAGATGCTCAGGAACTGCTGAAGACGCTGCTGTTTTATAGTGTGTAAAATGTAGCTGACCCGAGGCAGCGGATCAGCAGAGGCAGCCTGAGGTTGCCTGCACTGGAAACATCTCCTTTTGAGCTACTGACACACTTAGCAGCTGTCAGTCAGAGAGGAGAGCTGACCCTCTCTTAAGCAGACCCCCTCACAAGCTTTTGTTGCAAAGGCCTAAAACATGGCTCCTTCTTCAGCATTCTCTTGTCCCAGATCGAGCATCTCTTTCAGCTTCGTATTCTCCTTACATTCTTCTTTTCATCCTTTGTGCGCTGCCGGCTTGCTCCCACCTGCCACCTCCCCAGGGCCACCTGCTCGCCTCTCTGCGCTCGCTCTGCTTTGTTCCCGTTCCTCCTCTCTGCTCCCCGGAGGAAGGCAGCACCGCGAGCAGATTGTCCCAGGTCGCTTCCCCTAGGGCTTACTTACTCGGCTGATTATCGCAACCGCAGCCTTCCCTTGCATCACCAGGACCACTGGCACCGTACCGTATGCTTCACCGACAAAAACAAAGCCAGACACTCGGGGCGGCCACTGAGGAGGCTCAGCAGGCAGGGTGCCAGCACAGCAGCAGCAGAGCAGGGACAGGGACCCCAGCCGAGGAGGAGACAGCGGGCTGCGAGGGCACCCAGGGCCAGAAAGCTGGGGGAGCGCAAGCCGGGAAGCAGTGGCAAGGTCTCTGCACCCGCAGAGGGAAAGGCACAGCAAAGCAGAAGTTACGGACAGAGTCACAACATTGGTTTTCACAACTCAACTTCCCATTAAATTCCACCAGCAGCTCAGTCTTCAGCTGTAAGAGTGGGGCTGAAGTGCTGCTTTCACCTACACTCCGTTGAGTGTCGTCGGAGCGTGAAGTCTTCTGGGTGCTGAGTGTGCTTTGGCACCCGGCACAACTGGACCCCGCTGTGAGACAGAGACCCTCGGCACTGCTACATGCAAATTATTAGTATTTATATTATTAGTACTTCTATTACTGTTCTTAATAGTAGTAGCAAGCTATACACCGTTTTCTGTGCTGTCTGGGAAACAGGGACTCTATTCCCATAGATTTTATGCCAGGGACTGGGAATTACAGTTCCCACGTGCACAAGGTTCCTGTTCGAGCTGTAATCAACTGCGTCAAACCAGGCACTTCAGAGCAGAGCCCCCACGCAGCGCCAAGCGGGTGCCCCCCTCGGGCTTGGCCCGGGGGCTGGGCTGGGCTGGCATGGCGTGTCCAGAGCTGTGAAACCAGATCTGGCAACAAACTCACACCAGTTCCTCCCGCGCACTCCTGTGCTCGGTGACCCTCTCCAAAGAGCCAGTGGGTACGGGAGCAGCACGGCATCGCTGGTGCGGCCTCTGGTCTCCATCCCTGCTCCCCGAAGGGCTTCTGAGTAGAGCTGAGTCTCCTGGATTTCTCCAGGTACCGCCTGTCCCGCTTCTGCACTACTGCAGCTGCGGGTTTTGCCCCTCGTTACAGACCAGGGGCAATTAGCACCTCCTAGAAGCGCAGCTTCTGAAACACGCAGCAAAGAAGCGTCCAGCTGGTAACATTTAGGGGCCAGCCCATCCCCTGGTGATCGGTCCCCAGCACACGGGGCCGGTCTGGCCGTTCCTCGCCCGGCCCCGGCAGTGGTGCACTCGTCGGGGGAGGAAGAGTTTCAGAGCTGAAAGGTGTAGGAGAGGGGGCCATCACTCCTCCATCCGGGACTAAGGCACAGCATTCAAGCCCCTCTCTGCTTTGCAGGGAACCTCCTGGAGTTGAAAACTCTACACACAGCTAGGCTGGGAGCTGCCTCTCTCCAGATCACGGTTGCTCTTGCAGCCTCGTGGCACAAGGCTCTGAGAGATAAAAAACGCGAAGGGAAGTTCAGGCTGTGTCAAGAGAGGCTTCTGGGAGGCGGTTTGATGGGCTCTGTGTCCCAGCAACACGCAGCGACGGCCGCAGTGACACCTCTGCGCGCTCTGCCGCAGCTTGCGCGGTCTCCTGCAGAACCTGCTGCGAACTCACCGCAGTGTTCAGCCGCGTAGAGGCTCAACAGACTCTCCAGCCTCCTGCTCAGTGACACGCAGCTAGCATACGTGCCGTGCTGCAAAGCAGTGTCACGCGTGCTGTCCCGCTCACGGTGACCAGCTCAGGGAATGTCACCCAGTCAGGGCAAACAAAGCAGCGCAGAGGGCAGGACGGGACGGGCTCCCAGCGCGTCTGGTGACAAAGCTGTGACATTGTCTGGTAGCAGAAACTACGAACACGATTAGAAGAATTAAATTGCGATGCACCACACTGTCGGGTTGTCTCTAGTGAGTAGGACAGAGCCCTTCTGTTTGAGATATTAAAAAGTAGACTTCAGAAATTCGTAGAAGACATGTTTCTAGCTCCGTTCTGGGGCTGCAGCGTGAATTTTGGGTCTGAGGGTTTCCTGACCTAGAGAAAGGCAAGAGGCACCCCCCTTCCCTGCAGCGTGCTTTCTCTTGCACAGAGTGTGTAAAATCTGCGTACAAGTAGTATATCCCCCTGTTTCTGGGTAGTCAGCGGAGCCCGGCAGAAGGACTGAAAGGCTCTGAGAAGCGGGGGCTCAGCGAGTCTCATTTAATTACGAGTGTAGTGCTTGCTCTGCTCAGCCCCACCCACATGCCATTTCACGCCTGATTTCTTCTCTGATTTCTTTGGGGAAAGAGAGGGAATTCGAGTGCGTGTAATTTGGGTTAACAAGACGCATTATATGCAGCCTCATTCTTGTAAAAACTTTCACAGGGAAATCACCCAGCCCATGGAGAGAAAAAGTTCTCCCCTTACTGTAATTTTTCCAAGGCTAATCAAACTCTTGTCGTTACCCTATTGATCACAGGGAAGGTTTGATTTGCTACCGGTTGCCTAGTTAAGGTACAGTAGCTGTTGCTTGGCTTGCTCCATGCTGTGAGTACAACAGAGATCAACTCTCCATTTCTATGCTTCTTTTTGTCCCTTTCCTGGCTCCCTTTTCCTTCAAAGCTCACCTGCCTTTTGCTTTTGTGGTGCTCTACCTGCATTTCGCCTGCTCCTATACCCATGGAGCAACAAAAGGTGAAAAGCTGGGTTTATACAATTAAAATTGCCAGAAGAAGAATGGGAAAAAGCAAAAATCCTGAACAGGTTTGAAAACAGGAGGCAAAGGAAAAGTTAGGTATGAATGTGGCATCCCCCAACAATATGGGCAAAAAGGCTCTGTGTCCTGTGCCTGAGGGTGTCATCGGCATGAACTGCCCCCGGCTTGGACCCGTCATTGTAAGGTGTGAGCCCTTCGTGGTGGTGTGCGTCCAGAACCGCCGCTGAACGCAGGAGATCCAATCCTGCCATTGTTGCCATGTGCTTTAAAGTCTCCGAAGCCTCTCCTCCTCTGTGAGGACAAGCCCCGGTCTCCGTTTCAAGGTGCAGCCCCCGTCCCTCGGGGGACAGCGGCTGTGTGTCGGCGCGCAGCACGGAGGCACAGAGCAGCTACACAGGAGCAGCACGCTGGAGGAAGGTGCAGGCTTTGCTTTGCCTTCCTGTGCAAGGGTTTCTTTGGATGTGTTTTGTGTCCCTTCAAGTCACTTGGGAGTTTAGGAGAGCCAGAGAGAATAGCTTTTTCTGTCATTATTTGATAACCAATACAGTTCCCTTTGACCCTCTCCTCTCTTCCCAAAAAAGAAAGACCAGCTCAGCATTGTGTTATTTTTCAAAGCCTTTACAAATTAAGACAGTAACATGGAAATCCTCATTGGGTTTCGGTTCATACTTCCTCCCATGCTGGGCTGAAACGGGGATTCTTTTGTGATGGCTGTGCTGCTTATTTTTTTTAAACCTCCTGAATTTGGCACACTGCCCTACTTTATTTTCTTTCCATTCTCTAGTGCTGCTCCCATTGGGAGGCTCATTCGCTTCTAATGCATGGTGTTATCTTTTGCAAGTTGAACTCTAAATCCCCGTGTTGTTTTTCCTTGCTTGTTATTCAGGTGCGGGGAATGTTAATGATGTCTCTTTGGCTGGTGGATGCGCTGGCTATGTGGCTTTAATTATTTTTATTAAAGTGTTTCATAAAGTAAATTACAGATAAATGTAGATTTTAACTACAGCTTAGAGATGGCACATCTGTGAGGCTTCACAGTCTGTCCTTTGTGGGTAAAATGCCCAGTGGCATCTTCTACAGCAAGAGGATGGTCACAGGTGGGACTGGGAGCAGCTTCACCGCAGCAAAAGCTCCAAAACTATAAACTGACACCTGATACGCAGAGGGACAGGGAAGGGGAGAGGGAAACGAGCAGAAGATCTGCAAAATAACTTGCATCCAGGGTCAGCGAGCGCAGTTCCTGCTCAGGGACAGCTGCCCATGCCAAGGAGGGAACTTCCCTTAGCAGAACTCAACAGTCCCCATCCAGAGTCATTGGACAATCCCCAAACTGGAGATCCAGACACTTCATAAAGGAAAGATCCAAGTTCTCTGCTTGTCCCTGGTTCAAAATTCCCTGAAAACCTCCTAAAAACTTCTCAGCGATGCAGGAAAGCCACACTATGTTTTTTTCAGAGTAGGGCTTGCTCGCAGAGATCTCTGCCTGTCCTCCTCGCCCCGGCTGCCATTCGTGAGCCCGTGGCTGAAGTCTGCGGGTGCCAGAGGACTTTGTTACGGCTGCGGCCGTAGCTCTTCGTGTCGCTCAGCCAATTCAGCCTCGTGTGCCAGTGCTCAGCCCTCCTGGGGACCTGGTGCGTTGAGCAGCGCTGGGAGAGTGGTGCAGCCTGCAAGAGCCGTTAGATGAGGAAACAGAGGACGACCACAAGGAAGACATAGGGTCAGCAGAGGGTAGGGCCATCGGGGTCCTCTGTGGATGCACAGTCCCTCCCCAGCTGCCGCCCTGGTGTCCCTGGCCAGGGACGTGGGAAGGAACCAAACATCGCTGTATGGGGAGAGGGTGCCTGGCCCTGGCTGGAGGCACCAAGCGTCTCCCACAGCCCCCACACTCTCTGTGCTCTCCCCAGCTGGGGGAATCCCAGCTGGGCAGCAGAGGCGGCTGCCTCTCCATGGGCACACAGCAAAGCTGGAGCGAGCGGCTTGGTGGAGGGCTCTGCATTTTCCAAAGACCCCGTGGGCTCTGGCCATCGCAGAGCTTCGGTGCCAAGGCAGATGGGAGGAGGACAAAGGGACCTGCAGCGGCTGGTGCCAGCGCAGCCCTGCAGCTCTGCGGTCCCCGGTGGTAAATCCCTGCCCGCGGTGGTGTGGGGGGGCTCTGGAGCGCTGGGCTTGCTGCGAGGACAGATCTGCCTTTCCCAGAGAGATGCCTGGGCTGAGGAGGCAGAAGGAGAAACACGTATTGGCATGGAGAGAGGCTGAATTTCTCTGAGTACTCTGGACTGAACTAGGATTAGAGGATTTAGTAGAGGAAAATACATACTAGTGTCTGTGGTTTGTCTGTTTTTTATTGAACCAAGAGTCCCATGTGAGCCATGCGGTAAGTAAGCAGTAAAATCATCCAACAATGCCTTGAAAACAGTTCTGTCTCTAAACACTGCACCTCTCGGGCACTGGTTGTGTTCAGAATTACTTTCTTCATCCCAGGAGACCGTGTTACCTTGGACAACACACAGCCATTGCCAAAAATAAATAATTAAAGCTGGGTGATGCCGGAGTCATGGATGCAACGAGCAGATGCAAGGCTGGAAAACAAGCTCATGGGTTTTACACTGGCAAAATCTCCGGGCCATTCTCCCCTTCCCGAGCACTTGCCTTTCATTTCTATGCAGGAGACATTGTCAGTTTGGGGGATTCTTACCAGGAGCTTGTGAGAGAAATGTTGAAAAGGGATTTTTCCAGGTTGCCTTTTCCGTCTTCCTGCTGCATTAGCTGCAGGTGGTGAAGCTGCTGTTTCGGCATTTCTTCTTCAAAAGCTACATCACGTAATATCACTGAGATCACAAGGAGATGAGGAGAAAAATGGCCCTATAGGATTTTTGTTAAAAAAGGATCCATCCATAAAAGATGAAAGGTTAAATTGCTTTTAGAAACACAGCAGCGTTTAAACAGGTGAAGATCCTCGGAAACGGAGTTTGGATTCAATAAAGTAGCCATGCAGAAGGGCAGAAGAAGGCCTTTCTTTGGAGGGAAATGTCACACTTTAGTGTTAATAAAATGTCTAGTAGTATAATAATAACGATAGCAATCAGGAGCCTTTATTTTTCACCTGGCAGGGCTGGTTCATGCGTATTTTTTCAAAGCTACCTGCAATTCAGGAAAGAACAAAAAAAGAATCAGGCATGCATTGACTGAAAAATATCACAGTGGAAGAGAAGAGAGCCAGACCGGCCCAAGACACCTGAACGTTACTGGGGAGATAAAGAGTGCTGCTCCCAGGTGGCAGGACATTTTCTTCCTCAGCCTTTTAGATATTGCCTCTTCACAGCTGTGTTGTAAAGACATCGCAGGAGATTTACAATCCTAAAAGAACATACAATGAAAATGTCAAAAGGAAAAGGCAATTGCAAACAATAGTTTTGCTCTGGAATGCCCCCCTCTGCACGCTCCTTAGTAGGGATGTATCACAAAGGCAACGAGCACACAGCATTAGCTACTCTTGCATCTCTTGTATATTTGTTAGGTTTAATGTGCCAGAACTCGGTGGAACAAAATTTGTTCTCTACCTATGTAGACGTCACTTAAAACTTTCTGGGGAAAGAGAGGTAGAGTGGGAAAAAAAGCTCTTCTAGGGGCAGACAGTGACACCAGACAGACTAATATCTAACACACCAAGAGGTCTAATTGTATATTAACTGTACATACACAAATGTAAAAAAATCACTTCTTCCTCAACCTTTTTCCCCCACTGGTGCATCCAGTGCATTACTCACTATGCCTCTGTCGCATCCTGGCTAATTCTTCTGTCTGCATCGTTAGTCTTATTGTCCCTTGCTCGTGGAAATTCAATTCACCCCAGAGTAAAAACTCACAGACCTCTCTATCAGAACATGGCTTTGTTTTGGGTTGTGACACGCGTCCATGGCAGTGCCAGTGGTTGCTAGTATTTCAGCTCTCTAATTCCCCAAAGGAGCTTATTTGGAGGGAAGGCAGCAGCCACACCTCGAGGCTGGAACGCAGCAATCACCGCTCTCTCGATGGCCGTTCTTCCTTCCAAAGAGTACTCCTGCTCAGGATAGGAAATTGTGCGGCTTTGGCAAGCCCACTACTTCTGTGCGGATAAGAATTAACCAGAGTTGTAACTTCGTGTTAAATATGCAGCAGAAAAGGTTTCATTTTTATGGTTGTATCATTCAATTAAGCAACATTTCCTTTGCTGAAGCTGATTAACTCGTATGAAGGTACTGGTACCTGTCCTGCTGGTCCTGTGTGTGACAGATAGAAATCCACCCCCGGTTAGTGGCACGTGCGTAGGCTGATCCATACGTATGAACCAGGGCTATGAGAGAATCCGTAAGCCCAGCCCACCAAAGCGGGCTCCCAGTTTGGGCCTGTACCCGTCTGCACCCAGACCCAGATCTCCGCACAACCCCAGTGCCCAGCAGCGTGCTCCAGCCCTCGCTCGGGGCGAGCAAACCAGGGAATGCGGCGCAGCGGGGAGCCAGGTCCCCCTCCGCCGATTCCCCACCTGGGTGGCAGGAGGTGGAGCGCGCTGCGGCCAGCACCCCCTGCTCCGTCTCGGCACAGCCCTGTCACCAACTCCAGCTTCTGCAAGGGCTCCCGGGCAGAGCTGGGACCGAGCCCTGGGCATGTGGCTTCCAAATGTCGCTCCTGACCGCGAGAACCCTGGGGTGCGGCACTGCTGTTTGCGGTCGTGTCGGGAACAGCATGGGACCACATGGGATGGGCAGCGAGAGCAGATGCTCCTGAGAAACGTTTCTGACACGTTTGGCATGTGTAGAGCTTGCCATCTCCACAGCGCTCAGATGCTCCGGAGCTGAATGCCAGAGCGCACATCTGGAAGGACGCGACTGCTGTCTTGCCGAGAACTAATAGGCTGCAGGGGCTTCTCTGCTCTCTGCTCTCCTCTCTGCCTCGTGCAGCAGCTGGCTGGGTTAGCTGTAGCATTAATATTTGTAGCATTAATATTAACTTCAGCGAGGCTCACCCTGGAGATGATGCACTCCAACCCCAGGAGCCAAGTCTTTTGAACAGTGCTTGCAAGACACAGCCTCAAGCACTCACTCCAGCGCTGACTTTAAGAGATTCCTCGACTGTGGATTCGCAGCTCACGCTGGCCCAGAGTGTGTTGATGGGGAAGGTGCCAACTCTTGTCAGTCACTCGTGTTGTCATGAATTAGCAGGGGCCACACAGGGTCCAGCCATACGTGTCAGCCTTGTGAATGAGCACTGGAGCAAGATGCGAAAATGTGAGGTCCTGCTAAGCCCAAGTATCAGAGAGAGAAGGAGCTCCCTTGGCACGGGAGCTCGTCCAGCATGTCCACAGCGTGAGCAGCCTTCCCCCACACCCCTGATCCGGTTGCTGCGCTGAGCCCCGACGACCGCGTTGCTCCGCAAAAGCTGTGAACACGGAAATGTCGGTGACTGGTACGGACGGGACCGGCTGCAGCAGGGCCCCGTCGCGTTCCAAGCTGCAGGCGTAGCGGCAACGTGCAGCCAGGCCAGGTCGCAGAGGGGACAGGGACTGGTGGGATTTTGCACAGGTTTCCCCAGGATCCAAAACCGGCTCCGTCATCCTGTCCTTTCTCGGGAGCTGAAGGAGTTCAGTGCCAGTGAACAGCACCGGCTCAGCCGCTTCGGGGAGTCGCTGCCTGTGGCCCTGCGGGGTCTGCTGGAACGGCACCAGCTGCACTGGGCACCATGGCACCGGCAGCCACCTTTCAAGATGCCCAGGGCAGATGTGATTTTGCCCTGGACCTTATGACACAGATGGTTTCCACACAGAGACATGCTCATTTTTTTTTTGTTGTGCAGTTTAACCAAAATTCTTAACCGCATGTATTTACATAGAAGCAAAATATCCCAAAGTGGACATTGCTGGTTTGAGAGCTCACCATGGGCTTGAAGCAGGGCCCCTGAGGGTCAGTGTGTTACTTCTCTCCATTACTGCAGAGCTGAATGAGCTTTTTGGTGTCATCAAACCAAAGAATTTGCTCCATGGAGCTAATCTGAAACAATTTCTCCCATGCCTGTGAAGCAGACCTGCTCTGCACATAATTGCATAGCGGTTGCTATCAGGGTGACGTGGGGCATTTTTGGTGTCAAGCAAGGCTTCGCTCTTTGGTTTGGTGAAAAACAGTGGGTTTGTCTATATTGGGACAAATAAAGTAAAAGAACTCTGGTCAAAGAGGGTCCCAGGTGCTAGCAATGAAGTTGTCCTTCAAAGAACTGACACCGGCCATGGCAGCCCACCTGTACAAAACCTGAGCTGTGCAATACACTGAAAACCCCCTGGTCTGGCACTTTCTTCAGAGCTTCCAGTGTTCGCACCCTGCAAAAGCTATATTATTTACCTCCAGAGAATCTGTCAAAGTTTATATCAAAATATCTCCACAGCTTTGTGCCAGAGCCTCATGGAAACACCCAGAACATCAAAAATAACAACTAAAGCCCTTGGTTAGTCAGCTCCCCTTTTAAGGGTAGCCAGGGAAAGCTTTCACTTGGTGACCTTTTTTGGAGAATTTCTGTCAGCACCAACCAAATGGTCCAAAAAGAACTATTAATGGCAGTCTCCAAAGGCAGCTGCAGAATCACTTCAGCTGGTAAAGACAGTTTGTAAAACCCGCTGTTAAGCCCAGGCCGTGCATGCTGACCGCTCCCATCAGGTAGGGAGCCTGGCCAGGCCTCGCCAGCGGCTGCGGCACGACCCACGACCGGCCACGTGTGCCCTTACGCGGCAGCTCTGCGTGTTTCTGTGGGTTGGTAAAACGCCTTCCGGGCTGGGCTTGCCCCCTGAGGCCATTGCATTCTGGACTGCACCCTTGCTTGACACCCTAGAGGTTTCACCAATTATTTTCATTCCATAATATATTTTTTAATGCTCAGGAAAGTAAATAGCCAGCGGCCGAGGCAAACAGAGGAGGGTATGGGGGGACAAACTTCTGCAGCGACCGACTGCCAGGAGAGTGCCGCTTTCAGGTCCTGCTGATGACACCAAGCACGACACCAGACACGGGCTCTGCTGCATCGGCCTGGTACGGCTGGGTGCCTGCTACGTCTGCGTGGGGGGTGGAGAGCTGGCCATCAGCATGAAGTTTTCTCTTTGGAGGAACGACTGGTGCGTGTGCGGAGCGGAGGGCGCAGGAGGTGCGGGCGTACAGAGCTGGGCTGGTCGTGCGTGCACGGCCACCGGGTGGGTGAGCGGCGCAGTCCCCTGCTCCCCAAGCGCACGCTGCCTTGGGAACTGCTCCCAAGGTCTCGAAGGAAGGGGAGACAGCAGGGAGGAAAATCGTCTCTGTCTCAAGGATCCACATTACAGCAGCACAAAGCCTGATGTGGTGAAAGGCTCACAAAGACCTCTTTGCTCTCTCAACTAAAATCCTTTGCTCGGAAAAGTGTTTGTTTGCAGGATAGAGCTACTCCTGTCGGATGGAGCTGGAGGCTTTGGGGCGTGTTTTGGCCCAGTGCCCCGGAACGCACAGCCCCTATTGAATTTTACAGCCAGTTAAGTTCTAAATATGTTTCTGTGACAAGCTGACTCACCAGTTTCTTCCACCCCTCCGGCTCTGCTTTACCAACTTGCATGATTTTGTCACATGCTTTTGGACAATTACTGGTTTTTCTTAGAGCCCAGCTGCTAGACACAAGACACTATGTGAGGAACCATAGTTTGAACTTGAGATACCAGGAAAAAAAAAGATGCCAGCACTTCTTCTCACATTTAAATCACTGCTGTTCAGTGCCCTGAGTTACACTTTTGGATGACAGCGATTGAATGGCAGCAAATGCATCAGTTTTAAAAGCACCTCTTTATAACAACAGCAGAAAACTCTCAGAGGTGGTTTGAAGCAGAGCATGGGTAACACCATGTCTATGGCAAGCTCACCAACTTTTTAGATTCACCAACAGTACACTTGGAAGAGCTCTGGACTTACCTTTTGCCTGGGTAACATGTCTTTTTGACTAATTCTGATCCAGGATTTTCTTGGAAAAGAGAATTGCCCTGTGTCTGCCCAGATCTGTATCATGCTGCACATGTATGTGTATGTGGGTCACAAATTCCTTTGCTTCCCAGTGTCCTCTGCCAGGCACACAGTGAAGTCTGTGGAATAAATTTACACCCCGAGATCTGAGGCTAGATTACGTTTTAGAAGAACATCAGACAATTTTCACTCTAAAACTTACATGGTGCTGAAATTAAAAGGAGAAGCAAGTACAAAAGTGTTTATGGTTTCTTAGCAAAACATGGCACTGGTTTGGAAATGTCACTGCTGCGCCGAGATATTCGCAATCAATACCACGACTTTGTTCCACTGGAGGCCAGGACGGCGGGCTTCAGCTCACGCTGCACGGCTTGCTTCTGCTTTTAGGCTTTTGACAGTTTCCCCTTCACCCTTTCTGGAGCGACGCCGCGCCTGTGCCGTAGGTGGGGGGTTATAGATTGGCTGCTCCAAAATTTCTCAGTGCTCAGTTATAGCAGTGTTTAGGTACGGCTGTAGAAAGAGAGGTGCACTTTAGGTTACTGAAAAAAAAGCATGAGAACGGAAAGCGAACTGCCTGGGTACAGCCCTCCCCAAGGAAGTGGAACACGCTCACCTGCGCGCCCGCTGATTGCAGAGGCAGAAGGAAACAGCGGAAAGTCCGCCATTGCGAGACGCCGCCAGACTGAAGGATGTCACACAGACGTAATACATAAAGGGAGCCAATATTTGGTGTTTCTTAACCAATGTGCTTTTGTGGGTCTAGAATCCTTGTTTGTGAAAACTAAAGCTTTACAATGCTAACAGAAAGAACATTTGGACAGTTTTCCTATCTTCTCGCCCGTTCTCTGTTTGTTGGCTGCTGATGGCACCTCTCACCAGCCCGTCTGGCTGGCGTTGGCCCGGCGGAGGACGGACCCTTTCCTGCCGTCCTCCAGAAAGCCCGCTCCTCGCCCCCACCCACAACCTCTGCATCGTGGAGGGGTCTGTCACAGAGCGCGAGGGCATCTTTCTGCAGCCGGACACGTTAACCAGGGGTTAACTAACTTCCGACATCTTGTTAGCCCGTCTTGTTAGCCCTTCCAGCCGCCAGCAAGGCTCCGTTCTGGCTTTGGTCTGAAGCCGCACTGCCTCTTCTCCACTCGCCAGCAGCTTCTCTGGGAACTGCAGAGGCTGAGGCAAATGATAGATACAAATCATGACCAAAGAAGAAATGACTGTCATTGCAAAAATGTATTTATTAATGATCTTCACATAATTCTCTGGGAGTGATATTCTGCAAGACAGAATTGTGATAGATTTTCACCAAATGGGAATATTTCCCTCCAGAAGTGTGTAGCATTAAAGGGAGCGAAGAAGCTGAATGTGTTTCCTCCAGTCAGGAAAATGACGGATCAGGGACAAGAGACAATACATTAGTAAACAATATAAAAAATGTACATTTTGTCATTTTGTATTCCTGACTTATTCTAAATCTGTGAATAAATCGAGAGCTTAAAGTCTCTGGAGCTGTTTTGAAGTCTCTTGCTTTCTATAAATATTGCATTTGCCTCAAGTAAGAATTTCTGACATGTATTAAAAAAATATACATTAGTAAAGCTTATAAAATAGATATTTGGAATGCTGTTATTGTTATTTTTTATTAAAAATACAGTTTAATGGAACAATTGAGTTCTACTTCAAAGTGTCAAAATTATTTTTCATGCTTTTTCCCCCTGTTCTTTGAACTTTATGGTTGAAGCTCTGATTTTCTGCTTTCTGATTTTGTCCTTGTTTGAAGCAGTCATTCGCTTGCACAGACAACGTTCTCTGCTTCCTATTAATGCTCCAGTGAGACGCTCGTATTAGGGTCCCTTGGCAGCTGGCCATGGTGAGCTGAGCTTGGCAGGCCAAGTCCAGTGTCGTCGGTCGCGCTGGACAGACAGACGGACAGACAGCATCGCGCCTCCGGAGCAGACCCGAGGGAATATCGCACAGCTGCTCTTGGTGCTCTCAAGGGGGATTTTGGGGCAGAATCAATGCCCACCGTGAGTGACGCTGGTACCCGTGCTTAACCCAGCCCAACGGCGCAAGGGGATCCGCTGCTGTAACAAGCTGGCAAGCAGCCTGTTTGCAACGAGAGAGTTCTGGAGTTTGATGTACGTGAGAGAACAGCTCCAGGTTTTCACACTTGTGACATGCTTTGTTTTATGGCGTCCTGTTCCACACAGTCTGCGGAGAAGTTGATGGTTATCATGTGTTTGCAACGTTTAGTCCAACTAAAGCCCAGAGTTCTTTTTTTTTTTGTGATGCTAGCCATGTACCGAGCTGCACCTCCGGCAGGAAGCTGTGCTGCCAGCTCAGGCCACTGACACCATGTCCTAATTCAACATCCCCTGCGGACCTGGCATGAGCAAACAACGCTGGGTGACCTGGCACTGAGCGGTGAGAGGAAGCATTAGAGTGTGAACTGCTGTCACCTTCCCACCCGTGCTGCAATAGCTGAGCTAGCAGGTGACCACACATTTCAGCACTTGGCGTGGGACGCAGCCAGCCCTCGAGCAGAGGCAGTCTGTGGAAGCACAGGCTGTGCTTCTGAGCTTTGCAGCCGCCTTTCTTGTGGGCACACATCACTACGCACCTACCCACAAAACCCAACTCCGCACTGAAACAGCCAGGAGCTGTGACAGCCTCTGAAGATCCGTGGTGAAAGAGGCAACAGATGCTGCAGCCACGGCTTTACATGTATTTGCATGCGTTGTGTTTCCACCTGCAGACTCACTTGTTTAGGGGGAAAATACAGGAATAACTTTTATAGAAAAAGATCTTTGAAAATTCCCTGTCACCATTACAGGGCTAGGTTCACACAGTGCAATTCTGAGAATCTCCTGGAGAAGCTGGTTACAGATTTAGCTCCAGAAATGCACAGACTGACGCTAAAGCTTGCAAGCAATGTAAATGAGTGAGACAAGGGAGGGGAGAGGCTGCAGCCACCACACCGGTGGCTTTATGTGGGTGTCGTCTGCACTGCGTGGCAGCAGCACCAACCACAGCAGTAATATCAAAGAGCTCCTCAACTTATTCATAATTAGCAGTGGGAATGCTCGGGCTTAGTTTTGTGCTCACAAAGGACCACGGTCTGCGTCGGAGGGAACTGGAACTCTTTAATTAACTCCTTTCTAGAGCTTTTCTTTGTTGAGGTTTGCAGGCTCTGTCTTGCTTGATTGATGGAGGAAACCCTGTCCCTTCGTCGGGGTTCAGCGCTGGTGTGCTGGGACGGCTGTTTTGGGGTGTCCCTTTGTCAGGGTTCAGCGCCGGCATGCTGGGACGGCTATTTTGGGGTGTCCATTTGTTCAGCACTGGTGTGCTGGGATGGCCCTTTTGGGGTGTCCCTTTGTCGGGGTTCAGCGCTGGTGTGCTGGGACGGCTATTTTGGGGTGTCTCTTCGTCGCGGTGTAGTGCCGGTGTGCTGGGGCGGCTGTTTTGGGGTGTCCCTTCGTCGGAGTTCAGCGCCGGCATGCTGGGACAGCCGTTCTGGGGTGTCCCTCAGGGAGCTCCGTGCTGCCGCACCACAGCGTGCTGAGGTTTGCCCAGCCTTGGCGGGAGCTCCTGTCCCCTCCGCTGCCTCCCATGGCGTCCCTGCAGACTTTCACGCTCCGCTGCAGCAGTCGGCCGTGCTCCGTGACCGGCGATGCCCCCTTCTTCAGAGAGCCCCGCCAGGCCTCGCGAGGGCAGGGGTTCCTCCATGGCTGCTGCCGCCTTCCCCGGCTCAGCCGGGCAGGGCCCCTCCCTGAGGGAAGGCGCCGGAAGGTTCCGGAGCCCGAGGGGTGGGGGCCTGGCAGCCGCCCTCCCGCCACAGGCCCTGCACGCGGGAGCAGGCGGGCGCCTGCCGGAGCCGTTTCTGAGGCAAGCGTGGGGTTTTCTGAGGCGGCCGCGTTCTGAGACACCGCGCTTCACAGCAGCGCGGGGTTTCGGCACCTGAGGGGCTGCCGGGAGGGAGCCGGGCGCTCCTCAGGCGCCGGGCACTCGCAGGGGGCTGGCGGCCTCTGCGAAGGGAGCGATTTCTCCTCAGCAGCGGAGGAAATCCCACAACTCGCTCGAGCACAGCGGCCCCTCGCCCTGCCGCCCACCCGCTGCCGGGAACGGCGGGAACCTCTCTGAGGAGCCGGCCCTTCGCTGCCGGTGTCCCCGGCCGGGAGTGCCCGCGGCCGGGGAGGGGAAGGGCGGTGCCGGCGGAGGGCTCTGGAGCAGGCGGCTCCTGTGGGCGCCGTGCGAGGAAACCCCCAGCAGACGGCACCAGGTAGGGCTGGAGGGGCCGGGCTGGGGGTCTGCGCCGTTCGGTGTTGGAGCATGGCGAGCCGCTGGCTCTGCCCCTCGGGAGGCGTCTGCAGCGGGGTCACGGCAGCCGGGCGGAGCCATGCGCGGCGCTGGGCTGGGAGACCGGGAGGGCTTCCGTGTGGAGAACCGTTCAGCTTTAGTGCTGACTTCAAGTTTTATGAAAATCCTGTATAAAGAGTGCCATAAAAATTAATATAGGTGACTGCGCTGTGCCTTGGCTTTCTCCTTTAATGCTGAGGTGCTGGAGCTCCCTTATTCTCCTCCCGCCTCACAGCTTGCGGGGCCGATGGTGTCGAGGGGCCGATGGTGCTGGGAGTGCCCGGTGTCGTGGGGCTGATGGTGCTGGGGCTGCCTGGTGTTGCAGGGCCAGTGGTGCTGGGGCTGCCTGGTGTCGTGGGGCCGATGGTGCTGGGGGTGCCCGGTGTTGCAGGGCTGATGGTGCTGGGGGTGCCCGGTGTCGAGGGGCCGATGGTGCTGGGGGTGCCCGGTGTCGAGGGGCCGATGGTGCTGGGAGTGCCTGCTGTTGTGGGGCTGATGGTGCTGGGAGTGCCTGGTGTCGTGGGGCTGATGGTGCTGGGGCTGCCCGGTGTCGTGGGGCCGATGGTGCTGGGAGTGCCCGGTGTCGTGGGGCTGATGGTGCTGGGAGTGCCCAGTGTCGTGGGGCCGATGGTGCTGGGGCTGCCCAGTGTCGTGGGGCTGATGGTGCTGGGAGTGCCCGGTGTCGCAGCTCCCTGAAGCACGTGGAGGCTCACTGCCGTGCAGGCCAGCTGGAAGGCTGAGGAGGGAGTCAGGCTGCACACGCAGGCGAGCAGGTGGAAATGGTGAAGAAGCAGAGGAGTTCTGTGTCAGAACGACCAGGCAAAGACAGCACACACCAGAAGTGAGCACCGAGGTTTTCTTTCTCTCTTTCACACGTGACGTGGTATGGGACACGCCTGGCCGACAGTCGCGGCAGAGGGTCAGGGCATGCTTAGGTGTTGGAGGAGAGCAGGTTAGAGAAAGAACTGGTAATTTGCCGCTCCCCTGAAATCAGGAGAGCTGGACAGCCTGTAAAGAGACTTGATAAACATAATTTTGATCTGGGAACCCCAGCGTGCTGGATATCCGCTGATTTTCTGATGCTTTGACACAACGAATCTGCACCAGAATGTTGGCAGGCCTGAGGTTAGGCGCAGAGATGCTCTCTTCATGCATTTATGCGAATTGCATCATTATATTTCACTTAGTTTTTATCCACTGCCCACTTGATTTAGTGACAAAGGATTTCAATACTGGGCATGCAAATTAAAGCAAGAGCTGCTATTGTTTTTCCAGATACCTGACAGCTCCTCTTACTCAACCTAACATGGACAGAATTTGAAAGCAGAGGAGCCAGGCCTGGGGTATTCCTGGCGGAATGATAGCTGACAGGCTCCTCGCAGGCTCCAGAATCAGGGTGATGTCTGACACAGAGCAACATGTCTTGGCAACCTTGCTTGAGCCACATTTCCAGAGCTGTAAAGAACCGGGAGCACTTCCAGGGGATGAGAGCAAAGCTGCTTTTTCAGGGGAGAGCCAGAGGCCATGTCACTGTCATTCTTCTCTGTTTGGCAGTCTGCACAGGCTTCTTGGAAGAGCACCTGAGAGCATTTATGGGACAGGAGAAGTAATAAAAGTTAAAGTGACGGTCCAGTACTAGCAAGAAACCTATTAATGCAACATTTATGGCTACAAAGGAACTCACGCCTAGCATGGGCTGGTTGCCATTCTACTGAGGGCAGAGCAGTGCTGCTGGGGCACAGTCTGCATGATGAAACACCACAGCGTGCAAGGGAATATAACTTATTTATTTGTTCTTTGAGAATCTGGCTCTGTTGAACGCTGGTGTCCCCTCCATGAGTGCTTGCCATCCTGGGTGTACTGTGAGCACATATTGAGTGCTGCCAGTGGTACTGCGACAGATTGAAAGATCCTGCTCAGTACCAATGATTCACAATGCTTTGCTTTGCTCAAGATGCATCTGGAAAGCTTCCCAGATTATACATCTGCCCCTTTGACACTGAAGCAGCAGTGCAAGTTGGGGGCCAGAAGGAACAGAAAACAGATTTAGTCTGGGCTGTTCTTTGGGGCAAGGGTAGTCCATCTCCATGCTTGGAAAGCAACTGGAGAGCTGCACCAGCCCAGAACAGTTCCTGGAGCAATTGCACGAGATCTGGGTGCCAACAAATTGCAAATGTAATGAGGATACTGGAAACAGAAATGATTTGTTGTAAATCTGCAGGTCGTACTATCCCTGCATGGCAGGTAAGTGGAAAGTTGCCCAGCTGTGTTCCCAGTGACCATGCTTGCTATTTGCCTCTTATCACCTCCTGTCCAAGCTGGAAAATACCACATAATTTCTAAATAGAACTGATCAGCTGGCTCCACATGCTATCAGAAATTGTAGACAGTTCTCTTCCACGAGGTGTGCTTTCTCTTTCCTGGCATGAGGGGTAGAGATGAGGATACTTGGCGTGTTCTTTGGGACACAGACCACTTTTCAGCTGTGGGTTTTCTACAGCATCTACTGTAACGGGGAGCGGCCTGGGGCACCCTGATACAAAAAATGCCTGCGATGGGAAAGACAGGGTCTCACCAGCAGCACCTGCAGAATTCACGGTGGGGGAAGCACTCCTGGAAGGGCTGAGGTGAATTGCTTTTCATACACGACCGGAAAATATCTGCATTTCCATCACGGTTAATATGTGAGGCTCCAAAACAAGGGGACCTAGTTGTTGATGGTTTCATCAGTTTGGTTGTGATATGATTTCTGTGAAAAGAGGCAAATTTGTACTCCTGGGTGGGATTCTGCCCATGGATTAGAAGTGTGTGTCATACGTTCATAGAATGAGGCAAAATGAGTCAGTGCAAGGGTTGCAATTAGAACTGTCTTAAAACTATTTCCATCGATGAATAGCAGGGATTTATGGTATTTAATGTCTTCATTTTCATCGCTACTTGTGGTGGAGGAAACTAAAGAATTAGGTTTTGGGTTTCTCTGTGGCCTAGGAACTTAATAAAAACTGTCATCAGAAGTCAAAATATTCTTTGTTCTGGTCTCTTTTGCCATTCACCTGTGACCTGAACTCTCCTGGAGCCTTCTAAGTGTGGTTGTAAAGTATTGCATGTGCCTGTCCTTCACAGACCGGGCTGCAGCCTGGCGGTCATGCTGGTGCTTTCCCTTTGGAATCTGACTGAAGCCCTCGACAGGAGCAGTCTCCTCTAAACGCGGCCGGGTGCGGAGGGCCCGGTCGGCTCCCTGACGGTTACCTGCTTTGCCAGGTTACAATTTCTTATCAGGGTGCACTCTCAGCAAGTTGGCAGATGACACCAAGCTGGAAGTGTCACCTCTAGGGTATTTTCTGGGACAGAGGAGGTGCAAAGTCACGGTGAGCATTCATACTGGGTCTGCTCATGCACTTCTTTGTCCCCCTGTAAGTCGTGAGCTCCAGAAGAGTTTCCAGGTCTAAATTAAAAGAAGGGGAAGTAAAGCATCCAAAGCACTCCTTTTGTTTTTAAAGCTAATACAGTGCAAGAGTGAGGGCCTTGTCTGAGCTTTGCTTCTTAGGAAGGTGAGACCAGAAATGTTACTTCTTCATTGTCCAGACTTTTGACACAGACCAACCTGCCCCATATTAACTTCTGCATTTCTCATCAAGATGCAACATACTTTAAATAGCATCTGCATGACTGGCTTTTTTTTTTTTTTCCCTCCTATGGAGGCTGATATACAAAGTACCTCAAGTGGCAGCTGTCACCGGTGAGGTGGCATTTTTCTTCACTGAGGCTGACAGCAGCTGTCCAGGAGAAGTATGAATGGAATGAGAATGACATCATGTTTATTCAGGAATGACATTCCCAGCCATGGATCAGTGTCAGCAATATTTTGATAAGTTTTAGAATGAGAAAACATTTCTTGAAATGTTCCCTGATTTATCCTTTGTAAAATACACAACACAAAAAATAATTGAAGAGATTGCAGCAGGACAAAGCAGGGCTTGCCTACCGTATGTTTCAACGCACGCTGTTTTATCCGTACTGCAGACAGGCTGTAGGCACTGGGGGACACAGCATCTTTAACTCTCGCAAGCCCAACAAGTTCGCTCCGCGTGCTTTTCCCTCTCTTCCCCTTGCCCTGGCCCAGTTTCTAACATAGTGGATTTCATAGCTGTCAAAGACAACAAGTAGCCATAAAGTCAGCCAGCCAGCAGATCTGGACTAGCTTTTAGGATTAGTTTTAGGATACCGAGACAGAAACAGGAATAACTCTGCTTGGTTCCCTGCAACGGGGAACAAACTAATAGGACTGGTTGCTTAAACACATGTGGATGGTTCAGTCAAATGGTTCAAATAAAATGGTTTTATCAGGTGATGACTGATGAGGCTTTTCATGGCTGATTGACCTGGATGAAACCTGTTCTGCTGCTAGAAGCTGCTCATCCTGAAGCCCAATGAAAAGTTTTAGGGAACTGAGCACGCCGCTCAGTGGATTTGAACACCCGAGACCCACAGGCCTAAAGGTCTGTTTCTTAACTTTGTTGTGTTACTTCTTGTGAACTCTCTTACCACAGTGGGACAACTTTTCTCCCTTCCTGCTATGGTCTCACTTTCTGGTCTCTTTTTTTATGCCTGGGCTCCTTAATTACATTTTTTCTAACATGCACACATTCAGCTCTGGTCCTTTCTCAGATCCAGCCACGCCACTCTCCCCAGCCAGGTTTTATGCACGGCTTAAAAATCGGCTGGCAGGGCAACCCACATCAGGAGAGAGCCCAGAATGCGTCCCTGGCCTGAGTTGCAGCATGAGCTGCCGCAGGCTTTGTTGTTGCACTGTGACATTAGCTAAGAGCTGATTGTTACTGTTGTCAGCGGACTCCAGAATTAGTCCTGAGGTACCTGCCTTTTCAGAGGTTCTGACTTCCCCTCTCGTGCTCTGTCAGTCAGGCGCTGCTGTAAGTGCTGACAGGTCAGGGAGACAAATGTTTGTCTGAATTTTCCTTCTGTCTGTAAAAGTCAAAGATTTGTGTGTGTCTGTCTAGTAAGAGACACAAAGCAGAAGGACACACGAGGGTGACCTCACTGCAACGAATACTGTAGCTGAGCTGAAAAGAAACAAACCCAGTGTGTACCAGAGTCAGATGTGCAGCCTGGTGTTAACTTTGCAGATTCAAATGGATTTGTTCAGTTGTGATCTCCTCCTCGTTCTCTCGCTCGCCTCCAGCCTTGGTTCTCTCATGGTATCAGATTCAACCAATCTATATTTAATTTGAGTTCAACAGAAGGGCTTCTTTAAATATAAACTTTGTGAGTGACAGCGCATTGGCTCAATAGGCAAGAAGATGAATGTGTGGAAGCGGCTGGTGTCTGGAGAAGGGTGGGCGGAGGTCACAGCGTGCCCTGTGAGCAACTGGAGCAAACAGCAGACGGTCACCTTACCCTCACCACAGCCTGGTCTCTGAGCCAGTGAGTAGCTGCAAACGCAGGAGCAGAGAGAGTGGAGAGTCTGTCTAGCCAAGAGGCATCACTGCCCTGCTCTGCCTCATACCCAGAGCCTTGTTCTCATGGGCAACCAGTTCTGGTAGTCCACTTGCAGTTTTGCTCTAGTTTGGAGGACAGGTGTCATTCTTCCCTTCGCAGAGCACGGCAGGAGACCAGCGCTGGCTACAGGGAGGGTGTTTTCACATCACACCCAGTGACCTACCTCCCACCTTTGGTCTCTGCTGAAGCAAGGCTGCTGCAGCGCCCACTGAGGGGTGCGACCCTTGGGTAGTTTTAGTCCCTTTTAACACTGCTCAGGCTCTGTATTCATGTCTGATGCTCCCTTGCACTCTGCTCTCTTGTGTGGTTGCAGCAGGGAATTTTCAGAGGTCACAACCAGAGGGTGGCCATGCTACGAGACAGTCAGACCCATTTGCCTCCACTCCGTAGGGCAGAACAGAGCTGCTGCAATCTCTTACTGGTCTTCACAGCAGCAACACAGAGCCAGCTTCATTCACTGAATGGAGTGTGCCTGATGGGGTCTCACATCAGTTCAGCAGGCTCAGGGATGGCAGGAAAAGCTGATGCAGAAGGAGGAAGGGCTTGGCAGCTACTGTGCTTTAGTGGGAGCGGGCTGCTGCTGGGGTGGCAGGTTATACTCCGTCCTTGCTCTAGATGATGGAAAATGTTACAGTTCAGCATAGGTTTCACTCAAGTGAGAACTCGTACAGTGTCACAGACCTCAGTAGATCTCCAGAGCAGATCACCGTAACGTTGATGTTGAGCTGAACTAGTCTACCCTGCTAGCTCCTGGCCGCAGTGTGAGTACCGCGGTGCTCTGTGTTCAGCGGTGCAGGGTGACTGTGGAGCTGGGCACGAGCACTGCAACAGCGCGCTGCTCCTCCGGTGAGTTGTGGCGATAGCTTGGTAAGAGGTGCCTCTGCTTCGGAGCCAGGCGGTTAGCGTGTCTCAGAGGGAGCTGGTGCTAGCTGCTTTCCCTTCTTGTTCTGAGTCTTTGCAGGGTGTCAGTTGCTGCAGGCAGTCTAGAAAGCAAACCATAAATAATGTGGCAAAGGAGGAAGCGTTTCAGGGAAGTGTTCCACTGCAGCCTGAACGGGATTATCAACCAACTGCACTGATTTTTGTCTTGTATTTTGTAGGTTGTTTCACACTATTTTTTAAATCTCATGTATTTTTTTCTAAAAGGAAAAACATTTGCATTCACATATGAAATGCCTTTTTCTGACCCAAACTACACCGTTATCATCAACTCACTTTTTGGAGGAGCTGAAATGCAGAATACTTTTATGTCTATGCATCAGAAATTCCTGTGTTACATACACCCCTGTTCTTTTTTCACATTGCAGAAAAAAGAACTATGAAGAAATATACACTGTTTATCTAATTTACATTTCTAGATTCAAATATTTAGTTCTCATCTGAGTTTACCTAGGACTTGTGGGATTGATAAGGTATGCTGAGGGATGACCCAGCACTGGAGTACTGGAGGAGCATTCAGCCTAGGACTAGAATAGGAAGACCTGTTAGAAACCAGTCCTGAGTTCACCAGACAGTGTGGTACCCGTAAGTGTTTGCCTTGCTGTAGGCAGAACAGGCAACCTGCTGGATAACCGAATCTGCACAGGCATCTCGGTGGTGTGGCTTGGTTCCTGGGTATCTCCACAACTGTCCTCAAGAAGGAATAAAAATGTGTTTATTTCTCTACACAGCTGTAACCTCAGAAATTCACAGCAAAAGTGACCATATCCCAAAATAACAATACCAAAGTGTAGGTCTACGCTGACCAGTCTGTCCCAGGAGAGGTCTAGTCTGGCTGTCAGTGGACCTGCTCCAGCCAGCACACATCCTGCACGCAGGCCTGATGCTGCAGCAGCAGCCTGGGGAGGTGTAGGAAAAGAAAAAAGCAGTGGCTAAAGCTGTGGCTTTGTCATCACCAAGTGTGCACAGAGAAGATGTTCCTCTGAATGCTGAACGAGTCTTACGTTAAGTACAGAGGAAGCTGCTGTTTCATCTGTGCGAGCTGTCCTACTCTGGAAAACAGATTCCTTGGTTGATCGCTTTACAACCACATGCTAAACATTCTAAACAATTTATGCATTTAAACTGTATGTTTTTCTCTCTCAAAACTTGCTACTCTGCAATGTTCCACAGATCTTGTTTATAACACATTCATCTAAAATTATCTCAGTGCACACAGCACCCTCCTATAGAACAGATGCTATGTAACCTGCAGTTCTGTTTTGATCTCAAATCGACGTGTTTAAGCTACTTGTGTGAATTATAAATTGAAACTAAACTAAGAAAATGAAATTGTTGTGTTTTTTGCCATGATGCTTCCACAGTTCAATAGTTCTAGTGTGACACTTGCAGTTGCTATTTAAGGTTTGACTATTTTTGTATTTAAGGATCTTCTGGGTTATCTTAAAAAAACTCTAAAAATTAACCTTTCCCAGCAACATTATTGAACTTTTCCTGGGTATCTTCTCAATTTGTTTTTGCATCGCTTCTGAATTTAGATGAGATTTATATACAAGACATTTTCCTTTGTAATTAGCCTACTTATATATCTTCATGCATCTTGAAAGGATGGCTAAGTATCTCGGGAGATTCGCACTTGCATTCTGGGGCCTTTTCGTATCTAAATCACTGGTTATCATCCTCAGATAATTATTCATATTTATTTACTGTTTATATTACAGTAATTCCCAAAGGAATCTCCCAGGTTGGGGCCCAGTGTGCTAGGTGCTGTGAGTGCATGAAGAAGATGTGTAGCTGCGAAGACCTCCATACTGCTCTATGAATCTGCCTTTTGTAGGGAGATCACATTTTGCGATCCCTCTAAGTAAAGAGGACAGCGGATGGACGAAGTCTGGAACCCCGCACCTTTTTGCTTATGGAAAGTAATTTAAGATTTCGTATTCTGGGAAAGGCAGACTGGGGCCAGGGATTTTACTGCTGCTGTCTGTGCTGTGCGTTTCCTGCTAATGAGAATATGGACTTCAGGATCCAGAGCTGCCTGGATTGCTCCTGTGCAAATTCCGGGCTTCACAGACCAGCACAACGGTCTTTTCCCTTTTTAGGGAATCTGGAAGATTATGTCTGGAAGGAAGAGCCTTCTGACGTACAGCAGAGCAGCATCTTCTCATTGCCCTTCTCAAAAAATCTTTTGGAAAAAAAGGTTTCTTTAAAGAACACGTTTCTTCATAAGAATGAAAAGCTGAAGGCAGGATTGCTTCCAAGCACAAGCTTCAGATCCGCTTTGGCTTCACTATCTCACCATGGGAAAGTCAGAAGCTACAAACACATAATCAAACCAAGGGCAGTAACAAAGAAGTCTTGGACTGGGTTTCCCCCAGGGCTGAGGTACTGCAAATTCTTTCCCTCTTCAGGGCCCGATAGGGTCCCGAAAGTATCTGTTCTTCTCCAGCCTGATGCTTCCTTCTCTAGGTTTATATGAGCTGTGGTTCCTGTCTCCTCATCCCTCCTGCAGTGAGTGGAGTGGCAGCTCCTAGCTGTGATCCTGACATTGCTGGGGGCTCATGTATGGAGCTCTGTGGGAATGAGGGGGATGAAGGTGAATTAGAAGGAGAGGGGACACCTGCAATCCATGGGAAAACTACAAAAGAAAATAACGATGCTGTGGCCAGAACTGCTAGCAAGGTGTAACAAAACCCAAGAATAAGGAGGCACCTACCAAGAGCCTGCTGCTGGCACAGAGCAAACAGATGGTGCAGACAACCTGAAAGGCAAGGCTGTGAGCTTCACCAGGGCTCCCTGGACCAACTAAGCTCTGCTGCAAGGCCACAGAAAATAGTGGGGTCATTAGTCACTTCCAGAGGTGTACAGCTCTGCTTCCCAGCACGCCGTGGAGACCAGCCTAGTCTCGACCTCATGGTAGGGAGGGAGTCAGACGCTTGGAGAGAAATGGTAGATGCAGGCCCTTGCTGTGCTAGCGTGAGTTCATTCACGGCTTTGTTCTGAGGAGGCAGGGGGACTTCATGAATGAAAGCGTGGCTGGTGCAACGGTGCTGAAAAGGCTGCACAGAAAACGGCTTTTGCATCCAGCACACAGAACTCAAGAAGGGCCGTGGCTGGGTGAGCAGAATGTGCATTTTCCTGTTGGCTATTGTTTAATTAGGCTGTTGCTGATGCTTACACTGTGTGTATTTTCTTTGCTCTATCTCCTTTCCTTCTTTATTATTTCCTACTTTGGTTTGATGTTGTTGGTATATAAAATTTAAAGAGCTCTAAATTTTTTTAAAGGCCCCTAAAGGGAGCCGTGCTTTTTTGTGTTAAAGTCATTACATGAACACCTGTGAACTGTTGAGTTTAATTGGGCTACAGCTGTTGGGGAGCGAGTGGGGATTTATTGGCTTGATTGCCTGTCTTCAGATTGTGGTGTATTGTCATGCGCTGCCCTTCTAACTTGGCTCTTTAAACAGAAGCACATGTGCATTTCAGGTAGTTACAGGGACTAGGGTCTGAGGGATGCGGCTGTCAAAGCAGAGCGGATGGCGTGGCCAAGTGAGGATGTGAAGGCAGCCAGCAGAGAGCATGGGAAAGCTGTGTCAGCTGGGGGAGCGGCAGCTGCCCGTGGCCGGCCGGCCAGCCTGCGCAGGGCGAGCCCAGCTCGCAGAGACGTTTCTGAGCAGTGACTGCTCCTGCTGCCGGGTTCTGGGCAGTGCTGGAGAGGAAAGGATGCTTCCTGGCATGAAAGCAAGGTCCTGTCTGGAACATCCCACCTCTGCATGGACAGCAGCAGAGGCCACATAAAAACTGTCTCTATTAAGAAAGCAGCCAGTGGGAAAGACAACAGTAACCCAGACACCTCTGAGTGCACAAGTCCACTTCCTAAGACGTTGGATCTCATGTGCAGCCTGCTAGTCACTTCAGCTCTGCAGAGTGTGGAGGCTCCATGTGCACAGCAGGGACAGGGAGGAGCAGTGAGGAAACCTCCACAGTACCACTGGCAGCTCGGTTGCCATCGAGTACCGCGGAGACAGCCTGTGTTTAGTTCATTCTTCCCTACAGAGCTGGGGCTGGTGAAGAGCACCTCTCTGCCCTCCCTGAGGGTGCGTGGGGTGGGGTGGCAGGATGGCACAGGCCAGCTGGAGTGCAGCTGAGCTCTGCTGGGGACTGCAGAGAGGCAGCTGCTGGCATTGCGATGCTGGAGAAGGCTGGGTGGCACCGTCAGCCGTGGTATGGGAGAACCTGCTCTCCTCTGGCAGAGCCCTCCAGGCAGTCAGTGCCCGTGCCCGTCCCCTGCCTATGGGAGTGCTTCCCTGCTCAGGTGAGCCGCTTACTGAGCTGAGAAAGGGTGCTCCTGCTCTCTCTACAAATCTTCCGTAATGTCCAGACCCCCGTGGGGCTCAGTGGGACCCCAGTCACCAGCGCATGCCTCCCCTCTATTGTTCTGAGTCATTTTGCTGTATGTGTCTGTGAAGGATATGGACGGGGATGTTTCTGTGCTGCGCCTCAGGGGAGGGGGGAGGGTAAGAAAATTCCTTTTGATTCCTTTTTTTTCTGTTGTTTTCACACCATTAGGAAATAATTAACCTCCGTAGTGAAAGCATGTCTCCTTTTCACCTGAGTAGGAAAACCTTAAAATATACATACAATATTTTTAACACTAAGCTTAAATTATGCAGTTGCTGCATTTTGATGATAAATATGCAGATGAGAAGATTTCTGCCTCTTTTATCTTGTGGTTCTAACTCTGTCTAAAAACAGATTGTCGCAGTCACCCTAATTCTGAGAAAAACAGCCTTTTGTGCATTGAAAAGCCAAAACAAGCAAGTCTGATGATCAGATCTTCTCTTCCTAGCTGGCATATGTCTGCCATGCTAGTGAAGGAATCATTTATTTCTCATGGTGATGGCAGTTGGTGCCATCAGTTCCTGTCAGCTGGGAAAAGGGATGGGAAGCCAAATTCATGCACTGGTGATTAATTCGGAAAACTCGCATGAAGAAAGACACTCTGAATACCACTGGAAAGCTCTGCAATTGCCTATTCTGCTCCAGTGCAGATGTATTCTGTCCAGATGGGATTAGATAATTTTTGTCGTTCTGCATCCTGGGGACAGCCCTGAGGGATCCACTCCGATGGGCTCTGGACGGCAGGCGTCCGGGCCAGGCCAGCATAAGATGGGTGGATTGCAGGTGTTGAGAAAGGCTATGGAACTCCATCAGCAGCAGATCTCGTTCTGCATCCGTGCTTAGCTCTTTCCTTCAGTTTTGCAGGTGGTGCTTTCATTGGAGGCCACTTTGGGCAGTTTGAGGAGGGAGGTGGCCCACTGCTGTGTCTATGGAAGGCAGGACACTTGAGAAATTGCCTGGTTTGCTCCCACCAGTGCTTCTCCCCATCATTCCTCGCTTTCTTTCACACTCTCCTATATACATGCACACAATCATTTTGTCTCCAAAGTGTAATTGCCTATTGCCTTGGCTGTTGCAGATAGGCTGCCTCATTGACCATTGCGCCCTTCACAGTGTTGGCTGAATACATGAGGTCAGGAAACACAGATCCGATGGGAGTCGGGCTAGCCTCTCAGTCACACAGAGACAATAAAACCTGGTGCTTGCCTAGCAGTCCAGAGCTTCTGTCTGCCAAGCAGCTCTTGAGCTTTGTTTAAAAATAACACAAGATGATTCCAGAGTGCATCTCTTCAGGCAGAGGTTGGGAACAAGCTGCTACTGCTTCTGAATGCACAATTGTGCCTGTCCAAAGTCTGGGTACCTGGGGTCTTCTTGCTCACCTGCTTTCTGAAATAGCCGTTGTGAAAAGATCTGTTTTTTCTAAGTTTTGTGCCAGTTCTGAGGGTGGTGAGGCCCTGGCCCAGGTTGCCCAGAGAAGCTGTGGCTTCCCCCTCCCTGGAAGTGTTCAAGGCCAGGTTGGATGGAGCTCTGAGCAACCTGGTCTGGTGGAAGGGGTCCCTGCTCATGGCAGGGGGGTTGGAACCAGATGACCTCTAAGGTCCCTTCCAACCTTTACCATTCTATGATTCTATGATTCTATGATTTGGAAAGTCACTGCCTCCGAAATGCATGTTCCGAAACTCTGGAATTCTGGATCATTCCTGAGCATAGCAGTCAACACATGGAAGCAGCTTCTGATCAGGCAGATGCTGTGGGTTTATGCTTTTTGGTTTTTCTGGACCTAATAGCATCCTTTCTGGTGCTAATCAGAAGCAAGTGCAAGTTGCTATGTTTGCCTTTTCATGAGCAAACTCTGTCGTTACCGGCCGCTCTTGGTCTGGCCACGTACACCAGCGCTGCGCTGTGAGCTGGAGGCCGCTGCAGGGGTGATGGTGGCAGGGCTGACAGTCTTCCTTTGCTGCATGATGTTGAGCACAGATAATGCCTGCAAGAGCCAAAAAGCATGTACATTGTCCTCCTTCCCCATCCAGTGAATTCACTGCGTGTCTCTGACAGATTGTAAATGAGGGTAGGAAATTTGGCAAAGCGTAATTAACAATACTGAGACGTTCTGGAGTTTAAGGGTCCTAGCTCCTAATCCCCTCCTTCGACCGTCGTGTAGCCTAATGCATTTCTCTGGACACCTGTCAGACTAGTGCTGAAAACACTACTTCAAACCTTACGTTTAATCAATCAATTAGTGGAGAAGCTACAAAGTTTGGACATACCAGAATTTACATAGAAGATGGCCTCCGGTGAAAGCTAATTGGCCTCGAATTACCTCTACAGAAAAAAACCCTGTAAAATAGCAGTTTCCAAGTGAACGGTATTAAATCAAAGAACTGTAAAAAGAAGTAACACTGTCTGCAAGGGTTGTGAAACTTTGTTCCCAGACAGTATAACTTCTCATTTGACCTGTGCATATCCCACAGTCAAACATGAAGGGCTTTGGACTCTAATACCATCTGTGGGAATGTGATCCCTTGGCTAGTTTGCAGCTGTTCAACACTCTCTCAAGATCCACTGGAATTTCTAAGTTCCATTGAACTAGGCAGTGAAAATAAGTGTGAAGGGTTTTAATATCGATCTATGAAGATTATAATGTTCATAGGCTAATAAACACTCTTGTGTTATGTTTTCTTGCACAAAGGCCACAGCATGACATGCCTTTTTTTTAGGCTGAGGAAAACTGTAGTGAGAAAGACCAGAAGGCAAGTCCCCATGACAGCACGGGGTGTGTGTCTGCGCATGCATGTCTAGCAGTCTTTTGCAAACAGTTGCAGACACTCTGAAAACAAAAGTATTTGTTGAGCTCTGCACACCGGAGAGTTCTTACAATCATGCAGATGGAAAAATAACGGGCACTTGCGGCTTGGGGTGCATAATCTGTACAGACTCACACCTTAAGACACCTAAAAATGTGTTTTCTGATTTCCTCAGGAGACCCCCCCCATTTTGGGCTGTTGGGTAATGAGGGTGAGTCAGTCACATTAGGGCTTCTATTCATCCTATTTCATTGTGCTTAAGCAGGCAATAGCTACTGGAATTGTACAGCCCATCTCTGCGCTAACTCAATAGGACTGCTTATTTCTTCATCTCTTTTTAAAGCCTGTGCAAAAGTAAACCTGCTGGGGTTGTACATTCGTTTTCTTTTCACTCCACAAGCTGTTACTTTCCCAAGAAGCCCAGCACCTTTCTGCTAATCGGCTCATATGTACGGTATAAAGTAGAACTGTAGGAGATTCTGTAGAGAAACTGCCATTAGTGTTTTACGGTTTTCTAGCATTTTCTTGATTAAAGAGTTCTGTCAGAAGAGCAATGGTCCTAGGCACGTCTTTCGTCAGGCACCTGTGAATAGTAATTCCTCTTCTTAGCACGCGGATCCGTTATCTCCTTTTCTGTATCATGAGTCCCGCATGTTTAGCACATTACAAGTTCTGTTTGAATGGAATTGATATTTCTGCAGCTGCATCATGTGATCATCAACATTAAAATGGTTGTTCTAGGATTAATAGTTCTTTCTCTATCTCTTGGACTGTAGCTTCCTTTTCCAGGAGGAGCAGGAAATCACATCCTGTGCTTTACATTCGCAGTCTTGGCTGCTTCCCAAAAGAGAGCAGAACGTAGTGCTGCTGGTGCTTGGAGCTTGGTAAGACTGTTCAGAGAAATGGAAAATGTGCTGTTCCCCAGTGGGAGGGGGCGTGAGTCGCTGGATCACGGGAGAAGTGGCATTTCGGCTGAGCGCCGCTGACTTCAGTGTAGCAATGTCTCCTGGAGCAGGGACCGTGTTTCCTAAATTCCAGTTACTGCCGAGTGCAGCCAGCTGGGCCACGGCCAGGCGTATGGCTCTCACACGGCCCCGTTCAGGCAGAAATGTATGTGCGTGTGCTGCACGATGCGGGTGCAGAAAGTGCAGTGCTGCCAATCAAACTACAGGGACTGTTGGTGCAGGATTTCTGGATGGCAGTTGAGAGTTGAGAAAATCTGCAGATAGTGGTGCTGCCTGCTAGACTAGGTTATACATCCACATTAGCATCCTGCTGACACGAAGTTTGACACGTGTTCATGTCTCATTGGCCTCCAAAGTTGAAACTGAGAAGAGCTGAAGAGGCTCCTCTTGGTATTCGGAGCTCAAGAGATTGTGAATGTTTCTTCATTCTCACCGTTGCTACTTGTCATGTTAGCGAGGCCCCACAGGCTCCTCCAGTAAAGCACTGAGGACACAAACTCTCCCCTTGTGAAGCACATGACGTCTCTGTACAGCACAGCCTCTGCCTTTCCAAGTGGCTGCTTCCTAGCTAGAATTCTCTCTGCTTTTCTCAGAATCGGCTGTTGACACAAGCCTTTATCTCGGTAGTTACGGATGAGCTAGGTATTCTGTGTCTGTCTGGCAGCCTGATAGTCTGGGATGAGATAGCTCCTTTACTGTTGCTGGGATCATCTGAAAGAACTTCCAGCTCTGAACCAGAACACAGTTTTCTGTGCACATCTGTAACTGGTCTCGTTGCTACACGCTTTGGGTGATGCAGTGAAGCTGCTGGCAAGGAGGGACAGCACTGCAGAGGGAACAGAGCCTGGCTGGTACGAGGCAGGGAGGCAGAGGCGATCGCTGCTGGGTGCAGAGGGAAGCCGTTTAACGGCTCCGTCCCTGGCAGAAGCTGACATCATGGGCCTGTCTGTGCTGCGTGCCTCTGTCACATGGCCTCCACATGGGAATGTGCAAGAGGTCTCCTCCACTGAATTCACTGCGGAGCCACATCCAGTGCCAGTTTTGGCTGTTCATCATGTTGGGGTTTCCACTGGGCTGAGGATTCTTAAAACTTGGAGTCCCAGCCAGGGATCAAAGGCTGTATTTTAACCAGCATCTCATTTTGATCAACGCTTCATCTTGTATTTGCTTTTTATCTGTAGTGGCACCAATGTTCATTTGATTAACTGTCCCCTTTATTGGGACCAATCCATGGTGGGATGGAGGGGGAGCAGCAGTAGATGGGAAGTCACGATGAACTCCAGGCTGTGCGGCATGTCAGCAGAGCAACAGCGAGCTAAGCCTTGTTCCCAGTGCTTTGGCCAATGAGTGGCCTGGTCTCTCTTCAGCCTCCGTGGGTGGTTTCAAAATTCTTTGCTGGTTTTCTTTATCTAGATCTCTTTGACTTCTCGATGTTGACCTGAGATAGCCCCACTGCAGCACGACCACCTCCTGCTGTCTTTGCTATGGACTGCTTTGCATGTGACACCTCCAGCACTCCCAGTGCTCCAGGGGAGCAGGCTCCAGTGCTCACAGAAATGTTCCTTGAAGGTAGAAGAGCTGCCAGGCTGAGAAACCTAAAAATCAGAGAGCTTAGTGAGAGACCATGTGAGCAACTTCACTGAAAGGCTGTGTGCCCTCTGCAAAACAGAGCAGAGCGCACAAACACTACAAACAGCCAGGCTTTTGGATGCCGGTGTGTGATTTTAGCTTAACCTGATGAAATGCAACAGGACAGAGAGGAAATGAAAGAGTTTGTACAAACGATAGGGGCAACATATGGCAGCCTGGGGACAGGGAGACCTTGGAGAGCAGTTTGTGGCCGCAAAGATACTCAGCCTGCTTTACAGCACAGCTGCTCAGAACAAAAGAGTCTGTCTGGATCGCCGGTGTGTTAGCTAATGCTGGTGACGGGAAGTTTGGAAAATGTCTAAAATATTGCTCATTAAATGGGCAAGTGCAGTGCTCAGGTTCGAAACATACTGATCAAATGTGTTGGTCATAACGGACACACTTATGAGATGTGTCAACAATTTAAAGGAGTGGGTGCGAAAGCAGAGAAACAGCAGAACTGGAACGGCAAAAGGGAGCAATGTGTTACTGCCTAAGGTTGCACAGTACCCTTTCAGGAGAAATTTCTCCAGCTTGTGTCAATCCATGGAACTGAAAAAGGCAGAGCAGAGAGGGGGTGTGTGGATGAGCCATCTGAATGGACCTCAGAGTAACTCAGTTTGGATTCTTGGAAAGTGGGTCAACGAAAACAGCTTTTTCTGGAGCTGAGGTTCACAGTTGCAAGGAGCAGATGATTACTGTGAGTTCATGAGCAAGGCACACCCTGGCTTTGGTGATCCGCAGGTCTAATGGAGTTACTGTAATTCAGAACGGACGGCTCAAAATTTATTGACAAGTTCTATGAAAGTATAACCTGGGAAATGAGTTCTGCTGCTGAATGGCTCAGCACATATAAAACCAGGGAGCAGTAGGATCCACTGCGTTTACATATTTAGGTTTAATTTGCTGAGGGGCATGAAATAGTATCATCAGATGGGGCAAATATTTTCAGTGATGCTTGCAGGATTGTGAGTTTATTCTTTCACGATATTCCTAAAGTAATTGTGGATGAAAGGAGTATTTGAGTCTGGATACACAGCACTGCTTCAAGGGCAGCAGGCAACCCTGCTATTGGGGAAAATGAACATCTGAAATTGGTCTAAAATTGTTTTGATCAACTCTTTGTTATAGTCATACGAGGGAAGTTAGCCACCTGAGGGTTTGCCTTGCCCTGTGCAGTAGCATGCTGAAATCACTGGCGATTTGTACATTTGGACACTAAATATAAATGTATCTATTTCCTATCGTTCTTGACGTAAGGGATGTTTCACCGTGTAGCTCAATGAGAAGTGCAGAGCTTTCTGCAAAAGGACCGTCCCGTTGCTGCCCCTGTATCCTTACAGCTGCCCGGCGGTGCTGAACCTCCCGTCCCCCTGGGCCTGGGGGCAGGCCCCCGCCCTCCCTCCGCTCCTTTGCTGGAGTTCTGCCTCAGCGTGAGCCGGCTGTCTGCAGCATCCGTGCGCCTAACAGCGCCCATCGCTGTGACTCCAGCTCCTACCTAGAACAGTTCTGAGCATGTAGCGAGTCAGGGCTGCTTTACGCCGGCTGGCTTTGATCTTTGCTCGAGGACTGATGCAGGATAGTAACGGGCTGATGTAAACTACAGGTGGCCACTTTGCACGACACAGAGGATTGCTTGTGTGGAGCTGTGGCTACCATGCAGTGCATTTCTTCCCACAGACATGCAGCTAATATGTAAGAGTCATTTGCAAGATATTTCTGATTTACATAGAGGCCCCACCTCTCCTGCAGCCCACGCTGAACCCGCTAGACTGGCTGGAGGCTCACCACGACGACAGCCGTGAATAATGCATCATCTGCAACCGGGGCTCCTCTGGCCGTGGCTGCGTTTTTTCCCGGCTCCAGCAATACGGTTTTTGGTGGCTGTGCTGGAGTTCTGTTCTGTCCCTCCTGCCGTAATGTGCCCGGGACGCCCGGAGCCGCGCGTCGGCCCCGGGAGCTGCTCTCTGCGGCTGCAGCGCAGCGCACGGCTCGCCCGGCTGCGGGGCGGCGACGGGCGGCGACACCCACGGAGGCCGAAGCGGAGGGGGGCACCGGCGAACCCCGCCTGCGCCGCGCCTGACCCCGCGCCCCATCTGACCCCGCGCCCCGCCTGACCCCGCGCCCCGCCTGACCCCGCGCCCCGCGCCCCGCCTGACCCCGCGCCCCGCCTGACCCCGCGCCCCGCCTGACCCCGCGCCCCGCCGGGAGTTGGCCCCCTAGCGGCCACCGCGCGTCCGGCTCGGGGCTGTCCCGCAGGCGCGGCGGGAGGCAGCGGCCCGCAGCCCGCCGGGCTCCGCCCGGCCCGGCGCAGCTCCGCGCTGCTCCGGCTCCGCCCGTGCCGGGAGGCGACGCTGCCGTCAGGCCGGAGGGGTCCCGGGCTGGAGGCCGGAGCTCGGGAGCGTTTGGGTCGGGTTGGGCCCTCCAGCTCCACACAGCCCCGCCGCGCGGGGGCTGCTGCACGGGGGTTTGCTGCGCGGGCCTGGCGGTGGCTCAGCCTGGCTGCGCTTACCTCAGGCCGCACCAGATTCTCCACATTGTACGTATCCAGCAGACTTTTCCCAAGGGTGTGTAGTGATGGGACAAGGGGGAACGGCTCTAAACTAAAAGAGGGCAGATTTAGGTTAGATATTAGGAAGAAATTCTTCCCCATGAGGGTGGTGAGGCCCTGGCCCAGGCTGCCCAGAGAAGCTGTGGCTGCCCCCTCCCTGGCAGTGCTCAAGGCCAGGTTGGATGGAGCTCTGAGCACCCTGGGCTGGTGGAAGATGTTCCTGCTCATGGCAGGGGGGTTGGAACCAGATGGTCTTCAAGGTCCCTCCCAACCCAAACCATTCTAGGATTCTGTGATTATGGTTCAAGTTACTTTTCTCTGTTTGGACCTGGCTTTGTGAAGGAGAGTAAAGCTGTTCTGTTGTTGCCACCCCCTAAGTTTCCTGCCCCAAGGACATGCTTGCCAGGCTGGTGCTTTGGCGTGTGCTGGTGTGTATACACGAGGGAGAAAGCCCCTACCTCTAGTCCCATCCCAAGAAGGAAGGAACTCGAGATTCTTTGTTTGAAGCAGCCATTGCACTGGAGATACCATCGCACAGCGTAGTGTGTGTACTTGGGTGGGAACAGGGAGGAGCACATGTGCAAAGAATAGATACTCATTTGGGTAAGAAAAAGAACAGCATTGGAGCAATCTCCTCTGCCTCTTCCTTGGCTGGGGTTTTACAGGAGCTGCACTTGCTTGTGTTTGCTGTCCCAGGCACCAGCAGAGATTCTGTGCCGCTCTCTCAGGCACATCTGCTTTGTGCCTGACTTTCTCTTCCATGGTCTCGTGTATGAATCAAAGCTTGCCTACAGGTGGTGATCGAGCCCAGAAAGGCTTATTGCTTACCGAGCAACAGTCTGCAAGTGTTCGTCCTCTGTAGCCAGCTTAGTTACTTATTGATATCTAATGTTTGTCTCACCAGGTTATAATGAAGAGATAAAAGCCCCGTTCTTGCTTGAAGTGCCAAATCAGCTAAGAATGGGGATACTTTGCTCCTGTTCTCCTGTGTGCTCAGATGGAAAGGCATAAACCATTGGCTCTCTATAGGCAGGGGTAGCTTGTTATCCTGGGACAAGGCTGTTTCTAATGCTTGAACTGTGAGTCAGAAGCATTTGAAATATTTACTAGACAGTTCAAATACAGGGGATGCTGCCTTGCCGTACCAGGCATCTCACCAGGAATCAGCCTGACGGAAAGATTTCCTCCAAGGTGGCTGCAGTGGAGCCTAAAGCAAGCAGCAAGGCCGAGGGTTTGCTTTCAGGAGACGAGTCCTAAAGCACTTGTAAAATCTTCTGAAAGAACAACTACCTGTCATCTGATCTGAGGCAGCGTGGGTTTTGTGGAGCGCGCACAGAGGCCCAAAGGGCACCTCTGGGCACAGAGCTGTCAGTGCCTGCTCTTGCCAGGAGCCTACACGGTGTGGTGCAGCAAATGCGGGGTGGGGGGGGGGCACTTCATCTCAGCATCTGCTGCGAGATGGAACCAGGGGCTCCTCCAGGCCCAATCTAAGTCTCTGGACCTTCCTCTCGGCTGTGCCTTTGCCGTAGCAGTTGTGCTTTGGAGGAGAAAAGAGCCTGCTGTGAACTACTGATTCACCCACTGCATTGGACAGTGGAATGACTGTTCAGGTGCCTCCAAAGTCTCGATCGTGAGATGGCTGCTTGAGAATTTCTCATACGTGGGTGGGGGAACTTGCCAGCCATCAGTCCACAGCAGGACATAGATTTTCGACTATATAGTTAATGTCTGTTCCTTTTAGTAACAACATTAAGACAAATATCCTTCGATAATAAACCTTGATAATGACTTGGACCATGTGCTTCCCTTTCCCTGCCTTCCCCTGCAGCAAAAAGAAACAGCTGTTGAAATATTTTTAGTTATTATCTGGCGGACATGAAAAAACCCATGTGTCTGTGCACGCATTTTACTGTCTTTATGGTTGTGTTTGTGCCTACAGCCAGACCATCTAGTGCTGGGAGCCCATCGGACGGCAGCAAGGCAGGGCTGATGGCTGATCAGGTTAGCACTCCAAGACACGTTTAGCTCGTGCAGGCAGCAGTAATGGGTGACTCAGGAAGTGGCTTGGCTGTTTCTGCTGTGTGCAACTTCCCAGCACAGCAAGGACAAAGCCCCCCGAAAGCTACAACTGTGAGAGGTGGTGGAATCGGCACCCCATTCCAGTGGCACCCCTCTGTCTGTCTTGTCCAGCCACTATAGCTGTCATTGCAGAGGTGCCTGCTTGTCTCTGGCAGTCTGGTTACACCAGTTCCTAGTTTGGGTCTTGCTGCAAATAAGGGTTTAAAAATGCCGGGGATTTTTTTGTGTGTGTGAGTGTGTGTTGCAAAATGATGTCCGCAGACATTCTAAGCAGACCACAGCATTACGATGGAAGCCAGCGTTTGAATCAAAACCACCTCATTTCCCTCCAAACCCTGTCGCCCCGTCAGACTTGTCTGGATCCCATTAGAAGTGTGTTAATCAGAGAAAAAATGACGTATGCCTCTACTCTGAGGTACATATAAATTCAGTGTGGCACTGAGAGAGACCCACTGCTCATTCTGCAGCAGAAGACCTGTGCGTCTGCTGTCAGTGGAGTGAGATTTGAGATTCTCTGTAGTTACCAGGACCGTGGTGATCACCTCCAGCAATGGCTAGCATAGTTGTGTAGCCCTGTAGCTGTTGCATTAGTGGGTGTTATGTGTCTTCTACTTGGCTTTGTTATGTGAAAATACTTCTTTTAGGAGGGAAAGCTCAGCTTGCTTTTTTTTTTTTCCCCAGCAAGAGGAAGAGGGATGTTGGAAAGCAGTTTTCTAAGCTGTTTCTGAAGTGTGGTATGGTCATGAACCAGGGCCTGTTAGCTGTAGAAGGCATCACCAGTTGGTACAATTACATGTAATATTCGAAATATTTTCTTAAAGGTGTGAGAGAACTGTCGGTCTTGAAAAGGCATGCTTCAGTTCTTCAAGGTTTTGGACAGAGGCAGCAGTGAGACCAGGCAAAGGTTTGTTTGCTCCCTGACTTTGCCTAATTATTCCTGAGGCGGAACTATTTTTGGGAACAGCGCACTCAAATCAGGCTGTAATTACTGGAAGAGGGCTCACTGGTGTCCTGTCGGTGGTGTGACTACGTCCTGCAGTATTTGGTGGGATTTTTTCTTCCAGATGCTGAAAGAAATGGATTTTTGTGTAATTTGAACTCTCACTTTAAAAAATATATTTCTAATCTTCGTGACTATGCGAGAACTTTTAAAAATGAATGCAGCCTAATGGATCAGAAACCAGAAAGCAAAGAAAGAGAAACCAAAGTATATCTCTCCTCTTTATCACATGATCGGTTTGGGGAGGAAGAATGAGTCATATTTTTTTAGCACATGAAATTGGCAGCGCACGCTGTGATTACCCCTGTTCCAAGCCTGCTTCATGCGCAGATAAAACGAGCTGCGCTGAGCTCTTGCCCAGGCTCTGTGGCACCGAGCTGTCCTCCGCTGGGAGCCTGCAGACACTGGCAGCTTCTGGGGGAGAGGTGGGAGATGGAGGACCAAGAACTGCTCTGGCTCAGGCGCTCGTCCCTGCAGCCGGGGTTAGATGGACCGTCTCCATCTGCCGAACGGTGCTGACCGTTCTGCATCCCCTCCCTGTGCCTACACGGGCACGCGCTGAACCCCACGGGCTACTCATGCTTGCTTTTCAAGCCTCCTTCGTAACGTGTCTAACCTATTTAGGAATCAGTAACTTGGAAGAAATTTTAATGTTAGTAGTTTAAGACTTAGGTCTCTCATTTTAATTGCTCTGTGTTAGTCAAAATTGTCTTGCCTTCTGAGACAGCTAAAATTGGAACAAAGACAGATACAGGAGAAGAGCAAGCTTTTAAACTTAAGAGTGCAAGTTGTTTGTTCAATACAAGCTCCCCCTAGAACCAAGAGATGGAAAAATCCTGCTAGGCTGGAAAGAAGTGTAGTTCTTCAGGATAACTACACAGATGGTGAGAAGACAGAGGTGGAAGCTTCATATCTGCTCTGTTTACAGCCAGGGTCAGGAGCAGAATGTTTGTTCCCTCTCCTTGGGGTCTAGTGGCTCTAGAAGCTGCATGTGCCCCACTTTCCTAGCAAGTGGCCCTGTTTGTCAAGGCGGCAGGAATCCCTGGGGACCCTTTCTTAGACTCAGAGAAAGGTCCTAGCCAGCCCAGAGCTGAAGCAGCGTTTTAGGTTGTAGTTTCCAGATTCATCAACTTCTGCTTTATTGTTGGTGCTCACAGTTTTAACTTTTAAAGCTCTGCCGCTGTATGATCTCCACCTCTGAGATCCCTCTTATCCCTGTTGTGCAATTACCGTGGATCAGAGTTGAATCTATTTTTACCCTCTTGTTTTTCCCTTTGGTTTGTAATGCCTCTGGGATTGAGTTCTGGGAAGAATCTGCTTTGGTTTTAAGCTGTATGGTGCCGCCTCCTCTCCCATTATCACTCTCTGGTTTCAATGGCCCCATTGTGCTGTCTGTACGGGCACTTTGCTCGGTTTGAAGTGTGGGCAAGAAGTTGCTCCGTCCCTCTAGTTTTATTCCATCACTCACAGCACTGACCTCTTCCCGGGAGCTCTTTGAAGGGAGCGGCTCTTTCTCCTGCCTGCACACCTGACAGCGTGGGAAGTGGCAGGTACACACTGCCAGGAAGCTTTCCTGGCACCTGCGCTCGCACCGCGCGCCTGCTTTGCCGTACTTTAGTGCTTCCTTCTCGGCTGGGAGGAATCCTGGATCCTGCGGATCCCATGTCTTTAGTACTCTGGCACATGAGATTTCTTTCAGGACTTTTTCCTCGTGAAATTTTGGCTTCTGCCACTGACTGAGAAAGAATATGAAAAAAATTCCGATGATGCAAAAAATGCTGTAAAGTAGAATTATTTTAATGTAATTACTTTCTGACTGCATTAAACCCTTTCCATTGTGCATTTCTCAGGCTTTGTTGAATCCCAGCCAATTTCCTTCAGCTTCGTCTCACTTCCCCTCAAAGTCAGCTTTTCTCAGCTCCAAGATATTTGTGTTGCTGCCCTTTCTGCAGACCCTCATCTGCATTTCAAGCCTGGTGAGAGATTACCATCCCGGTATCTTAGGTACCTCTGCAGTCATTTAGTACACCTGGCTCACCTCCAGCCCTTGGGTGCGGAATTGTCTCTGATCTGGCTGACAGTGTAAAGCAGCTGCTCTCCTGTACTATCCCCAGGAGCACAGTCCCTTCCGTACATGTCCCGTTGTTTCCCAAATGAAGTAAAATCCTCCCTGGACCACACTGCTTGCCCTGTTGACAGACCTCCCAAGTCTTTTCCCCTTCCTTTCCTTCCCTTGCCCAACTATCAATCACGTTGTTTGGTCCTTTCTTCAGATGCTGAAAATCCGTGCCCGTATGCTAGCTGCAGCCGTGGGTAGCCACGTGGCGGTCTGTGCTTGCTGGTGGGGCAGTGCGTGCGCAGAGACGGGGCAGATCCTTCATCTTTGTGTGATCAGACTGTTGGGTGCACTTTGGATGAATATTTAAGATCTCGACACTGGGCTAATGAATTGCAGTTCTAGCAGTCAGTGCAGAAGTGTCACAAACATAATGGGGACAAAATTTGCTTAAAATTTGTTTTGAACATGTATGGCATTTTTCTCTTAGTTTACTCAGTTCTGTTTTTTTCTGCATCTTATTTACTTTGGGCTGGGAAATTACACTAGATGTTTTCACTTTTTTTGTTTCTAATACATTTCATTTCACTATTCTGCAGACAGAATGATACCACAGACTGTTTTCTTTACTTCCTGGAGACATTATATTATTAATGCTTTCTAAAACTTTTACTTTTTATTGGATTTATTTCTGCAAAAGCTTGGACTTGAAGCATACAGCCACTGTTCAACAGTGGGGTATTAATTGCAACCAACGTGCACTACATGGAAATTAAGAGTGGGATTAGATGGGCAGAGTTTTCAGTACACTCTGAGTGCACAAATCCTGCTAAACCATTACAGTGCTGATCTCTTCCTGGGTGTGTCCCTGGAAGAATTTCTCTCTGCCTCCCTTGAAGCACCATTCCTGAGCTAGTCAGATTTGTGCCCCGCATTCACGCTGTTTCAAATGGCAGCATCCCATCCCCCTGGAGCTGCCTTAGAAAGCTATTCTCAATCTCGCAGCGTTAGCCCACGTGATGGGTGAATCCAGGTCAGAGAGCATGGTCCCTTCACATCTGCTCGATGCTTGCTGCTGACATTTTCATTCAGCCTGCCTGTACTGGGCAGCGATGGAGGTCTATAAAGGAGGACAGAAACATCTTTCTGCTGGGGGAGGACAATGGCGGGACCTCCCAGTAACTGCAGCTGTGTCGGGGCTCTGAATACAACGGGCCACTCTTGGCAGTGCTACTGAGGTCTGGCTCTTGGAAAGCAGCACTGTGATTCAGCTGTCAGTCAGCTCCCAGCAAAGGGAGCTTTGAAAAGGCGCCTCTGCTGCTCTCCTGGAGTAGCAAATATTTCCTAGGCCTCTGCTGCTGAATGGGAGCGATTGCCATTGTCCCCCTTCCCCTCTCAGGCTCGCTGGGCTTGCTCTAAATGGGCTTTTTGCAAGGGAACAATAAGCCCAGCGAAGGGTCCAGGTTGCACATGTCTGAGCAGTGAGAACACTCGAGCACTTTTTCATTGGCTCCTGTGATGTGAAAAGCCGTGCTGCCGACAGGGCAGGTTTATTTTCCAGCCACAGCTGTGGGTTTGTTTCCTCTCTCAGGTTGCGCTGCTCTGGGTGTACATCTGCAAGTTTCAACTCATTTCCTAGAAAATATTTTCACCCCAAGATTTCCTTTGGCCTCAGAAATCTGTTTCCTTTTGCAGCTTGAGCTCTGTGATGTGTTTGCAGTGAAACCCACAGGCCTGGTGGGACCAGCCTGCTTTCACATTTCTCTGCTGTGACAACTTTGGCTCAGGTTCGGTAGAATATCCCCAAACTTGTATTGCCTTGTGGTTTTGTGGCAAAACCACACGTACCTCTTTGATTCAAACCTGGATGAAAAGCCATGGCTTGTACTGAGGTTCACAACGAACTTTGGGTTAATTCAGCTAGAAGAAGATGTTCCTCAGTAATCTGTATGGAGGCAAAAGGTACAACTTTCTGCCTGGACCACCAGAGACCACACAACGTTTTCTGGTTTTCCTCTGACCTTCTCATGAAACTTTCAGCATCACAGAACTGCACGCTGCTTTTTGAATCTGACTGCTCCTGTTCCTGCCCTCTTCCCTCCCCAGCTGAAATAATGATTTGTGTGAGTACAGCACTGATTTGCAGGCATGTGTGAGTATGCTGAAGCTTTTACTTATAGGGAAGAAGGACTAGGTCCTACCAAGGAAGAATTGCATGTGGTCTCACGTTGGAAAAAGTATGCTGCACTGTGGAATAGAACAAAGGCCTTCATCACAGAGAGACAAGTATGAACATGTCATGTCACAGTCTTCTCATCTGAAAACCAGAGACGTAGCCATAATGATCTTTGGATCACTTTGAAGAATTTCTTTTAGTTTTTAAAGCCCACCCAGATCCCAAATCTAGAATGACGTGTTCACTTCCTCCACCTGCAATATTCACTTTTTAGGGGGTCTTATAGCAATGACCCATCTGAAAATGACGTGAGACTAAGGAACAGTATTCAGGGACTCACAGTATTCTTACTCCCCTAGAGCGGAGCTGACAGGAGTTGCTTTGTTTCCTGACATCGCATGGATAGATGCCTCAAAGAACAGAGAACTTCTCAGTATATCTAATCTCTGCTTACATATGCCAACAAATCAATGTCAGCTTTTATTTAAAAATGCTACCAGAAAAATTAATCTTTTGTTCTTTTCAGATATTCTGTGGTCTGATTTTCCTCCTGTGCTAGTCTTACTCTAGTGTGACTTGCACTGGTGCTTTTCTTGATTTAGGCCTGAATGAAAGGAGAATCCAGGCTTCCTTTGCAGAGTGACTCAGGCTGCAGGCTGGCACACAACCCCTGTCATCAAGAAGTCTGCAAAATTGAGGTGACCGCACCCTGGCTGCAAGTCCAGGGGTTTTGCGCTGTGGCTTGTCCTCCAAATGCCAATGAGGAAAATCTCTTTGGAAGTTTCTGCCTTGCTCATCCCATTTACTGAAACGAAATTTCAAGAAGCTAATCAGGCAGAGAGTGCAAAGGATGAAATGTTAGAAATCAAATTAATGAAGCTGAATCACCGATTTGTGACCTAGAAGACTATTAGGAGTGATCAGAATTAATTACCTCTCCTTTGCAATGCTTCAGAAGGAGCCAGCAAGCTAGGCACGGAGACACAAAGGACATCGATGGGATCCGACTACCTGGACTGCGTGAAGCAGCGCAGCAAGGCTGCGCTCTGGCCCGAGCCCGGGCTCCAGGGTCTGCTCGGGGAGCACCGTTAGCAGAAGCAGAAGGGAGAGCTGCCATGGTCCCTCCCTGTGTCCTGCTCTGTCATGCCTATTCGGGGACACGTGAAGAAGCAGCGGTCCTGTTATCTGTGATGGAAGTGTAGGGGAGTCTAAGGGACTGAGTTATTGGTGGGATTTTGAATCTTCTAGTGGAACGATACTGACAACTCACAGGGAAGGTCTCATCACAGCTCCTGTTCTGTCCATTTGTTTCTTTCACTCAAGCTCTATCTGCATTACTCTACTTGCTCCTCCTTCTAGTGATCAGTATTGAATTAAAAAATTCTCACAGCAGTACGAATGTGCAGGAAGGAGACAGAAGCCCGTGCTCTTCCTCTGCACTGGCTTTTCTGACTTCCAACGGCGTGATGACATACAGGTGCTTGGTGTCAGGATGGCCCTAGCGAGCAAGCCCAGGAAGGCCCCCCTGCCTCGCCGAGAGGCAAGGATCTGTCCGTGTAACAACGCGATTAACAGCTTGATTTGGGATTGTGAAGTGGCATGTGGTACTCCCAGGCTGCCCTTCCCGGCTGATGGAGATAAAGCAGGAAGCTGTGCAGCTCCCATTGGCCGTAGGACGTGCATCTCTCCATGGACACTGCACTGAGACGTTCCCTTGGAGCAGAGCGTGGGAGAGGCTGCAGGACAGGGCCCCAGCATGGATTGGTTGTCTTATTTCCATCCTGTCCTGTGATTCTTTGGTGTTAACGGACAAAGGCAGGTTTGAGGTATCCCACTGACAGCGGCACTCACAATAGTGGCCACCTCACCTGTATCTCCAAAGCCTGGCATTAATCACCAGAAGCAGAGAAACAGTGACACAGTATCTTGCTGATATTTTGCTGATTTAATCAAAACCAGGATAGAGTCCTAAACACTTCCAGGGAAAGATGATACACGCATCAAGCTGTAGCTTCTTTTCTTTCAAAGGTTGGAGTTTTAGACAGCTCTGGCTGATAGTTGCCAAAATAAATCGGTCATTTGGGATGCTCAGTGATATGAAATCAACTTACTGATTGATCTGAAGTGAGTGTGAAAGGCAGTACCTACTTTTAGTGATTCTTGAGCGTTTTAAAGAAATTGAGTGTTTTCCTCACCATTCTTTTTGAGGCAAATATGGAGAAAGAAGATATCTAATCATAATTTTTTTCACTAACCAGAACCGCGGTGTTTCTTCCTGAGCTGATAAACTCTTTTTATACACTAAACAGCCCATGGGAGGAAGAAAGGGGAGGGAAGGCTTGGTGAAGAGATGGCTTCAGTTTCTTGAATAATGCATTGTTCAGTAAATTGACCGTCCGATCAGGAAATAGCCCGCTGTAGATGATCAACATTGACATTGCTAGCTGGACAGCTTACAAAGAAGCATTTTGGAATTAATTTGATGATTATGAAAATGCCTTGGATCCTTTGCTGAAGGCTAAATAAACACAATTAAAATATTCTTACTTTTCAACGTTCTTTGTTCAGTTCATTAAGTGTAACTAGAGCTTCCAGTTATCTGCATTTAGTTTTTCAAAAAATCGGAGGGTATTTTTAGAGCAATGTAAAGCTTATTCCTAATTACACCTGGGGGGAAATCTCATTAGATATTCATTTGCTTTCAGAGTTTAAAATAATTCTAATGAGCTGCATTAGTTGTGATAACACTGACTGACTCTCTCCTGTCTGCTCCCCCTGGCTTGTCTGAAGCAAACAGAACTTCCGTGGAGCCTGGAACTCCACGAATGTGACCTTGGCTACCTTTGGGCTGGAGGGGAGGGAAGCGTCGTCCAGAGGACAAGGAGATAGTTTGCAGCAGCAAGGGCCTGGAGCTGGCAGTGGCAGATGACCAGTGCCAGAAGAGCAGACCGGGCGGGCTGCGTTGTCCTGCCCCTGGCTGCAGCACCGGCTGCCAGCGCAGTGCCGGGCAGTGCCAGTCTGCCTGCCTGGCATTGCTTTTGGCAAGGCCGTAACAGACAGCCAAGCAAGCACCCGCGAGAGGCCTGACCTACTTTCTCCCCGTACCGAACGAACCTCCCCGTGGGCCACGCCTGCCCAGGTGGGTGCTGCTGGGGCTGGGGAGCCCTCGGATGCAGAGGAATTCAGGAAAACCCAGGGGAGCAGTGGTTTCCTCTCGACGTAGCTGCTGCTCACAGTGGCCTGTGGCACAGAGCTTGTCAGATGGTACGTCTGCCTGGGACAGTGCCATGCAGGGCTCTCAGCTGGGTCTCAGTCCTCTGCTCCACTAGCTGCCAGAAGAATTTCTGTTTTACCAGTATTTATCCAGCAGATTGAAAGGGTTTCTGGTGAGGAACTGTCGCTGCCTTGGACGACCTAAAATGGGGACAATGAAACAGCTCAAGCTAAAGTGAAGAGTTGGGTTGCCTTGCCTAGTGCAAAGAACATTGAAGGAGGGCAGAGAGAACAGAATAATTTTTACTTCTCCCTACATTGGTACGTTCTGGATGAACTGGGCAGCTTGTGAGGAATTCAGTCTTTGCACTGACATACAAATTCTTTGGGGCTGATCTTTTTATCTCTCCCCACTAAGCCCCAACAATTACTTAAATCCAAGAACTTCTGCCCAAAATAACTTTTCATCTTGCTCCTTTCCATTTTACAGATACAGCACCTTTGTCCAGGGCAATGTGAATATCCAGAGCATAAAAATTACAACCACTCCATACAGTGTACTGTAACTAGCCCGTGCAATCACTTGAATGTGTTTAAGTCATCTCTTTCTGATCATGCAAAAGAAGATAGTGGCCTGGGAAAATACCTGTTTCTGTGGCTGTGTAAGCAACATAGGATATTCATCTCCTCATCTGGCATTCAGGGAAGGGAGCTGCTTGCGCACACACATATCTCTATAAATGGCATAGCAGAAAGGTGACTGTGAGCCGAGACACTCCTCTGGAGACCAGGGAGACTCAATGTGGATGTAAAGTGGCACATTGAGACAGGTTTACTGCTGCTTCTAGGCAGAGGCTATGAATTGAGCGACAAGATAATGGTGTAGGAGTGATCACACACAGAGCAGGATATATGGGATCCTTTGGTAATTGGGGCCATTTTGGCATTGGAGCTGAGCAGGGTGAGAACAAGCTGGCAGAGTCTGCATGTCAGCAGGAAGAAAAGGGCTGGCTGCAAAGATGGAAGCTAATTTTGTTTTAATCTATTGGTTGTGGAGTAGAGCAGAGCCAAGTAGAAATATCAGGCTTGGCTACTGGCAGAGAGAATACACCTGAGTCAGAGAGGAGCCGCCTGGACCAAAGTTGTAAGTAGAAAGGTGGAAACCAGACTTTATTCCTCAAAGGATAAGAGAGCACAGAAAACGAAGCTTTCAGGGAGCTGGAGGGTGTGAAGTGGATGGTTGGTACCAAACCCCCTACTCTATGGCTGTCTTATTAAAGAGGTTAAAGGAACTGTGGGTCTAAATTGGAAAGGTTTTCACAGGCACTTCACAGAGCTGAAGTGTTTTGCAGGAGATTCCTCAAAGGTGGAAGGCGGACAGCCTCCCACCATTATTTAAGGAACGACCCAGATGTGCACCAGGGTCTTGCAGGGAAGTTCGTTTCCCTTCAGGTGAAGACAAGTCTTAGAAAATGTTTTAATAGATGAAAGGTGGCCTGTTGAGAAACGCACAGCTTGACCAAAGATAGCCAGTGTGGTTTCCGGAAAGGACCTTTTCTGCCTCGCTAACTTTTGGAAATTTCTTTTTTTAGAACATACACTCCTGTCGGCATAGACAAGAGGCTAAGCAGCAGTCAGGAGAGGCTTGGATCTTCAGACAGTGTTTGACAGGGTCCCACGTCGGAGGTTAATGTCTAAAGGTGGGGAGTTGGAAAGGGGAAGAATTGGCTCACTGATTGAAAATTGGCCAGAGGACAGGAGCAGAGTGGGGAAAAGGAGGCATAAATAGAAGCCTTTCAAGATGAAAGACAAGTTAATAAAGGAGCGTGTACTGTAGGAGACTGCACTGGCGGATCCTGGTCTTTCTGATAGTTACAGTGTATGAAAGACTTGGCTGAGAACATAGAAAGCAAGATTTCCTAGTTTGCAGATCACATCCGATTTGGGAGGAGTGGTGAATAATGAAGAATTCCAATACAGGCAAATTGGAGACCACTTCTAGGCTTTGATATGATGGCAAACACAGACTCAGACCCAGCAATGCATTTTATGGCAACGTATCTGGTTACTGGTATCTAACTTCTTTTTAAACAGTCTGGGATGGTCATTGGCTTTAATACATCCCAGTAGGCTTTATTTCTTCCTGAGCTGCTGGAAGAGCCTCACAGAGAGTACACTTATGTACACTGTAAATTTTATTTTCTCTTTTGGTTGGGGGTGGAACAACTGGACATGTTTCAAAGGGCAGAAGCATCTGAATGGAAAAGGACAGAAAGTAGGGATGAATGAACTGGTTTAGAAGAAATATACAGAGAACTGTTCCTTTCAGACTCAGTCCAAAGTTCAGAACAGCTCAACTGACTTGGAGAATAAACCGGATCCACCAAAGCCACACCTGTCGTAAAACCCATCTGCCTCAAAATTGAAGTGGCATCTTTTCAGCATGTCCCGTTCCTGCAGTGTTGAACAGCACTAGCCAAGATGAAGCCTTTTAGGAGCAAGATGATGGTTTCTCAGTCACGCTGCACAGCTGGGAACGCAATTCATGTGGCTACACACCACCTAAGGGAGCCTGGTTGACTGCGAGGGAGCAGATCTGTCAACTGGTCTGTCATAGGTCTCTTGACTTCAAAGGACTGATGACATTCTCCATTGTCTCGGGATGAATACTGTGGTGGTGGAAGGAAGAGGGATCTGTGCTAGTGCTTAAGTGAAATTTCTCTGTCAGCTTCAGGTGTTTGGAATGAACCGTCAAAAGAAGGGGAATCTTGGAAACAAAGTACTGCGATGAAAGGCAGCCGTATTCACAAGGCTGAATGTCACTTCGGTGCTTCCGCCAAGTCAACGGAAAGGAGGATTCGCAAGCCTCAGCTGGGTCCTGTTTTGAGATCTGCTGACGTCAGCTAGATGAAAGCACTTAGCTTGTGGAATGAGATGGAGTTTAACTGTCTGAGTATGGCGCAGAGGCTGTCCTTGAGACGCTTCTGAGCTTCTCCCAAAATGTCTGTTTTGAAAGTTAAACCTCTGAGTGTTTTAGTTCAATAGTGAAAATGCCCTCACTGGGGATTTTCCCCAGACCTACTCCTCAGTGATTTATTTCTCGTCCTCCAACTAGGCTTGTGTAAATTTCTTAGGTTATTTTTTGGGTACTAATTAATCATGCAGTAGAAATTATATTATACAACTGGTAATGAGCAAAATCTCAGATACACTCATACACCAACCAAACCTTGGCAAATTGTAATTAGCTCAGTATTTGATACTTTCTTATTCTGCGTTTCATTTTTTTTCCTGAGGAAAAAAAAAAAGCCCTACATAATGAGCTCTTTGAACCTAAATCAAACAACATTTTCAGTGGGGATAGGTAATGAAATGTTAGTCAAACCCATTGCAATGGGCAGATCAATCACTGCCTTGTAAGATCTTAAAAGGAACTCTGAGATAATGGTGCAGAATGGCTCTCGCTGCAGATCTTCCAGGCCAAGCCTTTGTGGGTTGCACAGGTATGTGGTGGAGAGCGCTTTCTTTCAATCCCAGCACACTCGGAAAAACGGGTTGCCACTTTGCTGAAAGCAATGGGATTGAGACAAGAAAAGCTGCTTTCACTTTTGGATCAAGCCAGCAAATTCTCTGTGCCAAGAGAGAACCTGGAATGAGTATTAAGTCTTGCAGGAATGCTGAGGGAACTGAATATGTGTGCTTGGCCTCATGGCAACAACAAGGGAGCGCATAAAGCAAACAGTTGTGAGCTACTGAGCTCAGTTGTTCACCAGGGATATGAATGGTTTGCTGGAGCTCTAGTTTCATATTAGCATCCCACAACAGCCTCATCTGTTAGTGCAGTGTACTCTCACGCCTGAGATGCTGCTGAAGCACTGAATCACTTCCCAGGACACTAACTTTTTAGTTTCTCAGCAATAAGGCTTTTCAGAAAACAAAATATTGGTCCCCTAAGAAATTCTGGTATTTCGGAATTTGGGGGGGGGTTGTCCTAAATTGTGAGAAAAATCAAAATGTTGAAATACTACATTGGACACAACATCTGAAATATTTCATTTGGGAAAAAACCTGCAAAATAGCATTATCAAAACATTACCTTTCTCTAATACTGAAGCATTTCTGTGCAATAATTTCAAAGTGTCAGAGATGATATATAACAATAAAGTGTACGGGGATATAGACTTCAGAATGTAGGAACAAATTGTTCAGAAATATTCCTATTTCAAGCTTTGTTGAACTGCCCATGTTCCCAGGGAGCACTTCTGTTCTTGGTGAAACAGCATTTTCTGATTTTTGACATTCGGTCAAAAGCATTCTGAGCATCTCTGCTCAGCGGGAGTGGCTGCAGCGAGGATGGGCACAGCTCTTGTCACCCAATTTATTTAATGTTTGTTTTTGCTTCAGCTGTAACCCTGGAAGCCTCTTACTCTTGCTCTACCTTTAGTGTTATCTCTCTCTATGTTATCACTGCATGATTTGGAAATTGAATCCAGGCTGTGATCTTCTGTCACGCATGTTAGAGGGCTTCTTTCAGATTAGACAATGGCATTAATGGGATCAATAGCTACTTCAGTCAGTTCTTTTTACTGACAGGCACTTCTCACATGTAGGTGTGCTACTTCATCTCCTCTAGGTCCACCAGGACACTTCTCTATCATCTACCCTTTTTGTAAACCTGTTCCGTTGGAGTCTTGAGAGATGAATCTGATGATGTGTCATTGTTTGCTCGGCCATCAGCAGATTTACCCAGTCAATCCCCATCCCGGGAACACATCTACCGCAACAAACTCCTCAACCTGCAGGTAACAGTGAAGGAGAATTCACATCACCCAAAGTGGCAAGTGCAGAATGAGACTTGTATGGTGTGTTCTTTTCAAACTATTTCTAGAAAACTCTTTCGCTTACAAAGAAGCATGCCAGCATGGTCCGAAGCCGTGCCATACATGCTCTTCAGCTAGGGATTTGTGTACATGCTCAGCAGAAGACCTCTTCCATTCTATTCAAACAGATAGGAATTGCATGGGAAAAGCTATGCTGAAACCGTCACATAGAAGTGGTGGGAGAATCATCCTGACAAATGCACAGACTCTTCGGAATGCCCCGAAAGTTCCCTGGGCAGGGCCTCTGGAACAGGGAGGGAAAGGTGCTCCAGCCAGCTCTGCCAGCTGGCAGCACGGGCTCCACGCACCCTCTGACAGGCCAGCAGAGTATTTGTGCCTGCTGAGCACGCAGCTTGGCTAACACCAGTCCTCACCTGTTAGGGGCCTGATGAGCCTGTGCTTTGAACTACTCTAAATACCTAAATGTGCTGCTGGTAATGTGTTTTTGCTGAGCCTGTCCCTAGGGTTCAGATCACTGCTGCTGAAGGTAGCTGTTCCCTGAGGATAAGCGGAGGAGGACCACCCCAAAGCACCCTCTAAGAAGGTGCTGTATCTCTACTCTACCTCCTTTCTTGGTCAGGGATCCTGGTGCAGGTTAATCCTTGAGTTGGGCAGCTTCACCCTTTGTATTTTATTGCCTGGTATACATTTTGCAAGCCAAACTGATTAGTGCTCACCAAAGCAAGAGCCCAAGTTGCTTGGCCTCTGCAACAGGCCTTCCCTGACATTCAGACAGCTTCAGGGCCTTTGCTATCTTTCTAAACACTTTCCTTCTCTCCTGTAGAGCTGCCTTATTACAGCAATAAAAATAACAAGGTCCCTGCAGACCTCTTTATAAAGAACAATTTAGAGCCAGGAGTAAGTGTGAGGATCGGGATGAAAATAGGCTATCACAGTGCTAATGTGATATACAGGTATGATTCGTGTATTATATTGGTGCAGGAAAGTTGTGTGTCTTGGGAAGGCAGGGACTCAGTGTGGGACTAGTCTAGGTGACTGTCGACAGACAGAAATAGTGGGCTTGATACCCACTGTACGGGAAGGATTTGAGACAGCCGAGAGTGTCTGTGACAGGTTGGAAATGGTTCTGTTAACTTTAGTGCATGCAAACGCCAAATGTCAGGTAAACCTATCCAAGGCCAGTATTAATGTTTAGGTATGTTAGATAAGACCAAAGAATACAAAATTAGACCCCAGATCCCATGCTGTCCACTCACTTCCATGGGCATTTTGAAGACCTTCTCATGGCCTCCATCAGCAGCAGCTGGGCTGAAGAGAGGCATATGAAGCAAAGGCAAAAAAGTAAAACCACTCCAGATTGTACCTCCTACCTCTAATTTTGCTCCTCTGATCTGTGGCACTTCAGGTGTCTGAGGAGACCACAGGCACAAAACAATGACACATTAGTTAGCTTGCCCAGGGGTAAGAAGTGGGCCAAATGGCTTTCAAGGGTGGTAAGAAAAGGTAATTGAAGCTTTTGCTGGTGGTTTGAGGAAAGAGGAAAGGGGAACGGAGTGGTATCCCCCATGGAAGTGGTATTTGTGAACTGAGAACCTGCTGTTGGTGGAACTGCTATTTTCTTCCAAAGGTCAAAAGTCCCAGCTGGAATGTGCAGCAAAAGAAGCTGCTCAGCTGCAGCAGGGCCAAGGCCAGCCACACCACGGACACAAAAGGCAAGCAAACGGCAGAAAAAGAAAGGATTTTTTCCCCATCTCCTGCTTCAGTTCAAATGGAGGGTAAATAGGAAACAGGCTGGGATTCCTAAGGAGGTTTTCAGGCATGTACATTGCATGCACTTCTGTCAGGAGGGGGGCGTTCTGAAGGATGGCTTTTGTTACTGGCACGTGCACAGTATTAATGTAATATCATTATTTTTTTTCAAAACAAACTATGCATTGGGAGACGTATGAAAGCGCAGCAGTTCCTGGTATCTATGAGGTGGAGCAGATAGAATTATAAAGGTCTATTAATAAAAGCTTGGGGCATTAATCACGGCCACATGTTTTTCCTCTCCTGCTCTACACACGATTTCTTTTTTCTTTTTTTTGCAGAGGAAGTGAGGTGTTCCTCTGGTTGCACAGAAATTTTGAGTACCTGCTGCACTGCAGCTTCGTTCTCTGAGCCTTGCTTCCAGGGTGGTTGCCTTCCAGTATCTCCCAGCCTGAAAGGCTCATGCTCTGCCTGGTAGCTGGAGCAGCGAGTGCTCCAAGCCTGGGAGCCCTGACAAGGGGGCTCTTCTGCTGACTTCCACTGAGGTGTGCTAGATTCCAGTATTTGCTCTGCGCGACTCAGGAGAGCAAGGCTGAGCCGCTGCAGGCTCGTTAGCTGCCCAGCGGTGGTGTTTCCTGTGTGACATCTGCCCTGCTGGTAGTTTTAAATAGAGCAAGATGAAGATCCTGGAAAACCCAGAATGTCTTTACTTGGAAACCTCATTAAATAGAAATGAAATTGCTTTTGCTCTAACCACACTTCGTGATAACTGTCGCAGGTTGGACTGCGCACTTCCTGTAGCTGCACCGCTATTAGGAGCTCGGCTTCGCTAAGCAGTTTGTGATGCTGCATCTCGACTTGTGAGACCGCGCCAAGAGCCGTTGACGTTTGTCTGTGCCATATCTTCTCTATCCAGGTGATTCAAAGCAAATTCTAGTGTTGCAGCTGCATGAACATAGGAGAGGGATGAATGCACGTTGCTTTAATTTTTAAAGTGTAATGAGAAGTCACAATCCAAATTAAGGAATTAAAAAATGAAGCTGCACTTTTGAAGCGGGGCTGTAACTCCTAGTGATCACAGCAGTAACTCTTTCCCCAGCACAACCACCACCATGGTCTCAAACAGACCCTGAAGGTATTGCACAACATTTTATTAAATAGATTGATGTGAAAAAGACACCGGGTTACACAGAGGAGCTGCAGTTTCCCCCTGTCATGGATTCCCAGAGCCACGGTGCCACTCACTTGGTGAGCAAACACCCAGGAGGGAGGCTGTTGCGGGGATGGAGGAGGGAGCGGGGGGCAAGCAAAACGGGACAGCAGGATAAGGATAGGTCTGAAGAGCTTGAGCTGTGGTGTTCAGCAAGGTGAAAAGCGGAAGGAATGCTAACCTATGTCATGGCTGTTTTGATGTCTAACTTTGCTGTCATTTCTGACAACAGCTTTGTAGATAGCTATTTTAGCACTGTCCTGTCTGCGCTCTGACCAGAAAGTTTCTGGAGACGTCTCCAGCTCAGCAGCGAGAGGGCTTGCTCGGACCATCCTGTCTCAGGAAGCAGAGCCCCTGTCTCACCCAGTGACCCCCCGCACCAGCCTCAGAAGTGACAGCTGAGTTAGAGCCCTTCTTTCAGCAGCAGACTTCCATGTCTCAGCGACCTTTCACTTCAAAGTGCCCCAAAAGGCTGAACTTCAGCTGGGCGGTCCGAGGGACATTTTAGTTGAAGTGTTGGCTGCGTATGCAGGAGGAACAGCTCCACTGGTGCTGAGGGTGTCAGGAGGATGGGGCCAAGCTCTTTTTAGTGGTGCCCAGCGACAGGACAAGGGGCAATGGGCACAAACTGAGGCACAGGAAGTTCCGTCTGAACATGAGGAAGAACTTCTTCCCTCTGAGGGTGACGGAGCCCTGGCCCAGGCTGCCCAGGGAGGCTGTGGAGTCTCCTTCTCTGGAGATATTCCAGCCCCGCCTGGACAAGGTCCTCTACAGCCTACTGTAGGTGACCCTGCTTTGGCAGGAGGGTTGGACTAGATGACCCCCAGAGGTCCCTTCCAACCCCTACCATTCTGTGAATTCTGTGAGCTCAGCTGTGGCCACAGGCTCTGCCCTACCAACTGCACCTCTGCCACATCGGCACAAGGCACAGGGAAAGCTGGGTGCTCAGAGCTGCTCGCTGTCCGTGTTCTCCTGGTCAGCTGAACACAGCGGGAAGATAGTCCTGATTTTGTTTGGCTCTGTAGTACTCCATTTCATCCTCTTGTTTTTGTCCTGGCGCATTCCTTGGCTCCCCTAAGAAGTAGCTTGGCAGGAGCACAATGCCCAGTGCACGCACTTGGCGGCCCAGCTCTTGCTCTGTGGCTGGAGTGTTGCTAAATGAATGATGCAACTGCCTGCTGAATCCAGGCCTCTCTTGCATATTTAGTTACTGCTGCCTCCTCAATATGTTTCTCTGTACTACAGGCAAGTCTCTGTAGTCTTTCTTTCTGCTTCAATGAGGATTATCTGCCCATATAAAAAGCCCACCAGAGCAGCCCAAAGAAACTTAAGGACCCTCGGGGAAATGTTTCAGAAATATAAAACAAAGTCTTTCTATGCTATCCTCTGCAAAGCTTCCTTCTGCTGACCAGCTGACATATGCTAACAGCAGTCACTGTACAACCCCCCCCCTTTCCCATTCCTCCTCGGCCCAACACGTAACATGCCAGGCTGTGTCCAGCAACACCTCGTTTTTCGATTGCTCTGGGCGACTGTCGAGCTTTGCTCCACGCCTGCCCTGGGAAGAGGGGAGGACGGCTGTGAGCCCTGCTGGCAGTCTCCTCCTCGAGTCGTACGAGGCTTGCGAGCACGAGATTGCTGTAATATTGAGCAAGGTTTTCCAACACATGCTTTTCTCTGGCAAATCGCCACCCACAGCGCAGTGTGCCAACATAACACTTTGACTTAAAGAGGGAAAACTGCCAGATAAATGTTTTAGTTGCAGGCCTGTTTCATTGTTGAATTCTAAAATCTTGGCGAAGGCCTTTGCCAGTGGATGGGGAAGCAGCCTTGCTGTTGACGCTGGTGAATAGGGACTAAAGCAAATGTGTTCAGGAATGGCATTTGGTGGACATCACCCGCCAGCTAATTACGTCACGTTGCTTTCTGCACCAAAGGCATCCAGAGCAGATCAATGACAACGGAGTGGGAGACCCCGTAATTATCTAGTGGTCGGCGAGCAGTAGGATTTCTTGTGATTTTGAGGGATGTATCACTGATCTGGGTGGCACTTTCTGAGCCTGCAGCTTGCTTGCTCTTTGAGGTGCTGGCTTTTCATGGTTATGGGGAGAAGTCCCTGGCACCAAGCAGCATTTCAACAGGGCAGAATAGTGCTAGATTAAAGGAAAATTTACGTTGCATTTGAGTCCCTGGAATAAGGGTGGAACACAGCACTGCTCCCTACCACGCCTGGAATTCATCCTTTGGGGTATTGCCATTTCTGGGCTCTGCTAGCCGCATGCAGCCTCTCCGGCTACCCCGAACACACAGTGAAAATTGTGTGTGTGCACGGTCCAGGCGTAATGTCATCCAGCAGACCCTCCAAAAACAACAGCGATGAACACTCCTTTGCTTCCCTCTGCCTGGATCTACAAGAACAGAGGTGTCAGGAGGACATTCTGTGCTCTTCTGCCCCAGACCCAGAGAACCAGACACTTAGCAAAATGCTGAAGAGTTGGGCAACAGGAAGGAAAAGGCTGAACTTCCCTGTCAAAGCACCACTTGCAATAGAAAAAAACAGACTACTGTAATTGTTGATTTTCTAAGAAACCACTGTCTGCATGGTCTGTTTCTTCTCGGGTAGCCACCTGCACAGCTTTTCTTCATCAGGGATCATTTATTTTGTTCTCAGATCATTGTCTACACTAATTGTCTTCAACAAGAGTAACTTCCTTTCTCTTTATTCCCTAGTGGTCTTGATAGGTTTTAATTACCTTTAGGTGGTTCCCCATATAATTGCACATCAACTTCATTAATGATCACAATATGTTCACCTAATAGGTTTCCATTAAAATCCAATGGGTTCCCATCAAAATTAGTTATGGGAACTGACAGAAAACTCACTAAAATCCCAGTGTATTTAGTTACAGTGAATTAAACATTGTGTCTATTAAGAAAGATAAAAAACAAATGCCAAGATGAAAAAAGAAATCTCACAAATCAATAAATTTATATCTGCAGAGCTCTGCAGAAACTAGCAAAAGGCCCTTGCTTCACTGAGCCCAGTTATACAATGAAGTTTCGCCACCTTGACCTGATGGAGTGAACGAAGTGACCAAGAGCGTATCGTTAAAGTTCACCAGATAAATCAGCAGAAAATAAAAAGCTAACTTCATCCCAGTGTGTAGAAGTTTTGGAGGAACAGAGAAGTCTGAATCCCTTGCTGGTCTCACTTCAGTTCTTGTCGCAGCATCCTAAGGTTGAAGATGGTATTAAACCCAGTGGGTTTAATAGCTGCAGGGTCTGCTGTTCTGCTCCTCGTCTTCGCTACACCCTGCAGTCTGGGTGTAAAAGGAATCTAATCAGAACAATCCTTCAGCTCTCTCAGGTGCAAATCACAGTGCCAGGCGCTGACCTATCCCATCACTTTGTTTTACAGCAGGACACTGCTCAGGCAGTTCTCCTAAATCTCCCACTCCCTCTTAATGATCGTCCTGGCAAATTGTCTTTTACTGGCTTCCAAAACAGGCAACACTCCATCTTTCTTTCTCAAGTTTTTCCGCCAGACTCTTTCCTGAAGTTCCCCCTTTGACCTGGGGCACCTGATGTCTAGGGATCCTGCACCCCTGGCTGCAGGTTCGGGACCACATGCCTTTTCCACATGCCTCGTTTCATAGCTTGTTATATGACATGCACATGTGTTTTATAGCAGCCATGAATTGTTCAGCACAAATCCACACAGCATGTTTGCCAAGGAGCAGGGAGAGAGCCCAGGGCTGGGTCGTGTGGGGGTGCTGGGGCTGATGAGTGAGCGCAGGCATGTGGCAGCAGGAGTGAGAGAACGCAGGGCAAGGCCAGGGTGGAGGGATGGAGTTGTTCTGGCCTTTCTTCTCTCTCTGCACCTTCCACTGCGAGCAGATACTCCCTCGCTCTTTTGCTCCATCCCCTCTCACTTTCCCATCTTTCCCTCCCATCTGCAATCACCTCCCGAGGTCCTGCAGCAAACTGGACGGAGCTATTTTTCGCTCTCCTCTCTTGACCCTTGATCTCTTCTGTGACTGGCAGCCCAGGTGCTGTCCAGGGACGGTTGGAAAGGAGAGGTCATTCTTGCATTTTCAGTGCTAAGATAAACCGAAGTTAAGTAGGAATGTCTCGAGGCTGTGAGGTGATGTCAGCTCTGGGGCTGTTTGTACCCTCTCATTCCATCTGGATCTTGTAGGCAAAAAGCATGTCTGAGCTGACAAAGTGCCCAGGACAAACCTTTTCATCTGTACGTGAGCTGCCCTGCAGTGTTGAGCCTCATCGAAAGGTTCTGCTGCTATGTACTGGCTTCTGCTACAACAAGCAGGACTTCAGAGAAAAAATCAAACTGCTCTAAATTCCAGTAAGCGAATCTGTGACTCTTCATGGCAACTCCACATTATTCCCAGGTTGTTTGCTATTTTCTCTGTTCTTCCTTCCCTGCTGCCTTCATTATCACGCTGAATATCACCAGGGCAGCATGACAAGAATCTAGAGAGACACATTATTAGGACAGCCTTGTTCATACCTCTGAACTGTAGCGTTTGTTAACATTTCTGAGCTTGAAAGGGTGGGGGGGGGGGTGGCAAAATGTGCTTTTCCAAATTAGAAAGATGTATTTTAACAGTGTGTTCAGGTGAGAGATGTACTTCACAGCTGCCAGCAGTGACCATTCAGGGACCTCCCTGTAGCTCTGCCACACAGCAGGTCCCTTGGAGTGGCACAGCCTCAGCGGGGGGTTGTCCAGCTCCTGCCCCTCCAGGCGCACCGAGCGTGGGACCTGCGGTGTAATCCTTGCCTACCCTTTGCACTGCAGGTCCCACATGTGCACTGCAGGAGCTCTGACCCTATACAGCGCAGTTACAGTGCAGTACAAAGCTTCATAGGATAACAGGCAGTGCGATGGCTTGCAGACAACATCTCAGCAGCAGCCAGCAATGGGCTTCTTCAAAGCAGGGCGAAACTTGGCGTGCAGCAGAGCGTGCGCCCTGCCGGAGCGCAGCCGCGTTTGCAGACCACTGGTGGTGTGGTGGCAGCAGGGGCTGGAGCTGCAGGCAGGGGTGGTCGAGGCTGGGATGCGGACACTTCAGTGTTACCTTATGTGCGCTGCCAAAGGCCACATTTTCCAGTAAGTCCAGCTTTCATTTTGTTGCCAGAGGTGGTGTCTCCCTTTTAATGTTAGTTTGCAAGAAGGCTGCCCATGAGCGCAGAGCTCAGTGCCTGTTCCTGCGTGCAGACGGCTTTGGCCTAGGATCAGACTGTTTTGCTCTGGTCCTGGAGTCAGATTGTCTGCATTGCCTTGTGTGAAACAGAGCTTAGAAGAGGAAATCAGGGCATTACTTTCCCTGTTTTAATTCCCTTGTGCATTGAAGTTAGGAGTGCAGAACTGCGGGACACAGACCTTTACTTGCCTGCTTCGGCCAAGTGCCATGCAGCCTTTCAGGGGTTCCCGATAACTTCAGCAGGAGACAGAAAGTGAACAGAACTGGCCTCCTGCCACGGGGAAGGTTTTATCCCCGTTTCAGGCAGCTTCCTCCAGTTCCCTTCGTGCCAAGAGGGGAACCAGAGGAAGTTCCTACAGACACAAATGTGTTATTACCGTTTCCTGTTATGAAAAGCCACCAAAGCAACAAATCTTAGTGGTTTCGTTTGTTTATCTCAAAATGAACTAAGAAACTTAAAAGTTTTTCTCACAAGTAATTAAATTATGATTTTTCTCTGCAGTTGCTGGAGGTAATTTAGCATTTTAATTAGCTCTAAGCTACAAACACATTCCTGTCTGGAGAAGGAAACAAAAAGTAGTTTTCTGGTCGCTGGCACTTACAAGTAAATAAAATAGTCCTGGAGACTAATTCTGCTTCCTAGATGGGAGACCATATCTATCCATAAGGAAGAATTGCTGGAAGTGCACCGGGTCTCTATTCAGTGCCAGCCTATCTGGCTGTTACGCTCAGTTGCAGGTAAATGAGCATCTGTAAGTGAAGGCAGTGAGTAGGAGACATGGAGGATAGCCTGAGATTTGCAGAGAGCTGTCTTCTCCCCTCCTCATCCCATCTTTCCCTGTGCCCTTCCCTCATTCTCTGGCTGCAGATGTTTTAAAGCCATCCTGATTGCACTGTTCGCCAGTTGGTCACGTTTTTGTTGACTGGCCTTTTTTTCTTTCCACGAACATATGTGCTTTGCTTTCTCTCCAAATCTGTCACTTCTTATTACCTCAAACAAAATTTAGGGATGCAAACACCTCTTTGAAAATACTTTCAGTAACTTGATATGATACTGTCTGAGAAACGCTGAAACCATTCCAGGGCTCCAAGGGAGCAGACTGTGGTGGTGTCAAGGCGAGTTTTACAGCACACGCAGCTGGGTCCACAGCTCCTGTTACAGCCTGTCGAGGCTGGTCTGTTCCAGCCCCACTCTGCTCGTTACTGCTGATGGACCGTTGGGGTGTTTGAACAGGAAGATGAAGTGAAGTGGCTGGTGCTGTTTCAGGGTACGGGATAAGGCGTGCACATCATGCAATTGCTTGCCCAGCCTGGCCTCCTGATAATCCCTATCCCACTCAAGCACTCTCATCTCAACTAGCATGCAGTATTTTACATATTTGAAACGTTAATATGAGCCAGACCGTGGCTACCCATGTAAACAACCCCACAGTGCCCTTGGCAAAGGTGGGATCAGAGTCCCAGTGCGAGTCTGTGTGGCCCCGCTGACTTCAGTGGAACGGGGCTAACTTAGAGCAGCTCAGAGTACTGGAGAACTTGGTCAGGCAGGGAGTTTGACTAACGGGGAATGGGGACATGGAGAGCTGTACTTGCAGGACTTGTGCTTTCAGGGAACATAAAGCACCTCCTGACTGCAACAGGAGCTGTGAGTGCTCAGCACTTCTAAAAACTGGACCCGGTGTGTGGCTTGACATACACACTTACACAGCACGGTGTCCTGCTCTGTGGAAGACTGCACTCACCTTTGACATGGCCGAAGAGAGCCCAGGTATTTAACATCAGGAAGAAAATTGCATTGTCGAGAGAGACCACTTTGCAGCACAAGACATACGGCGTAGGAGTGAAAACAGTGTGCAGAATGCCTGTTAGACTCAGGCAGAGGCCAAGGGATGGACTCCTCCTGCACACTTACATACAGTGGGGCTGCAGCTACTACCTATATTAGCTTAACAGGCCCTGCCTAAGTCCTTAAGCCCTGGGCAATTTCCCTGCTTGCTCGCTTCTAACGCCAGCTCTGGCAGGAGGAAAACACAAAAGCTATTTCAGCTACTAATAGACACATTTGAAATAACCGTGATTACTTCAGCGGATGAAATGAATTGGAAAATGGGCTGGAAAAATGGAAACAGCCAAAGATTTGTTGTTAAAAAATGTGTTCTTCTGAGGAGGGACTAGGCAGCAGTGAGCTGCGCTGTGGTGCCTGACTGCTCCTGACATTGCACAAGAAGAAAGGAGACCTGTGTAACACCTGTGTGGAGCCCCAGCTCTGCACCCTTTCGTACGAAAAAGCTTAGGTGTTGCCCGGTGTCAGATGTGAGATACTGCTTGACACATGTGACTGCCAGAGCGGAGAGAGAAGATTAAGTTTTCATATTAACAGTTCTTGGCAAGCTCCAGATTTTTCAGCTTTTCATAGTTTGCAGAAGTGCCAAGACTGAGGCAAACAAAGGGTGAAAAATATTTCATTCATCCTGTAAACAGTGAGTTCAGGGACAGCCATTATGAACGGAGTCAAGTGCAGAGCTCCGGATCCAGCCCTGGGCAGGAATGCTCTCTTCTGAGACTTGTCTTCTTTGGACCTTTGAAAAGGAGAAGAATGCTTTCTGCATTTGAAAGCAGCAAGTGGGGTGGAGCAAATGCAAGGACAATTTTGTGAAACTCTGCTTTCTTGTCAAATTGAGCATAAGAGGTAAGTTTGTACATACCGTGACTGAAAGGCACTTGCTCTCCAGAAAACAGTTCATAAATTTCCTTGTGCTCCACACCCTGTATGTAATGTCCACAGTGGATAACCCCCTTTTCAATGCCAAAGGAGGCATATGCCAAAGAAAAGCTGTAAAGAATCATTGCTACCTGCTGCATCTTTCTTAACCTTTCACCGTTTCAGCACTAGGGCAATTTCCACTACTGCGACAAGTCTGCAGAGAGACCACGTACCACAAAGCAGGAATCCTAAGGTTAACTGAAAAAGAGAGTCTCTTTTTTATACCAGTAACACTTTGAACTCAGTGTAGCAAATTATTGTCTGGGTCAAAAATTTATCAGGGCAAAAAAGGTATTGGGCATCTCTCTCTTGATGGCTCATTACTCACATGTAGTAATGAGTTTATAACAACCACATCATTATGGACTGGATATCTAAACCTTGCTGCTTCAGAGCAAAAATCGCTGTCCTGCTGCAGGGGCTCGGAGAGAAACTTGCCCTGCAGGCAGCACGTTTCGCACTTCTCTAACAGCTGCTGCTGGTGGTTGCGGGAGGCCGGAACCTGGGCAGGCAGCCCGCTGGGCGCATCTGCGGCGGCAGTCCCTGTGCTCCTGGGCCCATTCCTGTGGGGCTGGTATTTTATCTGCTGTGGTGAGTCACGCTGCTTCTCAAACTTTGTGCTTCTGTGCTTGGTGCTTTTGAATATGACTCTGGTACTGGAGGATCAGGGCAGGATTCCTCTGCCATGCAAGCTCCAGCACACTCATACACCCGTGGAGACAAGATGCACGTATTCCTAATAAATTATTACGTATCAATTAAGGTAGATCTGTGTAAAAAGAAACTCATCAACTTACTTTGCAAGCTGAAAATGTATCCCAGGTTCACGGAGAGGTTCCCAGACCCTCTGCTTAGACCTGGCTATTTGGTGCTTTGGGGAAGCAATGATATTCAACACTTCAGCAACTCTTTACACTGCTGTTGCGACATCTAGCAATGCCAGCTGAGAGCTTTGTCTGGTCTGACAGTCACAGGTGCAAACTGATGGGCATTTCAAACCTTGGTGAGCAAAACACTGCTTCCTCTCCTAGCCTTGATGTATCAGCCAAATTCCAGCCCTCCAAAGCCCAAGGTGTCAACAGGCAGGAACTGCATCTAGGCACAGGACAAGTGGCTTTGCTGGAGAACTGTGTGTGTCAGTGTAGTCATTTAGGGAATCTATCAATGTACGGCTTGTGAACTCTGGCTGAGATTACGGAACTGCTGCATGGATGTTTCAAAGTATGTTGTTTCCACACGTCACATATTTTCAGATCAAGCGTAATGGAGGTCCCTTACGTGTGAATAGGTCCCACTAATATGAGAATAAAGGAGGGCTGCAGCCTGGGCAATGTCTCAGATGATTCCGTCTGAGAGCTGGTAGAGCTGGAGAGCCAGACAGGGTGTAATGCTCGGGCTTACACACAGCACAGTCTGAGAAGCTAAGGAGGAATTCAGACTCTCTCCTGCACCGAGAAAGCATAGCAAGGAACACAGAGAAGAGATCATACTTTCATCTGATGGAGAAGGTGTGTCCTTTATCACTCTAGGACCAGGCACATTAAAGGAGAATATTTGCATAGGAGAGGAAGAGAGAACTAAAGACACTTTGCTGTTCTTTGGAATGAAGAGCTATTTTCTGCTGTCTCCAAATGCTATTCCTCAAGCATACCTCCTGATGGCTTTCAGCAAGCCACGGAGTTATTTTACACACTTAAAAAGCATTCCTGAAAACCACTTTTCGGTTGCACACCTTTTTTGAGTCAATTTAGTTTCTGCAGGCTTGTGATAGGCTGCCATGGGCAGAGAGAGCTTCGAGTAGCAGGCTGTTGAAGAAGCAGACTAGCTTCTGTGAAGGAAACACAGTCCTTGAAGTACTTCAGTTCTGAAAGCCTCTCTTATCCAGTGGTAAGTACTGCTGGAAGTAATCAGCAGAGCTAATAGCATGTGCTCAGAGGAAAGGTTTTGCCTGAGTTTCCCCATGTCTGTGTAAATCCCGATCCAACTGATAACAGAAGATGAACACACGAAGTGCAATATGCTCCCCGGGTGCAAATGGCACAACACAGTATGGGTGTTCCCAGCATAGGTGACACTCACACAAAATGAAGGTGAGCACAGACATCCAGGGCTCTTTGGAGAGCTCCTTTCCAGCAGATGGACCCGTCTGATTTCTGTTATGGGAAGGCAACCAGGTGGCAAGGATTCAGCTGGTCACTGGATAATCGTGGGGAATGGCCACAAGGCGTAGGCAGAACGTCTTTGCAGCGTGCAGGAAGGCAGCCGGACGGATTCCGTTTGGGATGCCAGCAGTGGGAATCGGCACCTCGCAGGGAGCGGCCTGGCGCTGCCGGAGATGTGTCATGCAGGGCTCCACGGTGGAGAGGCGTCGCTGAATGGGTTCTCACAGGAGCTGCAGCTCCGACTTCCGCGTTAAACCTGGTCTTTGTGTACTGCTAACCGTAGTGCTGCGACAGCGCAGAGCTCGGCAAGGGCCAGGAACCCAGCCCGAAGAGCTGGGTAAATACTTGGGGCTACGCACTAACGACACTGTTAGTCACGCAGTGCCAGAGCAGGGCTGCGGAAATCCTGCTCAGTACTTCTGTCACTTCGTCCACTTAGTCACTGCAGTGACTGCAGTGCAGACAAGCCCCATTAGAAATAATGCATAAAGGTTAACGAAATACTTGTAGCTATTTTAATAAGTGATTAATCTTTTATTACATACTGTTACACAGTCCAGCAGAGCAATAGATTGCTTTTAATTGTAGCTTATCATTATCTATGGTAGCTTCCACTGATGTGCTGGTAACCATTTTGGACACATGCTGCTTATATATATAACAGGCCAACAACTTCCATTCATTATTTATTAATGCCTTTTAAGCTGCATAAAACTGGTACCATAACATGAAGCATAATCAGGGCAGGTCTGCAAAGTATCTGTGATATTGCAGGACTGGCTGGGAATGCCGGGAAAGATAACTGCGCGTGGCAGGAGCTCGCACAGCTGACTGCCAGGGGAGCCTAAGCGGTGGGACTGTGGGTTCTGCAGCACTTTTGGAAATCGGGAATGCTGCCATGCTTATGTGTGGGAAATGCCCAGCTCAAACTGGTGCATCTTTCCCCAAATGACTTCATAAATGAACCACTAAACTGGGTCAGCCCTAACAGACAGTGTCCTAACTTTAAACTCTGCCCCAGGCATCTACCTTTGGCCACTGACGGAGACAGGACACTGGCTAGATGGACCGCTGGTGGGATCCGGCGTAGCTCGGTACCTGTACCAAGACTTGCTAGCTCAACAAGTGAGTGTCTGTCGAGGCATTTCTACAGCAGTAATCCTCTGAGCGCCCTGCCCAGTGTCTGTGTGACTGCTTGCTGCGTATTTCCAACTGAAATGGCAGTTCAAGGATGTGTGATACAGAAGGAGTCCATCTGTCGGTGAGATAACTTAGGGACTCTCCCTTATGCTCATGGTTGGATGCAGGCTCCCACCCTTCTGCTTTCAGTGGTGCCTGTGATTTGCCTGGCAGCCCCTTTGGTTTTAAAATGTAGCCCAGTGATTTGGATGTACGCACAGCCTGAGGTTTGTGTGGCTGTTCATGCAGTGCTACCATGTGTGTTCAGTTTTTAGGTATCTGTGCACAGAGAGCAGCTTTTCTCATTGTTAACTCTGATTAAATAAAAGCTGGTGAAGAAACCTCTGATCGTGACTCACTACCTCACTCTCTGGGTCTTGAAGTCACTTCTTAGAAAATGAAATGGGGAGATACTGTTGCATCCCTCTGATAATTGTCTGCAAAGACGGTGATGTGAGTAATGATCTAATTTTATCATCTTGTGGTTTGAAGAAGCATCAGGACTGGCTGCAGATCTGTAATTAGCGTACGGCTGGCAAAGGGTATCTGACGCAGTCATTACCAGTTCTGAGGCAATATGGAAAACAGAGAATATGAAGGGGAAACTCAGCTCCGTGTGCTTATTGATTCATCAGGCAAATGCTGGTGTGTTCTTGGGGCTGATTAGCAATCTGGTTACTCTGTTATCTCACTGGGCTGCAGTAAAACCCAAGGTGGTCATTAGCTCTTACGAAAACTCCCAGCCCCCTTGCCCCCTCCGTTAGCAACGCTTCAGCTGCTGTGTGTGAAGAGTTGCTCTGAGTGGCCCCTTCCCTGTACGAGCCTGTGGATGCACGGGCGGCTGCGTCCGACTGGGACTCCACTTACCCAGCTACTCTCCAGCTTTGGCGTTGCACTCATTCACCTGGCTGCGTGGGCTGGAATTTGCCTCATGATCTTTCAAAGCATCGAAGAAGCGACACGGAGGGCAGGATTCATGCCACTTTATGCCTTAGGATTGCTTTCATGTGTTTGTTCCAAGCCCAGTTCATGCTGCTTTGCAAATCCAAGGGGTCATGGGATACAGAGTGGGTAGTCCTCGTCCTGTTGAAGAGCCTGTCTGTTTTAACAGCAAAAATTTTCTGGGTTTAGCTACAGCAGTAGACAAGAAAACATACACGAGGTTTGCTTTGGTGCTACTTTGCTGAGGAACAAGGACTTGGGTCAGCTATAAATAAAAGATTTGCAGGGACACTCACCCTGGGGCAAATGTCCCGCCTTCAGGCCAATACCTGAGGATGCTGAGCTGGGACAGATGGGGACACCAGAGTGAGGAACAAGGACACTGGAACCTGTAAAACCAAATGACAGGTCTGCCTTAAGAGTAGCCTTACCAGCACATTCCTTTTCCTTGAGACTGATCCCAGGTTAAACAACCCTTCTGCTTCTGGACCAGTCTGAGGAGTGGATTTGTTACTAGTCCCATCTTAGCATGCTTTTTTCCATGCGTCACTCTGCAGTTTCCTGCTTTTGAGGTACCACTGACTGGATGTGGTGGTAAAAACAAGGGCAAGACCTTAAAAGGAAAGAGTGCCAAGAAAAGGAGCTCCTCTTGTTCCAGAGCTGGGGAGAAAGCAGCCCCAGTTAGGCGGGCAAAGGACCCTCCGGGTCTAGGAGAATAAAGTGCAAAACAAGTTTTTGTTATTTCACGATCACAGACCCAGTTCTAGACCTTGTCTGAGCAGCCTTTGAGTACTGAGATTATCCGAGGAAGCCTTGCCTGTTAATCCTGAGCCCCATCAAGCAGTTTTCACAGATTCCCCAAGCATCTTAGTTTCAAGTTTCATTAAATATCTGTGGATAGGTCTCATTTTCATCCTGGAAGGTGCCACTTGGAGGACAAAAAATGGAAGCATGGAAGCATGCACAGAGAAAATGACCTCTCAAACACGCACCCTCCGCTTTTCGCAGTTGGGCCTCAGGGTTTAGGTGCAAACGAGAAGCACCATGGTCTCACCACCCCCTCCAAGTAACATTAAGTATCAATAATGGAAGTGCTTACAGATACCCTGTACAATTCAACCCTTATCTTTTATTTATAGCTGACAAAGCTCACAGAAGGAAAAAATATCATCATACTTTAAATAATAGAAGGTAGAGGTATTAAAACTACCCAGGCAGTTACAGTAGTTGCAGAAATGTCTCCCAGCAGACCTGAGTGTGCATACACCGACTGCATTTTTAATTTTTAAAACATATTTCTTTCAAAATTATTCAGCAATACAAGAAAGCCACTTTTATGGGGTGATAAATTACTGTAATAAAGTGTCTTTTGTCCAGGCATACAGAAAGAAAGCCACTGCAGGCAGCAAAGACAGGCGTTAGCCCCCAGAGAGCCAAGACCCATAAGCAGAGGAGCATGTTGATTTGTCTCACATGATTTTAATTATTTTTAGAGCATCCTCTCTGGTTTTTAACTGCAATTTTGCTTTCAGTTAGCATTTATATGAGGGTTTGATTTCGCTGTGAGTTTTGAATGCAGTATTAGGCCTTTGCACTGGTTCTGGAGAACTCTGCTGCCCCTTCCCTGCAGCCCAAGCTAAATGACACTGTGCCTGTCATTTACGTGCAATTACAAATGCTTTGATAAGATTTATATTCCTTTGAAACTTTAGAAACTTCTTGCAAGTATTAACTGAGCAAGGAATCATGAGTGATAATTAGGGGTCTGATCCGGCTCCCTTCAGGGCCAGCGTGTTTTCATCCCAGCGACATCCCTCGTTTCAGCAGTCTGCTGTGTGATTACACATGCAAATGGAGGCACTGGCTTCTCAGCAGACCAGGCGCCAGTGGGCACAGGGCTTTGTCACAGGGCTTTGTCGTTGTCCCTCTGGTCAGGAATGTCGCACTTTCACCCTTCGCTTCTCTATTAATCATCAGTGTTGTTGTTTTGTAAACCCAAGCAGATCAGCTTTAACCCCAGTCCTATATATACCTATATCCCTGTTCTGCACGTAATTCTTGCCCCCAAAGCTATGGTGTTTGAACTTCAGAGAATAAAGTACATTTAATTGGACCTATTATTTTCTTGCAGAGGCAAAGCCTTTCAGATCAGGCTTCAGTCTCTCTGTGCCAATGAAAATACACGTGCCTAATTATTTCCATTTTTCAAAGAACCTCAAAGGCAGCTGATGAAAGGAACCTTTTGCAAATGCTCACAGCAAACAGAGTGAAGTCACCTAATGTGCAGCGAGAGAAAGCAGTGATCTCCTCCTGTGTGCATGGGGCCAGTGACGCTTTGCGTTGCTTGAAGGAGGGTGTCTGGCTGTTGCTCTGGAAAAGAAGATTGTTGGGAAGTGGTTGAATTCATGTCACCAAAGAGTTTTGGGGGAGGTTAGAGCTTTTAGAGCATCAAGCCCTTTGGAATATGACAAAATGTTTTTCCCTGCTGATGATGCCTGTAGAAGAGGCACAGCCCATGCTCCAGATTATTCAGGTGTGTTTCTTGCTCAATTTGAGAACAATTCCTTTTCATTGCAATTTTTATGGTAACATCTTTGGCTTCACTGACAATGTACTTCTCTAGGTGCCATATACATATCGGGTAAGAATTTGCTGTTGCCCTGAAAATCTCGTGGTCTTAGTGAGCAGTTCTGCTTATTATCAGCAGAGAGGCAGTCTGAGTGGTGGTACTGCAGAGTTGCTCTCTCCTCTCCCATTACTGCCCACTGCAGCCCAGCAGCCTCAGAACACCCTCTCAAGGAGTCCGAGAGTCTGTTAGCATCAGTTAGCATCTGTTAGCCTCTTGCATCTATGTGAGCTGAGACTCCTTTCTTCTCTGTTTGAGTGCCAGGTGCTGTTATTTGAAGGGTAACACGGGTTTCCTCCACTTAATAGTGGTTGAAAACCATTCCCTATTATTTTTATCTTAGATAAAAATAATAGGGAATGGTCTTCTCCAAGCCTGGCAGTACTGCTTTGTACTCTTTGCTGTGGCTAACGGGTGATGCTTTCACCCAGGCAAGTCACCAACCTCTCCTCTGTTTGCGTGGGCTGATGCCTGAACTGGACTCGGCCACTCACACGAGTGCTGGCGGCCGGGCAGAGCGAGGAGCCCTCTCTGCGCTCTCCCGCCTGCCGCAGCTGAGCCATGGCTTCGTTGCCGCCATGGTCTGTAGCAGCGCTGCCACTGAGCAGTGAGCTGGGAAATCCGTGAGCGGCCTGACAAGGCCCCGCCGAGTCTCGATTCTCGGAGGGAGTCTCGGCAGCCTGCCGGGTCACGGAGCTCTGTGGGCAGCGGCCACAGCCGCCTTTGCGTCAGCGCCCGTCACGGCAAATCGCCCCCGGCAAAGCGAGCGCTTCGCCATAGCGCGCAGGGGAGCAAACCAGCTCTCTGCCCCCCGCAGTTCGCGTGAGTCTGTCCCCTAGCCCTGGCACCAGGCCTTCCTCCGCGCGGGGAGCTGGAGACCTGTGTCCCCATCTCCCAGCCATGGTGGCGTGCCCCCAGCTCGGAGGACGGGGAAGCAGAGACCGTGAGGCTCCGGGCTGCCGCCCAGCTCAGGAAGGAGCAGGGAGCAGGTGGGAACTGCTGGCCCCTTCCATTTTTTGATACGAAACGGAGGAAGAGCAGTGTCCTGTTCAGCGCTCTGCACACACCGGTATGCTCCACGTGGCTTCTGCTGGTGTTACCTGTAGCTGCCCCATCAGTCTCTTTTGCTGTCAGTGGAAGATTGATGCGGACTGGGAGCTTTTGTCCTCCATCCTTCAAGGATAGTATTTATTATAAATTTATTGGCCTCAGAAGCCTTGGTTTAGGCCTGGACAAAGAGATTTGTAACAACAGAACACACTGGAATTGAAACAAAGACTGAACTCAGATAAAAACTATTCTGGATTTTTTGGTCAGCCTGCAATAGTTTGTTCAACTTTTATTGGCTTTGTCTTGACTATCAGAGGACTTTTCTTCATCTGGACTTGAGCCCAGCTAGACTTAAGCACATGCTTAAAGCTAAATATGAGTTAAATTACTGTGCTGAATCAGGGCTTTTCTTCTTTCTGAGTTATTTTGCTGTGAATGCATTTTTGGTGCACATGAATATAAACTGAAGCTGTTATGCTAATAAAGTTGAACCTCCTGATTTTAATATTCTACATTTCTTTTCATTCTACATGGTGATGACTTCTTTTGTATCTGAGATTTACATGCAGTCCCATATTTTAACAGTGACACATAATTTACATGTGATTAGATCAAAGTATTTACTTCCACGAGCTTTAAAACAACAAAATCTGATATTGAATATGCCTACTTTCCACACCTTTTAAGTGAATACAGGATAGGAATAGCAGCTTGAAGCAGCAGAAATTTCAAGAGATCTGAGTTTAAGAGAGAGGTTTCACTGAACTGTTCTTTCAACTGCTTCTGTCATGGCTGGGGAGTGCAAGTGGCAATGTTTTCAGAAATGTTTCATGAAATATTTCATAAGTGCAGTTTAAATTACTTTTTAAGTTGGGTAATCTGCCAAAGCTTTACATTGTTAACAGAAGGAGAAATTGCTTCAGAACTGACTGGTGTGCTCAGGAGGCAGGAAAGCAATTCCTGCCATGAATTCACTGTGCCTTACACAGATGGCGTATTCCAGCACCTCTTAGCTAGGTCACGAAGCCTCCCTACCTGGAGAAGATAAGCATGTTCTCCGAGCTGCATGGGAAGTGTGGGTACCTCTGCATGGAGACGAACCCGGACAACATGCCCTCCCCAATGGGCTCCACAGGCCTTTGCTAGAGATGACTATTGAGGGACGGGTGTCTTGTGCTGTCCTGATGGTCTGTGTGAAGTCCTCTGTGCGTCTCTCACTCAATTCTGCCTTGCTGAGTCCTGCTGGAATCCCAGCTGGGTGCCCTGGCAGCCGCCCCTCGTGATACTGTGCTGTGCACTCACAGCTTCTCCTCGTACTTGTCACTGGGCTGCAGGGTTCATTTATTGCCTTTTTGCTCCGTTTTGGTTAGGACAGAGCTGTGGAGAGCTAAGCCACTGCCGCCCGCTTCACAGGGTCTGTCACTGCTGGGCGCTGTGGAAGCGGTCTCTCCAGCGCGGGGCTGACGGCAGCCAGCACTTCGGGCATTCGCAGTAGCGTTGCTGTCCCCAGACTGCGGAGCCCGGCTGAAGTCGTGCGAGTTTTAGTCTGTGGACCTTAGCTGATCGATAGGCTTTGTCTGAGTAGTCTCAGACCCTTGCAGGAGGAATCCTTCCTTGCTTCATCACAGCTCTGTGCGCGTGGAGACGCGCAGACTCCGTATGGCAGGTACGGCGCGTTGTGCGGACCTGAGCTGTTCCAGGCTGGGCTGTAATTGACTTTGAACACTGAGCAAGACCTAATTCATCTGTCTCGCAATTCCTCTCGTAACACAAAGGAATCGTCTCTCTCCACCCCCTGCCCAGGCACAAGGAGCAGATAATTAATTCTCCGGGGTCGGGATGAGGCTCTGGGGAGGTCCCAGAGGCAGAGTCCTGCCCTCGGAAAAGCAGGAACAGCTGTGCTGGCCCTCCTGGGTGGGGATATTTTTTTCAGCTTACCCAGATAATAAGATCCTTTCTCCTCTTAACCTCTTACCTAGAGTGCAATTAGGGGTAAACAGAGCCGGCTGCTCTGTAAAGAAAGATGTGTCCTTAACCTGGCAAGAACAATTTCTTAATTCTTAAACCACCAGTGGGGAGAGGGGTCTGGGTCTGTCTGAGCCAGGTGAGCCTGCAAGACTCACCAGGCTCTGTGCAAACACCACGCAGTGCTCTGATGAGATTGCATCTGCTGAGCGGGCTCTGTGAAGCAACAAGCTCACGGAGCTCAGTCCTGACCAGAGCACGGTGCCCATCCCTCCCCGCAGACCTGCTCACAGAGACTGTTGGTGATGGCCACGCCGGTCCCAGCAGCCTGCTGGCAGGGTCACACGTTCTGCCCTGCCCTGCCCCGGGGCTGCTGTGGGTGAGCGTCTTCCACCATGTGTGTGCCCGGTCCTGCTGGTTTGCCCAAGCCAGCAGTCTCTGTGGTGTTCTCATGGGAGCGGACACAGTTAAATGGATCACAGGACACTTTCCACCTCTATTATCTGATTTCCCCTGACTGCATGCGTTCAGTCTCTGCTACGCTGTTGTTTGGTGACAGCTGTGCTCAGTGAACCATTTTCTAAGAGCAGAGCACATCCAGTTAACCACCTAACCTGGTGCAGCAATGGTGAGAGTTTAGCTGGGAAGCTCCCCCCCGGAGCTGCTTCTGCCTCTGTGGGCATTACTGGGGGAGCAAGAAGTCGGACTGGTGCTGGGGGATCAGGTGGACTTTCCAGCAACATTCTTCAGTGCTGTGGTCCTGGGGCTTTTCTGCCTAGGCCTTTTGGAGTTTTCGTTTTTCCCACAGGCAAACAGCAGACAAGGTAAGCTGCTACTGCAGCAGATGACTTACATAAATGTTAATGAGCATCTAATGTGTACATCATTTGCCTGCAAAAGGTGATCAAAGGTAGGAGAGGTTTGACAGGCCTCATTCCAGGGGGCTGACTGAGCCATTCTCAGCCCAGGGGCCAGAGCTCAGCGCTGGAAAGGGTGACTCCAAATGCAGCTTGCATCCTGGCTCTGTTTACCTCTTTCAGGCACCCTTTTTAATCTCTGCTTCAGCTGCCTTTCAGGTGAGCACAGTTTTTTCCCCATGAAAGAAATATTACTCTCTCGGGCTCGCTGTTACAGCATGCGAGTGTGGCGGCAGCAGCGGCCAGTTCCCGTCCGGCGCCGCTCGCCCGCCGGCCTGGATGCCATGAGGACACGCGGCACACGGGCCGAGCTGCAGCCGTGCGTGCCCCTGTGCGTGTAGTCCTTTCCCTCCAGAGCCAACTTGGGCAGCTGCAACGAAGCCCTTTGTGGTCAGACAGGGCACAGGGAGGATGTGGGACACGTCCCTGATTTTTGTGAGGGCGTGGAGGTGTCTTCAGCACAGCATCCGGCTTTTCCCACCGAGAGGGACTGGTTTGTTGTGGGTAGTGTCAGCAAGGCCAAGGACTAGCGAGGCTTTAGATGCTGAGCTCCTCTGGCTCTCCTGGCACCTTGCAGGGCAAGGTTAATGCCTGACTTGGCTTCTCTAAACCCTCCTCGTGCCCTGTCTGCTTTGCCTGGCTCCTCCCCGTCCTGCTCGCTGCGAGCCTGCTCGAGACGTGCTGTCTGGTTACTGATTTCATACTCGTCTTATCTGGGTGTCTTCTTTATTCATCAGTGTAGCTGAAACTTCCCCACACTCACCCTGTGGTAGACCCCAGAGCTTGTGGGCTTAGTCTGACGGCCTTTCGGTTTAGGGCTGCAGCCTCCACGCTGAGCTACTCCAGCGTCGATACACGCTGTTTGAACTGACGTCTGTAAAAGCTTTACAGCTCCTTCCATTTACTGCAAGCAGGGCTTGTCCTCCTGATCGCAGAGTCCTGGTCCCTGGAAGGAAAGGGGACTACGGAAGGCTGCTGCACCCCGGGTGGGAGCGCCCGAGCCCTGCCTGTCCCCTCCGGACCCGCCAGACGCTGGGCGGGGGGCCCTCGGTCACCCCGGCTGGTGCGGATGATTAAAGGGACACAAATGATTTGAACGTCCCATTTCCCATTTCAAGACATCCATGACCCTGTAAGGCAAGATCTGGGAGATTAATCATTGCAAATACCGTTGTCAGCAAATCATGCCTCTTTCTCTGTTGTCCCTGATCAGATCATGATAATTACGTTTACGCTTTGAAACGACTGAGGTAGTAATGAGGAGCTCTTGGTCTGCAGTTTGTTTGTGACAGGAAGCTGCCAGCGTGTACGGCTGACGTTTGCGTTGCTCTGGTGTGACACGCAGTGCACGTGACAGCACTTCACTTCCCAGACCGGGCAAGTGCAACTCATGGCATCAGGTGCAAAAACTGGTTTATGAGCCCGTGGTTCCCTGTATGGAACATTCTTTCAGGGTGGCTTAGGATTTGCTGGTTTGTGATCATTCCTACCAGTAAACTGGCATTCCTGGGATGTTCCCTGCAGGCTAATGTCAGGGGAACATTTTATCCTACAAATAACAGGCTCTGCGTGTTTAAAAACCTTTCTCTATAATGAAAAAATAAAAGTGAAAAATTTGAAGCATTAGGCCTTTTTCTTAAAGCACTTGGAACATTTCCACTAAAAACATTCCCTAAGAAAATGAACGTTTTTGTTCCAGCCCTCTGATAAGCACATTTTGCACGGACAATACTTCGCATTTCCTGCTCACTTCATGACCAGTCCTGTGCCTGACCCGCTCCCGTCCCTGCCACCTGGCCACGCGTCTCTGGGAAGAAAACAGGCCGGGAGGTGTGGGAGTGACCGATTTTCCCCTCAAGAGGACATGGGTCTCTTGTTCTTTTCTGTGGTTTTATTTCCCCTGCTTTTTAGTGAAACAGAAATGGCCGTGCGGAGCATTGCTGTCCCGGAGGCTGGCGGCTGACTGCGGGGGGGCGATTTTACTGTTTCTCCTCAGGTAGCCGAGCAGATGCCTTCTGGCTGGAGCAAGGAGGGGGATGCAGTGTGAGCACGGGCGTCTCAGTCGCCTCTGCTGCTAGGTCTGAGACCGCGTTGTGGCAGGAGAACAGGAATGTATGACGAAAGAGAAGGAAGTTGTATCTGAAAAGGCCAGGCCTGGGAAGAGATGGCAATGTTTCATTATTCTGCTCTAGCCTAGCTCTTGCCACGCTCCCCGGGTGCACATCGCCCACCGGTGCCACGACACGGCTTCCAGCACTGCCGCCGCAGCTCAGCGGCTTCTCCGGTGCGCCGCGTGCTCGCCGAGCTCTGCCTCGGCGGGAAGCTGCCGCGGGGCGCGGGTGCGGGCCCAGATCCAGCACTGCCCTGCAGCGGAGCAGGTGATGCGGTCTCCAAGGGAGCTGCGTGGCCAGGCTGGGCGCGTGGCGGGGACCGGCTGGGTGCAGTCACTCCTGGCAGCGAGCAGAGGTGGAGGACTGCCCCGCAGCGTGGGGGTCTGGTGCAGCCCGGCTGTCTGGCTCCACCACGCACCAGACCCCAAAGTTAAGACCCAGGGCAAACTCTTCAACTCTCCCGTTTCACTGGGTCTGCAGAGACCAGTCCTGACCCTCTTTGCTCTTCGCTCAGCTGGTCGCTGACTCTTGGGGACACTGACATCCCTTGTCAACGCCGTGGGCTGAAACACGTCCATGGCTGGCCCCGAAAGGGCCTGCGTTCCCTGCCTGGCCCCGTCAGCAGCCGGTGCTCTCCAGCCAGAGCAGTGGTGGGGGTTCCTCGCAATGGCCGTCAGAGAGGGGTGGGCCCTGCCTGGGAAGGGGGCGGCCAGAGGAAAGCAGAGTTGGAGAGGCAGTTGCTGGGGGTTCTACCCGCATTCGGTGTGCCAGGCCCTAGCAGTGTCCAGGAGATGCTGGCACAAACTTCTGTTTCCCTGGAGTTTTATGTCTAAGCCTGGGGACGTCAGAGCTCGTCCCTGAAGCCAAGCAGAGGGTGTTCGGTGAGGAGACAGCGCTTGTGTTCTCCTGCCTCCGCAGCAACCCCCTCTGCTCCCCATCTAAGCAGGGGCAGAGACGCGCCCTCCTACCCATCTTGTTTTCGGAGGCGGCAGATTGGTTTGCCTCCTGGTGCTTCCTAAAGGAGCTCTGACGTGGCAGGCTGCCTCTTGCAAATGAGCTGAGCTGCAGCTGGGCAACTAAAATAGGTCCCAGTTTCCTCCGACAGACCAGATCTGGCTTGCAGGTGGCTTGCACCGAGTGCCAGCATGCTGGAAACTGCTACCAGGAGCAGGGTGGCAGCCGGAGCTCACTGGACTAGTAGTAGCAGCTCCATTATCCGGCACGTCGGAGCCAACTTTAGCCTTTCAGTTCCCAGGCACTGTGACATATGCTGTCTTAATGCCTCCGGCAAATTGGAATCAGCTTGGCTTTTTCAAAAGCCCTTTCATACAAAGGGCTGACATTTTCTGTGCTTTATTCTGGAGCTGGTTTGAGTTGTTAAAAATTATACCCAGTGGGTAGGAGCTGCCATGCCTCCAGTTGCCTATGAGGCTACTCTGTATTTTATCAGCCTTTTTTTTTTTATTTTGGTGTAAGGAGAGGTGACTGTTGTTTTGAAACTGTAACAAGACTTTCCAATAGATCTGGAAATGTGCGAGTGGTAAATAGCTATCTGAAGAACAAGCCCCCCCCCAGCTCCTCAAGGACAAGGCCTCCAGCTGCTCGGTTATTCAGCCTGGATCGTGGGCTCCAGCTGTAATTTCTGTTCTGCTAGCTTAATTCTACACCGTTCTTACACTGGCTTTTGAAAACTGCATGTTTATTCTCTCCTTGCCTTCCCCCATTAGCTGTAAAGGCCTTTCCGAGGGTCACGCTCTGAGGTGCGCTTCTCTTTACAAAGCTGTTTGCAGTGCTGCGCCAGGACACCGCTCTGCCGCGAGGGAGGTGGGAGACGGGCGCTCCGGATGGCTCTGTCTGAGCCCACGCACGGCGCTCAGCCCAAGCGGAGCAAACCGTGCGAAGAGCAAATCTCCCCTGTCCTGCCTGAAGGTCAGCACGCGTGCGGGCGCAGACAGACGTACGACAGCAACCAACGCGCTGTGCGCCAGCCTCTGCACTCACCTTCCAAGACACCCTGCGACCGCTGGATGTGCTGGCCTGCCCTCTCCTTGGATCTTCATTTTCTCACTCACTTAGTGGAGCAACTCCTCTCCATTTACGTTGCAGCAGTGCCGGCGTGGTCATTTTCATAGCAGGGGCAGAGAAATCAAGCAAGGTTGTAGAAAGAGGTGTGGGGAAAAAAGCATGAACTGAACCCTCTGGCAGGTCAGGGGAGGTGGCTTTGCAGAATTTCAAAGGGACACAGTATTTGAATAAAGCTAGAAATAGAGTGGAATTTGGAGACACCAAATTGGGCTGGGAAGTGGGCTGTGAATGAGACCTCAGAATCTTTTTCATAGGAAGTGGCATTGTTTCAGCCCTGCGACTGCGTGCTGGCCGAAGCACGAGGTCAGAGCAGTGACTAATCTCTACAGCTCATTTTGCTTCGGTGCCTGTTCCGGGAACAAGGTGGTGTGTCGAAGCACAGCTTTCACTTCTGTTCTACAATAACCATTTCAGACTCTCTGATTCTATATATTGATCACAGATATTCCAGACAGCAGCTCTGCTCTTTTGGGGGGAGCGGTGAGATCAGACACGCACTTGTTTCTGGTGCCTAGCCTGGAAGAGCCTCTACGCAGCTCCGGTCCGAGTGCCTGCAGGGGTGGAGTACAGGTTAGGCTTGTGAACGATGCTGACTCCGGTGGCTTTGAAAAGTTCTTTACCTGATCACTTATGCCAGGGAATGCTCCCACAAGTCAGTCAAATAAGTGCACGGCTGCCCCACAGGGACGAGTCAAAGGGAATCTGGACTGCTTTAACTGGTGAATGTGTTGTGGCAGACAGCACACAGCCACCCGGGGCTGGGCTCTGAGGGCTGTCCCTCAACCCAGGCATCCTCTGGCAGGCAGCCTGTACACCTACAGCCTCAGCTGAAAACACAGCCCTGCCCGTTCCCAGCACTGGGCCAGGGAAGCATGGAATCACAGAATCATGGGTTGGAAAAGACCTTTAAGATCATCAAGTCCAACCGTCACCCCAACACCACCACGCCTGCTAAACCATGTCCCAAAGTGCCACATCTACACGTTTTTTGAACCCCTCCAGGGATGGGGACTCCCCCACCTCCCTGGGCAGCCTGTGCCAATGCCTGACCACTCTTTCAGTGAAGGAATTTTTCCTAGTGTCCAATCTGAACCTCCCCTGATGCAACTTGAGGGCATTGCCTCTCGTCCTATCGACAGTTACTTTGGAGAAGAGACCAACCCCCGCCTCACTACAGCCTCCTTCCAGGTAGCTGTAAAGAGCAATAAAGTCTCCCCTCAGCCTCCTCTTCTCCAGACTAAGCAGCCCCAGTTCCCTCAGCTGCTCCTCAGGCTCCTCAAACTCCTTCCCTATAAGATGTGATGTGGAAAATCCCCTTCCCCTGCTACCCTCACCACAAAGCCCCCCTAATCGTGGCTCTGCCACCATGTCTCCTCCCAGGGTCCCTCTGTCTTGCTTGCAGGGAAGCATTCTGTCCCTGAGGGAAGGCAGCTCCTGTCATTAAGGGACTGAACATTTGCTTTTCTATTTGGCTAATTCTTGCATTAGCTAAATCCCATGGGCTATGTAAGGACCTGAAGCTAAAAAGGGCTGATTTGTCTTGTTTCTGCATTGTCTAATGGCTGCTGCCCATTTATACCGTGCTCTAGAGCTTTAGTGAGTCCACTCCAGTCCATTAGATCACCCCACTGAAGTGGAGAAAATGAAACATGTCCTTTCTTTGCCAGTGACTCTGTAAACAGTAAGAAAAGAAGAGAATTAAACCCTCCCTAGTAGAAAGATTGCTCTAACAACTATTTACTTTGAGCAGGCATATCTATATTAATTTACTTTGGGTTGCCTTGATTTTCTTGATGAAGATTACGGTAGACAAGCTTTAGAGGAAAGTAAATTGCTTAATTGCCATTCAATACTGGGGGTATGTCTTGCCTTTCTGCATTTGTAGAGATTTGTAATAGAAATACTTAGTTTGGGGTGAATGAAATATGAATGGAAATGTGTGTGTATCTGTGGGTGTGTGACTAAGCAGTAGCTTATATTTAAGCACCTCGTGAAGTGAGTTAGTGAGGAGGGGAGTGTTGCTCAGCTGGCCTGCTCTTTGCTGTCACAGACATGTACGAGTATGTCCTTTCAAGGCTCTTGTTGCAATTTCCTAATGAACAATAGGAAAGAAATTATCACAGCACTGTGGAAATGGCATGTATTCTACCTGAGACAATCTGTAGGATTACAGCAGTTCAGCCTCACATTTAAAGACAACAGATTTTTGTATTCCCTCTTTTGACTTGTCATCAAACCTGAAGTGAAATATTCTCCAGTGACTGAGTCCAAGCGTGATTCTGGCATTACCCTCCCAGCTTTCTGTGGTCTTGGTTCTTCCTTTTCATTGCTCAACTGCTGAGCGTACAAATCAATAACTTGTTATTAACTCCTTTAGGCAATTTAATAGCTATTAATGGGATTCAGCTAGAGGTTTACATGGTTTCATTTTAACATTCAAATAAGACTTCAAAAGTAACTTTACATTTAGCTTCGGTTTCAGACAGTCCTTCAAACTCTGATTTTCACTGGTGAAAAGTTGAAGTGGGGAGGTAAAACAGGAGCCTCAGCTGGTCTCGCAGCCCTGCATGGACACAGACCTACTGAAGAGCAAGCATCCAGGTTTCATCCCGGGTTTCCAGTCTTTGATACTTTGACACACAGCAAAGTAAACAGCATGTGCAGAAAGGCAGCCGTGCGTCTGTCCTGGCTTCTGGAGCTCACAGCTCCATGGCTCTGCAATTGGAGATGAGGCAGAGTTAACTTTTTCCACTCCTCAGCCGGAGCCCAGCTGCCCTTCTGGAGAATGCGGATGTCAGTCAGCCATGACCGGCACTACCTCCGGGGTGTCTCTGACTTGACTAAAAATAGGCAGTCTTGGTAATCTCCTGAGAGACCTGGCTTTCCTGCAGTCTCCCATCTAGCTCCACAGACCAGGAAGCTGAGGGACGTTTTTGTTGAAAATCTTCAAATGGAAAGAACTACCTTGAACCTGTGGGATTTTTCCCTTCGGTGTCCAGGGAAACATCTCCCAACCCCTGTCATCCCTGGCTTGCTCAGTAGGATGGGGATCTTGCAGAGGTTCCTTGTCTGGGACCACACGGCGGTTCTTGCAGCTGGAATTGGGAGCACGGAGCATTGCAGCACAGCGCTGGGCAGGGGATCCCCCGTCCCAGGCCAAGGGGTCTCGCTGGGGCTGCTGCGGTGTGCGCCTCGCTCTGCACAAGGCTCTGCGACTGACCCTCCCTTGGTCCTGCGCCCGTCCTAAGAGATCGGCTTTGAAAAATGCCTAAATAAATGTTTCAAAGCTTGATAACAGGGCGGTAGATGTCTCAGCAATATGACATTGAACCCTTTTAAGTTCATTTTGCCCCGTAAGCTGGGAAAGACCAAGATGGTTTCAGCACTTCGTTGCATCATCTTCAGTTTAATACACAAATTACTTAATGTGGAGTTGTGACCGCAGGAACACATTGCTGTTTCCTGTCCTGGTCTCAGCAATATTGAATTTCCCCAGCCCTACCAGGACCCAGCTCCTCATGCCAATCACAGAGACTGGCCATTAAAAACAGGAGAGAAGGAAAAAGGGAGCTGTTCCTGTAAGCCGTGTGCTCCAGCCGACGGGGAAGGCAGGAAGGAGGAGATGGGCTTTGCTCCTAATCAGCCAGAGACATCACACACTGCAGAGACAAACCCCTCTTTGCCAGAGACAGCCCTGAACCACATCCCGGCTCCAAGTGACCTTGTTTAAACTGTTCCTGGACCTGTCTCACTGGTCCAGGCTGTCTCTGCTGTAAACGGGTCTTTGCTCGGGAGTTGACGTAGTCTCCTTCTCTCCCCACAGTTCTCCCACTCCCTGGGGTGGCTGGGCGAGATACGCTTTCATCTCAAATCAAAGACAGGGACTGTGCTACCGGTGAAGAGCAGAGACGCGGCAGCATCACGTTACAGGCGAGACGCGCAGGAAGCAAACAGGCTGTCGCCTGGAACGCCCATCTCAGCCCTGGCCTGAACCGAGCAGCCCTTAAAGCCAGTGGACACAGGGCCGTGTGCAGGTGTATTTTTTCTCTTTTTTCTTCTTGTTTGCTGAACGGGAAGAAAATGAACCAAAGAGTGAGAATGTAGTGGAAGAGAGAGAGGACTGAAATCTAGAGCAGAAGAGCACTTTTATCGTGTGAGCAGGACCCGTCCAGAAGCTCTCCTGCCCCTGGCACAGGGACCTCCGCTCACTGGGTGCTGGGCTGGAGGCACAGCAAAGGCCGGGCGTGTATACGTGTGCCAGGGTAAGGGAGACACCAGACTGACACCAGCGATGATGAAAGATGTTTTATTTGGAATTTCAGGAAAGCTTTTTGTTCTGTAGCAAAGACGCCAGCCGCGTGGCACGCGGCCTGGCAGGGCAGTGCTCCCGCGCTGACGTGGGGGGTGGTCGGGCGTGCGGCAGAGGGGCACGTCCGACACACCACGGGGCTGCGTCCCAGCGTGCCACCACGCAGCTCCACGGCAGCGGTAGGAACGCTCAGCCTGGGGCCCCTACAGCAGGTTGCGGGAGCACAGCAGGCGCTGCTCCAATTTGACAAGCACTGTGAGTGATTAATGAGCCAGGGAAAACAGGGTGACACATGCAAATACTGGAGATCTACAGAGGAAATTCTGAGGATCAAGTCCACCTTTATAAACAGAAATATCTCTATTATTGGGGAAGACAAGAAGGGAGCAGAGAAGCTCCGTGACTTCCCCAGACAGTCTCTAATGATACTTTCTGCAGTTTGCATCAATCCAGATTAAGCTTTGGGCTGACACGGACGGATCTTAACTAGGCTCTCGTCCAATGGAGTTGCACGTTCCCCTGTCCCCTGCTTCCCCTGCTGCTGAGCCAGGCTCCACGCCTGACACAGAGTATCTGCCCGTCCCTGTGAGCAGCTAACCCTGCTCCCCTGACTGCTCTGCCAAATGAGGCGCTCGGTTCACTGCGATGAGGAGTGCTGCAGTGATGAGGACAGTCCGTGGGCAGCAGGAAGTGGGTTTGGTCTGCAACTTTAGTTGTTCCAGGCAGAAATTGGAGCAGCTCAGAGCACTGCTGAAGGAGGCGTTCCTAGCCTCTCAGGGTGCCTCTGCCGGGGTAAGGCCGCTTTCACGGCTGGCCCCTGAGAGCAACTGCTTCACTGATGGGCTGGGCCTTAGAAAAAAGCCCCGAGTTCGGGAAACAGTGTCAAACAGAGTTGTGGTCAATGGGAAATGCCACTGTGGTGGCCTGGGATGGTGATATGCTGGTCTGGGCAGGATGAACAGCGCAGACCAATGCTCCTTCCACCCTGTGCTGAGAACAGGGAATGTGGCTCCCAGCGTCTCTGAGCCCTGACAAATGCACGTCGGGTTCTGCAGGAGCTGCACGCACCACAGACCAGCCCAGTTACTGCAAACCTGTGCGGGTGGAAGTCTGCGGCAGCGCTCGGGAGGCACCGCCAGCTAACAGCAGCTGCTTTCCAGCGCTTCACGGAGGACTGTGTTCTCTTTCGGAAAGAGATTTCACTGCGACCTCTAAGAGGAGATCAGTAATTATTTATCTGCTCTCCATCTGCAGAGGAAAGCCTTGACCTTCTGGCACATGGTTAGATACTGAAAACAGTTTGCTGCCAAAACAAACTTTTGAAAATTTCCCATGTCGCACAAAAGGGGAGAAGTTTTAGTATGAGATTTGCAGAGCTGTCTTGGAATCTGTTTTCTTTAGATAGCAAATGCAGGTTTGAAAATCTATACTTTGGTGTAAGTAAGATTGAAAACTGTGGAAGCTCCTTGAGCCATACTGCAGTTTTACTGGGACTCATCCACAGACAGTTGTGGGTTCATTTGCATCAACGTGAGTCTTCATCCTGTGCCTGCTGCTCGTACAAGTGATCCCAGAGGTCTGCGGTGCCCTTTCCACCATGGTGCTGTACAAAAGCAGGACCTCAGCACAGCCTGGTAAACAAGGAGTAATTATTCTGGGGCAAGTGGGGACATGAGAAGCGTGATTGAACATGTCATGTGTCAGTCAGGGATGCCCGTATCTTTAGCAGATAAGGGAGCAACGCAGTTGACTTTTCCAGGCTTGTCTTAGCTGGAAACTTTCTCCCAGCTGGTGTGAGTCTACAGTAGCACAGAAGTGGTCGGTAATTGCGATCTGCACGATGCACATGCTGCTAAGGTGAAGCCTTCTACTTCTTGAGAAGGCATGAGCTTGGAAGGGTTCTGGGCTTGACTGTCATTCTAGACAAGTGTATCCTGACATTCTTTCCTTTTTACTATAAATCAGAAGCAAAATGAATAAATTAGTTATTGAAGTTCCTTGTGGGCTTCATTGATGCGATTGCAGGTGGAAAAGACAGGTAACATAACCAGAGGGAATTGGTGTCAAGGCTGCTCCTTACAGACCCAGATTATGTCACCAATCAGCTGGTGAAATAAAGAGATTTCCTGCGTATATTTAGTAAATCAACATGACAATGTCATATACAATCGAAGTTAATTAGGCAAACCTTCTTGCTGTGTATAGCATACCTCATGCCTTAAAGGTAGAGAGGCTGCCGTCACTGCTGCAGCTTTGCAAGTGTCAGGGGCAGCTGGTTGGTTGCAACTCTGCATTGAAGGGCACCTCAGCAGCATCGTCCCCAGGCTGCGGCTCCGATCAAGCTGGGGGAGCTCTGGGCTGGGCAGTTTCATGCCACCAACCCCAGCAAAGCTGAGGCCTGGGCTGTAGCGCAGGGTGCTGTTGCGAGGGGACACTGCTGTGGTTTGACATAAAGGGGAGACAGGAATCATTTACGGGAAGCCTCATGTTTCCCATTTAATCTCTGTGCTCTCTGTGTCTCCTTAGCTCCCTGTGAACGTGACCTGCTGTGTCGCCAAAAGCCACACGCTTGTCGCCCAACAGCACCCACTGCGGGATGCTGTTCCTGACATACACGTGAGACTCGTTTCCCAGGTCAGAGGGACAGAAGTGACAATAACCCCTGCCCCTGCTCGAGCTGCACACAGCTTCTTGGCCTGGCTGGGCAAAAGGCATCTGATCTGAAGACCTCTTCCTCACCTCTGCCCCAGGGAGGGGAGGCCAAGTGTAGGGCAATGGAGTGACTTGTCCAAGGTCAACCCATGTCAGAGCCGGGAGCCCTCCACCACTTCCTCGCTCTGACCATGGGACTCCCATCTGGTTTGATTCAGCTGTCAGCCCTGGAGCAGAGAGTGGTGGTAACAAAAGGCTTTTTCAGACATAATCCCACTAAACGGAGACAATCCTGTTATGTTTCCAGGCGACAGGAATTGAGACTTTAGTGCCAGAGTATGAGGACTCTGCCCTAAGGGCTTTGTTTCAGGACTTAACGTCAGGTGATCTCAGGGCCAGCCTGGTCTTTGTGCCCTAGAGCAGCACAGATTAAGCCCTAAACATGTATTTTTAAACTGAGCAAAGCCCAGGAGGTGTGATGCACAATCTGGGATGGGGAGGAAGGACCAGACCAGCATCCCAGTAAGAGGGATTAGTCTGGCCAAGACAATAGCAGCCGTGAATCTCCCAGGGGCACGGCCTGACATGCCAGCTGAGGGCTGGGCTGCCCTCCCCATGCCAGCTACACCAGCCTGCCAAAGTTCAAATGTCTGACAAGCCTCACACTGCAGCTCCTGTATTCCCAGCCCATGTGTCCCCGATCCCCAGCAGAGGCCAGTTAATACCCAATTAACAGGACTCTTTCTAATGAACTGAGCCTTACCCACCAGCCACTCCATTCTTTAATCTCTCCCAGCCGGAGTGCAAGGGCTTGGCAGGTGTCCCTCGGGGCTGGGGTGACGGGGCAGATCTAGCCTGCCAACGCACGGCCGCGTGTCTGACGAGCCCTCGCTGAGCCCCCCTCCCCTGCAACACGATTTACCCCGGGGCAGGCAGCGCACGAAGCCCCGTTTCCACCTTCGGCCCTGCTGCAGGTCGGAGGAGTTCGTCTCTCCCTGTCCCTGGCACCCCGCAGGGCTGGAGCCAGGACCCGTCACCTCCCCGGCCAGGGGGTCCTCCTGAAGTGACTGCATGGCTGTCTTGGCCGGTCCCACTCTGTCCAGGCTGTTCTTCCACACCTGCCTGCCAGAGCCCCCTGCTCTAGCCACGCTCAGCGCGAAGGACTCCGTGCCACCGCACGCGCCCAGGCACCCCCTTTATGGCACTTGGTCTGCAGATGCCCAAGTCAGCAGTCGCTTGTGTCGGGCCCAGGGATGCGAGACAGAACGGACCTCACTTCTGGAGGTATGGCTGGTCCAGAGCCCTCAGCAGACAAAGCAGGACTGGGTGTCTTCAGCTGTTCTTTCTCAGAACACTGGGGAGCCACACAGCCCTGTCTCGTGGGTCCCCTCAGCACCCCAGAGGGCTGGCTCTTGCTGCAGGACCTTTAGAGGTAAGCGGTTCAGGAGTTAACTTGGCTTTGGGAGCATCCGAGTGAAGCTGTTTCTGCTGTACAGGAGCGGCTGCCTCGCTCTACAGGGACTGTCATGCAAACTGGACTTTCCCCTCCATGGTGCTCTCAAAAGCAGAAATCCAAGATACTGTTACAAGCTAGGAAATCCTCCTATACGTCGTATCTCAGTTCCGCCAGCCTCGTCTCCTCTCACAGGAGGCTGCGTGCGTGCAACGCGTCCCAGCGGCGTCAGGCAGAGCAAAGCGGGAAGATGCAGCACAGTGTGGGTGCTGTGGAATTCGGGGTTTGGGCCAGATGAGGCCGTGGGGAAAGAAAGCTGACATCAATAGTAATTCCTGGTGGCTAGGGACATCCCTCGCTTCTCCTGAGCCTCTCTGGCTGCAGGTAGCAGCAGCAGAAGCCAGTGGCGGGTTGTGCTGGAGCCGGTCCTAACCTGAGCACCTGGCCTGCCGTGGAAATGTCTCCCTCAGCCCTGGGAGCCGAGGAAGTCGCTGCGTTCCGAGTGAGAACAACTTTCATTCCCAGACCGACCCCTCCTGCAAGCTGCCCCAAGCCCCACAGACAGCTGTGGGTTTCGATGGTGACTTTGTGGGAGGCCGTACTTAGCACGCCAAAGCGATGTTGTAGCACCTCAAATGATCATTAGAGATGACTCCATCTTCTGTATGCTGGGCTAGCACAGGGCTTATTTCAGCTCAGCTGCGACAGCCAGTGAGTTGAATTTATTTTCCTGGTTGCAGTTCTTGAGTTACTGGATTTAGAAAGCAATGGGTGGGATGAGCCCTGCACAGGATGGAACGTCACTGCGATGCCTCCATCCAGGCTGCCGGGCAGAGCAGGGGACTGCCCTGTGCCGTGCTGGAGCGCACAGGAGAATGGCTTTGAGTTACCCTCCGTGAGTCCTAGTCTGAACTGTTTATCAGAGGAGTTGAGGGGGTGGATTAGGCTCCACAAGGAACCAAACTTCCCATCTCCCCACAGCATGGCAGGAGGCTGCAGGTGGGAGGGGAACCCCTCTGGGGCTCCAGGGTGACAGTGACTCCTGAGTGATGGGCATTTGCCTCTCCTCAGGCCGCGCCGTGGAACGAGTGAGTTCAGATGCCTTTGCCCCATGTAGTAGGAATTAGGATTTGAAAGTCTTGTAGAAACGGAAATATTTACAGTTGTAGTGGGGCTGTCAAGGACGGCAGCTGCTCCTCTCCCCAGCTATGGTGCGGGTGTTGCTGACTTTCCCCCCAGTGCTCCCAGCTGTTTAACTGGTGCTTCTGGGGATGCCAGGGAGGTGCCAAATCTGGGTACAGGGCGAGAGCTGAGTCTCCGAGTCCAACAGATAATCAGGCAGTATCATTGCATTATCGTATTTCTTTCATCTGCAGATCTCGGCATGCTTCACATGTACGAAGGAAGGCTAACGCCGTCCCGGGCAGGGCTGAGATCGCGTTAACCAAGCTTACAAGTGGGGAAGGCAAGGCTGAGAGACGGAATGCATTAGACACTGGCTCCTGTCTCTGTCAGGTGCCTGCAAGAACCTGGGCCAAAAAGGATTTGCTTAAAGCCCCAGAGCAAATCGCTGGAGCAGATCTAGGACTCTGTGCCCCAGCCTCTGGCTGCCTTAGCCATAAAAAAGCTCCGTCCCCCAGACTGGGAGAGGAGACGCTGGGAGAAGAATATCGTCTCCTAAATCGCAGAGCTTCTCCAGATTTTGGGGGAGTTTGTAAGGAACAAACCTTTGAAGTGCTTTCTTGTAAGTATTGGCACAGCCCCAGCAGCTGTGACGTGAGCTGCTGGCAGTCCTGGTGCTGTGACAGTCTCTGGCTTGGTCTGAATTTACGCTGGGGCCCATTGCCTTGATGCTGTGCGGAGCCAGGCAGCTCCTGCTGTGCGACTCCGCTCTTCCCCCAGCCGGGCAGAGGAAGGTTTGAGCTGTTCAGTCATCATTTGCTAGAAGCCACCAACCTAAACCTGAGGAAGCAGACTGGATCCTAAGGGATCACTGCGGAGCAGCAGACAGGATCCTGTGGGATCTGTGCAGACATATTGCCTGAGCAGCTTGCGCAGCTCCCCCCCCTTCGCAGCTCACCGTGTAGAACAGCAGAACGGAGTGTGAAACAGCTTCCCCGCAGACCCCATTAGCCTGAGCTGGCAACTGCCAGCAGAAGGCCGGGCCACGCAGCCCTGGAGAGATGCTGGAGCTACTATGGCGCATCTTGTCAGAGCTTCCCAAAGCCGGGGGGAGCGGCCAACTGCACCTCTTCTGCTCTTGGGCACGGGGCCACCACCTGCCCACTGCTCCCAAGCAAAGCCCTGCTCCGCGGCCTGTGCCTGCCGGAGGGTTCTCGGAAGGGGCAGGCTGCACTGAGAGGGTCCTTCTGCCTCTGGTGAGGTGCGGCTTCTCTCTGCCCTGATTTTCTCCGGGATGAATTTCTCCTGTGCCTCTAATTAAGCTTCCCCTTTGGCTTAGGAGTATGGACAGTGTGAGCATTTGTAAATTAGCCCATGCACCAGACAGGCTTTGTCCAGCTCTCAGACCTGTAATTACTCTGCTCAGCCCCTGGAGATGCGAGGCCTGCTGGAGACGGGCTGAGCAAGGCAAGGTGCGACAGGGACGGCAGCGCTGGGAAACACGGCTGCTGCCGCCCAGCACAGAGAGCGGCTGAAATACAGCCCGAGCCTGCACCAAGCACAGCTCTGTGTGTGCACAGGAAGAAGAACGAACTCTTTCCCGCTCGCACGTCTGGGCTGGGCCGTGGTCAGTGTCCCCTCGCCACGTGTGTCGCAGGCCGGTGCCCTCCCACGGCAAGTGCCGGGCACATTTTCGTGCTGAAGTGCAGGGCATGAGCACTGGGATGTGTTCACAGGAAGCTTTTGGAGAATGTGGCCGTTCTGGGTCTGCTGATTCTTACAAACACACACGCAGGCAGAGGAGCTGCTCTCGTCTGCTGGGCTGTGCCGGACAAGGAGTAAAGAAACTTGTCCCGCTGGGCTTGGCTGGGGAGGCACAGGGAACGCCGAGCCCCGTGACTCCTGCCCAGCAAAGGGAGGTACGGGCAGCCCTGCCCGACGCCCGACAGTCGCGGCCTCGGGCCGGCACGGGAAGGGTGCATCTCTGGGGACGAAGACGCGAGTTGTGTGTTTGCCCTCTCCCCTCTAGGGCAGGGCAGCTGCTGCAAGATCGCTCTTTATGCAAAGATTAAAAGGAAAAAATGCACCTCTCTGAGCTAGCTGCTTTGTCTACGTCTTGAATGATTTTCTGTCACTAGGTATCAAACTGTAGTTGAAAGGATTTCCCGTTGACATTTAGCAGTATTAAATTACAAAATAACCACAAGTCAGCCACTCAGTATGATATAAACAGTGGGATTTGACAGAGATTTTTCTGGCCTTGGGGACCAATTTACTTATTTTTACAGTCCCAACTCCAGTCATCCGCTGGTAATGCACAGCGCCTTTTGGACACCATCTATTTGGAATTAGAGACACATATGGCAGAGTGTAATTACCTATTTATTCTGCTGCTGAATCAGCAAACTGAGGCTAGTTAACATTACAGCTCATAAGCCCCTTTCATAAACATGGGTCAGTGCTGGAACTGGGCAAAATTAATGCAAAAGAAAGAAAGAATTCCTGTCGAAAGAGGAGCCAAAAAAATCAGATGATTTAACAGGGAAAAAATGGACTCTCCATGCTTTCTGCGAGGAAGAAATCTGAGGAACCACAGCCAGGCTTCTGGGAGGAGGGGCCTGGACCATCGCTTATTCCCACTGGTGTAAATCGGGAGTAGCTGTGGAAATGTCTTGCTGAAAGTCTAAAATAAATGAGAGGCAAATCAAGCACATTGGCCAGAGCTCCGGCTCAGCTCCCCGAGGAAACCGGCCGCTGGTCCCAGCTCGGAGCCTCGCGTTCTGCCACCCCACGGGGTCCAGCTCAGGCCTGGTTTTATGCCGGCTTTTGGGCTTGGACTGCGAGTCACACTTGTTTGCACCAGGAATGGATTTGGCCCTCGTCACCAGCTGCGAGGCTGTGGCTGGATGCGCACAGGACCGCCCGAACTGGGGCTCAGCACACCCCCGGCTTCCTGCCCTATTTTCTGCCTCCCCGTGCAGCCCTGCGTGCAGGTTAATAACCAGAGGCAGAAAGTGCTCTGCAACGCTCCGCGAAGCCCAAACGTTTCCTGGTGAGTAAAGGGCAAAGCAGCCACGGTGGGGCAAGCTGCGCAGGCAGGAACGCTGCGGAGCAGCACTGCTGGCCTGACACGCCGCAGGGGTTTCCCCCGCCTGCCAGCCAGCCCCAGAGCCCCGGCCCCGGCCCCCCAGCCGCCCGGGCAGCTGCCGAGTGACGCTGAACGTGGGGCAGGCGAAAGGGTGAACTTCCACCAGTGCCAGCCGCTGCCAGCGAGAAGCCAGGAGCAGCGTCCTGCCCTCCGGGCAGACCAGCCAAGGGGAATCTGCCCAGTGGGTAACTGCATCTCCCAACCCCCAGGGCTGAGTTTCTGGGGAGCCAGACAGGATTTGGGGCCCCTCCTCGTGCTCTCACCCTCTCCATCACCTGCCTCGGCAGAGCCCACTCCTCGGTTCCAGCACGTTTCACTCCACTCCCTCCAAGCAGCCTGCTGTGTGACCATGTGCTTTAAATAAACCAGGGCTTTGCAAAAGAAAAAACCCACCATAAAGGAAAGTCTCCATCAGCAAAAACGGGATGGGAGGAGGCAGGAGAGGGATTTGTGGGAGGGGAGGAAGGTCTGATTCTCTCCCTCCACCAACCCCAGCCTGGGAGCTGGCGTCGGCCTGGGCACTCCGGGCTTCTCCAGCAGCCCAGCAGCCCAGCCGTGCCCTGCCCCGTGTGCCAGCAGGAGCTGCCACCAGTGACATGCCACCCCAGGCGTGATCCGGACCGATGGCAGGGCAGCCCAGCCCTCCAGCCAGGCAGGGAGGCTCTGCACCGGCCTTGGGTCTGCCCAGCGCAGCCTGCCGACATGGCCTTGCAGAGCTCTGTTCCTGTTGGGTGGCACGTGTGCAGGGCTCGGGGGAATCTCAGTGCCGCTCCGCTCTTGACTGCAGGAAAAATGGCTTCTGTCTTCATCCAGGCACCGGCACGTGGGTGTGGGTGCGGGCGTTGCGTCCTTGTTCCTGGGGTTTGCACAGTTACGGTCCCTGGGTAGGAAGCATCGTTACAGCACAGGTCTGTGGGACTGCCCGTGAGCAGGCAGGCACACGACCGGCAATGTCACGGCACACGACCGGGAATGTCACGGCACACGCCTGGGAATGTCACGGCACACGCCTGGGAATGTCACGGCACACGACCGGGAATGTCACGGCACACGACTGGGAATATCACAGCACACGACCGGCAATGTCACGGCACACGCCTGGGAATGTCACGGCACACAACCGGGAATGTCATGGCACACGACCGGGAATATCACAGCACACGCCTGGGAATATCACAGCACACGACCGGGAATGTCACAGCACACGCCTGGGAATGTCACGGCACACGCCTGGGAATGTCACGGCACACGACCGGGAATATCACAGCACACGCCTGGGAATGTCACGGCACACGACTGGGAATGTCACGGCACACGACCGGGAATGTCACGGCACACGACCGGGAATGTCACGCAGCAGAAGGCTGTGTGCCCACCAGCCTGGGGTACGGAGAGGTGTTCTCGGATGAAGTGAAGTTTGCCGTGCTGCAGTGTGAGGTGTGTAGGGCTGCTGGCTGGAGAGTGGGGAGGAGGGCGAGACGAGGCTTGTCAAACAGGGCACGGAGTCAGGACCTGCCGCGGGGTGCAGGACCGGAACGCAGCGCAGGGAAGGGCTGACCGCTCACAGCCCTGCCCAGGGCAGCCGAGGCGATGCTGGGCAGAGGGACGAGGAAAGGCAGACCCTGGCAGGGCAGGGAGGACAGCTGAAGTCCACGGACGTGGAGCTGGGTGTCTGCAAGCGCAGGGCTGAAGGCTCTCTCGCTTTTCTGGTCAGCGCAGTGGATGTGCCGGGCAGTGCCAGCAGTGCAACGCTGCAGGCCCGGAGGGAGCTCGCTCTGCGGCAAGGGCTCGGCAGCAGCTCGGCCGGTCGAGGGCAGGGGAAGGAAGCAGCTTCCTTGGCTCTCCACATGCAGCACAGAGGCACAGCAAAAGCAGGGACCTAAGCTGCCAGCAAACAAGCAAGAGACTGTTCTGGAAAGCACCAGCTAAGGCTGTAGGAACACGTTTCTCCTCCCACTGGCTTTCAAAGCTTTGCAGTGATGAAGCCACACACCACTGCCAGGACTCCTCAGTGAAGCTGCTCTTAGGTGGTTTCCCCGGGGGACAGGGCGAGGTAGGGGACTTCACAATGACTTGAAGCGAGATAGAAGAGGAGGCATTGGTCCCTGTCCCTATGGTCTCCATCCACAGCTGGTCCTCACCTGGGCTTCTCTCTCGCAGGGAGGTTTGCAGGTCCTGGTTTGGGAAGCAGCTGTGAGCTGTGCTCGAGACCGGTGGTGGCACGTCGCGACGCCTGGCCTAGCGGGACGTCTCACCTGGCTCCTGCTATTCCAAAATGGAAAGGAGCCGTTTCAGTCTCCTCCCTCTACATTGAATTTGCCACGGCGGCCAGTCGCTGCCACAAACGGGAGGAGTGAACAGAGTTCCTTGCCTGAGCTTTGAGACCTCGAGGAGCACAGCTGCTGGGGAAGGGGCTGGCACAGCGGGGCAGGCGTGCGACCCCCTGCCTCTGCCCCGACAAACCGGTGGTCTGCGCAGCCGAGGTCCCTGCGCTGCCCAGCACCTTGGTTCCCTCGCTTACAAAACAGGGATGGCGATGAGCAGCTTCACTGCAGGGCTACAAGGGCTGGCATTTATGTCGTGTTTTTAAGCTCTGCAGGAAAAGGCATAGCTGGGAGGTGAGCGTGGGGTCCTGGCGCGGGGTCCTGCCCACGTGCCGTGCCGGCTGGAGCAGGGAGCAGCCCGGAGCAGCGAGCAGCCCGCCGTCGCCTACAGGTGCACGCACTTGTGCTTGTTCTCTTTTCATTTTCACTCTTCAAAGGGCTGGGCATCTTGTCCGAGGGTGTGCGGGGAGCTGGGGTTCGAACGCATTGGCTTTGTGCAGCCTGCACCTGCATCTCGCTTGTGTCTGCAGCCCGTGGGGAAACAGTTTTGTTTTCTTTTTGTTTTTGTTTAAGAGGGGAGGAGAGGGAAGAGAGAAAATGACAAGCGCTCAGGAGGACCAGCTTGGTTCTGGGCCAGGTGCTGCACAGTAGGAGCAACAAAAAATGCCTTCGAGGTAGCTGCTGAAACTGTTCCAGGGAACGTGACTGCAGTCCCCGTGCCTCTCGCTGTGCGGAGGCCTCGTTTGCCTTGGGACCGCAGGCAAGCAGGGAGCGTGCTGGGGGAGCTTCTCTGTGGCTCCTGGCGGGACGTCTCCTGCCAGGTGTGTCTGCAAGACCATCCCAGTTGTAGCTCTGCAGTTGTGGATGCGCCTTGTTTGGTACAAGCAGAAAATAACACAAAATTTCTGCCTTCACACCCCGTGCTCCCTGCAGAGGGAGGGTGTGGAGGAGGAGGAGGGTTAGGCCATAAAGCTGGATGGCAGGACTTGTGTGTCCTTATTCTTCCCTCTGCTGTTATTCACTCTGCTAGCACGGATTTTTTTACTCGCAGCATTAGTTTGTCCGTCTGTAAAACAGAGATGGAAACTACGAGCCTCGCAGGAATATTCTACACCCTTCAGCTGGAGTTTGTCTCTTCGGAATTCTCATTTACCTGCCTCTTCCCCCCAGCCCTGTATATTTTTCTCTCTCCATGATTTCAGATAGACTCCCATAAATCTTGTTCCAGGCCTAAATTAAACGACTGTTTAGAAGTCAAATCCCATCTGTGGCATGCCCTGTGACCTGGCAGTCTTCCTTTCCATCGCTTAAAGCTGGCAGCGTCCCAGGGTCTCAGGGAAGTTCTGCAGAAGGATTGTCGGGCTATTGGGATTTAGTTTAGATCAGTATTTCCATCCCCAAAACCTGTTTTTGGGGGAAGGGAGAGAAGAAAGCAGTTTGATGCAGAGTTTTAAGTTGGCTGTGTAAAGTCCATACACTTAAAATACAAAGTGATCTGGTTTATATCTGAATTTGTTGGATCCTCTTAAAGGCTGTGGAAACTTCAACACCAGAAGCCCTGGTTTTCCCCCACTTGCTGTTCCTTGGTCTGTGCTCTGTGGGCGAAACGCCCTGCGCCCCGAGCGGGCAGCGGGCGCTGGGCCCTGCCCCGCTGGCAGTGGCTGCGTGGGGCTGCAGGCGGCGAAGCTGCTGTGAAAAGGCTGATTTTTACCTCAAGTGAGCGTTTTTGCTTAATTTAATACTAGCACTTTGCAGTGCCTGAGCACTGCACAAAATGTACCTAATGAGTGCGGAGGAACAAAAATAACAACAGGAAGTCGTTACAAAAGCAGCAGCAGCAGCCGTGCTCTGCACCGCGGCAGGATCAGGCCCGGCGTAGGAAAGGAGCCGCAGACGGGGTGCCAGCAGCGTCCCCGGGGAGGGAGACGGAGCTGGGAGCCACTCCAGGACTTTTCCATGGGAATTCAGCAAGACCTATTTTCTGACGAAGTCGAAGCTGGCAGGACGTGTAGCCGAGCCAAGGAGTTCACTCCAGAACGTGGTGATTTTTAATAAAGTCACAATTGCTGCTCTGTGCTAAATGAGTCATTTTAAAGTCAGCCCCTCATAAAACAATCCCTTCTCAGATACTGCTTCCTTCTATGCAGGTTTCACCAGCACAGCATACTTTTATGGCATAAACACTACCTTGACTTACATTCCTGCCGAACAGTGACTGCTTGTTCTCACCGATTTCCCAACAGCGAAACCCCGGCCGCGCACAGCACCAGCGAGCAAGGTGCTTGTGGCGAGGGGCGGCTGAATTTCACAGCCAGACCCCAGGGTATGGTGACAAGTGCCTGGGCGTGTGGATGTGACACAGCCCCTGCCGGGCCCAGCAGGGACCCCTGGCCCCCGGCCGGGCGGGCTGAGGGACCGAGCCCCCCCGGCCGGGCGAGCGGCTGGCTGGGCAGAGGCGGCCGGCGGGCTGCTCTCCTCGGCAAGGATGCCCGTTCGGTCCCCTTCCAGCCCACTGCTTGTTCACAAACTTTTGTGAGACTGAAATCTGTGTTGGAGCCTTCTTCAGCTGCCTGCCAAGTTACATGAAATTATTTAAAGTTGGCCAGTGAGTTAAAAAGATGGGGGGGAGGAGGTGGGGGGAGACAACAGATGGAGGGTGTGAATGCAGAAGTCCTGCGTCCTTAGGCAACCAGGCTTAAAGCATTCAGAGAACCGAGGAGGTCTCTGATCCAGAAACCCCTTTGTTCCCAGGCACTAATCTACCCAAACCAAGCAAGCTGTTGAGGCGCAGGATGATTTCGTTTGCTTGATGTTGTTTATTTGCTTTTTGAGGACGTGTGGGCCGAAATCGTGTCTGAGAATATGGCGTGTCTCGCGTCATTCGACTGCGGATCGCAACCTTGTAAAGCCGCTTTTCTCTGAAACACACAGCGTGAGTGTTTGTAACCTGAATGCCCTGGTGAGGACTCATCTGGAGTACTGTGTCCAGTTCTGGGCTCCCCAGTTCAAGAAGGATGAAGAGCTACTGGAGAGAGTCCAGCGGAGGGCTACAAGGATGGTGAGGGGACTGGAGCATCTCCACTACGAGGAGAGGTTGAGGGAACTGGGCTTGTTCAGCCTGAAGAAGAGAAGGCTGCGAGGGGACCTTAGAAATGCCTACAAATATCTGAAGGGTGGGTGTCAGGAGGATGGGGCCAAGCTCTTTTCAGTGGTGCCCAGTGACAGGACAAGGGGCAATGGGCACAAACTGAGGCACAGGAAGTTCCGTCTGAACATGAGGAGGAACTTCTTCCCTCTGAGGGTGACGGAGCCCTGGCCCAGGCTGCCCAGGGAGGCTGTGGAGTCTCCTTCTCTGGAGATATTCAAGCCCCGCCTGGACAAGGTCCTGTGCAGCCTGCTCTGGGTGACCCTGCTTGGGCAGGGGGGTTGGACTAGATGACCCACAGAGGTTCCTTCCAACCCCTACTATTCTGTGATTCTGTGATTCTGTGATTCTGTGAATGCAAACTGCCAAACACACGTTCGCAGAACTCTGGTATTTTTGTTTAATATGTATATATTTTCTTTTACAATTCGGACCTAATGAAAAACATGTGGTTTGTGCTGAGTAAAAGGAATAATAGAACTTTGTGCCGGCTGTGCCAGTTCCTGCTGGGCATTGCTGACCGCGTGGGCTCTCTCGCTGCCTTGTGACTCCAGATACTGCAGCGTAACCTGAACGCGTTCCCCATCCCCACCCAAACCTGAACGTGGTGGTTTTCAAAACGCTGTTGTCTTGGCAACCTTGCAGATCCCGTCTGGGCATTTGGCTGAAACCAGTGGAGTAAAAGCACGTTTCGAGTGTTTTCCCCGGCCTCTGGCACCACACCTGGCTGCGACCCTGCGTTCTTCCCAACCCTTGGCTGCTCCAGTTGTCTCTGCTCTTGGTTCTGCCGGCGAGGGCACCGCTGTGGTACCTCGCCGTTTCCTTCCTGCTTCCAGGAAAGCCCCAGGTCTGCCCAGCCTCTGAACCAGGGGCACCGAAACATTTTTGTTCTGTGGTTATTCTCAACCGAGAACTGCAAACCGTGCGGACAGAGATGCTTCGCGGGCTCTCCGGAGAGCTGAGTCAGCACTTTCAACTTCCTGAGTGACACAGACTCAAGAGGGCATGAAACAGGGCTGCTGTTTTAGAAACGGCACCAAAACCCTACAAATGCAGAAAACTGCTCAAAGAAATGTAAATTTGAACGAGTGCCATTGAAACACATATAGAAAAATCCTTCATTGTGAATGTAAATTTAAACAAAATCGTCTGCCTCCTGCCTTCCCCCACAAAGGAAACCTGCTGCCTTTTCCCTAGGAGAGTGTTTTACCAAGCTCATATGAAACTCTTCTTACAACATCCCTTTGTCTCTCTTGGAATCTGACCAAGAATTATAAGCCTTTAAAGAGAGCTTTTTGCTTGTTCAGGCCCAAAGGGAGTAGCTGGGTATAAATAATAGATTGGCCTCTACTGTTTCCAGGGTTTCTGTTCTGCTGCTCCTCACCGCCGCAACCTGGGGAAGGTGTGGCAGTGCCTGCAGCAGCCAGAGGGCCGTTATCGGCTGTCCCTCGCAGGCACACGATGATAAAGTGAGGAACAGCTGACGGCACCAGAGCTGGTATGTGCTGCCCAGCGGACGTGACGTTCCAATTTTAGAAAACTACAACTGGGGAGACTGGCTCACTGGCTGGACCTTGCTGCTGTTTTCCATACAGGGAGCCTTGGGAGAGCAATGTCTTATCTGTCCAGCCTACTCAGCAATAACAGCCCCTCATCCAGGCAGCTGATGGTTAACAGTTCATACCTTTGGAGCATACACCTAGCTAAGGAAAAATGCTGGGGATTTGCAATATACAGCCAGGCAACACAGACTCCTTGTTTTTCCAAGGTGAACAGCTCTGCCACGTCAGCCTGGAAAGCCACAGTTGTCCTTCGTTTTCAGTTTTGCCAGTGTTGCATCTTCCAGCTCTCACTTGCACGTGAGCATCAGTGTTGCAACCACGGTGGTCCAAGCGGTCCTGCTTCTCGCCCGCCCCGCTCCACCCATCCCTGCGTTTCTTCTCATCTTGTGCCCTCTAAGCTATTAAAAAACAGCTCCACACCTTTCCTAAAATATACCCTTCACGGTCCTCTCTTCTCCCTGACTGTCACATTCTGCCTTGAATTGTCAGGTTTGACACTGGCGATCCGGCAGCATCCCAGTCCCCACCCACCTCTTTCTCCATTGTAGTGGTTTGCAAGGAAGGGAGTTCGGGGCTGTCAGATATTCCCAGAAGGAAAGTCTTGTATTTGTCTCCTGGCAAGCAGAATTAGGAACCTGAGCAAGAGTACACAGGCTTCTGCTCTCTGCTACTCCTCGCTTACCTTCTTGGTCTCTCTGGGCAGATTAAGGCTTTTGTGCTGTTTTTACCAAGGTCAGCGATCTATTCTTTTGTATTCACTGTACTCCACTCAATTAGTTGAGGGCATTTAACATGGATTTTTCATATTTGCATCACAAATTCTAAATGATCCATGAAAAGCAGCTGTTCAGAAACTTCTGAATTCATTATCCCCAGTGTCTTGGAGTCAAGAAACTTTGCTAGCCATCTGACTGAGGCCCTGTGTAGTCAATATGATGGGAAACTGTCAGTCATTTTTAGTCTGCATTGAAGAAATAATTTCCATTTTACATTCTCTACAACCTCTTCTTCGCCTGACTTGCTATTTACCAACAGCTGTGTCATCAGATCAGTAGCTGAAGACCTGGGTAGCAGCAACCCCGAGGACTTCCAGTGTTGGCATGGTCATACGCAGTGGTGCTATATGCCATAAAAACCATTTCAGTCTCATTCCTTCTCTCTTCCTCTAAAGGGAACACACTTTAGATCTGAGCTGGATTTTTTTACTTTGCAACATAGCATTCCTTGGTCTTGTTTGCCGACTCTTTTAGAAAGACCCAGGACCTTGACAAGACAACATGGTGATGAGAATAAAGGACTAGAAGAAAAAAACCCCTGCCTTTCATGACAGACCTTGATGCCATGGCCTGGAATAATAGGGATGAGTTTAAACTTTGGAACGTTTCAGCAGAAGATTTTAAGGATTGCTTTCCAAGTCAAACAGGAACTGCAGGAAGCAGGGGAAATGCAGAACACAGAGCACGCAGGTTTCTCTTCCCTAAACAAGCAACAGTGGGCTCTCCAGTGAGTGCTCTGGGCTTTCATTCATTTGGGGTTCAGCTTCCTTCTGTTTTTAAGGTCCAATACTTAACGAAAGGAAAATTCATAATCTTCTAACCCGAGCTGTATTTGTGATATCAGCTCCCCTAGCTTCGCTTCATCATTGACAAGCTCAGATGGAGGCTATGGAGCAGGACTCCACCACATCGCAGTGAGCCATGGCCATCCTTTCACATTGTCACTTTATTTTCTACATCCTTTACTTTGTGCCAGTGGTTTGTTTTCTACAGGCCTTACCACAAAAGGCACCCGAGATCATTTCCTAGTGACAGCCTTCATGTTCTCCTGTCCAGGCGTTGCACAGTACACATTCTCCAGCCAGCTAGTCATGCCTTTTCCCTGAACTCTAGCTCCTGCTTATGCAGCCCTTCTACATCTTCTTGCTGTGCATCTCCATGTCCAGCTGACAGCACAACTCACCTGAGCGCGCTGGGGCAGCGCAGCCCACGCGTGCCCTCCCCTCGGCCACCCAGCCCTCCCAGACACACGGGGGTGTCCCGTGAGGATACAGCTGGGGACAGCTTTTTAAGCACCGGGTGACCCTTCTGTCTCACACACACGTGTGCAAACACCACGCCAAAAATCACATGCCCAGAGCTCTCATCGGCCCTTCTGCGTTTTCCACCCCGCCAGCTTCTCAGCGGCCGTTGCGTTCTGTCGTGCAGAAGCAGCGTGGTGAGAGCCCGAGGCTGGTCTCGCTTTCTCCTCTCCTTCCTTCCTTGCTTGCTTCTCCTGGCTGGGGGTGACTGGCTGAACACAGCTGTTGATTGCTTTTGTTTCCACATCTCATCAGCTTTCTTTCCCTGGCATTAGGCAGCTCAGCACAAGCACTCCAGGTGGGATGAGCCCAGCTCAGTGCCCTCCTCCCACCCTCGGCTGCTCCGATTGCTAATGAACTGCAAACAACCATGTTCCTCATGTTCAACCTTCACCCTGCCTGATGCATCCATAATCTAAATATAGGCCGTAATTATTCCACCGGCGTCTGTAGACCCATTGACAGAACTGACAGTGGCAGAGGTCGGGAGACCCTTTGCACCTTTAATATATTCTTTTAACCAGTTCCATGCCACTGACGGTTACAGTCTCCCTAACATCCAGTAAATGTCTAGGATTTGTCCTTTGACTGTTCCAGATCTGTTTGTTCCTTAGTCCTCTCAGTTCCTGTGCCGCCAAACCGCGGGCTGATTATTTTTTCCCCTCTAATTGGGACACTTTGTCTGTTTATCTGGTTGTGCAATCAAAACGTGAACTCCGAGTGCTCTTTTCAAGGCAATGACCTGCATCTCGCCCAGATGCGAATCCCAGTGCCTGAGAAGTGAGTGCAGGAATCGATCTCCTGGCCAAGGCGCTCTTTCCAGGCTGGAATACCCTGGAAGCAGAGGCACTGACTTTCCATATTATTATTTTTATGGCCCTATGGAACAAACAGTGGAATACGGTGCTGTGTGAGTGAATAGCGGGGGGAGAAACTAATCTGTGCTGTAAGTAATTTGATCGCAAATCATTTAGAGAATGTAAATTGTAGGGGAGAGATGTCACTCCTGGCAGGAGGTCGTCTGTGTCACCTGTCAGACAGTCCCCAGTGGCGATCATGAAAATTTCTTTGTGGGATTAGTAATAAATAAACATAATGCTCTGCATTTCTGCAGCACCTTTCACTGGAGGGACAGAAAGCACTTGAACATTGAGAACTATACTATGCAATTATTTTAACTTCCTTTCAAAATATTATTTTAAAGGTCAATTTTGTCATTTGTTTCCTGGGATCATAAAACGGTATTAAATTTAAACTTCATGATTTCCACCTCTGCTCATTTTGAGGTAAAGTATAATCTCCATTTTACATCTTGACAAATTAAAGGAAGTGGCAAGTCATTAGTTCTGAGACATGTGTTAAGTAGTTGTAGTGCAGTAGCTCTTAGAGGGAGTTACAGTGGTCAGGAGTCCCATGTGCTGCCACAAAGGACAAACGTTTTGTCCCACAGAGTTCATAGTTTAGTTCAAAACTAAGAAAAGCAGTAGAAGAGAAAGGAGGAGGTTGGGGAAGACCAACTGTGACTGCTTTGGTCTCCTGTAAGCATGTATCACGTGGGACATGAAGTTACAACCATAAAATGTCAGTGCTGTCGTTCAGTGTGTGGTGATGTATTGCTGCACTTCTAACGCATTGGATCCTGGCTGCGCACCTCGGTATCCGCATCGCCAGAGCTGTTCATAAGCTAGAGGAATACATGGAAAAGGTGAAGGAAAGGTGGAAGAGCTGTTGACATTGTATGATCCCTGCCTGTTATGCTAACCAAGCTTGCCTCATTTTTCATTTGCATTCTTTTGTCTCTGCGTATCCATATGGTTAGTCTGAAATGTAAAACTCCTCTGCAAGCTTTCTCTGGGCAGGGGTCTTCTTATCTCCTGTGTTTTTTGCACAACACCAAGCACAGTTTGGGTTCTGACTTATGAGTAGAAGACCTACGATGTTACTAATCTGTCCTGCTCCCATTGAAGTTTATAGCAAAATTTATCCCATTTTCTCTAGCTGTGAAATTGTATAGCATTGGTACTACCAACAGATCTTAGAAGTGAAGCAGAGAATAAATCACAAAAGATAAGTATTACCCAGAAGAGGTTCTTCAGAAACCAGCGCCCGTGAAAGGGGGCTGAGAGAGGGAAGGTGCATGCATGCAGCCTCTGGCAGGGTCACACTCGTAACATCTGGCTGTGAAAGCTGGGGAGCTCTGCCAGCTCCTTTCGAATAACAGGCCGTGCTCACGGAGCCCCAGCGTAACCGCGCATTCCTGCGAAACTCGCCCGGAACACTTGGAAGGGGTCGCGAGGAGGAATGTCAGGGAGAGCAGGGGAAGGGCCTAGGACTGTTCGCGCCAGAGCTGCTCAGCCTGGCTTCGATTGCTTTGCTCCTTTTCCTCCTCTTCTCCTTTTCTTCTTTTCTCTTTTCTTTTCTTTTCTTTTCTTTTCTTTTCTTTTCTTTTCTTTTCTTTTCTTTTCTTTTCTTTTCTTTTCTTTTCTTTTCTTTTCTTTTCTTTTCTTTTCTTTTCTTTTCTTTTCTTTTCTTTTCTTTTCTTTTCTTTTCTTTTCTTTTCTTTTCTTTTCTCTTTCATTTCTCTTTCATTTCCTTTTGCTTTCCTTTTCCTTTTCCTTTTCCTGTTCCTTTTCCTTTTCCTTTTCCTTTTCCTTTTCCTTTTCCTGTTCCTGTTCCTGTTCCTTTATTCCCCTTCCCTTTCCCCTACCCCTTGCTTCCTTTTCCTCTTAAGAAATTCACTCATGGAACCGTAAGAAAGCAAGTCTCTGAAAAAAAAAGAGAACTCCAGCATGGCTGAGTGAGGAAAGGCATTTGAGTCTCACTAACGACCAGAGACACTATATAAACAGGGACCAACTGAACACAGTTCATTAAGAAAAGAGGGGACACAGAGCAGTAAAACCTGTGCTTTTTCTAACTCAGTAACGAAGCAGTTAGTTAGAATAGTATATCTTTACTATCAGTTTAACATCTGGTTTGAGTTCACACCTGAGCCCAAGCTCTCCAGTTATCCGCACTGCCCGTGTTTCAGTGTGCTCTATGGCTCCAGCCCAGGGAGCCACCATCAAACCCTGCCCAGAGAAGCAAGAGGGAGGCAACCAGTTTGAATTAAACTGCTTCATGCTCCAGCACAAATGGCAGTGTAAGCTGTCACACAGGTAGTGTGGCACGCAGCTTAGAGCTCAAACAGCAATAGAACAGCACTTCGGATTTTTATTGCTCCATATGCGGTGTGCCCAGTCATGCTTCTCAAAGTGAGCCTGAGGTACCTGCTGGCGTAGTACAGACGCTTCTGCCAACAGGATGGGTAAGAGAAGAAACCTTGTGCAACAGTGGGATGTGTCAGAGAAAGTACTGAAGCAACAGGCCTCTGTCTTCCTGTGCTCTGTGCCACACAGCCTGTTTCACATTTGTGACCCTCTGACCATGGGAGGCTGGATAATTTTCCAATCCCACAAGGTCTCCTGCCAACCCTCCGAGTTACTCCTCACTGAGATGTCTGTGCGACTCCTTGTCCCTCTCACGTGGATCTGCGCTGGGTCTAGCCACAGCGCAGCGAAGGTGCAGGACGCGGCTCTTCCCACCACTGTCCTTCCTCCTCTCTGCCCTGTTGCTGGAGTCTCTCAGGGTGGTGGCAGCAGCGGCGACCTCCTGGCCTGTGTCTGGTGATGTGAAGTTTCGAGATTTGTTTCTCCTTTGACCTGCTCACACGTTGTCCTTCCTTCCACTGACACAGAGACTGCTTCTCACAGCGCAGTGTGGCTCCTGGTTGTCCAGCCTGCTGCCGTGTCGGCAAGGCAGCCACACCGGCGTTTCACCAGTCGCTACAACCTTCCAGTAGTGATGAAGGACTTCTAAGGAGCAGGCGCTGCAGCTAGGGATTACCTTTTTGTGTGGCTTTCTCTTTGAAATCTAACCCAAGGAAACCTTTCCCTGCTTGGCATTATTTGTCCTATCTGCTTTTCTCCTTGTGTATTATGAAGTTCCCAAAAGAGGACCGTGGGAGATGCTGGCTGCAGGGGAGATCACAGTGACCACACGCTGTCAAGAGCTGAGCTGCCAGAAGAGCCAGGGATTTGTGAGCAGGCAGAGGGGGGTGCAGAGGCTGCAGAGACCCCAAAAGGGAGGATGTGCTGGCTTTGGAGCGGAGGGGAAGTTACATGAACAGAGCTGCAGAAAGGAAAATGCATGAGTCAATATTCATCCATATATTCATGATCTGTAGGCTTGAGTGCTGTCAGGCTCATTATCTAGGCATGACCTTAAAAACTGCAGTTGATTGAGAACACGGCAGCCCATCTGCTTGGCAACACAGGCTGCTGGGGGCCTCACCCCAGCCCTCCGCTCCCTGCACTACTTCTCTGTTCTTTGTTTGAATACAAATTCAAGGGCACAGGCTTCATCTCCAAATCATTTGCTAGGGGCTGAGACAAGGCATCCATAACTCCTTCTCCCTCAAGAGCACAGCGAAGGAATCCGTGGGTGCAGCACACCCAGCTTACTCTGTGTCCCAGCTCCAGCTCTATACAGCAAACTTCCTCCTCCTCCCTCTCTCCCTGACATAAGCAGCGACCACAAGCCTGTGTGCCTGAAAACTCCAGCTGCCACTTGCCCTTCCCAGAAGCAACAGAGAGAGCCACCCCCCAGGCCCTGCTAGGCGACGCGGAGATCATGCCACGAGCTCTCCTTGGCGTTCGGGGTGGTGGCCGGTGCCACCCGACCCAGGCAGGGACGGCCCAGCAGCACGGGTGTAGCGAGGAGCGTGCGCTGTGCGCGACGCCGCGCGGAGGGGCTCTGCTGGGGGGAACCCCCTCTCCCGGGCTGTCCTCTCCACATGGCAGAATGAGCAAATTCGTGAAGGAAAACTCCCAGGTTCCTGCCCTGCTAGCAGGGGACAACAGGCCTCTCCTAGTTTTTCTCTATCGCCCTGCCCTGTTTCCCGCTGACCAAAGAAATGAGTGAGAACTGTCCGCTGCCACTTAATCATTTCAAATACACAACCAGCAGCAAAGAGGAAGCAATGTTAAATTTTCTGTCCACGTGAAAAATTCTTCTGCTCCTTCCTCCAGACACCTTCCTGAGCCTGCTTTCTAGCATCCCTTCTTCTTTAAAAGAAAGCGTGTCTTTCTTCTAAGCAATTAAACTCTCTAAAAAAAGGACATTTTCTCCATCATACTTTCCCATCTCCCCTTTCCTGGATGGCAATCACATCCTCCAGATCTCACGCTGTGAAGGATATTCTGCCACCGGTCACATCTGGTTCCCTGATGAGATCCGCAGGCGGCTGGGCTGGAGCGCTCGCTGGGTCACGTGGCGGCTCTAGGTTGCCTTATCTGCCTGAAGACCAGCGCTTTTTGATCTCCTGTGATTCTATTGCTCTCTTTTTGCAGCACTCTTACCAGTTTGAGACTAAACTGCCGCACAAATGCTCATGAGATCAATCTACAGATCTTAAATATGGTAAAAAAGAGGTGTTTCTCTGAGCAATCTGTTGGAGAGATTTTGTACTGACTTTTCGACTAGTTCCACACTGGTATGCATTCCTTTAGCATTAATGCTTCCTCTGGGACTCGAACCTTGCAGAAATCTGAGAAGCGAGCGTGCAGGCTGCAGACGCTCCACGAAAGCCAGCCCGCATGTGGAGCGTGTGTGCAGGGGACGCGCGGCCGCGATGGCTGTGGAAAGGGACGTTCGCAGCCTCGCTTCTCGAGCTGCTGCTGGGAAATGGAATCTCGGTAAACCCTGCCCTTCGCACTCGAGGAAGAAGGCTTTGGGCTTTTTATTCTGAGAATAACTTCTAGCAGAAGTCTCCTCAGCGTGTGCTATTAAGAATGGAAAATAACAAATAAGTCAATAGGCATATATTAACTCAGTGAGGCCAGGATTTTATCGATAATGGACTGAGGATGAAGGATACAGTGACAGTTGCATTTAGCACTCAGAATAAGGTAAATCAATCAAATTGACTGTATGCTGATTTAAAATCCTCAAAGATTTGGGTCAAGATCATTCTAGTTTTCCCGAAACAGACTTGTTACTGGGAATCTCCACACCTGCAAGTAATATAGAAATTTTCCTGTTTAATTTTCTCCGCCTCCGCTGATATTGTGTGCTTACTCGCTGCGCTCGGTCCTGTTTGAACGATGAAAATAAAGTGGCCTCGCTAGCCATGGGTCAGCACGCAAACATTTGGGCTGTAAATAATGAGGAGGTGGTGGTTGCTCTACGACTATGTGAGCATTAGCCATAAAGCCTTTAGAGGCATAAAAGACTATTTCCTCATATTTTAGGTTAAAAATTAAGTTATTTAAAATACTTCTATTTATGTAGTTCTCCATTCCTTACAGGCTGATCTTCAGGCTTATACTGGCTGCTCAGAGTTCCTTCTGACAGTTGTATCAGTGGGATTTCAGGTATTATAGATTAAAATGCACATCAGCCCATCTTTGAACTGTGTAAAATAATTAAACTGATTAAATGAAAATGGTTAGCCGAGATTTGTGAACGGTGCAACCTTCATTTGGACGGCTGTGTGTACACCACACTTCTGACAGCTCCGGAGGCTCGGTCCAGGGCCGCAGAGCCCACCCTCGCCATCCCCGGGCACAGCCCGCCGTGCTCAGGGGGCCGCAGAGCCCACCCTCGCCATCCCCGGGCACAGCCCGCCGTGCTCAGGGGCCGTGTCGCTGCGCAGGGACGCGAGCGGCGTCAAACACACCCGCGTGAGCCAGGCCGCAGGGCCCGTCCGTGGCTGAGCTGACAGGGATCGAAACAAGGCAGAAGCAAAGGAAACCTCTTCCGAAAGGTCTCACTTTGGTGGTTGTTTAAAAGAAAATTTCACACAGAACCGTAGCATAGACTATGAAAGAAAGTCTATTTTTGTCAAGACTTAATTGAGGAAATGTAATTTTCTTTCCTAACCCAATTGCTGTTCATAATCTGAAGTAATTCTGTCTGGTCTGTCTAATTTAGCAATGAAAAACCTGGATCTTGAAGCTGTGCAGAAGAATGTAGCAGATTTTTTAAAACAGCTTTTCTGAATAGAAAGATGGTAATTTATGGCAGCGTAACAAAAGATCTTTTCTATGGTCGTTGTTTTGATGTAAAACACTGAAGTTCTTACACCTCAATCCACCGACACTCTCTTTTTAAGAGAAAGAAATGCATTTTTGCAAATGGTACATCAACAGACCTTGGGAAAATTGAGTTTGGAGAAAAAAATTGAATTCATTTTGTTTCTCTAAGCACTTTCCCATGTTTCAGATTCTGTACTGATAGATTGATGATATGATTTGCTTTAAAACCAGGTGGCCCCTTAGTTTCCATCTGTTGTGTCTATTGCTCTGTCTCTGGTGAGAAGCACTGCATAGCTGTGCAGGCATCTGCACCCTGGAGAGAAAACTCTTTACGCTATCAGAAATGCTCGGGAGGGAGAATCTAGTTTTACAGGATCTTAAATGTGAGACGTATCAGAAACTTGAGCCCCTGGAAGGATCATGTTTATACTCACCCAAACTGAATGCGCTGAATTTATATTAGATTTGTGTAAACAACTTTAGAACAAACCCAAAACCTAGTGACATTTGCAGAAGAAACAGTCCCAATCTTACACCACCACCTGAATGTCCCACAGACGTTTGCTGCGGTTTCGTGTCCCCGGATGCCAGCGGCGGCCCTGCTTTGGCAAGAAGGTTTGCCTGAAAGCAGGGGTTGTGGTGGATGCACGATGCCGTCTGAGCGAAGGCCTGCCGTGATGTGTTTTATGCTTACAAATATCTGCAGGGTGGGGGTCAGGAGGATGGGGCCAGACTCTTTCCAGCGGTGCCCAGCGACAGGACAAGGGGCAACGGGCACAAACTGAAGCAGAGGAAGCTCTAGCTGAACCCGAGGAAGAACTTCTTCCCTCTGAGGGTGATGGAGCCCTGGCCCAGGCTGCCCAGGGAGGCTGTGGAGTCTCCTTCTCTGGAGATATTCAAGACCCACCTGGACGCGGTGCTGTGCAGCCTGCTGTAGGTGACCCTGCTTGGGCAGGGGGTTGGGCTGGGTGACCCCCAGAGGTCCCTGCCAACCCCCACCATTCTGTGATTCTGTGATTCTGTTTCAGGCTCTGCAAAACAGAGACTTCCTTCGGAGCTTAAACTACATGAGCAGAGTCTGCTGGAAAAAGTGACTGGTTGGAACCAAGGCGCCTGCGGCCGCCCGCTCCCCACAGCCCGGCCGTAGGTGTAGGTGATGCAATCAGGCACGAGGGACGAGACGCGGTGGCCGGGCGTCACGCCCCACGCGGGCTGCAGGCATTTCCCTGAAAGTTGGATGTTCACGAACGCGCCGCACAGAACGGGGCCCGTCCCCGCCGCTCCCGGGGCGTGCAGGTGACACGTGCTGGGTGCTGTTGGGCAGGGCGTCGTGGTGTCCCGCCGTCCTCCCGAGACGGCTGCCAGCAGCAGCAGGACACCTGAAGGAACGTGGAAGCACGAACAGGCCAAGGCACGGGACGTGCGGGGTGGGACGGCCAGTCCGGTCCCGAAGAACGGGGCTCCCTGTGCGCGCGGTTTCGTCCTGGCGTTGATCCTAACGAACCGGGCTGACGAACTCCCTCCCTCACAGAATCACAGAATCACAGAATGGTCGGGGTTGGAAGGGACCTCTGTGGGTCACCCAGTCCAACCCCCCTGCCGAAGCAGGGTCACCTACAGCAGGCTGCACAGGACCTTGTCCAGGCGGGTCTTGACTATCTCCAGAGAAGGAGATATTCATGATACTCCCTGGTACCTGCCCTTCCCGCCCCAGCTGAGGTGGCAGCCATCGGTCCGCACCAGCTCCTCACGGCGACGCAGCCACTCCTGCTCAGAGGACTGATTTTAAAGATCCTCCGCGTTGTTTTTAACTGGCAAAGGGCTGCGTGGAAGTGAAGGTGACACCAGCGAGAGGAGCTGGCGCTGGCGTGTGCGGAACCGCTCCGAGTCACGCCGGCATCAGCGCGTTCTGCTGCGACAGCACCAGGGGCTTCCCAGTGGCACCAGCAAACCCCATCCGATGGAGCCAGGCCTGGGGAGCGGACACAGCCTGAGCTGCTGCCCCGCGCTGCTGCCCCGCGCCTCGCCCGGTTCAGGCGCCCATTCCGGGGAGCCCCGCGGCGGTTTCCAGGGCGGGGGGTCCCGCGGGCACTTCTCCCGGCAGCCGGGACGCGGGGAAGCGCCGTTGGCTGGGGGCGGGGAGGCCGCGGCGGCGGAGGGGGGGGGGGCTTCGCCCGCGCTCTGCTCCGCGGGGCCCGCCGCGCCCGCACCGCCGGACCGGGGGGAAAAATAAAAAAAAGCCCAACCCCAACCCCCCCGCACGCCGCGGGGAGCGGGAGCGGCCCCGGCCCCGGCGGTGCGGGCAGCTCCGCCGCGCGGCGCCGCCTCCCGCCCGGCCCAGCCTGCGTGGCAGCCGGCGGGGCGCGCGCCCCAGTGGCGGCGGGCAGCGCGTGCGCGCGGGCGGCGGGCGCGCGCGGGCGAAGTTGTCTGCGGGACGCGGCGCCGCTCGCTCGCTCGCTGCGGGGCTGTCGGGGCCGCCGCCTGACGCGCACCCCGCACCCCCCGGGACCGGGCTCCGCCGCCTCGCCGGCCGCAGGTGAGCACCGCAGGGCCCCGCCGCGGGCCGCGCTCGGGCCGTGCCGGGGGTGTGCCCGCCGCGGGCCCCTCAGGCGGGGCTGCCGCCCCTCCGCCGCCCCCCCCCCCCCCGGCAGCCGCGGGTCGAGCGAGGGGCGGCGGGGGGGGGGGGCCGAGCGGCGTGCGGGCAGCCGTCCCGGTGCGGGCCGCGGCGCCTCGTGGCCTTCCGTCCCGCCGGAGCCGCCGGCCCCGGGCCGACACGTGCCCGGGCGGGGGTGGGAGGCGAGCGGGAACGGCGCGGGAGCGGTGAGGGCGGGCGGGTCGCCCCCCGCTCCCGCTCGGAGGTGCGGTCCGGTGGCGGCGGGGTTTGAGCGGAGTCACAGCCCGGCTGCGTGGTGCGGGGCCGTCCCTGCGCGCCGGCGGCCGCACGCGTGGGCCCCTGCGAGCGCCCGGCCCCGCCGGAGGGCCCGGGCTGGGCCCGGGCTGGGCTTCCCGGCGCGCCGCCGGCCTGAGGCCTCCCGCGACGCCGCTCCCTGCTGCCCGCCCCGGCCCGCAGCGCCCGGCCTTCCCCTCGCCCCCCCCCCCCCCCCCCCCCGGGGTCTCCAGAGGGACAGCGCTGCGGGGTTGCTGCTGCGGGAGCACGTGTCGGAGCCGGACTGTGAGGTTCCGGGCGTGCGTGCGTGTGTGTCCCGGCCTCTCTCCCTCCGAAGCGTGGGCTGTGGTGGGTTTCCGAGCCCCGCCGGCCTGTGGGGAGTCTCTGCCGGGGGGGGCTGCCCGTGGCGTTGGTGCGGGGTGAGGAGTTCGGCAGGAAACTCTGCAGCCGTTGGAGGTCCAGGGGTGCCGGTTCCTGACACGTTGTGACTGTCCCGCTGTCATTTCTGCGTCTCCTTTAAAAGTTCATTTTTTTGTGAATCATTGTAAACAGCTGTTTAACTTCTGCAGCGTTTCTACACTTTTTGCATTTTGAGACATCTCTTGCGTTGAGTCAAACTCTTGCCACGGTTACGTTTTGCCTGTCGACGTTCTGTGTGACAGGTTCTGTTAAGCAACAGCAGGGAAAAAAAAAAAAAAGGAACTTCTTTCCTCTAAGTGCTGCTGCCCCTGTTTGCTATGGCTCTGCGCCTCAGAGACCTCAAGAAAATGGGGCCTGGAGGAACTTTTGTTGTGGCAGTAAAAGAGCATCTTCTGTGGGAAGTGAGATTTCTAGGCGCAGCGCGAGTGGCTGCTGTCACCCCGAAGGAGCTGCCAGAGCGGAATCAGCCCTTTGGTTCCTCAACACCTGCGCCGTGTACTGCACTTCTGCTTGTTTCGTCTGCCCTCCTTCCTCTGGAACGCCGATTCTTGACAAATGCATGTTTTACGAGAGAGGATGTGTGGTTTGAATACAAGTTTTACTATTCCTTTTCAAATTCTTCGGCATGCATTTTGTTGGGAGAAAAGCAGGTGAAGATGAATAACTTGGACTCCAAGCCCACACTGGGAAGCAGGGTTTTTTGTAGTACTTGCCTTCTGTGATCTTACCCAGAAAGTTTCATGTCAATGTATAATACTTAAATGTACATTGAAAATCTGGACCCTGCACTGGCTTTTCTCATTTCTCATAATAATCGAGGCTGTATTGGAGAAAATAGTGGGAGATTCTGAGATTTTTCTTACATGCTTTTTGACTTTATTCAAACCTACCTGTTGGTCTGAAGGCCTTTTTCAATGGCTTTGCAGAGTTTCTTTCATACTGAATGATCTATTAATGATTGTTTACTCAGAGAAAAATGAATTGATTTTTCTTTGTTGGGAATGGGAGCCAGGAGTAACCTGTGTGGGTTTCTCTCCTGCTCTGCCTCCGCTTCCTTAGCCTTAAAATGGTGGTAGTTACCAACAAGTCTGCATCCTGCGCAGCTTCAGAACACGCTTTCTAGATGTGTAGAAGACAAATTAGTGGAGGTACTTTAGCATCTTTTCCTACTTCCTGGTGCCAAATATATTTAACCTCAAGGCTACGAAAAATGTATACGCAACAGCCAACATGGCAGTACAGACTAGTGGGGCAGGCGGCAGGAATCAAATGTATTCATTCTGAGTTTAGAGCAAGAAAATTGACTGTACGTTGCTGGTGGAGCGGAGGAAGTACCAGGGGAAGGTTTCAAAAGCGAAATGATGAAGGTGGGCATCGGTATGACCTCTGGGGCGCGACTGCTGCGCTGTCCTGAATGAAGGCCTAGTTGGGATACAGTCCTTGCGGAGATGAGTTTCGTAGCTCAACTTACATTTTAGTTTTTGTCGTTCTAATTTGCTTTCCTCAGATGTTCTTGTTACAGAAGAGGTTGTTCATGGTGATCTCCAGCAAATGAGAACAATAAATACATGGAACCTCGTTTTAGAAGTTAGGCTCATCTTTGCCATTGAATGGACAAGTTTTTAATGGCAGCTTCCTCAGTACTACTGCAGGGAAACGCTCATCTGGACGGACAGTGGCCAGGATGCTCTGTGTGGTTCGAGCGTGGAATTCTGGTTAAAGGAGTCGTGAATAGCCCTTCTGCCTGTGACGCGCTCGTTTGTCAACTCACTTAACCAGTCTGTTTTACCTTTTATGGGAATGATGGTGACTAATTTAGTGTACACCTACCCAGGTGCTTGACGGGGCCCTTTGTAGCAAATGGTGTGATATACGTCTTATTATCCAGTGTAAATGATAGAAAAACATTCTTGCGATTTTGAAAGCAAGCAGTAAATATTCGCACGGTTGAAATACAGTTTGCGGTTGCCTGGATGCCACTCATTACTGAAGACCCTGAAAATGTGGCTTTTTGGCAAGAAAATGGTGACCCACTCTGCTACTGGTTACAGGGCAGGCATGGCGGCAGGGAGCTCCCATGCGTCCGTGCCCCGCTCGGTGGGCTGGACAAAATGGCCTTTCCCAGTGTGGAATCGTGTGGAAGTCACAGGTTGTCGAGTGGACAGAATTGACACTTTGTCTTGTTAAAGGCAGAGGCCTTCAAAAGAGTTTCTGCTGTTACTGAGTCCTGGTAACGCTGTGTTTATTATGCCCGCTCTTCCCTTTGTAAAGCTTTAGTACAAGCACCTGCACGTACTCAGCAAGTTCCATGTGCTTTTTCATCAGTAGGTCGCTTAAGTGCCCTAGAAGACAACTATGGTCATCTGAAAGCTGCGGGTAACAGAATCGGAAGATTGGGTACGTCTCGGCGTCACGCAGAGTCCCTGCGCGGCCGAGCTCACGCCAGACAGCTCGGTGCCACCAAACTGGCCGGTTTCCCTCGCGCGCTCCGTTCCCTGGTGCCAGGGCTGGCGTGCTGAGCAGTGGTGAGTTGGCTCAGCCGAGTAGATTGGTGTCAAACTGAGGAACCAAAACAGGAGGAGGGGAAAAAACAAAAAAAGTTTGATTAAAGAAGAGAGTTGAACTGCTTTACTCTTTGTGGCTGTGGAAAGGGCACTTTGTGTTTTCCCTCGCCGTGTCCTTGCCGTTTCCCCGCGGGGAGCTGGGACGGGGGGACCGGGGTGTGCGCCGGGGAAGGCAGCCTGGACCCCGCTGGCCTGGTGCCCGCCGGGGAGCGGAGTCTGTTGGCGGCAGAGCACGCTGGACGTGGTGTGAGGTGATAAATAGGTCCCTTCCGCTACCGAATTCCACTGCTTCACTGCGGAGCTCCGTCTCGAAAAGGAGGAAGAAAAATAGTATCTAGGAGATCGAAGAAGAATGTCTTCAAACCGAGAGGTAATGTTGGCCCAGACAATATATATATATTTTTTTTTTTTTTTTTGTAAGAACAAAACCAGAAGCCAGAAGATTTGCATGCAATATCTAGATTTCAGAACTGACTTCAAAATCATAGCTTTTTTTCCCAGGTGGTTGAAATTGCTGCAGTACATCTAAATTACATAGAAAATTAAGCTGTATAAAATACTTGTATAAAATGTCTGACGGGTTTGGGGGGGTGTGTGTGTGTGGAGGTGTGAGTGTTCGTTCTGAAAGCCAGGCTGGAAGCTGCCGTCTTTGGCTGAAATGCGGGAGAGGGAGAACTCAGGTTCTGTGTTGGCAAAGTGGGCAGTTCCAGAGCTTCTAAGCTGAGTTTTGTTTAAAAACAGAAAACCACAGGGAGTTGTTTTTAACAGTGGTTCAAATGCAGCAGTCTGTAAAGCTGTCAAAGCTTTTTATGGGTAGATAGCTCTTTTTCTGTCTTGGCTTATTTTTTATATGCATATTGGATTGGACCAAGATTACTTCAAGTTCTAACCTGTGCTAAGTATTTAAACATCTGGACTTGCTGTGAGCGCCGTAGCTGTACGTGCACGAGAAGTCTCTTTGATTGTTTTTTAATATATTTTAATATTTTAATATTTCAGGTTTTTTAAATTATGCAATTAAAACAGTATATTTAACTTCCAGTGTTTAGTTGTATGATATGGCTTATCACATGGCATGGTGCAATAAATTGCAAATAATTTTACGGTGTCAGTACAATTAAAGAAATTAAATTTCTGAAGTGTTTACTTCAGCTTGGTGCTACTTTAAGTGTCTGCTATCATAGATTCCAGGCAGCGAACAGCTGTCTGTCACAGATGGGAGAGGAAAAAAAAACTTCCCCTTAGCTTCTTACTTCTAAAAAGCTTTCCACATAAACCCAGCAGTAATGTAATACAACCTTTTAGTCAAATTTGAGTTTCCTGTTACCCATTGAAGTGACCCAACAGCAGACTCTATCTATTTGAAACCAAATGGTGTTAAGTGAATGAGACTCTAGGAATTTTGTACTCCGGAGCATTCTTGAAACCTCACAAATGCTTGTTTAGCAGTCAGAATGTGTTATTTATTACATCTCAAAGGAAGAAAAAAAAAAAAAGACTTGCAGGTAGTTTATGAATTACTTCTTTAGTCTGCTGTGTTTCGGCAAGAGAAGGTCGTGTTGTCTGGCCTGTTCTTGTACTGTGTTTTACACAACAAATCAGGCAGATTAGAAACTGTCCAGGAAACATGTAGAAAAATCTGTGTTTTTAACAGAGTCCCAGTGCAATGCAGTCTGAAGAAGAGCAGGTGTGAAAGGCGTAATGATTTTTGTTCGAGTGAAGTGTTTTCTGCTAAAATCTCAAGATGGTAGAAATGGGCTTTGTGCACAGAACTGCGTAAACTTCGTTTTAGATTGGAAATTGCATAGGCAGTTTCACTGGGCTATGAGCTAGTACGCCGTGGCAATTATGAAACCTATTAAAATAGTTATGACATGTCTGATCACAAAATGCGGGAGATGGTAAGATTATTCTTTCTAAATTAAAATATTGCTGCTGCTGGCATAAAGCTTCTTCCCTTATGGTTGTTTCCTCACTTTTTTTTTTTTCCCCCCTGGACTATTGACAGGTATATCTACAATCCCTAGGCACTTCTGAAAGTTTTTGTGTTTGTTTGCTTTGAGTAACTTGGGTCTCCAGTTCTGGACTCCAACCTTTGTATGTGCTTCACATGATGACTCAAAGCGGGGGCCAAGCCCTCTCCTGCCTTTGGACGGAACCCTGGGCACCCACCCTGGCAGATCAATGCGTTTGCTTTTTAAGAAGGCAGTTTATTTTGTTGTTTTATCAAAGTATTGACTGGTTTTGGTGGCAATTTCAAGCAGTTAAAGCTGTTCTGATTTCTCTGTCAAGGAGCTGGCAGGTACAGTGGTCCATGCGCGTTTCAGTTCACTGTGTCTTTAAACGTGGCTGCACCTCTGGACTGATTTATCTCAGTATAATGTGTAATATGTGCTTTTTTTTTTAATTCAGTGGATGGATTGTTTGTGTAACATCAGCTGGGAATTGTGTTGAAATGCTTTTTTTTCCAAGTGTGGAGAGGCTGCTGAGGCTGTTCCAGAACCCCTCTTGGAAACGAGCCTTCGGGTTAGGGGGAAGAGATGGTTCCCGATGGCAGAACGACAGTGAGGTGTGGGAGTGCTCCCTGGCACATTTCAGGCAAAGCGAGTTGGGTGAGCTTAGACCTCTTATAAACCAACCGAACTGCGGAATCGAGGGCAATAAACCCGAGTGTGGCATTGCTAGAGAAAAGGGCAGAGATTCCCCTTTGAGGAGGGCGGTGATAATGTCTCGCGCTGCCACAGCTATTTACAAAATGAATGGCTGTCATCAGCCTGGCTGGTGTGTCCCCAGATATGCGTTTCAGCATTGCCAGGAGACAGCTGAGGGACCTTCCTGAGGAGGTCTCAGTGTCCTGTTTCAACGCAGCACCCCACCTTCCAGGCCCGAAACACCCCTCGGTATTTGATCTGGGGTGGGATTCCCCGGGACTGGTTACGCTGGCGGCGTGGGGGCCGCTTCTGCCATCGCACCCCCTCCGTGCGCTGTACCCGGGTGAATCATCGTCGCCTCACCTACTGCGCTAGGATTGCAGGGGTCAGAAAGCGAGCTGATAAGGGCCGTGCCCCGGCGCCCGGCCCGGGCTGCTGACAGAGCAGGTGCTGCCCCGCGCCCCGGGCAGGGCTGGCAGGGCTCTCGCTCTGCGGAGCTCGGTGACAGACGCTGCTCTCCGGTTACTTCGCTCGTTCCGTCTTCGAGAAGCCCACTTGCCGTGAGGCAGCAAACATCCACCGGCCTGTTGAAAACTCATGGCGTGCGTGAAGCGGGGCTTTGAGTCTGTGCTGACAGGAAGAACGGGGGCTGGATGGTTGGGATCGCTCCCCCTCGGAGCCGGGGTGCGGGGGGTAGCACAGCCCGCGCTGTCGGCCGTACCCGCTGCTCGGCCGTGCCCGCTTCCGAGGCGGCCGCTCTCCTGCGCTCAGGTGGCTCAAGGATGATACAGTTCCAGTTTTTCCTCTTTTCGGAGAGGCAACTGTCGTCTTTGACTTGGGAGAGTAACTTTTTTCTTAGCCTAGTGATTTTTAAACTGTGGAGTTGGAGATCAAAATCGCTGCAGATGGTGCAATGATTGGGGCATGTTGACCCATAGAATGGATGGCAGCTTCACAGTGGCTTCGATATGATTCCTTTCGGGAATTTCAGTTTAAGTCCCTGTCCTGCTCCTAACTTTGTGGGCACTTCTCTCTGCCGTCCTGAAAAGGAGTGGGTTTTCGCCTTGTCAGCACATTTTGTTTCTTGCATAGGAACACTCTGCATGTCCAGCCTGTCTTGGGGAGTTTGTCGTGGGTTCTGGTTCTTGGGGCATACGTGTGTTATTGCAGTGAGGAGGTGGGAAGAAGAGCTGTAGGTATTTTGAGGTTCCTTTCCTCCAAGAGTAGGGACTCGGGGCAGAATACACATCAACAAACATGGACAGAAAAATTCCCTCTCTTTCATTCATGGAAGTTCTGACAGCATGAAAGAATGAGAGCAGTATTTCATTAGCTTTTTTGTCCCGATAATGTTAAACTGGAGCAAACCCCCCCGGACAACCTTGAAAAGGTTTTTAAAAACATATGGAAGTCTTCCAGAGAAGCAAGGGAGCCACAACTGTGTGTGCCTGTTCGTTACCCTTTAATCAGTTGGGAAATCTAAGTGGTGACTTTCAGCTGTCACTGTATTAAGAACCAGTGCTGCCTTTTGTGGCAGTCTGTATATACTGAACTCGGTACTATGTAGTAAATATTCTTGCTGTGTTTTCATAATCATTCTACTTAAGAGTAAGTGCTTCTTGGGTGGGTATTACAAATCTGTTAATCTTTATGGTATTTATAGGGTAATTTTTAACTCTCTTGAGCTCCTTACTTCCTTGCGGGTCAATTACTCAATTTGTAACATTATGTCAGTTGTAAGAACTTTACCATCCAAGGGTAAACAGTGTTGGGTATGGTTCTTTACCTGTGTTTGCTCTTAGTTCTTTGTATATTGAGGTATGCAATAACTTACTCTGTGGCTTATTTATTGGGATTTCTTTTAGTCTCCCTGGTTTGTACTTTAAAGTGACTATGATGACTTATTTTAGCTGTTGTGCTTCATCACTAATGCAGGCAGAGGGAAAACTTGCAGCAGCGCTCTCTGAAGAAAAGACCGTTAGTCAAGTTGCAGCTACTTAAGTCAAAATTGCTGCAAATAGTGATCAGTTTCATCAATAGAAAATCAAAAATATTTAAACACTAAGTCAGACATGTGGCCATGTGGTGAGCACACAGCTCTCCAGGGGAGGCTTTGGCTCTGCGGTAGGGAGGGATAGCTGGCTTGATTTGATGTGCTCGCCGTAGCTGTCCGTGTTAAAGTGGAAATCTGCTCCGACTCTGGGGTTTCACTTGGCCTGTGGAAAGAGAGAATAAAGTCATCAGCTTTTCGGCTCGAAATTGCCTTTCCCCTTGCAGCTTTTGGTACCGTCAGCATTACCACAGCAGTGCGACCTGATGGCAGTGATCCTGGGGTAGCAAAGGGACGTGCCCTCTTTCCGTGGCATCTTACCCGCTGGGAAGGAGCGTGCAGCTGTAGGGTGGGAGAGGGGTACGTGAGGTAAAAAAACCTGCGAGTGTCTTGGAAACCCTGCGTTTTGGGAACGTCCCTGATGGCTCACGCTGCCGCTAGCTCTTGGATACAGTAGAGTGGTAGGAGACTTTCTGGAAGGTCTAAGGCACATAAGGCCAGAGATGCTAAATAGTCTAGTGCTGAAGTCTCTTCCTTTTGTTACCTGGGAGCGCCGAGGTAGAACCTACCGGCTTTTTTTCTTTCGTGCTTCACTGTTGTATATTTTCAAGATGAAGATTCTGCTGCAAAAGCAGCTTGCAGTATCTATGACGGCTTTTAGAGAATCTAATAAGTCCCTGAAGGAGCCCGTGTTCTAGTTGCACTTTTCTTTCTTCCCAGGGGTAAACCGTGACTCATTCTCGTGAACAAACAGACCTTGTAGCATTTCTGGTGTAACGTACTGTGCATTGTCGCTCTCGATGCAGTGCATGTTGTTTGCAAAGATTCAGCCAGGGTTTTTTTGGAGTTGGTTGTCTTGTAAGCACATCATGCTATGGTGTTCCCGTTTAGGGTTTTTTTTTCCATAAACCCCCTCAGTATTCTGTTTACTTACGGATTAGAAGAATGTCACAGGGTAGTGAAGGAAACCAGAACTTTATTTTCAGAATAGGAAGGTCAAATGTTTACTGCCTCAGCATCGTTCATTCTGTCAATAAAAAGGCAATGAAAAACAGCATTTCAGCACTGCTTCGGCCATCCTCTCCGAGACACCTTATTCACAGCTAGGCACACCTTTTGGAGTATTTGGTTTTACATTTTGTTAAAGGCAGCTGTGTATGGAAGCTTTGTGCTGGTGTCTTCTCTCCTGCAGAGCATGGCTGTGACACGGGTTTCCGAGGTCCCCTCCTGCTTCTTGTCAGCTTTATTTTGGCGTTTGTGGGACTGGCAGGAGAAGCTGGCAGTGCCTTTCCTCCTGGTGGGTGAGAAGTTGGTCAGCTAGAAAAGCTGAAGTGGAAGGGAAACCTGGCTTGGCAGGAGAGGAGAGCGTTGTACGTGTTTTTAAGCAACCTGTTTGCATGTGGTGCTCCAAAGGAGCTAAAGTTTGAAATGAATCATTCCTCACGAGTCTGATAAGACTTTGCTGAAGTTGCGTGTTATCTTTACTGTTGTTCGTCTGAAATTGGGGACAGCTGAGTGCCAGCTTGCTCATTTTTTTTTTTAGTGACATGCATGGCACTGAGGAGTTTGGTAAAAGCAGCTAGATGATGTGGGGAACATAGTTTCCCTTTGGAGACTGTCTCTAATATGTTATAGAGGACCATATTTAAATTTATATCTATGCTTACGTCGTCAGGCAGCAGTAATAACCAGGGTGGCTTTGTTCCTGCATCCAGTGTGTGGTGGTAAATCCCCTCCAGACTCAGCTGCTGTTGTCCATGGTTTCTCCTTCATGCTGTTACCATAGCGTGAGATACTGGTGCTTGCAGGTATGTGGCTGCACGTTTTGCTGAGAGCGTGGGGCAGTTATGTGCTTCCATGGACCAACTATCGTTTTACTAACAGGCTTCTGGCTTGGTTTGGACTGTAAGCTCTTCAGGGAGTGAGTCACCGTGCAGTGGAGCTGGAGGCACTAGCTGCTGTGACAAATCAACTCTCCTTACCATCTCCCAAGCTTCAAAGGTTGGGTTTGGCCTCTAGAACTGGATGGCACAGTCCTGCCTCTGCCTTCCTGCACCGAGGGCTCACGGTTCTGGGACTTTGGTTCACCTCTCTCTTGCGTTGGTTTGATCTGAGATAGTCCACATCTGTCAACCAACTGGTAAATGTTGCAAATTCATTGATAAATATTTTCTAGTTATCTAAATACCTTGTTTTTCTTCTGCGTGTTCCCCTTTCCACACGTACTCTTTTAAAACAAGTTGTTATGCAGCTGGTGGTTGTAGTGTGGGATCCCTGTCCACTCACAGCAGTGTGTGCTACCGAACCGACTTTGGTGTCTGTGTGGAAGCCTTGCCCACACACTCCTCTTGCTTTCCAAATGTCCGTAAGTCCCTGCAGGATCCTGGCATCGCTGTGGTGATCCACCTTCATTTTGTGAGACTGTCTAGGGGTTAAAGCAGAGAGTGTGGAGCCAGGACAGGCATGTTTTGTCCCCATCTTTGACTCCAGTCAAATCTGGACACTTCATACAGCAATGCGTGTTATTTCCAAATAAGTTGCTACATCAGGATTCATTGATGTTTTTCTACTAGCTCTTCAAGCTGGTTTGTTTTACATTAGGTCAATTCGATCCTTTGCTGTCACTGCTCTATAATTTCTATTTTTCTGCTTTTGCAGTTGCTTTGCTGTGTTGCTTGCTGCTGCGCTGGTCAGGGATAGCTGCACGTGGATTTTGCTGGACTTCAAAGATTATTTTTATTGAGGAGTAGTGTGTTATTCACAGATATTAATAAGGTGTCAACATAATTTGCATTGATATGAGTAAACCATGGTGTGGCTTATTTTGAAATACTGTAAATATTTCTGTTTCTTTTCTGAAACAGACCTTTGTGTTTGTGCAGGTAGCTGATGGTAAACAGTTGTCTTTGAATGCTGATGAACTGGTCCATGGTAGATATTTTCAGCTGTGTTCTGCATAATTGCTCTTCAAAACTGGTAATTTGAGATGGTTGGAAAATTGCATTTTACTTAGTTCATGGATTGCTGAAAGCGAATTTGTGTTCTGTGCCTCAGCTGGACTTTTTTGTTTCTTTCTTTTAATTGCATTAGCACTTTAACCCGACGTACTTCTCCTCCTGGCTGAGGCTGCTAGGTGGGGGTCTGGGGGTGGGTAGAACAGATGCCGCATTGTGAAAACACGACGTAAAGGCCTTTGCAAACGTCTGTTCATTCTTTGGTTTCATGCTCTCTGGCACAAGTGCTTTTTTTTGTTATTATCTGAAGGACTGCGTAGCATCTGCAAAACAACTTTGAGATGGACCTCAGTTTTAGGGGGAAGGAAAGACCGGGGCAGGGCAAGTTTTATTTGCTCTGCCGATGTCTTGTACCTGTGTGGTGGGAAAGTGCCCGGTCTCCGATCAGCGCCTGGCTGTGGAGCTGGGAATGTCTGACAGGCACCTTGTGGTGTGCAGCAGAGAGTTTTCAGACAAGAAGCTGGAAGTGAAGCTGTGGAGCTGTTGTCTTGGTAAGTAAAGGGCAATTTTTATAGGTCCCTGAAATAGGTGAATTTCTGCTCTAACAGCATAGTATTAATCTGAGATCAATGCAGTGCCCTGGCAGGGCGGGCAGGGTAGAAGATTTTTGTTTGCGTGAGTAAGTTTATGTTTTTTTAACAATCTGATACTACTGAGTTTATGGTTCAACACTGAAACTTATTAGAATAATAGATAATTATTACATAGAGGGCAGAATATAGTGTGAAATGTGATTTGTCTCTTACACAGAGCTTGCACATTTAGATGCAATTCTCTTGAAAGGTTAATTCCCAGTTTCTCTTCAGAACATTCTGTGCAAGCCTTTCTGTAAGGAAAAAAAAATTGGACCCAATTTAAATAGACAAGTCTTGTGAATCCTGAAAGAATTTGGGCATTTAGCCCAGGAAAGGGAGAGTTCTCCGCAAGAACTTCATTAACCCTGTCTGTCATCAAAAGAAGTAATAGACCTAGCTCCACAGACTTTACAAAGAACAGATCTTTTTTGTTTTACCCCACAGCCCTGATCTGCAAGGCACTGGTGAACGAATCTTGTTCTTGGAGGAGAACTGTGCCTGTGTGGGAAAGGAGGTGGAGATGTGTTACAGACAGTGGTGTAAAAGTGTGGATGTGAACTCAGGAGCTGCCTTGGTTTTTGGGGAAGTGGTGCCCTTCGTTCCAGATACTCAGGAACATGTAGGGAAGCTGACTATTGTATTTAGTCTAGATAAGACACCTTATAGCAATATGGATAATACAGTCTTATTTAGCATATTTTGGGGTGGAAAAAATACAAACGTATTTCTAACGTAGCTATTTTTGTAAGTGAAAAATGTTAAACCCTTTTACACGGGAAAGAGTTTCTGCTTCCGTTTGGCCGTGACTTGCAGGATCCAGATGCTGTGGAAGCTCTTCCTGCAGTGCTGGCATCTGGCTGCTTGGAAGTTTTGCGTAGGGTTTTATGAGACGGCTTTGAAGTTGCCTTTGGATTTGAATCGTATGAATCTTTAGGTTGGCCGGGCTGCATAATTCTCGGCATCATTTCCTCTCACTTCTGATTATGAGAAAAGATAAATACTTCAAGCTGCTGTTCTGATGTTTTGAAGTTGGGTGTACATATATTTATATCTTCCTCCGTTCCTTTCGCTTGTATTTGAGACAGAGATGTTGGCTATTAAAGGCTCAAATTAACAGCTCTAAACTGCATGAGCAGAGTGGTTACAGCAGGCTTCGTGGATTTTGAGCCCTTCTGACATCGCCTTGCCCTTGTACTTTGGTCTGCCTAAGCTTTCCTTAAACATCTGAAAATTACAGCAGTGTTTCAGAAGTGTCTTTGTGAAGTGTGCTTAATATTTGTCAAGTGCATGGAAGTGTGGTAATTAAAAGGTGTTTATCAGTGCCGAGAGGTGTTTCTAATCACATATGTATATATGTATTTATAGAAAACTTTGCTAGGACTTAAGGTCATAAGTTTATTAAGCTTTCTGAGAAGACCAGGCTGACCAGTTCCCGCATTTGGGTTTTGGGGTGTAGCAGCAGAGCTTATTTAAATTTTTTTTTGGTACTTTGGATGGTACTTCTGTTTTTGTCTTGCTGGCTGAAGATGATCTGCTTGCTTCTGCTCTTGCTTGAGATGACTGGTTGCTAAAGGTCTGTTGATAGGAACAGGCTGTGGAAGTAGTTTGGATTCTGAGGTGTGTGTGGTAGAAACTGATGTTGGTGGTTGGCTTAAATTGGATTTTTTCACCATAGGCTGGGAACAGTGTCCCCTACTACTTGGTTTTTGGCTCTTCTTTTTTACAAGGGCTCTTTAGATGTTGATCGAGGGTGGAAACTGTTTGTATTTCACAGGTAAACTGTCAACTCGCTGTAAGTACAGTAAGTTTGGTTCCTTCTGTGCAGAGAGCTGGTTGTTCCCTGGGTGCGGAAGGGAGAGCACACAGCCGGCGTGATAACGAAGTTGACATTACTGCTACAGACAGTGTGCGTTTCATAGCTGTATGTGATGTTACTTATTTCAGTTATGATTTAATGATGTGAAAATGTCTGGCAGTTTCTGTGAATGTATACGTTATGAATACATTTCCAGCCTATATTTAATCTTTCCTTCATCAGAAATGAATGAATTCTGAGAAGGATAACAGAAATGTTCTTAAATAATTTGGCTTCAGGCTTGAAAGCTTTATTGCATTATAAATTAAAAGATGAGCATGTTTTTGCATGCTTAGTAAGCAATACAGTAAAATTCCAGGTAGATTTAGTATTTGTTTATTTTTACCGTGTTTCGTTAGCACCAGTAGTGGCCTGAGAGGTCTGTCTCTAATGTTTCAAAGGTTGTGAAAATGAATACAGTGGCTACTTTTGGAAAGTGGAAAATGGCAACTAGAAGAATAAAAATTAAGTATGTTGGCTTCTTACTTTATCTGAAACATACAGAAGTGAAAACTAGTTGGGGAAGAATGCAAGCGCTGTTGCTGTAGTGTGCTGGCAGTGTTGTCTCTGCAGAGGAGCTGTTGTCGCTGTGAATGCTGCTGACTGCTCTCCATCCGCAATTTGGGATGTGAACATGTATTTGATGTTTACCTACATTTTACACAAACATTTTACTAGATATTTACATGTGGTGTTGCACTAGGAAATTCCGGGCAGTGAAGTGAGAGGTGGGAATAGTCCAGTTAGGCTGGTGAAAAGGAACATTTACCTTATCACGTTGATTACTTAGTCATAACCATAAATCACCAAGTACTCTTGGCACTGATCCTAGGACTGTTTGCAGGAGCCGTGTGAAACCATCCCTTGTCACGGGTGGATTGAGCTACATAGCAGCTAAAGTGTATTCAGAAGACTTTTAGAAACAATGAAGTCTTTTGATTTGGGACCAAGTTCTAGGAAGTTGGTACTACAACGTGGGAGGAAAAAACCCAACCCTTAACTCAAAGAAAACCTTTTTAAACCAAAATCAGAAGTAAGCTAACTACCTTCCTGGTTGATGGTGAGAACTGGTGAAAGTAATGGGCGTACAAAATGTTCTATCAAAAGTATTGCCTAAACTCAAGCAGCATCTTCAGGCCTAGTAATACAGTCGGGAGGGGACACTGCTGTGTCAGGCCTTGCAGGTTGCAAGTCGTTTTACTAGAGTTGTTCCACAACTAGAATACAGAGTGTTTGAAATGATGATCTTGCTTAAAATGGGAATATGGACCTGAGCTGGATGTGGAGAGTGATTTGAGAGAGAGTGGGATTTTTGACACACATACTTAATTATTGGCAGGAAGCATTGTATTGGCGTCTACAGTGAGATGGCTCTAAATAGCTTTAAATAGTTGACTTAATGTCATTTTTCTTCTAGATAGGGAGCAGTGAATTACAGTATCTGTCATAGCATTTGTTTAATGAATATCAGCTGTTGACATACTATGAAAAAGCTGTAGGGCTTTTCAGCCATTTGACTGAAACCTCAGTCAGTGGCTGTTGGGTCCTTGAGAAGCCAGCACTCTGTTACTGGCTGTTGAAGGTCTAGGTTGCACAAAGTCTGAACAAAAGGTCTGCACAAAGTCTGAGCACAAACCCATCTGCACTTGCTGTCAGGGCAGTTCCAAAGCTCGTAACATGGAAGCTGTGGTTAAAACACTGTTCTTCTGCCCAGTTTGTTACAAAGATCCCCATCCTTTTTAGGGGTTTCTGAAGTGCGGGTACAGTTTTCACTGAGGGCTGTGACTTGGTTTCTGCATTTTGGTTGGGCAGCAGCTACTTGTAAAACTTGGAATACATAAATATATTTTTGTATTTTCTGATTGTGAGGTCAATTCCATAGTTTGGATATTTGTAAATTGTATTGATAGGAGTTATTTAAGGTTGGATGAGGATATGCTTCTGGAATTTTTCATTTAACAGATGTATATTTTTGAAATTCAAACAAATGTTGAGGTAGAAAACACAGCTGGGGTCGTTGTACTTAAAAACACTGATAAAGAAAATTTTACTTTGAAACACAGCTGTTGTCTTTAACTGCATTTGATGACTGATGCTTGTATTATTTCTAGCACTAGATCCAGCTAGACTCCTTGAAGCTTCCCTGGTATTAAAGGCTGGGAAAGTTGAGTTTTGCCAGTTTTCATTTGGCCGTCAGAGCTTATGTCAATGAGGATGAGTAAAATTGTATTAGATAATATATTAGCATTTTAGTCATGGGTGGCATTACTAAGTCTGACAAAGTCTTGTGTAACTGAGCGCATTGTTCACGCATCCAAATATTTTGTGCATTCTTGGGCTTTGCAGGTGCACATACCTCATGCCGTGTTACGCTGGCGTGTGTGTATCTGTAGATACCGTCTCATCTTGATGCTAAGACTAAAATTTTGAAACTCTTTGCTGGTGGTGTGTCTGCACTCCGTTTAACTTTCCTGCCTGAATTGCGGCGTTGCGGTCTGGAGCTGCTGGGAAGACAAACCCGCAGCCCCGGCTCTGCGGGCAGCGTCGCCGTCGCAGCGCCGGCCGGGCGGCGCCTGGGCAGCTCTTCCTGAGCAAGTTCTCCTGCACTGTGTTATTTAGCTCTGCTCTTGCAGCACTCTCCTGTCTCGTGCATTTCAGTGGCGTTCCTCACGTTTCCGTAACATTCACGCTCTTTTTTCTGCTTCAGTGTTGGCAGGTGTGTATTTCACATTAACATGAGGGGTTTTTTGGATGTTAGACTGCGATTTGCTTATGGTAATTTCCAGTCATCATAAGGTGACTGCTGAGAGAGATGAGCAAAGAGGAAAAAATTGTCAAGCATTTACAGTAAATACTCCCTGCTTTTGGAAACGCTGTCAGAAGTTTAATTGTTAGGTTCAAGTAAGTTTGTCATGTGCCAGACAGAATCAGTCTGCTGTAATGAACGGGTTACGCACTTCACCAGCAAAAAGGGAGAGTGAGAAAGCAAGGGATGCTCAGGATTTCCTGTCACCTTGCACCGCAGAAGGAACGGGGTAGGCTTTTTAACCTAGCCTGTAATTAGGTTTTGCATGGAAGCATATATTACTGCGCTTCCTTTGCCAAAGCTCTTCAGTGTGATGGATGAGATTTAAAGGTTGATCTGACTAAATTGCATTGAGAATACTAACGACAAAGATATTTCTGTTGTGAACTATTCCTACCAGACATCATAGCTGTGACAGAAACGATGTAAGATAATGGACAATAAAAGTCACTCGAAAATAATACTCTCCGAGGAATGGACTGCCTTCCCCGCAGCACGTACCCTGAACCGCAGCGATAATGTCATCGTAAGCCAAGATCATCATTTAAATATATAGGTAATCTCATATAGTATCCTGACAGATTTATTTTATGAGCAAGCAAGAGGAAGAATATTATTGGACAGTAGAGAGGAAGAAAGTGTTCCCGATGTGGTGGTGTGTTTATTCTGTAAAATAGTTTGCATTGCTCCAGTCTGGGGGGAGCCTGCGGTGAGCGGCGTGCGGGTGGCTCAGGGAGGTGGGGGAGCCGGGGCTCCCTGCGGCAGCGCGCCCGCTGCGCCCGTCGCCGGCTGACCTGGGAGCCCGGCCTCTGTGCGCTGGTGGGTTTTACTCACTGGTAATCTCAATTCTGTGTACCTGTACAAAGATGGAAATTTGTGCAGTAGTTGAAGTAACACGCTGGACTGTCTTTAAACAACTCGTGGGTTTCTGGAACTGCATGCGACTTCCCTTTTTGTGTTGTTCTACACAAGGTAGCCAAGCAGAGCTGCTTGCCTCCCCTCCCAAGTCCCTGTGTAGTGGGAGGACGTAACGGATGTGGCAACCGAGTGGAAAAGCAGATGTATGTATATGTATCTCACATGATATGTGAGGGCATTGGAGCAGGGCAGAGCTACAGAAAGCCCTGTGACGTTTCCAGGAAGGGCACAGCTGCCCCCGCTTCCCAGCCAGGAACGCTGAGACTCCTCGAGATGGAGCCGTGTCCCTTCTGCGGTAGGAAGGGCTGCACAAGTGGAAAACCTCGCCATTTATTCTGCAGAATACTTGTTGTGGCGGTACGAGGGAAAGCTGGCCTTGCTGTGACTCGCTCTGCCTTGACAAAGCTGTCTCCAAGACGCGTTATGGGAAGAGCTGCTCTGCGCAGTGCCAGCCCTTGCTGTGTCCCCGGCCGTGGGGGGCCGGTTTAGCGGTGGCCGGAGTGTTTGGGTTTGCCGGCCCCTCGGGTGCCGGGGCAGCGGCCGAGCTGAGCGCTGGGCCCGGGGCAGCGGCTGCTGTGGGTCGCAGGAAGGTGGAGAGCGTTGGTGCGGGAAGCTGAGCACTCAGACTGCTGCTTTGGTGTCTGCTTTAGAGGTGCACGGTCCTGTCGTGTTGGGGATGCGTCTGCGAGCAAAGCGGTTGGCCTGTAGCTGAGTTTGAGGCATCCAGAGACACCTGGTGATACCTGATTGCAACTGGTCCCAGCTCTTCCACCAGGCTGGTTCGGAGAGGAGCTGCACCTGGGGCGGGAGGGTGTGTGAGACTGAATGCCCAGATGCTGAGGAGGTTCTGCTCCTTAATGAGCATCGTAACTAATGATCTCGGCCTTTGCTACCAAGTGCCCTGGGCTGTTCTGCTCTGAGAATCCCACCTGTCAGGTACCCGCAGGGTACCCAGGGTTTGATGGCATTTTCTGTTTTGTTTTGCTTTCCACTGATTCAGGCGTCAGATGGACGGGCTGGGGCGGCAGGACAGCCAGGTACCCGAAGAGCAGTTGCAGCCTGGGATGGGGTAGGGGAGCTGACTGCTCCAGGGGTTTTTTATTTTGCCTCGCTTTGTAAAGACTCCAGGTTACCTGCAAATACTGCTGCTGTGTGCAGGAATAACTCTGCTGCAGAAGGTGGCAGGCAGGCAGGGTGCCTGGATGCCAGTCACTTGTGTTACTGGGTGGATGGAGTCTTGGCTTTTTTAGGTATTTTGGTGTAGCAGGGCGTAAGTGTTGTGTTCCTCATTTCTGCATTATTCCCCTAAGTGGTGGAGGGCACGTGGTGAGAGAAAAACCTACATCAAGTTGTAGTTTGAGAGAATAAGCTGCTCGTCCCATGTGGGCTTTGGTCGTATTCCCCACTTGTTAAATTTATTCTGAATTCTTACAGAGTAACTGAATTGCCTGCAAAACTATTGAGATAACAAACCTGAACAAAATGAGGTGAAAGTTTGTGGTACCTTGAGTATTTTCAATGCATTGTTTTTCAAAATTTCTCAGCTTATACCTTGAGATCTGCTGGGAGAGGTGAAACAGCTCTACGCTGAGTTCAGCTGTGTTTTCTCAAATATTTAGTTATTTAAAGTTGGCCTCTGATTTAATTGGAAATCTTTCATTTCCTTCCATTGTTTTCGGAAGTCCTTTCCCCCAGTGGATCAGGTACAGGCAAACAGTCCTGCACCGTTCCGTTGTATGGGAGCTGCCATGTTTTGTGTATGGCTCTGCTGTCGTGGTGTCTTTCTTGTCGGAGAAAGTTAAAAGCTTTACCAAGACAGCGTGTCTCTCGCGTTGTTTATACTATGCAGCTACTGATATTTTAATAATTGGAAATCTCAGTACGTTCTGTATTCACCAGAGTTCCCTCTGGTTTTGTTATGATAAATGTACCTTTGTGGTTGGTGCAGAGGGAAGTGAGCCTGTGTCCGTTATTGTGAAGCAGAGGTGGCACATATATAAGGTAATTGATTTTGCTAATCTTGAATGATCGTAAACTCCAGTATTTGAAAGTAGCCTGAACTGCTGACTCTCTTGCTTTTGTAAAAGTTATTACATCGGTTGGCAGCCAAGCCAAAGTAACTTGGAGTTTGTCTGGCTGATTAAAATTGACCCCAAATACTAAAACAATTGTGATACATCCGTAACACGACTTGCCTGCAATAACCTGGAAGTAATGCTGCATCGATAGAGCTTCGGTGAGATCTTCCTCCCTGCGTTTCATTTAGCACGAGGCACAAACACGGCTGCCTGCTCCGCGTGCCCGTTCCTCGCTCCAGGACTGGAACCCAGTTGCTGTCGTTTGTTTTCCTTAGTGTAGAGTTCCCAAAGCAGGTAGTTGCTTTTCTGGAGGTAGAGGTAAGTGCTTCAGTTTTGATTAAAATAGGGTGGAAATCTGTCTTCAAAAGCTGGAAAATGCTGCAAGAGATTTTTGTGAGCTGTGTAGAGTCCTTCCTTTTGTGTATGTGGGGTTTTGAGGCATACGTGTTACTGGGGACTTACGTCTGTGAGAGACACAAGTATTTGTAGTAATTCCAGAAAGCTCTTACGTTGTTCTTGCAGTGTCTACTTTCTGGAAAGATACGTGGTGCTTCTTGCAGCTTAAAAATGCTTTAATCTACTGTTGTGGTCAAGACCCAGTCTGAAAATTTTTGACACTGCAAATCTTCATAGGAAATTTGGAAGGAGGAGTAAAAAAGCCTGGAGAAGTAAAAGTGTGGAGCTAGAACAATGTAAAGTAAAAAGTGCCAACGTTAAGAGAGGTTATTCCAAGATCTCTTGTCTAGTTTCCTACTATTGTCTTTGGCTGCTTAAACAGATAAAGAAAGTCTTCAATTATTTGTCTGCAACTGCTCCACACCCCCCCCGACCCCCATTTGATAATGAGGAAATGAGACCGAATCCGGAGCGTCACTGTCACTGCTTGGTGTTGAGTAGCTTTTGCTTCTTCCCTATTTGATTTCTTTGGTACTGTATTGCGGCAGTGATACTGTTGCTGCTGAGAAGTGACATGTAAAGTAAATTTATTGATCTTGGTCCAGTTGTTAGTAGTTACACCCTAAAATACACCAAGATAGTAGGTTTATTTTCTCCCACTTCTCAAGCAGGTCAAAGACTGAATTAGATGGGGAGATGGAACTTTGGTTTAGACATGGTGACCACTGGCTCTAGATGTTGGTGAATTAAGTGTAGCATTTAAGATTGCTACTTGAAAAAATTATTAAAGGAAAATTCATTACCTATTAATATCGATGTCAGTTAATGACGCATTACATGCTGTAATTAAGCTGAAATGTTCTGTAGTTCAGCCTTTTTACCGTGGTGTGGCTAGCATTCACGCAATGCTGTTCATAGAAAAAGCTTCTCTTAGCCCAAGGTGCTTCCATCCTAACCCGTGTGGCCTGAGTGAGGTGGGAGATTGTAACTCGTTCAGGTAACTTTGAGCAGATCATTCCTCTTCAAAGGAATGAAGACACGGCTTTTGGTAGGCTACATCTCATCAAACTGCTCGTGTTAAGTACAGGGAAGGGTTTCACGGTAACTGCTGGATTCCGTGAGATAACTTAGTGCACAGATTGTGTGGCCGGAATGGAGCGATGGAGTAAGGGGTGGCGAAAAAGATTTAAACATTTCTTTGTGTTTGTGGTTTGCTTTGGTAGTCTAAAATAATTCCTACGTAACATGTTGCAGCTAATACCCAGACTCGCTTCAGGATTAGTACAGTGTAGCTCAAAACGCAGTCACTTCCTCAGGGGAGAGCCGGTCTCTGGAATGGGGGTGAAAGTCACTGGTTTTGAGCAGTTGGACTGGACACTGTCATGTTCTTTGCGCAGCATTTTCAAGTTAAAGAATATAATTGCCAGATTGGTTCTGTGGTTAGACCTTTTAAAAGAGAAAATCTCTAGCCTGCTGTAGAGTTGTGTGGAATTCCAATTCTGTGCAGTCTGTGTACCTTTCCTGACATAAGAAGTGCCTTGTGTTGCCAGCTGCTATTTGAAGACCCTGCGTGAATCCCCTTCCCAGGGATCCCCCCTCCAGTCTGCCCACGGCGTGTGCTTGCCCGTGGCCCAGAATAGCCGGGCTGACAGCTCCGCGCAGGACACGCCGTCCCGTCGGTGTCAGCGGGCCCCGGGCTGCTGTCATGTGAGCTGGGCCGTATCTCTTTTCAAAGCTGATATTTTGTTCTGACTTCTTCCTTTGCTTCCAGCCACAGTGCTTTAAACAGCAGTGACCAACCCAAATCCTCAGGCTCTTGCCTTCCCGTCCCCGCTCGGGGCAGCTAGGGTGTTCTGTTAGTTGCCTTGCTGCTGTCTCATCCCTCGTGGTAAGTAGTTGTACCTGGAGTTTCCTTACGGCAGCTGGAAAGTTATGGTTCTCTTGGGAATGTCCCAGATTTGTGTACGATCAGGTGAGTCGGGTTCTCGTCTTCAGAAATAACTCCCTTTTCTTTCTGAGCTGTAGTCCTTTCCAAAGGCAGGAAGCAGTGGAGAAGATGTTTGGTCTGTGTTAGACTGTAGATACTTCACATGACACTGCCTGGACATGCTTTTTATCTTGAGGCTGTAAATGTGAAATTTCTGAATTCCTCTGGAGAGAAGTGGTGAGAAGCGAGGCTGTCAGTAGCCCGCGGTCCCTCGCAGTGTTTGCTCTGTGCTTGTGGGCTTGAGACAATGTGTGTTACACTGTCCCTTCGAGTAAACAGCTTTTCTTCAAATCATGAATAACAGAATAATTAGGATAGTTCTGGCGGTGTAATTGAAGGTAGAAATTTCATAGGACAGTTTAATGTGGCTATTGAGAGGCATATTTTTGTTTTAAGTGTTCACCTGGTTCCTAGTAAACCTATGGATGCCCGATACTGAAGGAATCTTAAAATCAAACTTCTTCATACTAACAGTGATTAACCTTCTCCCACTGGCATTTCACAGTGCCAGCTTTGAAAAACTTTTTATGGAGAGCAACCTATGTGTTAGCCTGTTTATATGCAGTGGGTATTCCAGCTCTCTCAACTCTTTTCTAGGAGTGTTTGTTAGAGTGAAAGTTCATTTGCTTAAGAAACAAGAGCCTTTTCTCCGCTTTCTCCCCTGCGCTCTGTGTGCATGTGTTATGGGAGCTGGTGTTGGGAAAGATCTGCCAGAGCTAAAGGCTTATTTCACTGACAACTGCTAAAAGAACCAAGCACAACTTGCTACAGAAATTCTTTTGCATCATATTTTCTCCTCCACTCCCCTAAATATTTAAAATACCTTTGTATTTTAAATTAAGCGTTAGTCATTGCCCCAGTGCCAGGCATGCACTATTAATACACTAATGAGGTCAGGTTGTGCTCCTTCACTGAGTGAATACTTGCCAAAACTCCTGAAACAAGTTTCTGAAAATCCTTGTGTTGGCCACTGAATCTTCCCTTGTCACCATGACACTTCTGGTCACTGCTAGGGACAGCAGAAACACGACTGAATGACATTTACCTGGAGCACTTGTGGGTAAGGAAGAACGAGCTGTGAGTAACATTCTTACATGAGCCCCCCAACACGGCGTACGGTTGTTTGTAGGGAAAGCATGTTGGTGTTTTACGGTGCGTGTTCTGGCCATGCCGTGATTGTGTTTTCAGGACTGGCTTTGCTCGGGGCCAGGGCCTGACCCCAGAACTGGCAGGGAGCAGGCAGCACTGGGGTTTCCTCTCCGAGTGTCTGCTGAAGAGCTGATAAAATTACCAGGATTTGTCACAGAATCACAGAATAGCAGGGGTTGGAAGGGCCCTCTGTGGGTCACCCAGCCCAACCCCCTGCCCAAGCAGGGTCACCCAGAGCAGGCTGCACAGCACCGCGGCCAGGCGGGTCTGGAATATCTCCAGAGAAGGAGACTCCACAGCCTCCCTGGGCAGCCTGGGCCAGGGCTCCGTCACCCTCAGAGGGAAGAAGTTCTTCCTCATGTTCAGACGGAACTTCCTCTGCTTCAGTTTGTGCCTATTGCCCCTTGTCCTGTTGCTGGGCACCACTGGAAAGAGCTTGGCCCCATCCTCCTGACCCCCACCCTGCAGATATTTATAAGCATTTATTAGGTCCCCTCGCAGCCTTCTCTTCTTCAGGCTGAACAAGCCCAGCTCCCTCAGCCTCTCCTCGTAGGGGAGATGTTCCAGTCCCCTCATCATCCTTGTAGCCCTGTGCTGGACTCTCTCCAGTAGCTCTTCATCTTTCTTGAACTGGGGAGCCCAGAACTGGACACAGTACTCCAGATGGGGCCTCACCAGGGCAGTGTAGAGGGGAAGGAGAACCTCCCCGCATCAGGCTTGGACACGACGACACGGATAGTTCCAGCGTGGGTTTTCTTTCCTAGAAGGGCTAGGCAGTACGTGTATGCCTGGGCTCTTGTGCTTCTGCACACAGGAGGTGTATCTGGAGGGCTTTCGGCCAAAAGCCCGTGACTGCCTTCTGTCACGGTTTACTACAGCGTTCCCGAAACCTGTGCGGAGCTGTGTGTCAGAGGAGGAGGAGTTAATCTGGGATCTCGGCGGTGTTCCGGCACTGGGAAGGTCTCGGCTGCCTGATGGGCAGCTCTTTGCGGCTGCACGGCACGGTTTGTGGAGGCGAGCAGAGCGTTATTTCGGAGCACTGCGTTGTGCTGGCCTGGAAGCCACAGAATCACAGAATAGTAGGGGTTGGAAGGGACCTCTGTGGGTCATCTAGTCCAACCCCCCTGCCGAAGCAGGGTCACCTACAGCAGGCCGCACAGGACCCCGTCCAGGCGGGTCTTGAATATCTCCAGAGAAGGAGACTCCACAGCCTCCCTGGGCAGCCTGGGCCAGGGCTCCGTCACCCTCAGAGGGAAGAAGTTCCTCCTCATGTTCAGACGGAACTTCCTGTGCCTCAGTTTGTGCCCATTGCCCCTTGTCCTGTCACTGGGCACCACTGAAAAGAGCTTGTCCCCATCCTCCTGACACCCACAAGCCGCAGCACCCGAGCTAGGCGCCGCGCCGCGGCAGGGACCCTGCGGGAGGGCAGGCGCGGGAGCCGCTTGCCGTGGTCCCGGCGTCGCGCCTGGGGTCTGTGGGCAGGCCCGGCTCGTCTGGGCACTGGGGCACGGCTGCTGCACCCGCGCTCGGAGGAACACGGGGTTTCTGCGGTGGCGACGGGCGGTCGAGAGCAGCCGTGCTCGTACTGCTGCGCCTCGGGCGTGGGGCGTTCGGATGTCCAGCATCCTGCTAAAGGAGTGACCAGTCTGGTACATCCAGGTTGGGAAGTGTGTTGTGTGCCTCGTTCGGCCATTGTGGGAATCTCACTTTCAAATGTTACCTTTTTTTAAAATTAGTATTTAATTCTAAAAAATGGAAACTGACTGCCACACTGCCGATTCCTTCCAACTGGTTCGTGTTACGGTTGATGATAACCTCTTTTTTGAGCCCTCTCTCCCAAGTGCTTGCGTCTCCTCTTCCTTTCTGTTACCCACAAGCTGTTGCTCGGGTTTACAATACTGCTCAAAATAAAACTGATCTTGTCGTACTGTGAAATGACTGGATTCCAGGTAGACCCGAGATGGGATGTGTTACGGGTGCTGGGTTTCACAGCTCTTCGGCTGTGCTGCCAGCATCCAGGAAGGCTCAGTTTTGTGTGTGGGTGACTCAGAACTGACCCTGCTTCGGCAGGAGGGTTGGACTAGATGACCCACAGAGGTCCCTTCCAACCCCTACTATTCTGTGATTCTGTGATGAGATCTTTGCGCTTCAGAAAGGGAGGGGAGACTGAAATGGTCTCTGTAGGGTAAAGGATAATTTTGGGAATGATGATAAAGGATCGCTGCAAACAGTGCTGGTGGATGTGTCCTTACAGTGAGCTCTGTGTCTGATAACTTGTGCTAGATTCTCTTCTCCAACACCACGTCCTTTTAACTTCTGTAATTTTGGTAGGAAATTCTGCCGGACAACTGCGCTTAGTAATTGCTGCAGGTAAAAATGAAACAAATAAATTCATGGAATTCTCCCTTGTTTGTTTGTTCCTAGAATAATACTTTGATCTGATCGAATCTAATACGGTTTCTAGCTACTGCTTCCTGTGGCTTACCAGCCTGCATGAAAGCTTCTAATTTTGGGGGTGGGGAAGAAAGAGCGTGCGTAAAGCTGCACTTTTAGGTTGTCCCTGGACAAAGAAAGCTACAACCGTCTGGTGGGACTTCTTGTCACTCTTGTTCTGCAAATGGAAATGTGCTAACCTTTCTTGGGTTGTGCTCGAGGTGCCTGGTGCCGCTGGGGATCATCTGGGCTGGGGGGGTGTAGGGGAAGCCGTGCTCGCCGCTGTTCCACCTCTCGTGGATAGGGTCCCACTGACCAAGTCAGCCCCTCTTCTGCTGTTTGGCTTGTTGTGAAGCGGTACCAGTGATGTCTGTGATACTGGTATTTTTGTGTTGTAATCTTGGGAGCGCAAGGGTGGCTTTGACCTGTTGCTGCGTCCTCCCAGCTTGCAGGCGGCAGCGGGTGCGTTCTGGTCTGCGTGCGGGGAGCCGAGCTCCCGTGGGGCTGGTGGCAGAGAAGGGTTTTCCTTCTTTGAGAATTGTGTGCGTGAGTCGGTCCGGGGGAGGAAAGGGGAGCAATCCGTTTGTGCCGTCTCGATGTACAGCCGCGTGTTGGCACACCCCTCGAAGGAGTTTTGTGCTTTCCGCACTGGGTGGCCGGTGATGAGACTCCTCTCTCTTTTCCCTCCAGCAGGACTGTGAGGCAGAGCTTGGTATGATACCATGGAAGGGCAGCACAACCATCCACACCATCTAGGGGACCAGAACAACCCTCTTTGCAAGCTGCCGGGGCAAGAATACCAGCATGATCCTCAGGTAAGGGCGTGTGTCTCTGCAATCTTTCTCTATTTTCTTCTCTTCCCTTTTTAAAGGTCTACAGATTTCTTAGCATTTAGCCTTCCCCCTCCCCCACCTTGTTTATAGTGCAGTTAGAGCAGTTTTAGAGTATATTGGTTTTGGGATTCTGCCAGCCAGCCAGAGTTTCCTGAGTCCAGTTTTTTGATGATAATAAAAGAAAAAGGAAATACTTTGAATTTTGCTTGAAGCAAGTATTTTTAAATCATCTTATAAAAACATGTACTGTGTTGGCTTCTCTTCTCTTTGATTCTTTGAAGAAAAGGCCAAAGAAAAGCAGTTGATTGTATAAGTGAATGAATGTATTTTATCTCCTGTTATAGTTTAGTAATAAATGCAGAAGAGGTGATTACCAAACAGAAGAAGTTCATCCTACATGAAGCTGTAGGCTCTCTGACTCCATTTCCGGGACTCTCTGGAATCTCTCCCGTGATGTATTTTGTCTGTACTGTTACCAAGTTTTGCTGGAGTGGCTCATACCTCTCTCCCTTCCCTGCCTTTCCGCAGAAGTGGGCTAAAACCCGGGTTAGCCCTGTGTCCAGGGTAGTGCTGATACCTTCCCTGTGGGCATGGGACTTGCATTTTGTGAATGCTGGCTGCTTGCCTTCTGCAGCCTGTGTGTCAGAGCCATTTGGTTTTACCTAGGTGTATTTTAAAGAGGAAACAGAGCGTCGTGTCGAAGCTGTCGGAAAGAAGAGTGTTGTGGCTGTGGTGTGGCGTTACGCTGGGGAGGGCCCGGGGGGTTAATCTGCCATTTCCAGTGCCAGGCCAGCGGTGGTCACGGCTCCTTGGGCCAGGAGGGAGCCGCAGGAGAGCTGCGTCGTGGGGGCAGGACCTGCGAGAACCCGGAGTCGCCTACACGTGGAGCACAACGGTGAATGTGTCGTGCACGGCGCTGCTGGGAAAGTGGCGTTGTATGGAGCAAAGCCCCCCTCTCCTGATGTAGCAATTTGTCATATTAAGTCATTTAATAATAATTGAATCCCCTTGATTAATCTCCTAGAATTAGCCAGTTGCATTTTGAGCAATTAGGGTTAATTACTGCCTCATTTGGCAGGATAGAGCCCCTGTAATTATTTCATGAACAAGATTAGGAAGTGTTCCTGTGCAGCAGATATATTCATGGCATCTTGGAGCACATGTTAGAATTCGTAATGACATAGTTAAGTGTAATTAGTAGCTAATAATCTATGTTCTGCTGTTATGCTGAGTGGGCTCATTTTGCCGTGTGGTCATTGTTCAGTGAAACCTCCTCGAAACTCTGATAATATCCAGGTTGTGTTAGTGGAGGTCTCCGAATATATGAACTGTGCTGAGAATGATCTAGTTTGGAATTAGGATTGCAGAAAGACTTTCCTTTGTTTTTGCTGTTAAAATTAAAAAAAAAAAAAGGCTGGATAACAAAAATACAGTCTCCCAGAGAATAGAAAAAAATGCCTCTCCTCAGCAAACTCAGCTTAGAATTAACAAAAATGGTACTATTTGGAAGGCAAACCACCTTGCATTGGTGGTGCACCAATTGCTTATTACATATTTCTGATTTTCCATTTGACAGGAACACAATTATGTATCATTTTCAATTTTCTGGTACCTATTGCCTGGAAGAATCCAAACTTACATCATTTCTTTCTGCTGAACAGATAGATAATGCAGGCGTGCTGTAGAACAGCTTGTGGAGGAAGGAGAGGTTTGGGAAGGAAAAATTGGCCTAACTTGTCTTAGGAGAAATGTAAAGCATGGCAGGGATAAAAGCTCAAGCAGAAAAAACAAAACTGGAGCTTTTGGAGTCTCAAACAAGGCAAGTTCTGTGTATGGAGTGGCCCTCTCTTCCTCCCAGCCCTTTCATTCGAAATGTCTGTGTCACCCCAGAAAGAGCAGAGCAACCGTGTGCTCCTCTAGTAGAGGCTTTTCCTATAATTACGCCGCTTCCTGAAGCTTTTTTTTTTATTTCTGCAGAGGTGTTACTTCTGTTTTATAACTCATTATTGTAGAGCTATGACTAAATGTATCAGATTTTTCTTTCTGTCTTCAACGACCATAGTTTGGTAATAAGATGACACTTTAGAGTAATGCTTCATATTTAGAAGTTTTCCAATTAGAGTAAGTGAATATATAAATATAAGAAGGGCCCAATAAAACCATAGTTTAGCTGCTGGCTCCCTCACCTGCCAACCCTTCCCCTGCTGAAGTTCATCAGGAAGAGGATGGAACATTTTCTAGGAATGTTCCAGAGTGAAAGTGTCAATTTGAAGTCTCTAGATTACTTGGTGTTTATAGCAGTAAGTGATAAAAGTTATTTAGGAGTAAATCAGTGATATAAAAATTCAGAGCTATAATTTTTGGCTTAGTTTTCATACTATATAAACATAGTAACTCATTTTAAACAACCCTTTTATAGACTCACACAGCCTAGCAGCAGAGCTGTTCGTGATAGTTTCATTTTGGTCTGCGACTTGAAGGTAGCTTTGAAGTGGTCACCAAGCAGCAAAGGCCCTGCCGTTTAGTGTGTTCCGAAATGCTTAGGTTATTTCTGTGTTAATATTAAGATCTTGGGGAGTATCTCCTTGGTCTGCTATTTCAAGCTGGTGTTTCTCTGCTTCCTTGTCATGAACTAGTACAAATATGTGCTGATAGGGGTGTTAAAACTTTGAAGTTTCTTCAGCAGATTTGAAGTTCTAGATGACAGGTCAGGTGAGGAATACTTTGTGATGACTGTGTAGTCTGGTTTTGAAGCTGCAAAATGAAAATCCTGATCTGTTAGTCAATAATTACTTGACTACCTGTTTGAAGGAAAACCCGTATTTTAAAAGTTTCCTCATCTCCTGTGAGCTTAGAAGGTTTTTTTAATCTATCTGTTCTAATGTGTTCTCATAAATTCACACTGGAATTTCAAGCTCAAAGGATGCAACGTTCTTTGCAGGTAGGCATTACTGGAGATGGGTGTCTAGTTTGGGACATCGTAAAGAGGTTTGAAACGCTGGTGTTGGTAGTAAATCCTTGCCTATAATATATCCGTCTTCAGCTGGAGGGGCTGAAGCTTCCCCGTCTGCTACTGCAGATGTCTTTTAAAGGTGAAATTAGTTTGCGGTAAATGTCATTCAGATGAAGTATGCACTTCAGAAGCAAGGAAACCGTTCCTTTAAAATTAATGATGCATTGCAAATATCAGAAAAAAACTTATATCCAGCATAAAGATAATTAAAATTCAGGTCAGAAGTATATGACTTAGTCGGGCTAAATTTTTTAATGAGATTTCAGAAAATTAATTGGGCGAGTATGTTTCTACTTTTCTAAAGGATATTTCATTTCGTGGTTCTACAGGAAAGATGCTGTTATTGGCATCTAAAGATTGTAGTGTCTGACTTTTTAACTGTTGGTTAACCAATCTTTAACAATTTTTAGCTTGATTACAAATAATCTAAACATCTCAGGACCTTGTAGCTGTTTGTGCAGGATGATGACGAGTGCCGGTTTTCCACATGCCAATCAGACAGCAGTAAAACAACTGACTTTATTATTAATTAACATTAGCACTCTGCATTTATGTATCGTGCAGTTAGCAGAGAACGTTCCCCTTTTTTCAGCTCATTCAGGCTTTTTTTCCCCGGGTCTCTGGGAGAAGCAGTCCTGCAGGCGTTGCTTTGCAGCACGGTGGTGTTTCACTGGTGGCTCTGTCTCAGGCCAGAGGCTGCGCGGGGGGTTCTCGGGGCTGCGCAGGTTTTCCCCAGCTCTGAAGTAATTACAAAGGGATAAATTTATTGGCCAAACGTTAATTGTTCTGGAGAGTGACAGTCTTTCTACAGAACAGTTTTTTCTTATTTTTCCTTATCCCAAAATATAGATTCTGAGCTGTGCCATTACTCATTTAAAAATTACAACAATTCTGTTCAGGCTGTGTAGCTGTCCTGCCTGCATGTGGTTATAGCAGCGTGTGAAGGGTTTGGGGGAAGTTGTATTAAATCTCCAGCTGTAAATTTTGGCGTGTAAAACTACATCCCGTCGCTGGGAGCAAGCAGATAGCAAGGAACTTTGCTAATGCTGTCATCCTCCGTATGTGCCTGGGCTGCTTTATAATCTGGTAGACAGAGACTCCTATTAATCTTCAAGTTTCTTATCCTTGCAGCATATCTGTACAAGATAATACAGCTGAAGTTTTTATTTCATTGAATTTTTTTAGTATCACAAAACCTTATTAATCCTGTTTTGCAGAAAATCCCACAACACCTCAAAATTTCAGGCTGCAAGTTCTGGCAAACTTCTCCATTAAGCATTGTGATGAGGGCTGTCGTTGCATACGTTTGCCAGCTTTGAAATTTTAATTCTCGCATCAGTGATTGCATCTAAAAGAGAACATGTATGCCAGAGATGTTGTCCAGAATAGCTTGTTCTTGGAATAATCTCTGCATTTCTTCTTAAAAATGAATAGCCTCTTTATTTGAATGAAGAATTAACGTACTTTAGTCTTTGGCCTTTTTTTTTTTTTTCTTTTAATGGAGTAGTAGAAGAATGAGACTTCATTGTGTGGATGAAGAGAACAACCTTTCTCTCCAAACTAGTTTCCCCCAGGCTGTCCTGGGAACAGAAGTGTGCAAGCAGCCCAGTGGTCATCGTGTCTTTGGAGGTTGAGTGGTTGCGGTTGTTTTTTGTTCCCCCCAGCCCCGTAGTTTGGGTTGGGTTTTTTTTTTAATTTAAGCTCCATTTTTGACCTTAAACCCTGTTCTGCAGAGACAGTGGCTTGGTTTTCCTGTGTTCATGCAGACCTGAACCCTTCGCTGAGCCTGTATCTATCCTGAAAATGAGAAAATCTGGTTTTTATGAACAGATTTGAAGATGGTGGTGGCATCTAATTTTACACACAAGTTGTATCTGTGTATGAAAACTCTGAGATTTGCAGAAAACAAAGGTCATGGTTCATTTGAATGAATAGGTGTTGGTTCTTTGACAGCTTTCTGAAAAATTGTGGTGATTAAATGTGGAAGGACTTGAAATAAATGGAGTTACCCTTGTCAAAAGTCATGAAGTAAGTGAAATGTATGTAAGGCCAGACTACAGGGATGATATTCTGAGGAGGTAGGTATTTCTTAGGTGTTTTAAATGTGTCCTTGTAACACTATTTCAGAGAGTTACTTGCTTGCATTAAAGTACGGTGAAGCGTAAGAGAAGGTTAATTTTGACGTGTGGGAGAATGAACTGCCGTAATCAGTAGGGAGCTTTCTGGTATGTTCTCGTCTAACCTGAGCATGCTCTCCGGTTTATCCCGTAATCAAACATCTTTTGGCCTGCATGAAAGCTCCATTACTTTAATTAGGTCTGATAGGTTGTGATAGCAAATGCAAATCTAGGTCATTGCATATGTAAATGTGCAGCTGTAGTCCTGGAGGATGCCAGAACATATCAGCTGAGGTGTCCAGTCGTCACCCGGCATTAACTCCAGCACGGCGAGCAGACCTCCTGCTAGCGGTGTGAAAGTGGTGAGGACACGCGTATGCACCCTGTCACTTGCTGAACATTTATTTATATTTTCAAGTTAAGAAGTTGCTAGATATTTCTTGGCACGTACTTAAAATATTAATTTAGACTTAAACACTCGTGGTTTAAACAAGCATTTTGGTGATTAGTGAAGGGCAAATGGGTACCATCCTTGACTGCGGCATGGATTTCTTCCTTAAAAAGAAAGTTTTGTGGTAGTTGCTTCATAAAGTCTTGTTAAAAGTGCTACCTCTTGTGAATGATAACTCAAGTTAGAAAAGCTTTTGGTCAAACTTTCTTGCTGCTTAAGAAGAGCATGGCTCAAGAGGCACACTTTCAGGGTTAAGGAAATGCTTTGACTCCTTTCTATTTTTAAATTAGGAAAAAGTGTTTTGAAATTTTATATACTGACACCTTTGTTTTGGCTGAGTAAAGCCATTTGACTGGACAGCTCAATTTGCTTAGTAGCTCATATGTAAAAAAAAGTCAGGAAATGGAGGTGTTCTGGCTAGTGAGCCGTCAGGTGGGACAAATCCTGGTGTTCAGACGTGCTTGTGGTGAGTTCGACACACCAGAAATGCGTGTGAACTAAAGTTCTGTTAGCACTCCCTGGAATGAGGTGAGTATTCCTGTATTACTGTGATGTGTATGGATGAGTGTCACTGTTACCAAATCTCTGCAAAGAGAGATTGCAACCAAATTAAACTGAGAAAGCTGCAGGGGCCGAGAACTTTGACTATTTGCTTGTCTGGTTCATCCTATGTTGCCTTACTTTGTTGATAATTTAGTAACTTAAAGGGGAATGTATGTAAATAATAAAGCAGTGTTATCTTAACATTCTGCTATTTATCTGATGATACTCATGAGTGAAAGGATAATGCTCCCATTTTATTGTATAGTATACACTGCAAAACTTAGAGAAATGAATCCTGAATGTTCATTTTAATTTTTGTTTTGCTGTGTTAGGGCTTGTAAACACAGTAGAACTTCCAGCACAGCACGAGTACTGAGAGGAACCTTCCTGTGCTTGCTAACACGAGCATTGGCTGCAGCCCACGGTGGCAGGGCGGTAGGTTAAGGTGGGTCCTGGGGCCGCTTTCAGAGCGTAGGGAGACGAAAGGGATCTTAAAAGGGGAGCAACATTTCCTGAATTGTTTAAAGAAAATAACGTGATGAAGTTAGCTTCCTATTTCTATGTGACTCGTCCACACGAATATTGCAAATTCTAATGTAGCCCTATTATTTATGTAGGTTACCGTTCATGAATTCAGATTTTTATTATGTCATCTTTAGCCTAGAAAAATGAAAACCTTTTCTCACAGTATGAGAATACTGAACTGTTCATGGTGATGGACAGAAAAGCTTACCTGTGGCAAGTGTCATTGCATCTGAAGAAGAGTGGTTTTGCTCTTTTAGGGAACTTAAACCGAGAAAGCTGTTGATCATGATGGCCTGGAGCTAAATTTCCAGTTATGTGTCTGCTTAAATCAGCAGGCATTGGCTGGATGTTGTGGCTGTTGCGTTTTTGTCTTCTCTGGAGCTCGTGGCCGTCTGGTGTTCAGTTTAGCAGCAGCCCTCTCTTCCCGTAACCGCAGAGCTGCGTCCTCGGTAGGTTCCCAGGGCGAGCTCCAGCAGCAAACAGCCTTCCACGGCCGGAGAGGGGCGGGGAAGAGGACAGCAAAAAGCCCTGGTGGCGTGTTCACTGTCTGGTTTGTGATTTAATCTGCATCTCTCCGTCGTCAGCCTGTATCAAATGTCGTCGTTTTTCCTGACTCTGCCAGTGGTAGAGTAGCTTTTGTGGTGGGGATTTCTCCTGCGCTTGCTGTGATAAAGATGCTGTAAAAGGTGACAGTGTTTAAAATTGCTTGTCTTGGTTGATTGATGCAGTTTGTGGGTCAGAAATTACTATTTAGGGCACTTTATTGGTGAGTTTTCTTAAAAACATTGAATTTTACAACTTTTACAAAACCTCTGCCAGACAACTGTGACGGTAGTTTGGAGTTGCACAGACGCTGTGAAATCTGGAAACCTTTTCAAATGTCTGATACTTTTTATTGTTTGTTGAATAGTAGTCATTTTTATTGCTGTTCCAAAGAGAAGTAGTCCAAACTTACTTGTCAGAATAATACACGCTGTAAGAGATCCTCACACGGTCTTGTCTGTAGTGCTGGCAAAAGATGCGGGACTGAAAGCTTGACCTGCATTTTAAATCTTCCTCCCAGCCCTCTGGATTAGCAAATGTCAATGGTAGCCACAGTCGCCTCCTTGAAACCCCCAGCCCTCCTGGCCTGCTCTCCCTGGACGCTTGTGCTGGGGTGGTCTGCTGAAGATTCACCTGTGACCCGTGGCAGTGTCCATGGGAACCCCCCCCCCTCCTTGTTGTGTACTTTCTGGTTTTGCCATGGGAACTCTGAAATGGCTCAAGATGCTGAAGCTTAAAAATACTCTTACTTAGCATGTGTGGCAACTCTGAGTAATTAATTTTCACAATTTCTTTTTTAAACATTGGTTAGCAGTCACGTTAATCACCGAAGAGACCAGCATGGCTCTAGGGAGCAATTCCTAGTCCGTGGGGTCCGTAGTCCTCGTCACGCCGTGTCTGCCTGGCTGTGTGCCTGAGACCGCTGGGAGGGAGGCACTGGCATCTCCCAAGTGACACAAGCAGGCAAGGTTGATGAGAGGGTGGGTAACTAGGGAGTCAGTAGTTTGGGACTAATTAGTTACTTGCACGGAAGGCAAGACTTTATTTCCTTTCTAAAAAAGTCATTTAACTTAGTTCAGCCCATGTTACTAATACATTTACTAGGAATTGTTGCCCTTGTGGTCAGAATTATCTGTGGACTGATCAGCCTCGATTAAATTCTTGACCACCAGAAGTGAGAGCAGGAGGGTGAGCGCATTTGGCGATCTTACCTGTGTTCTGTACATGTTTGGTAGCTGTTACTCGTTGTATGCTTTGGTTCGTATTTTTACGCGAGTCTCCGCCGTTGTGCGCGTGTGTCTGCGGCCGGACGCCGTGCGTTAGGTTGGGACTGCTCTGGTGCAGCGTGGTCTGGAGCGGACGAAGAGAATTGAAGGTGGGAGAAGGAAAGCCATACTGCTCTTGTCCACTGTACACCAAGTCGACAGCCGTTTTCTTTGTCTTGCTTGCTGGGCAGTCCGTACTGTGAGGAATTCGTCCTCCTGGATATGATCAGTCGTAGAAACGCTGGCTTGCGGTCAGGAAGAAGACGGGCTGGGAATGCAGGTTCATGGGTTTGTGTCACACTTTCTGCTTCATTGATACGATTTCTTTTGACTTGAACAGAGGCATTTAACATCGTACCCGTATCGCTGCACACTGGCGGATTTTCAGATAGAGAAAAAGATCGGGCGAGGCCAATTCAGCGAAGTTTACAAAGCAACTTGTCTGCTGGACAGAAAACCCGTGGCACTGAAGAAAGTTCAGGTGAGCACTGAAGTTCAAAGTCTTAATGTTTAGCAGATTACTTTGAGTCAGGTACCTCCTCCAGTGTTCCTTTGTCAGCAGTAATAATGCAATCAAATGGTTTATAAATTGAGAGTTTAAGGTTTGAGAGCCCTGGATAATCTGGTTTGATATTTTTACATTAAAAGAACCCAACACTGCTGTCTTCCTCTGTTCAGTTGGGGTGTACTGTGTTATTTCAAGATAAGGAATAAAAGAGTAATGCTTCTGAAGGTCTCAGTGCGGGTTTACAAGCACGGATGAAGTCAGGGTAGTTTCATGGTGCTCCCTTTACCTCTGGATACCAGGCCAAGCAGCCCCTCGGCCGTGTCCACCCCTCGGCCGTGTCCTCGGCGGCTGTCTTGGCCGTGTGCCCCTGTGTCCTGCGCGGGACCCTGGGTCCGGTGTGTGCAGGGTGTTGGCGCTGCATGGCCCTTACCCCTCGTCGCCTTGGAGTGGGTTTATGCTTCTACACCAGAATTATGTAGCAGTAGTGCAATTTCATATTTTTAATGTCACTTTTTACTTTGTGGAAAGTGTTCACTAAATGATTATAAAATGTGTGTGAAGGGGCAAGGCCGTCATGGCCGTGGTGATGCAGCTGGCAGACCGCTGTCTCGACGCGGGTGAATCATGAGAACACAAGAAAATTTCATGCAAGCAGCATAGAATTGCAGCTTAGCTTAAAGTGTTGTGCAGTGTTCCAAACAGCATTTGGTTTGAAGAAATTTACCTGTATTCCTTCACAGATCCATTAAACTCGGATTCTAGTGACTTACTCTGATTATTACAGAATGAATATTAATGCTCAATATTATTGATAATTATTACAGAGGAACCAGTGGAAGCTTTATCTGTGTTTGAAAGAAAAAAGTAAACATTTTATCTTTTCTGTTTATCATGTGAAATTAATAGTAACTAACTATGCTGTGACAATCACAACAGCAAATTCGCAAACTAGTGTCTTTGGGTTTTGTGCTGCTTAGAATACTGCCTATAGGTTGGAGAATTAATTTTACCCTGTTAGTGGTTTCAAAATACAGAAAACACTGATCTTTCTTTGGTCTGGGGATTGCGTGTATACTCATTGCAGTAGAGGATATACAGATTGGGGGAGCAAAGACCAATTTTTGTTAACATATGAAATTCTTTGTTGTTATTGTTTCATTTTCGTCTTCTATGTTTTTGTCTTTGAAGATTTTTGAAATGATGGATGCCAAGGCTAGGCAAGATTGCATTAAAGAAATTGACCTCCTGAAGGTAAGGATTTCTACAAGGACTCTTTCTGAGTTTTGGTTTGAGAAAACAGTTGTTTTCAGGTCGGCGGCAGTCGTGCTGGCGTTGTGGCATACAGAGCTTACCTGGCACCCACGAGGAGCGAGAGGGACCGTGCTTGCTTTTGCAGGCAGAATGCCTACGTGATGCAGGAGTTTCGTCTTAAAGCTGAATTTACAGAGTTTTCTGCCTATGGTCTAAGGAATCTGTGAAAAATCTTGCCGTCGTAAAAAACACCCCCGGTACTTCGCTTTCAGAGACACACGTCATTCTGCCCTTTATGTGTTTTGTCTGTCAGTTTAAAATAAACTAATTAATGAACTGGTTAAATGGGAAAACAGTTTTGCAAATGCATGTCGTGTATGTATATGTATACCTATCACCCATGAAAAATGGTAGTTTCGATAAAGGCTCTGAAACTAGAGAGTCGTTTTTAAGTGATCAGACCAACCAGTGATTTTTTTTCTGTCTCGGTAATTTATTTCAAAATGTTGGTAGAAAATATATAAGCATTGCACTTTAAATATCTGTTTTAAGTAAATGCAACAGATTGCAGAAGGCTAAAATTTTAGTGTAGCTAGTCAAATCTAATTTTTAAAGTATTAAATAATTCATTTTGAGAATGTGATTTTAGGTATTTCTATTTAAATTGTCAATTTATATGCATGCAGTTATAGACTAAGCTGGAGTCCGCTCCAGCAAAGGTGTACAGGATGAGTGTGAAGACAGCAGTTTGTGTGAACGTGATCCAGTTGCTTAACAGTCATGGAGGAAAATAATGCCAATATTAACATTCAGAAAAAGAATTTGTGATATTTTTGGGTTCTAGGTAACCTAAGAGGTTTTGTCTTGAACCCTCATTATGGAAGATGTCATAAACTTGCACGGGATTGATTTATTCAGAGCAGAATGTGCAAATTTATTAGACTCAGAGGAAAAAGGAAGCAGTAGCCAGCTCCTGTCCGCCTGCGGAGCATGGCCAGAGGCAGCTTCACCTTCCTGTGTCAGGCTCGCCGGGAGCCAGATGTGGGGTTACCGGGGCGGCTGAGTTGTGAGAGCGAGGGCGATACATTGAGCTAAATGGGGTTAATAAAACTGGATTATTTTGCACAATAGTTTATAGAAGACTAGGAAACATTCTCAGGCATTAATTTGGTTCGGGGTGGAGGGGCGAGCAGGCATAGTTGCTGACAGTCTGCAGAAACATACGAATATCTTGTTTACTGTGCAAAACATTGTGGTGCTGGTAGTTTAATTATTGTTTATTGCTGAAAGTCAACAAATCTTCCTGCACGGGCAGTTGGGTAGCACCATCCAAGGAATCTCAAGTTTGGGTATGTTAAAAGGTCGGTTTGAATCCTGGTGTATTATAGATGCAAAGGTGATATATTTCTTGCATTGCGTAGAGTTCACTGCCTGCAAATAACTGCTACTTTTCAAGTCAGAGCTGACAAAATCCGCTGAATTTTATCCGAGATGTGTGTAGCTCCTGAGCAGATCAGCAGATAATAGGTAAAAAGTCACCAAAGCTGAAGTTGCTGCCATTGGAGCGGCGTTGCTGATGCCGTCAGCGTGTTTGCCAGCCCGCTGCGGGCAGCCGGCACGGTCACCCGGGGTCTGTGCAGGGACAGGGGGGCTGGGGTGCCAGCGTCAGCAGCTGGGCTGCGCCTCGCGCCGTGCCCGAGGACGAATCGCTCTTCAAATCGGTATCTGCGGCTCAGCGCGGGCTGGCTGGTATTTCCCGTGGTGCCTGTGCCCACAGCCCGTGGGAATATCGGAGGGTCCGCGCGTGGGTGCGCTGGGACGGGGCGAGCAGGCGGGTTGCAGAGCTGCAGAGCTGCCGCAGCAGGGTAGGACGCAGGGGTGCTGGGATGGTACCAGTTACGCAGCACAGGGCAGAACAGTCCGTGCCTGGAAGGAGGAAGAAGATTTAGAAGTGAGACCAGCTTTTGCTGTGGAGTAGGCGTGATCTCCTGGCTCGTTGTGAAAGTTCGTGGGGTTTCTTGTTCTGCTGTGAGCTCGGCACATTTGGGGTTCCTGCAGAATGCGCTGTGCAGAGCTTCAGGGGAGAGGAGCACGGGTGTGTTTTTCTCAAATGAATGACTTATTCTCAATAATATTTATTTCAGCATTTGTAGTGTCATTATATTAAAAGATGAAATACCTTTCACTTTTTAGATTTATTAAGATAATTGTTCTTGGGCCTAGAGAGCGTGAAGCGTACGAGGAGCCAGTTCAGCACAGTAACTCAGGGTCTGTTAAACCTTGCTCAGCTGAACGGTTTCTGGTCACTGTCGGGGTGAGGTGCGTCTGCCTGGCAGCTGCGGCTGCTGTCTGGCCATGCAACATGGGCTATTCATTTTTGAAACTTTTTCTTCCTACTTTTAAACTCTGGTGTCTAGTATGAAGTATTTATAGGCTATTACTAAAGCAACTTGCTGTAAGGGCTTTTCTTTCTTTGTTGTTTTTATTTTTAATGTAGACCACAAGAATTTGTGAAGGAATTGCACGGACTTGCTGTAGTCCATCTTTGTCAGAATAATACTTTGTCTTTTTTGGTCAAAGGCCTCTGTGTGACCATGGAAACAAAAGGGGGTTTTGTGATTTGTAAATGAATTATAATTACTCAAAATTTGACAGAAGCCAGACAAAATTGTATATTACTTTCCATGTCATTCTGGCTATAAGGTTTAGGTAAAGCAGCTCCATAACGTGGCTGTAATCAGCATTTGGGCCGCCAGCACCCACACTGGCTCGTTTAGAGGGGGCTTACCCTGCCTCGTGCCGACGGTGCTGCTGTGCATACGCACCAGGCATCAACTGCCAGCACACTTCGGGTGCGTTAAAGGAATAGGGAATGTCATTAACCTGAGGTAAAGTGTTTGGAATGTTTTGTGCATTTAAGGATTTGTAAGAATTAATATACTTTCTTTCCGACAAAAAGAAAATTCAGGTAGCCTTTTCCATGGTACACGAATATACAATAATTATAAAAAACCCCAGAGTCAATATATTTATTTAAAATAAGTTTGACAAAAGGAAGGGTGGAGAATGGAAGTTGGGCTTATCCCAAGTGGTCTGCGTGGCTGTTCTGGGAAAACAGAGTTTGAAGGTCAGTGAAACCAGCTGTAGAACAACTGTGTACGTCTGCCCTGGAGCCTCTGAAGGGTCGCGGGCGGTCTGCGGTGGAGAAGAGCCCGGTAAGGCTCCTCCTGGAGCTCTCGGCCCCCTCCTGAGCGTCCGCAGAGGGTGCTGCTGGGTGCTGCCGCTGAAACGCGAGTCTGCGCAGGTCTGTTCGTCAACAGCAGCCAGTTAGCGTGGTGCCATGGGTGTTTCATGTGTTTGCTTGTAATTTTATGCAACTTCATCCTAATAGAAGAAACATTCCTCTGAGGTCCAACGAGATTCTTGAAAACAATTAAAACCATCAGTAAAAAGTGCGTACAGTCTCACAAAAAAGATACTTAAATTCTTTATCGTGGTTAAGCAATGCTTGGGTTGGGGTACGTTGGGCTTTGTTACACACGGTGAAGTAAGCAACGACTGGGGTGCGGGCAGGAGAAACGTTAGCGTGGGGGCTCTCCCGGTGGCGTGCAGTCGGCACTCCCTGTGGCAGCTGGAGCGTTTCGATGGTGTGTGTTGTTGGCACGTGGTGCTGAGGCTTAGAAAAAGGCTGCTTTGACTTGCTGAGCTCCCTGATGCCTCTGGGAACTCAGGAGAGAGTTCCCATCAGAGCGTGCTGGGGAGGACAGAAGCCATCCCTTCCGTCACCGGCGTACCCGTCTGCGGGGCAGCGAGCAGTCCCAGGCGTCGGGCGCGCTGTGACCGGCGGCTGGGGGGGGTCTGCTCCTGGTTTTGGTGCTTTTCCCCCTGGAAGTTGATCTCTGGTCCATATACCTGAGAGCAGACATTTAAAAGAAATTTCAACAGAACTGGTGGGCTGTGGTATTTATTTATTTAAGGCTGGGTCTGGTGGGAATGGTGTTCTGCTGATGCCTGCCCATGGCTCCCATTAACACTAATGTGCGCCAGTGTCGAGGCATTGCCGAGGAGAATCTATCCCCTAATGGGCATGCAGAGAGGGGTGATTAGCATGATGGATCATAACCGTGTTTCTTTTGGCTTTGTAACCCCTGGAATAGGCAGGTTGAGTCACAGCTGTTCAGTAGATGAAATGCTCACTTTAGTAGTTTCTAAATTTACTGCATTTCGAAGAGCATGAGAGAAAGATAATCTAATGCCAAATGAGAAGAGAGAGTGAACAGAGAGAGCGAGACACCACATCATCTTCTAAGCAGTTACAGTTTTCCACTTTAATAAATTCAGACATAAAATATTAAACCAGAAATTTTAATTTATTGAGCCTGTGTCTTCATTTAGTCCTGTGAGTAATGTGTAACAATCTGAGAAGGTGCATGTTTTTAACAAATCTAGAAGGAAGATAAGAAATTCAGATACCAGCTGCACATAGAAGAGGCAGCTATACTGAAATGAAAAAAAGTAATTACTGAAGATGCAATCATAAATCATCAGAAAAATAAACTGACGTATGCAATTTGTGCATTATTTTCCTCCATCAAAATTTTAATTTAATTCTGTTCTTCTAAGGAGCAGAGAGGCCTCAAGGAGTGCTGTAATCAACAGGGTTTTTGTTTGTATTTAATGGGAGGAAAAAAGTCGGTTATTGCCTAACAGAGTTTCTTTCAGGACATAGCTTTGCTGTTGTAGACTCACAAAATATTTAAAGGCAGTTTCACCCTGTTTTGGGCTGTATTGCTCTCTTCTCAAGGCAATTTTATTACGTTGTGCTTGTGATTAAATGGTCTTTCTTACAGGTTTTTTGTCTGTAATAACCCAGAGCACAGTTTGTTGTTGCCCCTGTTGCGAACTGTTTTGCATAATGATTACCCAAACAGTACGGGTGTTGTATCTTGGAACTGTTGTTACTACAGCGTTACAAATTCTCCTCTTGCATTCCCTCTGTCTGCAGCAACTGAACCACCCCAATATAATTAAGTATTTGGATTCTTTTATTGAAGACAATGAACTTAACATCGTCCTGGAGCTGGCCGATGCTGGTGATCTCTCTCAGATGATTAAGGTAAGGACGTGTCAGTTCTAGGGGTGCAGCAAAATTTCAGGCTTAGGTAGAGACACGAGACCGGGGGGGTGAGCAGATCGGTGCCAGAAGTGCTTTTATTCTCCTCTTGCGGCTTTGCTCGCCCACGGGGTGCTTCCAGAGCCGCAGCCGAAGTGCCTGGTGGCACTGGAAGCACGCCAGGCTGTGCCGCTGCCGCTGGCCGCCGCTTCGGAAGGGAGCGAGCCGCTGGGTGCTGGGCGGGAGGTGCGTGTGGCTTGCAAGGTTGATCTCGCCGGGGTGTGACTGGTGGGGACGCTTGGTGCCTGTTAGGTCCCAGAACCTGTCTGCCCCGCTGAAGACATGCCAGAAAGTCTATGGACTTTCTCTGCAGTGGGGGTTTGGGTTTGAGAAAGTGTTTCAAGTACTTGTTCTTCTCTTATGTTGCTGTTAGGAATACTTGTATTGCTGCAAACCAGCTTTAGTTAAGCTGTTACCACCTGCTTTTATATTTTCTTTGACATGTTAATCTTTAGACGTACATCCCTTGTGAGAACAGATGTGTTATATCATGTTTGTTAGCACTCTCAACCTTCTCTCCATGTTTTACCTGTTTTTTTGCCATCATTATTCTGTAATTACCATAAATGAATGTTTGGAAAGTTCTCCTCCTCGTTGTTGTCACAGTTAAAATATCTTATTAACAGATTTGTTTTCTTTGCAAGCAGAGCTGTGAGGCACTAGGCCAAAGGCTGTCAAACAAGTTATCCATTTAGTCCATAGGCAGCGGCTAAATTTACAGTGCCCGTGAAAATCTGCCCCATCTCGCCGGAGAGAACCCCTGGGTGAGCGAGCTGGGAGCAGGCCGTTGGCCGAGCTGTCCTGGGGAGAGCCCCCGAATTCCAGATACGGGCTCGCCCCGCTCAGCAGCAGGAGCGACGGTCGGGTCTGCCGCGCAGCCGAGGGACGAGCCGGCGGAGCCCGAATCCGCGCGTGCCGGCTGGTGACTCGCGCCAAGGGCGGGTGGCACGGTTTGGGTTGCGGAGACAGCGCTTGTCCGTCTGCCTGCGGAGAGCTCGTGTGTGCTTTTAGCTTCCCCGGTCTTCGCGTGGCTTCCTCCACGTTTTACCCTTTTCCCAGCAGATCCTGGGAAACGTGCAGTTTGTGTCAGACTTGTAGTGCTGGCGGGTAAAGATGGAGAAAAAGCGAGGACTGGGAGAGCAGGAGTTAGGGCTGTGATCATCATGGGATGTGCAAGTGTTTTGCTGGACTTTTAAGTCTTAGCTTATAAGAAGTCTTCACCTACGTAATGGTTAGATATCATCATATAAAGTATTTGCCTTTTTTTATCTTTTACAGTTTTTGGTTTAAAACTTTGCCTTCTGATAAAGATATTCATTTATGTATCAGGGTTGGTAATTTAATTTTCTCAAAATTGCTTTTTCTGTCATTAGGAGTTACATTTTCCAAAGCATAATTTGTAAATGCTTAGGTTGATAACTTGAACAGCAAACTGTAACTTGCGTTCTTTCTGCCGGCGCTCCCCAGTCTGGTCGGGTTTCCCACGTGTTTGTCGCGGGCACGAAAAAGATGCAGTAGGTTTTTTTCAAGATCATATAAATGATGTTTTTCTGTAGGTGCAAGTCTTTGAATTCCACTTTTTAATCAAAGAAAAAATACTCTTAAGAACGAAAGTCTTGTCCTCCACATAGCTTTCACCGCAGAAGCGGAGCTTGCCTGCTGCCCCTCCGCGTCCCCCCCGCGCCCTGCCCGTCCCTGGGGAGCTTGAGCTGCTGCGAGGATTCTCGGTTTCGGTGAGGTGGCAGGAACAGCAGTAACAACACTCGGCAGGTGCGAGAGTGATAAAACCAGGGACTGTCTTCGTCACGCCCCTGGTGCCTGCATTATTTATGAGGTGTTGTAAAGCTGCTGTGAGAGAGGGCTGCAGGAGAACCCACCGGAGAGCTGGGACTTTCTTGTAAATGTCAGGCGAGCCTTATTGGACATGACATTTGGAAAATTATCACTTGTGGTCTTGCATATCTACTCTTAAATACTTTAATGAGAATGAAATAATGTTATCGTGTAGATAACGCTTTATCCCTCACCCTCAGTAATTCCTCTGCGCTCTCTGTCGAGTTTTGGGTTGAAACTGTTGCAATCTGTCAGATCTCCCGCCTGGGGAATTGCACAGTCGTGCCCCTTCGCAGCTGATCTGCAAAAGAAAATTTGTCATTACTCGAGTCAAACACGAACCAGTAACAGCATTTCACATAAAATGTAAAACGTGACAGCGGTCATCAGATGTCTGTAGTGAGAGGAAAAAGCACGAGATGCAGCAAGGGGCAACAGGCAGCTCCCTGCCTTTATTCCCGCTCTTGCGGGCTGCGGAGGGAGATTCCCGAGGGTACGACGCAGAAGGAATGCAGCTGCAGTGCGCCGGAAAGGGTGCGCGGCGTTTCAGAGACAGTCGTTGCCCAACGATGCTCTGTGTGTCTGAGGATGAGGATGTGTCTTAAACCAGCGTGTCCTGATAACGCTCTGAGTGAAGAGCGGGCTCGGGGTCCAGCCCAGGAAGGGGCCGGGAGAGGCTGGGGACCCCTAATCCGAAGCAGTGCAGTCTTGGGATGGCTTGGAGGAGGAGGTAGCGCTTTGCGTGCGGCGTGCGCGGCTGTTGTGCATTTCTGCAGTGGAGAGGGAGTAGCTGAAGGTACATCATGGTTAGCCCTCACGGGAGCGGGCGGCTGGTTATTTACTCCTGTAAGCAGTTGCTCAGGAGGAAGACTTCAGTGTGCCGGAGAACCGTCACCGAGCTGCGCTCCTCCGCGTTGCGTGCGTTACGCTGACGACCGTTCTATTGGAGAGCCGTCAGCGCCCAGAGGTCCGCTGAGCCCGGACTCGGCTTTGCTTGGCGCTGCAGAAACGCACACAAAACGGTCGTTTTCCAGATCTGTGTCTCTTGATCAGTGGTGCCTGGCTGTCTCACCAGAGATAGTTCACTTAATTCAGTATTCCTGTTATGCATGAAATCGAATATGTTTTTCTCCCTGATCACAGAAGAAGGATGGATACTTTATTGATGTCCTGGCCATCTTTTAAAAAGGGGAAACAGACTTGCTTATTGTTGTTAATAAACTGTACAATACTGAATGTTTACAAGACTTTTTTAATGATCTTTTGTTACTTAAGGCAAAATATTTGAGACATTTGTTGTTTTGAGGCATTAAATATGTTTTGCAAGGTAATTAAGGAGATTAATGCTAATTATAATTGGTGTCCATTCAAAAATGTCAAACCTATTTAAGCATATTTTCCATAATAGTTGTTAATTAGTGAACTGCATTGAAGTTTACATTCGGAGAGGAGTTAAAACCTGATCGGAAGAGAAGTCATGCTGCTGCAGATCTGGAAGACATGGGCAACCTGGAGCTGGCTAACACAAGTCCAGGAACGAGTCAAATATGTTGCTTTTTCACTGATCTTTTATTTATTTCCTCCCACAGTATTTTAAGAAGCAGAAACGGTTAATCCCGGAAAGGACGGTGTGGAAATATTTTGTGCAGCTATGCAGTGCAGTTGAACACATGCACTCCCGCAGGGTGATGCACAGAGGTAACATTAATTCAGTCTCTTTTCACTGAATAATAATATAATGTTCCAATTAGTAAGCGCCTACATTCAAAAACAATTATGCTGATGTTCAGCCAATGCATGTTGAGAGAGGCTGGAGCTTGCACGATGGATTTCTCCTTCTGTCTCCCTGCCTCATTGTTACAGGATTCAGTCCGAAGTGAGCGTGGTATTAGGAAGATGAGCTGCTTTGTATTCCAGACACTGATATTAAGTAGAGGTGTCAAACTTGCCATTAGAGAAGTGTCAGAAGTAAAATGCTGAGACTACTGGATGCAGTGAACTCGAAGAAATAGCCTTCATTATATCGGCTGTGACCTTAGAGAGTTTAGAAGAGTTTTTCTGTCTCGTGAGCTTTTCTGAAATATTAATACAAATATGTCCCACACTCTCATAACCTCTTCTCCGTTCTCATTAATTATTTTTGAATCTCCTAGAACTTCTCATAACTTTGAGCTCTATCCAAAAGTTACGTTGCTTCTTTCAGCATAAATGAAATACTTTGTGAAGGACTTGCCCCGGGAAATGCGAGTGTCCCGAAAGGCCGCAGTACCGGTCTCTGCTGCCTGGTAGTCCTTTTTCCTTTCCTTAGCCTTTGAAGCAGTGCATTCTTCGCTGAATTTTTTTCATCAACGTGGTACTGTTTTTGGTCCTTTATACATCCCCTGATGCAGGTGCACCTGAGTTAGGTCTGTGATGGGTGGCTGAAATGTGGAGCCTCCTACATTCAGTCTGCTGTGACGTGAGGAAGGAGCCCCACTGCCTCCGTCCGGACAGGCGGCTGCTTGGGCAGCTGGGGTTCTAGGCGTTTTTACGCTCCGTGAACAAACTGGGCTGTACAGAGCCCAGAGTTTATGTCTGTGTGGGACAAGAAGTTGCCCTTGGTAGGAGGGAACGTGGCGGGCAGTAGTTTCCTGCAGAAAACAACCATTTGCAAAGAGCAGCAGACCTGTTTCTTTGATCTCCATCAGTTAGACGTTGCCTCTATTCTGATGTGCTGTTTTTTTACATTTTCCCTCACTGCTGTTTCTTGTGTGCTGGGAAGTATACTCTGATTTTTTGTGTGTGTGCAGAGCTTGAAGTCTTGGAAGATTCAGCCTATCAAAGCTAGACAGAAACACGGTTCTGCTCGAGCCTCCTTTGTACAGAGCGCGCTCCAGGCTATGCTTCTGTTGCGGTATTAGAACCAAATAACCTTTTGTGGCTTTGACCTTTTACCTTTTTCTTCTTGCAGACATAAAACCAGCCAACGTGTTTATAACCGCCACAGGGGTGGTGAAGCTGGGAGATCTTGGATTAGGCCGTTTTTTTAGTTCTAAAACCACTGCAGCACATTCCTTAGGTAAGATGGTACTCGTGCAGCTGTCAGCTGGGGTGTTCGAGAGAAGCGGGGTCTGGGCTCTTACTGCGGCGGGCGCTTGGTTCGCTGGACGCGTACTGTGTTTGCTGTGACGTGTATTTTAAATACTCTTCATATGAAATTAATAGCTATTTTTTTTTTATTAAACTCCACTTGGTTTTTTTTCTGGAAGGCCTGGTAAGTGTTTGATTTACAGCAAATGTGACCAATGCGCCTTTTCCCCTCTGAGTGGCACGTTTGCCCGCGCTCTGCGTGTTGGAGTTGGGTGTTGCACCACCACCGTTTTGGCAGATGCTGGTCAGCCGTCTTACCCTGAACAGAGGTTGTGGCTGGCTGAGGCGAGAGAAGTGTTCAACGCCCTCACGGTTCTGCTGTTACAGAACGGGACTTCACTTGAAACTCAGCTGAGGCTGTAAAGATCCACATTTTCTTCTTGTCTTCTACACATCTCAAAGCTGTTTTCCTGCTCGTCTGTTGGTGCCGCCAACTGTTCTTGCCGAAGCGTAGTACCTTGCTTTTATTCTTACTGAATTGTAGCCTGTTTCCAGACTCTCCCTCCTGCGATCACTCTCAATTTTTAGCCTGTACTCTGCTGTGCTTTGGTTCATCCCGGCTGCTTGTTACCCCCAGAGGCAGTGGTGTTCCTGCATGGGTTGGGCAGAACCAGAGCTGGCGGCGGTCTTGAAGGGCTTCACTTCTGCTTTGGCAGGGGCCTGTACTTCCGACCAGTTTTGCGTCCATTAAGCAGTTTCATTTAGACAGATTTAACAGGCTGCTTTGAAGTAAAGTTATACGAGTCTTTGATAAAAGCATGAAGGTAGTAATACAGCTGTTGCTTCTGTTTCCCTCCCTCTGAAGCCTCTTACCTTATCGTGGAAAAAATTATACAATTTGTCATGATGTTTTGTGGACCGCTCATATGATGACGATTTGTTTCTTGTTCTGTTTTCTGTGTTTTACAAGTAGCAATATTACATCTCCAGCATTTTTCTGGAATTGAAAGTACGTTGACTGGCTTAGAGCGTCTGATTTTCTCTCTCCCTCATTGTTACGGTTAGCATTAATTACAATTTTATAGAAAAGTATACAGTGTAGGCAGTTCATTCTTCAAGTCTTACGGTATGAAAGTGTTTCGTAATTGTGTCTGTAACCTCTTGCGAGGTGGCTGATTTTTCCGTTTTTATTAACGGGTCTCAGTTTTTGGAGTCAGAGAGGTACTGCTGTGTAACAGCAGTGAGTGAAGGAGCTTTGGGCTTTTGGTGTGATTTGTGAGCTCTCTCACAATTAGTTCGGACAGATCGTTTGGAACACGGTGGGTTTGCTTCGCTATTGCCTGGGTGCAGTTTCCTCCACTGAGTGTGAGTCTTGCTCTGTTGTTTCTTGTACATGTACAAACTTCACTGATGACGCTCGCCAGCTACACTGGGACTTCTGAGTGCGCAAGGAAGGAAGACACATGCTTTATTTTGTGTGTGCTTAAAAAAAGATGAGGCATTTCTACAGTTTACCTCCCTAAAATATTAGGAGATTTCCACTTGCATCAAAAGCTATCCTAGGTTATATACACACTATACTTAAGAGATTAAAATAAATCCTCTTCACAGCAAGTTACAATCACATCATCTGAACAGGCAAAAATATGATCATGTCTAATTATATGATCTTACCTAGTTTGACTGCTGCACTTATTACATTAATAAGAGTAAATTGGGGCTTGGAAACTGGCTGCACATGTAAGCCAAGCTGGTGACCTTTACCGGGGCTGCTCTCTGAGTTGAGAAGGCTCGTGTAGGAAGAGTTAAGCCTCTTCTGCATGAACCTTGCCCTTCCTCACATCACCAGCATCCTGGAAACGGGTGAATGAGGCGCCGAACGCGGAAGGGGCAGCAGTGGGTGAGGCTGGAGACGGCGCGGTGTGGTGTGGGAGGGATGGACACACCCCTGCTTCCAGTGGTTCTTGGATCCACGTAAAAAGAACATTTTTACAATCAAAAACCATGCGGACTTGAAGCTTTTTTTGTGTGTGTGTAATTTGCCAGACATACAGGTTTTCTAGCAGCAGGAATTCTACTGATCTTGGTTTTGGTTTAATTAAGACATTTGTTTAAGTAGCCGTGAGTGATGAACACCCTGCAAACCAGAGCGTGGTACCCGTGCGGACCCGGGCTGCGATGCCCGGCACTCCCCGTGGCCGCGTTGCCCCGGCAACCACCCTGAACCATCATTTCTCTGGCTGCTGACCCATGAATTGAACGCGTGGCTTATGCAAATATATTCATCTGATTTTTTTTTTTTTCTTTCTTTGTATTTGCTAGCATCAGACTGGCATAAAAGGGCGTTAGGCAGTACCACGGCCCAGGTGTACCACCGGGCTGCAGCAGCACGGCCGCCGCCGTGGCAGGAATGGGAGCCGTAATTAGAGCAAGGAACAGAATGAACGTCAGACGAATTACCAGGCAGCAGATCATATTTGTCAGGAAGGATTGCATACATAAAAATTAAGTGACAGTACATGCCGGGGTAATGAAAGAAAAATGAAAGATTTGCCTGTACACCGCTTGTGAGATGCAGACAGGCGCCTTGCTCGGAGCGACGGCAGGAGGCCTGGCACGGCCGGTCGGGAGCATCGCCGGGGCAGTGGGCAACCGTGGGGCAGGGAAAGCCCCGGCCCGGGCAGACCTGTGAGAGGGGGATCACGGACACCTCCTGCCTCCCGAAGTAACAAAACCGTATTGGGAAAGGCAGCAGTACTGTGGGACGGGTGATGAACACCAGGAATGGGCTGGGGGCTGGAGGGTGCGGGTGCGTTCTCCAGGTGGCACCTCGTGCGCCGCTTCCCCTGTTCCCTGTTGGACTTGTGAGAGAACAGGAGATGCTTTTCCGCAGGGGAGAGCTCTTCAGGCGCAAGCTCTGCCCGAAAACTCCGTGTTTTAAAGGTAATGAGTGTAGCTAAGGTGAGTTTTACTACTTCGTGTTACAACGTGATGGCTTGCTGTCCATTGTTTCCTAATCTAAGCTCCCGTGGAGCAGAAGCTCCAGGGTTTAGTTGAATGGCGATAGACTCACGTATCGCAGAAACTTCATTTTGGCGAGGGGTGTCGGACGGAACAGGGGGGACAATTCAGGATAAGCGAGGGGGAATGCTTTTTCTTCCTTTTTTCTGTGTTCAGTACTGCTTACTGTTATCTTGGAAAATGTTGCAGTTTATAATGTGAGTGTTTTACTGCATTCCTATTTTTCTTTCTTTCATTTGTATGGTTGGTTCCCCCCCCGCTTGACAGGCTGTTTCACTGCAGATCACGACTCCCCTTAACCCAGGGCTTTGCCCCCGGTAACGAGGAATCGGCATCTGGATGCCGGAGTTTGGGTGGGTGCCACCATGAGGTCTGGGTTGATTTTATAGTGCTGGTGGGTGATGTGCTGCCAGGTGCTGTCTCTTTCATGCAAGGTTTAATAGCGCTAGGAGTATTTTTTTGTCTGTTTTTGATGTTTGGTTGTGTCCATTATTTACTTGGTTGATCTCTGAGGTGGGCATCCAGAGGAACGTCTTGTCAGTTAAGGCTATTCTAACATGCTTGTTAGAAAGTTGAAAGTCATTAACTTTGCTATAAAACCTAATTAGTTATAAGACAAAAATTGTAAATAGCACAGCATATTTAAAAACTGCATAGACTTTGGAAAACTTAACAGTAAGCTGGTAGATTTTTGTTTTACTAGGAGCTGTAATAAATATAGAGAATTTCCATTAATATTAAAATGGTTAATGTAATTGTGAACTGATACAATGCCCATTTTTAGCCAAATAAACTTGGTATTATCCAAAGTTCTGACTGGCTTTACGTTTTGAAGAAAAAAGAGAAAAGAAAAATAAAAAACACGAGAAAAGCAATTTTACACAGAACAGTCTTGTTTTGGAGCAGATGATTTATTATTTATTCTTGGACAAGAATAAGCTTGGAGCAGATTTTCCTTTTGGGGGATGCACGTAAGTCGAAGCTTCCCAGTTTAGAACATGCAGGTAGCCGGGAGTGGGAGTACGTGGGGTGTTGCACGCTCCTGGTTTCGTGCTGGATGTGAGGGCGAACCGGGAGTAACCGCAGCCCTGAGGAGAGCTCTTTTGTAAATGGGCTGTTTGTCTTTTTTTCTTTCTTTCTTTCTTTTTTCTTTTGCTTGCCAAGCCAGTTTGCCATCTGAAACAAAGTCGCAGTACTTCGAGGGGAGCTGGTAAACAGTGCTTGTGAAGAAACAAATGGGCACCAGAGATCACTTGAAATTTCAACAGCCACTAATTCTGTGCATGTGGAGAAATTTTGGCCGTTTGGTCTGTGCCTGTAGTACTGTATTGGTGGAATCTGTCAGTTCCCAAATTCGTGGAATCTGTCAGTTCCCAAATTCTCCTTCTGGGGAAAGACCTCAGCCTTCTTGTTGGAAATACACCCCAAGTAATGCAGACGTTTAGAAATACGTACCTGTGAACTTGAACTAGACTCGTTTTAAGTAATGCTCTACTTTGTTCTTGGTCACCTACAAGCACGTCTGGAGGGATGAGCCAGGTGGGGGTTGTGGGCTTTCGTTTTCAAGTAGTGTGGCTTCCCTGCTGTGTTTGCATCACTGGATATTATGAAAACATACTAAAATATTTTTCTCAACTGTATGCATGCTCATGGAATATGTGATAGTCTGTCTTAGGTGTTAAAGCTAAGCTAATCATACTAGAAATAATTATTATTTTAAAAACTGTGTGGGTTTGTGTTACGGATGGCATCTCAGGTGTTTGAGCATAGTTCTTTGCCTTTTTCATTTGTAATGAGCATGTTTCACAAATCACAAGTGTTTCAAAACATTGCAAAGTTTGTTTTGACAGGAGTGGAACATCTCAAGAAGGAAGGAATGCTTTAATCAGTATTACCCCTTTGAGGCCCGCGTTGTGCTCTGATATCTCTTAGTTTGAAACTGGGAATACTCTGTAAAGATACAATAAAGGTCAGACTTTGTTAGGTTCTTTCATATTAGGAACTCTGTTCCCTGCTGTGAGAAGGAAAAGTGATGGATTCAGAAACACAGTTCAGCTCAGTATTAAAGATGAGCTGGAAGGTGTTGGTGAAGGTGGAACAATAAAGGCATTCCTTATCACTTCTTCTTCTTGTACTTTGTAGCTAAATACGGCTGTGGAGTTTGATTAATTCAAGAGATGCTTATTTTTGATAGCATTTTTAAAAAGTCAACATACAGAGCCTGCTGAAGTGTTTGGAAGTACTCCGCAGTGATTTCAGTCGAGCGGCAGTCTGCCCAAGGGGCTGGGAGACGGCTGCTGCCGGCGGCTCGGCTCTGGTGCAGGGAAGCAGTGAATGGACTCTGTCCAGAGTCGCCTAAAAGCGCGAGTCGGGTTTCCTCTTCTGCCTGCCGGGGTGCAGCTGAGGATGGATTGCCCGGGGAGCATCGATCCTGGCTGCTCGGTGTTTGCACAGGGAGTAGCTCTGTGTGGAAAATAACGATGGTGTGTGACTGGGCTGAGAACCCGGCCTCTGTCACTTTCTCAACAACAAAACTCCTCGGATTCAAGCTGAGAAACGTGTTTAAAACGAGCGAGTATGACCTCCCCCGTGTAGGGAAGGACTTGCCGAGGTCAGAGCTCTTCACCTGGGTGTTTCTGCGGCAGTGTGGGAGCTCAGCTCCGCGCACCTGCGCATGCTGCTGGCTGTCGTTGCGCGGGTAGGGTTTTTAATTCAATCTATAGATGAGAGGAAAGGAATTTGAATTTTATTTCTGGAATAGCTTTGCTGCCTTTGCCTGTGTGTTTTGCTGGTGCAACAAGGCACTCTGCTCTTGATCTAACTCGGAATCATGAACATTTCCCTGACCTGGGTGTTGCAGATACCCCAGAGCCGTTCTGGCCCGTGCGGGTGTTGGAGCTGTGCACACGGACAGCGCTGGGCAGCGGAGGAAGAAATGCTGTGCTGGCAGCGCTGACGTGGGCCGATACTCAGTGAAGTGTGGCGGCTGTTGGGAGTAGAATGGGAAGATGCTTACTTAGTCACAATCTTCTCTACCGTTTTGCCACCGTTGTAACTTTAAAAGCGTTACTCTACCAGTGATTAATATTGAATCTGAACAATATTTTGTATTTTCAGCAAGGCAAATACCAAAGAAAGTTCTGACTAATAGTCTCCGATTAGACTGTCCTTGTCAAATTGACTAATGTGATGCAGTGCCGAGCCCGGGCTGACTGCACTGGAAGCCTTGTGCGGTTTTCTAGAGGATGCTCATTACAGGAGATTCCCACGTAATGTTGGACAGGCCACAAAGAGAATTGGGCTTGTCAGTCTTTTATCATGACAGTTCTTTAAAAATTAATGCACCCGTTTTGAAACGCAGAGACCTGCTTGTTCGTACATTTGCTGACAACACTACGGTGATGGTAGGTAAACGTGCAAGGTAGACTTCAGAAAATCAGCTCAGGCGTGGACTGCTCCACAGACCTATTAATGTAATGGAAGAGACTAATGCTCAGAAAATCAAATACGGACTATAACGCACTCATCCGTGTTATAAACCCTGTCATTCTGCTTCGATCAAAGGTCGTTTTAAGGCCTGATCTGAAACGACAATTTTAGCCTACCAAGCAGACCCCTGCTAACGTGGAAGGCAAGGCCATAACTTTGGAGCCCACGCATGATTATTTGCTCTGAGCTTGTCACGCAGTGACCCAGAATAACTGATCACAGGAACAGCTACGGCTGGAGGCCACCCCTGGCACCGGCACTCTGGAGCACAAAGACTTCGGGGAGCAAGAGTGGGGCTGATTTTCGTGCTCCCTCCTGCCAGGGGCATGCTGCTGGCCACCCGTGCTCAGCTCCCGTGCCTGCTGGCAGGGAGGGGCTGGCGTGTGCTGCTGCATCTGCTCCCGTGGCTCTCCTGGCAGCTCTGAGGAGAGCAGCAGCACTGGGAGGCTGGAGGTAGGGATGTGTCTTACACACTGGTGCTCAGTGGGGACTTCCAAAACGGTCTTCAGCACACAGTGAGTCACTGCTTCTTCTGCAGCTGCAACTTTTTAAGCAGGAGAATGAATCGGTGCTGTTCCAACCCAGTCGGTTCTCGTACAGAGATGTGGCAGAGGTGTGGGGATTACTTGGAGCTGCGCTGTCCGTTGTGCGCGCCTGGCACGCACACGCGAGAGATCCGCGGAAAGCCTTGCTGGATCCTTGGCATGAGTCCTGTCTGCTTTTGGTGTTCTGTGAAGTTACTCTGCGCAGCCTGTTGAAAATTATGAACTATTAACAGAGCTCTGGTCTCATCCATACACAGAGGTCTTTCACTGGCAATTGAAACCATCCAGATCCGGGGCGATGTCAGTCTGCATGCGCCTAGGCTGGATATGATGTTACTGGGTATGGAAATATATAATAATCTCTGTGTGTTACTTTTCCTGTACAGTTTGTATAGAATTTGCAGAAATGTAATTTCTCGTTGGAGTGCTCTTCACCTTGAAAGTGAAGTAATTTCTTATTTGAATGGCCTGCAAGCACAAGCTGAGTTTATCATGTAGGGCAGCTGATTACTGCGAGTCCTGGGGGACCAAATCAATGAAGGGAAGCAGTCCCCCTTCTTGGTTACTTGGCTTATTTTGGGAAGTAGAGTTTTATATGTGTATTCTGGTAACAGGTTTCACACCCATGCCATAGGATTAATTTCAAATTATATGCTGCATTTCAAATTGCACTGAGTAAAAATTGTTGAAGTTCGGTAGACTCAGGGTTTGGGCATATAAATGCATGATGGAAATGTAGAATAAAGATTGAAGGGTGTTGGTTTGGGAGGAGGGGGTGTTTCTGTTTGAAGGTAAGCTGCCTGATTTTCACCCCAGAGAAAGAAAATGCCTGGAGTGTTTCAGGTGTAGTAGCCGGTGCAGCATGATCCTAGTTTACCCCACAGTGAGCTTAGGGCTTCAGAATGCTGATCCGGTAGAGGCTTTGGCAACAGGGTAAACTGGGAGGATCTGGTGCGTATGGCATCCATACTTCCAGCAAGACCTACTAAGGGGGGATGCGGAGGATGCTTCGGAGTAAATTGGATAATTGCATGCTAGCGTTAACAGTACTAATTTCAAATTAATGCTCTTTGTTTTGACAAAAGAACCTAAGAGAAGACTTGTATTGCTGTGATTTCCAGCTTCTCGTCGGATGCTGGTGTACTGAGAACGAGTTACTGTCTGACTCCTGGGGAGCTGCCCCGCGTCTGACGGCTCCTCCGTGTCCGGGACTGTGTCCTGTTGTGAATTCTTTGGCGCGGTAAACGTCTTTCTGTCCTGTGAAGACAGGCTGTGTGCGGTGCATATGTCAAAGGGATCCTGGCCTGCGTTTAGGTTTTCTGGGTGACAGAGGAACGCAGTTCAGATTCGGGCTCACGCGTGTACCTGGCACGGCGTGCTCTGAGCTAGAGGGACCCAGAGTGATTTTGTTCAGGCCTCGCACGGACGGCAGCAGCTTCGTGCTGGGTCATCTCTGCGCTCGGCAGGGGTTGGTTTTGCCTTTCGAGAAGCTCTTGCTTCCAGAACTCGTTTGCTTCCCCCCGTACACGAACCCGACGTCGGGGGAAGGTGGTGGCGGGTCTTCCCCCTGCCCCTCTGACACCATCCTGCGTCTGCTTGCCCGGCTGCCAGCTGCCTGCGGTCGGCATTTCAAATGGAGAAACTGTAAACCGAATGTTACAGGCAAATTAAACATTTGCCATCTTCTGAGGAGAGGCCTTTAATTAGGAGAAGGATACACTGGAATGCCAACAGTAAAAAAAAAAATTGACAGGGGACGGGGAAGCAGGCGAAGCAGGAGAAAAGAGAGCATACAAAGTCCTTGGATGTTTTAATAAATGATGTATCTGAGGATTATTTGATGTAGTTGAGACTGCCAGGATGTCTTATATTTTCACTACCACAACTGAAACTTATTTAGGATTTAAAAAAGAACCTTTTTGAGGTAAGGAATTTATTAATAATTTCCTGTAACTCCTGTCCAAAATGCTGGCATAATTTTCTTTTGATAAAATACAGACTTCTGGAAGTACATAGAAATCCCACAGCTTCTGACGTGACTGCAACTTGGAGCAGAGTTTTGAAGTTTGGAATTACTACCTTGGGTTTGTTAGAAAGGTTTTGAATACCTGTCTGGTGCTGGGCCCGTTACTTCCGTTTCTCTGCTGCGGCGAACGGCCTGCTGCCCCTCGGCAGGGGCCGCGTGCTGTCCGGAGCCGCGCGGTCACGCCGCCAGCGCGCTCTGCGTCGGGCCAGCGCGCCGTCGCTGCGCTGTCGCGGGATGCTGGCCTTGGCAGGGCGTGTTCACGGCGTCCGGCGTGCAGCCTCCGTGCTGCTGGGTGAGCCGAAGGAGGGTGGGCGATCAGCTGCCATTGCTCCGGCCGGCCGAGACGCTCTGAGGGCCCTCGGAAGGTGGGAAGGGGAAGAAGACGTTCCTCAGATTTCAACAACATGGAAGATGCCTTCAGGAACGTTCGCCAGTCCTCCAGCTCTGTATGTGATGGTGTATTTGATTCTAGGCCTTCGAAACCATGGTTTGTTTCCAAGTTTTGGTGCCAGGCTCTTCTAATTAGCTATTCGTGCTAAACCTAGCCCTTTAACGAAGTCAAACTTCTGCACGATACAGGTTGCGCAGTCACTTTTAAGACGATAACTCCTCTGTTTGTTTGTTTTTTACAGTGGGAACTCCATACTATATGTCCCCAGAAAGAATACATGAAAACGGCTATAACTTTAAATCCGATATCTGGTCTTTGGGCTGTTTATTGTATGAGGCAAGTATCTTCCAACTTTTTTTTTCCCAGGTTTGTCTTAACCACACAAGGCGGTACGGGAATCGAGTGGGTCAGGCTTACTTTACCTGAAGTGTTGAGAAACCTTCTGAAAAATTAACTCTTTCTGTGCTCACCGTTGTGCTTTTTGAGCATGAACAACGAAGGGTTGTGCCGTGGAGCACAGCACTTGCACAGGGTTAATGCAGCAGGCCCTGGCGGGCGCTGAGGATGCGGGCGGCCACAAGCCAGCTTGCGTTCCTCCTTCCTGCTGGGAGCAGAGCTGGTGTCAGGGCAGCGGATGCATGGTTTCTCCTGAACACTGCATTTGTTTTAAAAACAGCAAATTCATTTGAATGTAAGCTTCTGGTTTGTTAAATTGAATTCTGACCAAATAGAGTATTTTAATTTTGGAAGCTTTCAGTAAAGAAAAACAGAGGTTTTGTGTAATGTGAAACCAATTTCTCTAACTTTATTCGACTATAACTGGATTTTTTTCTAATTGTACAATGTCTTCTCGCCAAATGCACAGATACAAAGCAGGCACACTGTGTGTGAACTGCACGCTTGGTGGGCATCTTTTTCTTAAACGCTATTATAGATATTTTGAAAATAAGTGCTGTGATTTTATAACAGTACTTTGAGTTTTGTGATTTCATTTTTAGCAGGGTTCAAAGGGTGTTGAACAGTCTTGTGCTCATTTGTAATCTAATCTTAAATCTTTTTTAAAATGTATGCATCTTTGAATTCAAGTGAAAGTGCATCTTAATGTTTAGAAAGCTTTTGTCCCAGCCTAGAGAACTAAAAATCCCTAGGATATTTGGTAATAAGGATATTGCTCACATCCTCTTTGGATAATAAATTATGTGAACTGATGACATTTTGCTTCTCGCTAAAACCTCTTGTAACCACATGGCATTAGGGCATAAACAGAAATGTCATTTATTTTGTGAGCACATCAGATGTGAAAACTGCTGTAGTTAAGCATGTACTTGAGCTCGTTCATTAAAAACCTTTTAGGACAAGACAGTAGAAAAGTAAATTTTCCCATAACTTGCCACTGTTTATGTATTTTGGGGAAGAACACTCGTCTTACAACTGAACGCTGGCTGAGTGAGGTAGCCTAGTGTGGGCGGTGCGCTGCCAAGCCCCGAGTCCTGCGGTTCGGCAGGGGCTGCTCTGCTGTCGGCAGAGCGTGAAGGTGCCGTGCGGTGGGCGTCCTCAGAGGGAGAGGCTGGGGCTGGAAACCTGGGGAGCAAAATGGGTCAAAGCTGGCTAGAGGGACTGCAGCAGTCTGGGGGGCTGGACTCTAGCAGCCCGTTGCTTCTCGCATGGAAGACAGCAGCACAGCTGGCCCAGATGTGGTTATGGACTTGAATGTGGCCCAAAAAATACTCTTGGGGGTAAAAACACCCCACAACTAGCCATTCTTCTCGTGTCCATCCAAAGACTGTATTTCCACCATGAAGCAAAGGCTCTTCAGACAGCCTGCTCACAAATGCTGGCTCTCCTGTACACTTGGCATGGCATTGGGTGTAGTTAAGGAAAATGATTTTATCTGGATGTGTAGGACAAACGCCCCATAAATCACCACGAGCAGTGTCACGTCCCACCGCTGGCCTTGCCAGTATCAGAGCAAAGAGCCACTGGATCTGCTGCAGGGAAGGTCCGCTTTGGTGGAGACGCTGGAGCCCGATGTGGTTGTATCACTGATTTACTGTTAAAATTCCATGGGATAAGAGGGAGAGAAAGGGCATAAGACAACCTGCTAAGTACTTGATCAAAATATTTGGAAAATTGTGAGCTTGAACTGAGTGGGTTTGTGTCTGTCCTCAAATGCTCATTACCTCTAGTGAAAGAATTCACGAGATGGTTAATAACTCCTACAGCAGCAGCAATGCACCGTTGAGAAGCTGGTGTTTTTTGTAAAGGAGGATTGTGCTTGTAATGCTCCTCGTGAGATACTGAAACGGGAATGCCACAGAATGGCTGCGTGTACCTGGGTCTGCTGCTGGCGTCTGAAAAGGGATCTGGGGACGGCTCTGTGGGAGCAGGGGGAAGGAACCTGAGCTCCCAGCAGTTCCTGACGCTGCGCAGTTCCAGGTACACCTCGTGTGTCGGGCCAGAGGAGGAATCCTCAGCGTAAGGCTGTGCTGAGCCGAGGCCACGGCCCTGCCGCGCTGCGTGGCGCTTGCCGAGTCGCTCAGCGACGGTCGGGGTCGCCCGAGCCGGGCAGCGCGGCTGCGGTGCCGCTGCAGCGTGCGGCTGCCGGGGCTCGCTGCTCCCAGCCGGTTCGGAGGCTGAGCTCTGCTGGAGAGGGGATTCCAGATTTATGCAGAGAGAAATATTTAGCTTTGTGCTAAGATATGTTTTTGTTGCAGGCAATATGGTCCCCTTATGGCACAGTAGTCTTGGTACTCCTTATATTTCAAGAAGCTGACTTAATTGCACACTAAACATAATTCTCTGGTGGGAGTGGCAGTGCTATAGTAACATGCGATGGATTTGGCGTGTGAAGCACTTTTTAATTTACTTCCTACGTAGGTAAGCCTGAACTTTGAGAACAGGAGCTGTGAGGTCTTGCGAATTCGAAGGAGGACTGGACAGTTACCAGTTTCGCGTTCAGCAGATAAAGAGCTACTTGACTTTTTAAACTTTCTAGAATTTGGAAAATTAAAAATCAAATTCGCATGTCTTTGAAGGAGCTGTATTTTATGTTCACTGATTTCTTGTAATGAGAATGTTTTTCCATTTGGCTTAAAAGTAAGGAAGCGATGTTTGGTGATGAGTCACTTCGGATATTTCTCCAGATAGATTGGGTAGATAAGCTGCAGAGAGATTTAATGGACAAATAGCCCTCAGAGACACGCGTGTCCACTGGAATCCACTTAGGGAGCAGTGAGGGGTTTGGGATGTGATGCCACATAGCACCACTTAGCTTTGACATTGATAATCATACAGTGGTTTTTATTAAATCTTATCAATATAGCAGTAACTGTCTTCATCCCTCACTTCCTGTAGATATCTGTCAGCAAGATAACTTGGAGGGGATAAAAATAAGTTGTTAATTCCCAGAATATAGCTACAAGCAATGACTTTAGCAGTTATGGCAAGACGGTCAATTTAAACACTAACAGTGATTTCTATATATATATTTTTTAACCAGTCATACTGCATGGTGGTCAGTTTAAATGGAGATGTAGCTGTCCTGCAGTAATTGCTCTAATCAAAACGTCGGGAGCAAGCCCCCGCGCCGCATCGCAGGCTGTTGTTAGCAAGATGCTTGGAGCGCCTGTGGTCACGACCCTCCGCAGACCGGCCTCGCTGAGTCGGGACGCGTGGGCCATCTCTTTCCATGTCAGACCCCTGCCTTTACCGCCCCAGGACCCCGCGCTGTTTCCTTTGCGTTCCTCCTCTTCTACAGATGACTGCTGCACTGGAGTTGGAAAGAAAAGTTAATGGGAATGGAAAAATCCCTTTCAGCCTTACTGCCGTTATTGGTGTTTGTAGTGAAGTCTCGGAGACCTTGATTAACCCTTGATTGCCTTCTGTGCCCTCCCTGATGCACCCTTTGGTGTTTTTCCTGGACCAGCCTGGTGTGCTGGGCTCTCCAGTTTTGTTTTAACGGATGGAGAGCATTTTGCTGTCAATCTCCAAGTGGAGATGAGAGCCTCGGATTTTTTCCCCACTGATTTGCCTGTTACTGCTATGACAGTAATAAAGTAACGGTGGTAGAACTTCACTTTTTGCCTTCAAAAGCTTCTGAAAGGCCACGAGCACCGGGCTGTCCGGGCTCTCGCCCAGCCATTGGGGCTCTGTCCACACGCCGGTTGGGCAGCTCTTCAACTCGGGTCCGTGGGGTTGTGAGGAGCAGCTTCGCGTTCCTGCTGAGCACAGTGGTGACACCACCGAGGGGCAGAAACTCCCCAGTCCGTTCCCCAGCCCGCTGTGCTGTGCGGCTGTTGGAGGTGTGATTCCTCTCCTCACTCAGCGTACAGCCAGGCACGGCAAAGGTCACCAGCGCAGCAAACGGCTCGGGCAGCGTCACGTAAAGCATCACAGACGGAGGCTGAACAAGCTTGGAACTTCCTGAGATGTTTTGGGGGAGCCGTGTGCTCAGTTCGTTGTGTCCTTCAGTGTAATTTGGGTACCTTCGTGTATTCTGCTTTGCCATTTATAAGCCTCTCTGGATAGCTGAGAAATACCTCTGGAAAAGCGTCCTCAAATATGTTCTTAGTCTGGTGGTGCATAAGGAGATAACCTTGGAGATTTGGCCAGAAGATGTCTTGCTACTTCTCCTAATGGCTCGGAACTCCTTGCAGAGGGCCTCCTGCCTCCGCACGGCCGTCTGGGCAAGGTGACCCCCGGCAGCGGAGGTGCGTTTGCACCAACTTCACGGAGTAGCCAGTGTGTCTTGCACGTAAGGAAGAAACGTAATAACTTTAAATTATTTAAAAGACAGGTTTATGATTTAAACCAGGGATAGCTGATCTTGATGTGTCTTGCATTCCTTGACGTTTGGACGTGTGTTGATGGGAATGCAGTTTAGGTCAGGCGTCGCCGGCCGCAGCCCGCTCCTGCGGCGGGGGGACCGCGCGGGGCTGCCTGCCGCGTCCTGCTGCTGGCGGCCCGGCCCGCAGGCAGCGCCTCAAAACCCTGCCCTGACCAAAAGCTGCTGCCTGTCAGCACAGCGCTGATAACCCATCAGTCTGCATTGCTAACTGCAGGATAATAGGGGGGGGGGTCTAGTATTGACTTTTTAAATTCTGCTGGGAGCTGGCTGTGTGTGTCAGCAGCGACAGCCTTCTTCAGAGGGCTTTCGCAGCGCGCGGTAATGAGCAGAGGACTCATCACCATCCAGCAACCCTGTATTAAAGCCACAGGGAGAAGCACCAGCTTCAGCTGGCCTCAGTCTGAAAAGCTGGCCCATTTCACGTGGCTTGTAGCAAAATGGTTTAAAAAGATCAGAGTGGATGATATTCACAGTTACCCAGCGGCGCTGCGCTGGGAGGCGGTGCCGCTGTGCGGGGCTGCCGCTGCCCCTGGGCCGCAGCGAGGAGCAGCGCTTGGGTAGCGGCCGGCGCTGCCGAGCCCACGGGCCGGCACGGCCGCGGCCCCGCTGGCCTTGGCGAGGAGGGGGTCAGCCCGGCGCGCGAGCCGGTGGTAGGCACAGCCTCGGCCACGTCGTGCAAGCTCAGACACGCGCGTGTTGCTGCGGCTGTCCTGAGGCGCGTCGTTCAGCGTTCATGGAGACCTCCTGGCTGGGAACTTGTGGTGTCAGTGGCTTTCCAGAGACAAAGATGGAGTTTCCTTCCCGAAACAGGCTGCCCAGGGAGGCTGTGGAGTCTCCTTCTCTGGAGATATTCAAGACCCGCTTGGAGAAGGTCCTGTGCAGCCTGCTGTAGGTGACCCTGCTTCGGCAGGGGGTTGGACTGGGTGACCCACAGAGGTCCCTTCCAACCCCTACCATTCTGTGATTCTGTGAAAGTGGAGTGTCAGAGAAGCACATCCACGGAAGGAGTCTCCGCGTGCCCTCCAAGGAACGATCCCCCACCCAGGGATTCCATCGTGCTCGCCCTGCTGCATGAGCAGCCGGTTTGTCGCAGACATCTGCTGTGTTCGTGGAGATGCAAATGCTGGATTCGTAGAAAAGAACTGAAAGAGGAGAGAGACCGGACGGATGAGGAAAAGCTTCAGTAGTTTGGTTCCCAAATCTGCCTGGGATACTCTTCTCAAAATAGCAGACTTCTGGCAGGAAGGGATGTTTGGTTGAGGTCATTTTGGGTTTTTTAAAGGGTGAAGTACATCGCTCATGCTTACAAGGTTCTTTGTATTCTAGGTGGTTAAATGTCAAATAATAATAACCTTTGTAGGGGTCTGTTAAAAATCTGCCAGTCACAGAGAACAAACAAACTGAACGTGGTCGTAACCGAGGACGACAGAACCCGTGGCGCGTTATCAAAGGCAGGAGAGCTGCTACTTTTTAGAAGAGATGATGGTGTTTCTGAGGGATTTCCACAGCCACCTTTGGCCCGCTGGTTTCCAGCGGATTGTCCTGTGGTCCGAGCATCCCCTTTCTCGGGCTTTTCTGTGCAGCTGCAGAACTGCCTGCGTGCACCCAGCGTTCCAGGTCTGACGCGCTCTGGGCAGGAAGAACCCCAGGGACGGGAAGACGTCGGGACGTTCCCAGGCTGGGCGCTGCCGTCGCGGGGTGCACCCGAAGCAGCGCCCAGCAGGCACGGCGGGCGCTGCCGCGTCTCCGGCAGGGATGGGGGGCTGCGGGGCGGGAGGAGCCCGGCGCTGCCATGCCGCTCGCTCACGCTTGCGTGCGAGGACGGCCGGGCGTCGGGAAGCGTGCGGCGGCACGCCTGGCACCAGCCCTGTGATCTCGGAGCAACGGGGAGCGATGAAATCCTTTGTGTTTCTGAAATCTTTTCTGTTTTTCTTTCCAGATGGCAGCTCTTCAGAGTCCTTTCTATGGAGATAAAATGAACCTGTTTTCTCTTTGCCAAAAAATAGAGCAATGTGACTACCCGCCTCTTCCAGCTGAACATTATTCTGAGAAGGTGAGCGGGGAGCGTGTGCGGAGGGCCGGGGGGGGGGCAGTGAAGTTCCTCCCCCACAGGGGAGAGGGAACCTGCGAGGAGAAGCCCCCTACATCCAAAGCAGCAGAGGAGATGGCCAGAGTGTGCTGGGTACCTTTAGGGCTGGCTGAGGAAGCCGTCGGCGTGATGTCTGAAGAGTGCCAAGATAAATTAAGACAGAAAAGATTATTTCTGAATGTGGGGAATATTTTGAAACTGGAAGTCTGTGACGCTGGCAAAAGGCAGCCGTGAACCGTGGGAAGGCCCTCTGCTTTGCTGCCTTTCCCTTAAGATAACAGAACAGCGCCGGAACGATTGCTTGTGACGTCTGCAGTGGGTAAGAAGGGGGAAGGATTGTTTTTAAGAACAAGACGGGGCAGGGAGGAAAGCTGTTTAGTGCAATAAGCATCTACAGAGCAGCTGTACGGGGGCTTTTTAAAGTCTGGATTTTGTGCATATGAAAGCAAGGGATGGAGAGCAGTAGCTGGAGTGTATTAAAAATAAAGTAGTGGCCGTGCGTGCTTGTTCGGCAGCGTTTCCCTTCAGCTGCGAACGCGCGTGGTGGTTTTGTTCGGGGCCTTTCTCGCTGGGTGTTTTTCGTTCTGTTTTTTCCCTTACCTAGGCGAGCCAGCTGTTTTTCCTTCCCTCCTCCTTCAGTGACAGTTGCCTTCTATTTGAAAGGAAATGGCGAATGTAATTTTCAATGCTCACCATATCCTTTGGGGGTTTCTTTTGTTTTCCTCTCCCTCAGAGTTCTGCGGAGCAGGAGGCAGGATGCAGGGGAAATGCCGTACGCGGCCGGCAGCAGGCGGTCGGATCTCCACCCCGAGAGGGACCCTGCTCCACACATTTTACATTTGACTTGGTTTTTTCCTTGCTGAGTAACTCATGCAAGAATATTATTTGAGAACTGTTCTGGAAAAGTGCATTTTTAAAATTTCTTTCCGCCCCCCCCAAGCTGCCGCAGCAGCGAGTCCCGGCTCTGCCTTCCCGTTTGCCAGGCTGCCTTTCAGGATGTGCCTGCTGGCAGCCAGAGTCAGTGTAAGCTGACAGATGTGTTTCCTGTCTGCACAATTACTGTCTGTTTGCTTCCCTCTGGCAGTGCTAAAGAGTGTGTGTAGTGCAGTGATACCATCCAGGGTGAGAAGGGTGGTTGAAAGCTCAAAGGCGCCAGGTCCCGGAGAGCGAGGCTCCAGATGGTGTTCATGCACTGTTAACAGTGACGGAGCCGGAGGACGGCTGCGCCGTTGGCTGTAGCTCGTCTCGCCGCGTTAGCGGCTGCTCCTGGCTGAAACAGCAAAGAGCTTCAGTGTTGTGAATATTAGAACGTGACTCCACCATGAACAGTGTTTGGGTTAGTACCTGGTTGTAAAGATGGGATTTTCAGCTGCTCTTGGAGAGCGTCGCCGAAGGGGACGGTGTGTTGGTGTCTCCAGCAGCCGAGCTAGGCAAACCACGCCGGCAGGGTCGTTTCTCCTGAAAGGCTGGGAGACGCAGAGGCAGCTGCACCAGAAGGGATTTGCTCTTCCCGCGGCCGGTGGGTGGGCAGTGGTCCTGCTCTGGACGTGCGCGTTGTCCTCCAAGGGCGAATGTCTCCGTTCTAGATGGAACGGTCAGAGTCTTTACAACTGCCCTGACACTGTCCCTGCCACGGCTTTGGGAGGGGTGCGGGGAGGCTCTGGAGCCTTTGCATTCTCCCGCCTGAGGGCAGGGGTAAGGATTCGGCCGTGCCACGCTGCCAACATTGTCAGTGATGCTCCAGAGCCATCAGCCTGGCTTTCCCTCGCCTCGGTAACGCGGTCTGGAAGCGAAGCTTCAGCTGCAGGCTGACTGCTGAGCACATGAATATTTTAGCTGCGGCATTGTGTTAGGTGAACGCGGCAGAGCTTTTACTGAAGAACGCCTGCTTCCGGGGTGTTCCCTTGCAGTGATGTTCCTCTTCTCTGTAGCCTTTTACGGCTACCCAGTCCGGATCCTGCCGCGATCAACTGGCGCGCTGCTTGCAGCAGGAGGAGGAGCTGGGACTCTGGCCAGGATTAGTTTTCTATATTGGGAGCAGATTTGCTAGTAATTGGAGATACTGGTTGGTGGTGCTCCTCAAGGCCTGATCCACCAGTTCCCTGTAGCTGAGGGAGGACAGCGGAGGACAGGACCTCCGGGGCGGTGTGTCCAGTGCTGCATCGCCGTGGGAGCACGGCCACTGCTTGGACAGATTGTGCGGAGAGCGCAGGCTCCGCTCAGAGCTTTAGAAGCAATTTAACTGGTTTGTGGGTGTTCCTGGTGTCGGTCTGGTCAGGGCTGAGGGATGTGGTTAATCTGTGGGGTCTTAGCAGCTACACAGGCAGAAGCCCCCGGCCCTCAGATGAAGTAAAAAAGAAAACAAGAAGTCAGCACAGCAGTTAGGAATGGGCCGGGGCCGGGCAGCGCAGCTGGGCTGGGGGGCTGTTCTGCTCCCTGCGGGTACACACGAAGTGGCAGCCGAGGTGGCAGCGGGAGCTGCGTCACGCCATGTCCTCGCCGCCGTCCTGCCTGCGCGCTCGCCGCGTGCCGCGCTGCAGGGACCCCCGTGAAACCCGCATCAGGCCCAGCGACGGCTCGGAGCACGGGGCCTCGCTCCAGCCAGAGCCGAAACCTCACTTGAGAATGTTCAGCAATGCAGCTGAAGCCATGTGCTCGATAGCTGTACGGTCATGCTTTTAATTACCATTAAAATAATTGGCACGGTGGCTACTGGGAGGATGTGAGATCAGAGGCTCAAGGCTGTTTCTCCCGGTGCCTCAGGGGTACGAGCAGCTTTCAGTGTCTGTGTAATTAAAAGCTACAATCTTTCATGTGCACAATAAAGAGGGGTGGGAGGTGGGGAGACTTCAGCCCTTCTGCATTTATTTATTCAGCAGAATCAGTGACCAGTCTCTTTCCTTCACAAAGGTTTTTAGCAAACACTGGCGTTTGACAGTGGTGCCCCCGTATCTTGAGACACACAAGTGCTTTTCTTACATTAAAACCCCCGAACAGGCTGGTTGCCTGGGGTTGCTGTGGGGAGGGAAGGGCGGTGGTGTACAGGAGAGCTCTGTTCGGGACGTTTTTAAACCCCTCTGCTTCCCCCTTTCCTGGGAGCCCACCGTCGCGGGCAGGTCCATCCCCGGCGCCAGCGCAGCAGATCGCTGGCAGCGAGCTCAGTTTTCCTGCCGTCCTCCCCATCCGGCTGATGCCGCTGGTGCCTGCGCCCGCCGGGAGCTCCTGCGCCAGGCTCCCTGCCGCGGGCTCCGGACTCCCCTGGGCCGGGAGCTGCCGCTCGGCCGGTGGACCTGGTCACCTCTGCTCTGCGGCGCATCAGAAATCCTCCTGGAAAAAAGATTTACTAGAAAGAAATAAAAGCTCTGAAGCTGCCAGCGCCAGGAGTCGGAGGTCGCACGCGAACCCGCTGAGCAGGGAACCCCTGGGGGGGGGGGGGTGCTACCAGCACATTGTAGGGACGGTGGAAAATCCCCTGGGTTGTGTGGAAGGTTCAGATCATCTGCAGTGCTGAAGATCTGGTGGAAAAGGTTCTGCCTGGTCCTTCTGGGGGGGGACACATGGGATGGGATGGACGGATGGACGTGTCAGCACAGGAGAGGTTCCCAGGTCCAGACAGCCGTTCCCGCAGCCGTTCCAGTAGGAGCGGAGCCGTTGACGCCTGCCTGCCTCTGTCCCTGTCTTTCAGCTGCGGGAGCTGGTCAGCATGTGCATATACCCCGACCCGGACCAGCGGCCCGACGTTGGCTACGTGCACCAGATAGCGAAACAGATGCACGTGTGGACCTCCAGCACATGAGCCCTCCGCAGACGCTCGCAGGACGCCAGCACAGCTCAGTCTTACTTGAATTTCGCTCTCCGATGAAACCGCCTGGTGCCCGGTCACACAAGTGGGGGGAGCACTCGTAGCAGGGTGCTCCCTCATTTCTGCAGGTTATTTGACAAGGACTCTTACACGGTGGTCGTGCTTTAACGTGAAGATTCTGTGAGGTATTGCAAGTGATTTTTTTTTTTTTTTTAAGGCCAATAACATGTTACAGATGTAGATCATTTAAGGGTCCTTTCTTAAAACTGTCGTGTGTAATCTAGGATAGATGACATTAACGAGGGCGTGGGAGCGCTGCCACACCCCCTCTATCTTAACTGTAATGTGAAATATTGAAATAATTCCTTCAGTGAAATCACTTTATACTAATGTAAGAATTACGGTAGATTTTGTGTAATTTGTATAACTGCTACTTTGCCTCTTCTGCAAATGGTTAATAGCAAATTCAGTTTTTACTTCGTATATTTTTAAAGCAGCCATTTATGTGTTTTTATTTTAATTCCTTCCTCTTCAGACTTAGGGAGGGAACTGGGAAGGGTTGGGGGGGGGTGGGAAACACATTTGTGTCAAGACTTTTTTTTTTTTTAATTGAAAATTTAGCGTATTTTGGTGATGCATTTATCTGTTAACTTGGCTACAGCCAACGAGAGGAGTTAAGCGTGCACCTGGGGAGAAGAACGGCCACGTTGCACAGCCCCCGAAACAAGCGCTGCCTCCCAGAGACCGGCTCTGCAGCCGCTCTTGGCAGGGTTCTGTGCAGACCTCGGGTCCGGCTCAGAACCGGTCTCTGGCTCAGCCAGCTCGGCTGCGGCGAGGATGGTTCTGCCCGTTCAGTAGTGTGTTAGGTACTGTGGGTAACACTTAGGCAAAGCAGTGTTTGAAACACTTGGAAAATTTAAAAAAAGAAGTAACTGAAATGCTTTGTGTGTCCAACTCTACATAAGGATCAGCCCCGTCTGTGTAACTGTGAAAGCTCATTTACAGAATGTGAATTTTTATAAAATCTCAACCTGATTTGAAGGAGTCATCTTCTTTAACTACATGAAAATTTCCAACCAACTAAATTCATTCATTGAATCAATGATTTGTTTCGTTACTGGCGATGAAAAACCTTCACTGCGTTAGGAACAAACGTGGATTCACGTTCAAGTGTTTCCATTTCACGTGCCCGTTCCGAGGAACGGGGCTGCACTCAGCGTTCTCGAGGACGCCAGCGGGGAGCCCCACCAGCCCGCGCTGCGACCGCGCTGCGGCCACGCGCGGCGGCGGCTAATGCCAAAGCGCAGATTTGCGTGTGACAGTTCAAATGCAGCCTGTGCCTGTTGGGTTTTGTTTTTTTCTTAAGAAAACCATACAATCCTTAATTTTTTGGAAGTAGGATTAGGGTTAGAGGGTTACCTACATATATATGTGCTTTTAGTGGATTTTTTTTTTTTTTAACCTGATTTGCTCTACTTAAAGGAAAACTGCAGTGCCATTTTCGACTACTTCCCATCAAGTTTTGAAATGTTTATATAGAGCAGCAGAGCTGTTCATTGCTGTGAATAACGTTGGCATCATTACTGCACGGTGCCGCTGTGCTGAGTCTCCTCAGCAGAACGTTGAGCCTGCTGCTCTCGTGAGATTCGGGAAATTCGGATCGGCGGGGGGAGGCAGTGGAGGCACCAGACGGCTTCCACCCTTCCCGTGCCAGCTCGCTGAACTTACCCCCGGCTTCGGTAGCAGTGCCGGGGCGGCCGCCGGTCGCGTTTACACTGCAGCTTTCCTTTAAGCCGTGGTGGCAGCTACACATTCGAGGGAGGGTTGTGCTGCGCCTCTCGGTGTAACACGGAAAAGGATCTCTGGCTTCCAGGGAAGCTCAGCTTCACTTTGAGTATCTTGAGAAGTCTGGTCACTTTCTTGCTACATAAGATTTATTAGTGCTTATAAGTAAATGTATTTCAAAAGGTAATTTTTTGCAATTGTGCATTTTTAGATAAATAAAAAAAATTATTTACAAAATAAACACCTTTGTTTTAAAAAAAAAAAGTCCAATATTAAGGAGAAAGTGAAAAAACCCCTACTGAAAACAGGTCTAAGTATTTGTGGAACTGTTCCTTCCAGCTATCAGGCAGTGGAGGAACAGATGACATAAACTGCGTCAGTTGTCCCGATGGAGAACGACGCAGGAGCATCTTACCCTGGCGCTGGCACCGTGTCCGACGCTGGGTTTGGGGCTGTCGGCTGCAGGACGCTCGGCCGAGGGCCTGGCCCCAGTTAACCTGAAGCTGAGCGGGGCTGATGCACCTTCCCTTTTGACTAGCTGATTCTGTAGGGGGATTGTCCAGCTAGCTGCTCTTGGTTTTGGGGGGGTTTAATAAGGATTATGTGGTACTGTATGAAATAGTTTGAAATCAGTTTCTGTCAAGTAGTACAAGCCCAGGATTTTACGACAAAAAAGGTCCAAACAGAAGCCTGTAGAAAAATTCAGGCAAGTAACAAGATGACAGTCTGCCTCTGGCCGTGTATGAAAATATGCGTACCAGGGTGGGCGCTGGGTCCTCTCCCTGTGTTCCCTCTGTCTACAACAACAGGGGAGAATGAACATTACTGTGCCCGTTCTTTCCCTGCAGTAACGCAAGCAGCAGCAGTCGGCTGTGGGTCAGGGGCAGCAGCTCGGCTCCCCCAGTGCTCACCGTTGTCCTACCGCTGCCTGATCTGGGACGCAGCCATGGAGAACAGAACATGACCTGAACACCCACGGAACGGGGCTGGCGCGGGACGGCCTCGCCCTTGCCGGCCCGAGAGGGAGGGGTTCGGAGCCGTGCGTCTCCGCTGCTGGCAGCCGCTCCAGGAGCCGGCGCGCTCACGGGGTAACACGGATGTTTGAGGGTAAGGCCCCACAGCCCCCCACACCAAAAAGCGGGGTAAGATCCTGCAGTTCCATTCTGCATCAGCCTCTCATTTTCAACAGCGTAAGAAGGGAAAACCAGTAAAAGAAACCAGCACCGCATAAAAACCCCGAGGAGGAGCACGGTCAGAACCCTTTATTCTGCACCCGCTGGAAGGCTTCCAGCCCCCGGACAGCGGGGCTGCGCGCGGCGGCTCAGGACGTGTCCATGGTTTGCACGGTTTCATCCACCACCTCGAGCTCCAGGAGCGCTACGTTCTCGGTGAGAACAGCAGTCGTTCCTTTCTCACACTTGTATCTGCCGTACCTGTTAAACAAACCGGTGGAAGTTGAGCTGGAAGGTGGCACCACAGAAGAAAAGTCTCATTTCGAGTAGCAGAACTAATTGGCTTTCTCCAGAAGTTTTCTATAGAAGTCCAAAGTAAGTAAAGGACCCATGCTTACTCCAGAATCTAAGCTGACAGCGTTTCAGGTAAACTAGCAATTTTAGGAAACACCTTGTCTTAATTAAAAAAAAAAAAAAAAAAAAAAAATGACTGAGTAACTGGAAAGGCTGCCTTACAGAAACCAGGGTGCTCCTTACAGCGCAGGACGTGCAGAACAAGCCATTTATTTATTTTTTGCAACTCTGTAATAATTTTGCCAATGTATTGGCTTTGGGTTTCTGTGCTGAAACTCGCTGATGTTTAACGCAACGACTGCCTCTATCAGGTCGTGCTTCTGAAAACTGCATCTGCCCAAAGGCATCGTCGCCCTTCGCACCCATTTACAGGGGGGAATCCAAACTCTCACTTAAGATGCGCAATAAACACTCTCCTGGCTGAGCCCCTGCAGCAGCTGCTGCGCAGAACAACGCGCCACGCGCCGAGCTGTGCAGCGGGGAGGCCAAAAGCCCTTTAACTGGAGCAGCACAGCTCTTCGTGGCTTTGGCCACAGCGTCTGCCTCAGAAGGGGAACAGCAGTTCCTTTCAACTCTCGTACTCTGGCAGCGGCGTGAGGAGTTGCACAACCTGTTACACATAACACCAAAGCACATCTTGCAAAATCCTTCAGCTGCCTTGGGGGCTGCGACTGCGCTGATGAGGCAATGACGGAGTTCACCAGGCAGCGGGCTGGGGGTTTAGAGGGAAAGTCTGCCAGCTCCTCCAGTTCTGCTCACTTGAGGATCCCATCCCCTCTGGGTCCTGAGCGCTACCAGGAGTACAGGACCACGCACTCCACACCTCAGGGTAATGTTGTGACAGAGCTGAATGCTGTGACACGGGATGCAAAGCATTCAGAACTACTGCCTTAAGGAGAGCAGCGGCAGAGCCGTGTCACCGGAGGGAAGCATGGGCGGGAGGGGCACAGCTGTGCAGCCCTTCCCTCGGCCTGGGGGGGGGCTGGACAGAAATCCGTCTGTCTGCCGTGGCGTACCAAATGAAAGGGCTGGGGGGCAAAAGCTTCCACACGGTGGAAATGCAATAGCACGGCACCCAGGCTGGTGGTCGCAGCGAGCCCAGGCCAGGCCCCGCTGCCCGACGCTGCCGGATCAAATCCCCGCGCGGCAGCGGGTGCAGTGATGCCACCAGCCTGGCTGACACCCACTTCAGCCAGAACGCAGCAGAACAAGAGCACGCTGCCACCTGACAGCACAAGAAGCCCAAGTACCTGCGCAGTCACAGGCGAAACGTCAGTACTTTCTCAAACGCCTGCAACGGGCGCAGCCCCTTGGCAGGGTGACGTGGGGCAGGTAAGCCCATGAGGTTCGTTTCCTTCACCCACCTGCACGCCCCGCTAGCCGCCTCCCCTGCAGGTACAGCCACTGATTCGGTTTCGTCGTTTAGCTGGTGCTCAGTACACAGACCCAGTCATTACTCTGACAACATTTAGTATTACGGAAAATAGGAATTGCTGGGAAGAGCACGGGTAACGTACAGCTTCAGGACTACTAACCTGTCCCCCTTCCTGTTGGCCACGTCGTAAGGACGGAGAAAATCCAGCTTGTTCTTGCTTATAACGCAGATATCTATGTTACTGCCGGAGCCCAGATCATTGTATATGCCAGCTGCAATGGCATCTCTCACAAGCTGTTTGGCTTCCTCTTCCTGGGAAAGTTAGAAAAGCTGTCATTGCACAAGTGTTGGCATTTCACAGAAATGTTTGTCCATGTGACAGTGAAGCTGTGAGCGCTCGGCACAGTCACCGAGACACCAGCGCCTTTCTAACCGCCGCGGCGGTGCCGCGCATTAACAACGCGCTGCCGAGCAGCGGGACGATCACGGGGAGCCGTCCATCCTGCTCGGGATCCACCACCCCCAGGACCGGGCAGGCCGAGGAGCGACAATCAAGGAAACAAGATCCAGATTGCTGTCTGAACGAACGGAGGAAATAAATTTTATCACTTTTATCTTCCCGGCTTTTGTGCACGCGTCCATTGCAGGTTCCCTGTAGTGCTCTCTGTGAGGCAGCTGCACACAAATTAAATATTCACACTAGGTTAGTTACAAGACTTTCCTAGGTAGAGACTATTTAATCATCCTCTGTAGCATCAAAATTACTTCTCTGATTTTGTAACATAGCTTGGTTTGCAAAATTTATTTGGCTCATCTTAACAGCACCTGTGCTGCAAAGCAGCCTAGCGCTGTTCTTAACTAACATGTCCAGTCCTGAAGACAAGAGCAGAATATTTAAAGAAACCTGCTGAAATTACTGGTCAAACTAGGTACCTCTGGTAAAAGACTGCAATTTGTAGTTCAGTTCTTACCCTTTAAATGAAAAAATGGACAATTTGCTACAGTCTCTTTTCTACTGTGCATTTCAGAAATTCCAAAATATGTATTTAATATAATTCACTTAATGCATACTGTATTTATGTGTTTCAAAAGCGTGTGGATTTCTGAATTATGTGGTACAACTAGTAGAATCCTATTTGCAGTAAAAGTAGAAGAGAAAACTAGAACAGGAAACAGCACTCACTATTTTTATTGCTTCTGAAACCACGCACAGATCCTGCAGAAGCTCTGGTGCTTCCTTCACAGGTTTGGTCTCTCTGCTCTCCTTACAAAGGGCAACCACACAGCCGCCCAGATACGCACGCAGCGTGGCACCGGCAGAAATTCCCTCTTCAGAAGCCGAATGGCCTGAAGCAGAGCGCAACGGCGTCTGCGCTGCACAAGCCGAGTAACATTCACTGAGCCTTCTGCACGGGAACGTTCCAAATTCATCACACTCTCCCTTGAAATATTACAGCAGATCTGTAGCCATCTTCACCCCCTCCCAAACGTGCATGAATGTTATTCATTGAGTGTTGATGCGAGGGCGTCAGAAACACAAGTTTGATGCGCCCGATCGCTGCCCGTAACGGCTGCCGCCATCGCAGCGGCGCGGGCTCCCTCTACAGAGCCCAGGCAGGGCCGCTCTGGCTTCCGCGCAGCTCCCGGGACATCACAGCCCTGACCTGGGCTGTCGGAAACAGTCGGACACGGCCCGTAAAGCCTTCGTTTGGCACCAAAACCGACGACGGTGAGCATGGAGAAGGGTTGCCAAACCACTTTCTGGAGAGATCATTTCACCTCCCGTAAGAGCCAGGGGCCTCTGTTCCCGGTGCCTCCCGGTGCCGTGCGCGGGACACAGCCCCGCAGTCCTGCCCCGCAGTCCTGCCCCGCGCCCCCTGCGCCATCCTTACTCGCAGAGACAACACCAGCGAGGACGTCTCCTGCGCGCTCAGCTCCGCTGCTGCCCCTGGGGAGTCCGTGCCGGGGCACCGGTCCCTGGCGGGAGCGGCGCAATGCAGGGAAAGCCAGTCCTGTCCATACCCCCGCGCCCCTTTCATCCTTTCTGTAGCCTCTCAACTGCACACCAGAGCACATAAGACCCCTCATTTTTCTCGAAGGTGTCCAACGAATGAACTTACTTGAAAACTACGACTAGAGCATGCCTGTTCCAGCAAAGAGAGACTACGACTGAAAGGCATCCGTGAACACCCAGATTTGGGCTCAGTTTTACCCTCAGGTCATCTGTAGCAGTTGCTGCTCAGCTCGCCCAGCACGACAGAACTGAGCGCCCACTTTACCATCACCACTCCTGGCTGCCTTGCTGGCATTTCAGACGTTTGGATAGTCTTCTGCCTTTAGACACCGTGAAGGAAAGAGCAAATGCTCGGTGCTGATTCTATAAACGCAGCTTTTCAACACCGGCTTCGCTTCCGAGGCCTCGGTGCCTCTGCAGGACCCTGCCGCAGCCCCACGCTGCGCGCCAGAGCCCGCGCCCCGAACGCCCGGCTCCGGCAGCAGCTGCACCGGCCCCGGGGCCCAAGTGCAGCACAAGAGGAGCCCAAAATTAGCTCAGCTACCACCAGTCTGCCCCCCGCACATACTCTGCATTCTGCGGTGACCCTCTGTAACAGAACTCGCTAATAACTGTTCCTGCTCGAGCAGCTCAATGAAGGTATTGACCAGGAGGGGGGCATCTTTTTTCAGTAAACTATAGATAAATAGCATGAATTCTTATTTTTACAGTCTTACTAGCGTTACTCTTTAAAAAAATAAATAAAAACAACATTGAATTACACTTTCTACCATGCTGACTAGAACAAAACAGCCACGCTGTAAAAATAATTCCTTCAGTGTTTTTGGTAGTAAAACTCCAATAAGCATTTCCTCATTCGCCTGACAGAAGACTACTGCCACTGATTTGCTGCGTGCTAAGGGTGTTTTAGCACTACGGTGACAGCAAACGTACTGAAATACAGTCTGTGTAGGTATGTTTCAAAAATTGAATAGTAGCAAAACCAGAGTAATGCCAAGCTAGCAGGTGAGCCGTGTCAGAAAACACCACAGCTCAGGAAAACTAAAGCAGGTTGGTGGGAGTTTGCTCCACTCTCCCTTTTGATTTTAATTTAGAATTTTTAGACAACAATGTAAAGCTCGCAGAGTCATCTCACACCTTTAACTGAAGTTTTAATTTTTTTTTTTTTTACTTTTAAAAAGTACACTACCAACCTACTGTTATCAAAATCGTTCTAAAAATAGTCAGCAGAGCTCAGCTGTAACTGCACTAAGGCATCCACTATGCTGAGAAAGTCTAAAATGTAATCTCAGCTCATTCACCTGATATAGTGCAGCCTAGTTCGTGAACCTGGAATCATTTTAATTACAGAAAATGCTGCTTCAGTGCTGTGTTTACTCCTCCTCCCCTTTCCATAATTCAGAAGGATGACCAGAATAGACAAAGAAAAAAAAAAACCCACCCAACATTCCTTGCTGGAGATCCTGCCCACAAAGTTCCAGCAAAGACTGCTGCCTCACACGCAGAAAGCACGGGGTTAGCATGGAAAGTGCTGACACGGTCTGAAGTGCAGGGGCATGAATGAGCCACTGTAATAATTAATCTTAAAAAACCCTAAAAGTTCAGAGTATATAAGAGGAGCACTTCCTACTTTACGGTTGCAAAGACCAAGCTAACTGGGAATATCATTCTCTGGGGTCCCCACTGCTGCTTAAATGAGATTACAGCGAGAGTGATGTACTGCGACACGAGTCGGCTGTGACAAGCAGCGCTTTATGGAGCTCTCTGCTTGTCTCCATCACCACATCACACAATGTGTCCCCGGACTCCAATGTGCAACTCCATTTACCACTACATGACGAATGGGCAGCACTTGTAAAAGGCGCAAAGAGGTCCAGATCAGCCGTGTAATGGTCACCACAGATGTACCGCGGTGCTTGAGGGGGGAAAAACAGACCCCAAGTTCATTAAAGTGACCAGTAATGGATCTTTCAAAATGTGTCTTAGGAATAGTACAGTAAAGGCTAAAATAAATAACTCAGCATGGAAGGCTAATCTGAAATGGTGTTTGATAAATTATTTATAACACAGACAATTGCCTGCATTTAATATTGGAGCTACTGGTAGCATCTTTAAAAGATGATTTATGTGTTGTAATGCCATTAAGCTTTATATGGGCCCACTGCTAGCTATAAAGTCTGCTGAGATTTAGAGAATGAGTTTTAAACTGTCACTGCAACATCAGAGTAGATAGAGCCTGTATTAAATCTTTACTTTAAACCTGTTATCTGGAGAGTTGCATTTTGTAGACACTCAGGAACTGATAGATTACCTCTCTACAGCTGCTACGGTGCAAGTCCCAAACAGCACCAATAAGGAACTTTTACACATTATTCTTGTATATGACTTGACTCAAGTTTCTCTTCTCACTTAAGCAATTTCCAGATTTCAGATGCCACTGAAGTGAAACAGAAAAGAGACTTTCCATCAGAAGATGTGGGTATTCCTACATCACATTAATCCTATCTTTACTAATAGCTTTGAAACAAGTTTATCGTGCTTCCAGCAGTACAGGGAGCAGCTGGAATGGCTTTGTGAAGATTATTTCCTCAACATTTTGTAATTTCACAAGTTAAACATGAGGTGCCTCCTCCAGATTTAAAAACTCTTGTAGAAAGGATTTTTTTTTTTAACTCTTACTAAAGCGAAATGAATACCTTCTGCAGCTTACCGGTATCCTGTTAGATATACGATACGTAGTGCAGTTCTCCAATATTAAGTCTTATCAATAATTTGAAATATAGTACACAATGGGTATTAATACAGGATGAATATGATAGTAACAATTTTTGTAAAAAGAAAATCTCAAATATTGATCACAACTGTTTTTTACAACAGAATGACATTTGTTCAAATTACATAGTGTAAAAAGTCGATGCTACTTAAAGTGAGAATCCACAAGACTTGCGTGGGAAGACAAAGGGAGGAAAAAAAAAATCAGAAGCTTCAGCAAGGAATGATAATAAAAAATAAATCTATAAAGGAGTGCTGGGAATTTGGGGCTCGGAAAGTGATACCTCTTGAAGGACATAAGCACCTACAGCAGCGTAATTAGACTTTGGCAGAGTGATCGGCAGACTACAACATGCGAGAGGCTGTCTCAGGCTGCCTGTCGGGAGAAGCGGTGGTAGAGATCAATATGGAACTGGAAGCAGTGCGAAAATCTGCTGGCAAAATCCAAAGAGATAACAAAACTGAGAAGCAAAGTACTTGGCGTTTCTCTTGTAAGGAGAGACTGAAAGACTGCATTAGTGAGAATGAATTTGTTTTGGCTACCTTTTGAAGCTGGAACGGGGCTGGCACATCTAATCTAAACCACTCAGGTTTAACCAGTCTTCGCAAAAAAAAAGCATGCATTTCAAGTAGTCCCTCAGAAGCAGATGAATGACACACCTCCTTTCACAGTTTGTTTGGTTTTTTTAAATAGACCTATGCTACAAGCAAAATATTTTGCTTTTCCTTCATCTTTGATCAGGTGAATGAAATTTCAAAGTAGCCAGTCTTTCTATCTCCCCCCCTGCCCTTCCTCCTTCACCATCTTTTGTTTGTGCTCTAACAAGTCACCGAAGAAGTTACAAACAGAATGCTGAGATCTAACAGTCCAAACAATGGAAAACAGGCTACTAAAATAGATATATGTGATGAATAGGAAGGATCACAGAAAACAGGATTAAACTGACATGCCAAATGACCACAGCACAAAGAAACTTCTACAAAATCGAAGTTGCAAGTAGAAAGAATTAAAGCAACGATCACTCAAAGGCAAAGGGGTTATGAAAAGCAGAATCAGTAAGATCAGCAGCGTCTGGGAGACGCGGAGCAGTGAGACACAGCGATGGGTCCTGGAAAAACCACTGGTTTGTGCCTAAAGCAGAGTGGGGAGAAATTATCAGGGTATTTCCAGCACACGATGGCAAAAATAAGATCTCTCTTTAGAGATCTGGGACTAAAACTATGCCCTGCAATAGGCATAAAGATGGCATCGCCTCCATTCTGCGCAATTTCAACCATACGCTAGTTTGGAATTGTTCATGCTCTAAAGAGAAAGCTTTAATCTAAAGAAAAATATGCCTTCAAATATCATAGACAAGTTTGTTTAGTTTTACAGAACAGCTGTTAAAAAGTAAGATAAGCAGAAATTTGGTAGTTTCTAAAGCAAAAGCGTGGGGGGGGAAGCAAAATAACAACTCTTCTACTTTGTGCATTAAACAGCGAAGTTATTTTAAATCAAGGCAACGTATCAAATTGTTTTCCAGTTCTTCCACAGCCTTCTTCAACAAGAACTGAAACGCTCCAGATTCTGAAACATTACTTTCATTCACTTGCAGGAAGGCAAGTGGATGACTCAGTTTTTGCACAAACAGTGTCAAGGACTCACAGACTATTAAATACGATTAGAACTTCTCTCCAGAATACATCCTGTTCAAACACTACGGAACACACCTTCTGTTTGGAATGGTAACTTTAAATGCAATTGTCTAAATTCTAACTGGACTTTTAGTTAAACAAAGAAAAAAAGCAGCAGCAACCAGTTTCAGTTGCAGACATTCCTCTATTTTCTTGTGCCGCTGTGCTAGTTGTCTGTTCATCCCTCGGCACTTTCCCAAGCGCAGACTACAGAGCCCGTCTGTGCCACCATCGCCAAGGCAGCACAGCAGAAGACAAAATCCCAGCTTCCGTAAATCCCTGGATTATGAACACATCAGAGTTAATGTGCTGTCTACGTTACGCAAGAAAATGCAGAGAAATTAGTAGCAATCTTCAATGAAAATACAGCATGGGCAGGAAATAATGCAGAAAGAAATCAGAGCGCAGCACTGGCCCGGCAGTCTTGCCAGAACGCAGCAATCGGAGTTTTACACACACGCACCTACGTTCCTTCGTTAACAGACCACAGAATCGCACATCAGGTAATTCTGTGCTGCATTTGGTGTCAGTTTTGTTGTGAATAGTATGTTAGCAAATGTTTATTTTTCGTTTTCTACTATGAACTTTTCAAATAAAATGCACTTTAGTCCCTCATTTTTATTCTCAGTGATTACAGTTTTTTCATGTTCCGATGGTAGACGCCTGCAAGCCCAGGCTCATCAGCACCTCCCCCTTTCCGATATCGTGCACCACACAAGTATAATAAACCATGTTAATATTTCATACCAGTGTGAAATATGCTGGAGTATCAATTCAACATCTGCTGTCTTTAGGGTACTGGCGTCCCGCAGAGACACTTTCAATTTGTAATTGAGTTCTATACTGAATTAATCAGCAGTTTATCTTTTTTAGTAAAATAATGTCTTCCCCACTAACCTGGATTTACGTTAACAATTTATGCCAAATTACCTGCCAAGGCAAGAAACTTATATGCTTGGAAACTACTATTCAATAACATTAGTTCCTATATGTCATTCCTTACATGAAGATTAGTACAATCCATATTTCCAATAGAACAGAATTAAATTACAAGCTCCTCTCACAACTATAGGATTTCTTTTAATACTATTTCCATACTTTGAACTAAGAATGAATATGAAAATTCATTCAGTCCATCGCTTCTTATGTCTGGGTGCAGTTCATGGTTTTTTAGGGAACCGATTCTGAAAATAAAATGAACTCACTCCACAGTAACAGAGCTGTAAACGCTGCCAGTTCCACTCTGACCATGCGATACCCTCAGCTCACTGTCCAGCGGCGTCACCCTGCAGTGACACACTGAACCGCAGCCACCGGGAAGCAGCCAGAAGAGTAAACCACGCAAAAGGTGACAAAATTACTATGTGCTATTGCTGCACATCCAAACATTAATATCCAGCAGCAACACGTCTGCTTTCAGATAAAGCAAATCTCTGTTCATATGATCGACTTTACCTCCGCAAAAAGGATGGAGGGGAATAAAGGTCAACATTTTATTTGGAGAAGTCTTGGGCTCCCTGGTAATTTTGCCTTCCCAGCACACCAGAACGCTCCATAAAGCTCGTTGCCTGGGAGGGAGCCTCCGCCGGCAGCCCGGGCTGGCTCCCACCCTGCGCCCTTCCCCGCTCCGACAGGAATCGCGCTCTGCGCCGCAGCCCTCGCCGCAGGAGCCGCACTCGGGCTTCGTGCCATGTGAAATATTTTCCAGTGTGTTTTGCCTGTGTTCTGCAGTTACGGGAGATCTACAAACCGAAACAATTTAAACAGGAACACCTGCTCCTGAGAAATGCATCAAAAATAATTACCTGTCCTACATCTACCCTGTGCAGTGAAATGATCTCTTAACGTGGAGCCCTGCTTCCGCCTAGCTTGTCTACATTATTATGTACAAAGTTTAAGTGTTACTTTCGTAAAGGTGAAGAAATTGTTGCTCTCTGTCATGCAGCGAGGCCCAATTTAAACTAAGGTAAAATTTATACTCCGTAAGCAGAAAACTAGAAGAAGGTGCTACTGGGTATCACTGGTAGCGCAGACCAATACTGTTGGCAGCTTCCCACCTGATTTCTGCACAGCAATTGTGCTTCGATATATTCAAAAAGCACACCTCAAAACACTTCTCCACTAATCCTAGCCATTCCACAGCACATCCAGCTAGCCCTTTTTAAATCAGCTTCATATTTCCTGTTTAACGCTAGCTCCGCAAAGGAAATCCATCCAAGGCACAATTCTGTGTGAAGATGATGATGAGGACAGTACTAATTGTCCCATGTGTCAAGCAGAAGCCACGTTACTATGGAATAATTTTTAGCTAATCTAAACACAAGAAACAGCACGATAAGCCTTTATTTTCTGGATGACTGTCTGCACTCACACCTGATATTTACTCATGGAAATTCAACTCTCTGAAAGAGACAATAATACAGGTACGGAAGGAAAGCACGAAAGCTGTATTGCCATGAACTCTGCCAGAAAAGGCAGTGAAGATATGCCACCAAGTCTCAGTTATTGTCACTGGGTAATGAAATAAACAGATACACAGAGCACATAAATACTAAGTACTTATTTTTGTTCACAGAATCAGGTTTCCCCCCTCCTCCATTTACTTAATCTCTGTGTTTGACACCAACGGGGGTTCAAGTATCTCAGGCAGGCTCTCCAGCTTAACTCCGATAGTCCGGCTTGATCTCCATTGTCTGCTGTCTGAGTTCACCCGACAAACCTCCCAGCAAGTGGTCACCTTCCTGCGGAGTCATTAAACCTCTGCCTGTCAGCTGGCGGGATTAGCCTGCAGACTCCCGCACCTGAGCCCTATGGCGGGGACACCGGCATTTTGATCACCATCACTAATGAATACAGAATTCATATGCGGCTTGTCATCGCTCTTGAGCCTGGAATCACACAGATGCAGGCTAAATAAGACTGATGAGACAACTATTGTTGAAGATTAGAGAGTTTTGACAGTTTCCAAAAATAGCTCAGTATTATTGTCAGTAGTTAATAAACAAAAATAATACCACCATATTGAGGGACCGTAGGAAATATGAGCACAGAAACATTTGAATGATCTGTATGTCAGCTGTTTGAAAAGGGAAGAAACTATCACATTTTTGTAACATTTTGCACTATGCCTGATGTATTTTTTACTGAAATAAGAGGTACACAGTGAAAGCTGAATTGAGACTACTTTCCACTTTGATACAGCAAAAACCTTCCGTGCACATCGAGCATCCGGAGGAAGGCATTCTTTATACCTCAGCTTCTTCACTCTGGGGATACGGGGCTGCTCAAAAGAAACAAAACTGTGGAGCAGAGGAGCTCAAGTCTCCACATTTTGCAACTTCCAGCCCTCTTCCTTCCCGTGATTTCCTTGGGAACACACCTATCTCTGATGGCTGCAACTACAAACTGAAAAAGGTTGCTACCTCCAACGCCTCCTGCCTGCCCGACACCTCTCCTTTCACAGAGGATTACCCAGATCTGCCAGCCCAATTCCTCTGAACGTTGCTCCCTAACCCATGTTTGTCAAAACCAGACAACTTCGCAAAAGTAATCCCTGGAGAATAACTACAGAAGCAGACCTGGCCAACAGGTGAGGGAGTGCAAATCCCTGGTAGGAGAGCAAGGTGCAGTTCTGTGGACAGCACAGCTGCTGCAGGCGGGCAAGTGTCCACACTCCAAGTCAGAATAAAGTCAGAACAGCCCCCTCGTATTTCTAATCTGTTCCTACCCCTCCAGAGTCTTTTTGTTTTCATCCAGGAACACTCAATTTCCTGCCACACTAAAAAAAGTGGTTTAATAAATGACTGTAAATATAATCTCACATTTTTGGGGTGATCTACTTTAGCAATAGTTGTTAATATCTGCCAGACTACCTCCTTCCATTTTCTTCCGCCTATTCCACGCCCCTGAACTTATTACACAAAGATTTACTTCCCTTTCCCTGCAATAGTTCTGCTTTCTGTGGCTTCTACTGATTCTCTTCCTTTTGGATCCTCTTTTTATTAAACTTGACCGTTTTGATGAAATACAGAAAAGAAATGAAGTTACAAGCAGTCTGTTTCCTTGCTTAAATATGAAGCCCTTGTCAGAAAGCTACAACATAGCCTTGCTGTACATCAAGTAATTCTTTTACAGACAAAAATCTTCTACTTTTCAAACAGAAGTAAAATACCAGAATAAAATATATAATGTCCTCACAACCTCCCTAGGAATTCAGCAACTACAGTACAGATAAACCCAGAATTCCAGCATTTAATATTGTAGACACTTTTTTCCCCCCAGATGGTGATGGTTTCCATATCCACTGACTCACAGTATTTCCTTATTATTGTTTAACACCAGCAGGCATGAATGCATTTGCGAAATGTGACAGTAAGGTTTAAAAACCATGTGGCTACTCTATTGAAACTCTATTGAAAGAAAAATTGGCTGCAATGAAAGATCTAAGCTCAAAACACTCCATTAGATGTGCTAGTTCTTCCACTTATGTTTTTTAAAGTGGATCTATAGCTGCCCACATGACAGATTAATATTGTTCCACAGTAGTTAGGTGCTTGGCATTACATTTTTGAAGCATCTACAAGGCCTTCAGGGCTGAAAGTGTTCACATCTTCAGCAATCTATAATGGTTCCTCTAGAGGCCAGCACTGGCTTCATAATGAAACATGCCTCCATAAATCAGACTGCAGAAGTGGCACTCGTGTACGTCACCATCTATCTCAGCGGTTTCTCTGAAGGATGTTGGGTAAAGATCATCTCCCGGCATTGCAACCAGGGAAAGGGCCATCACAGTTGGCACTGATAAAGCATGTGCTACTTAAATCTGAAGACACACTAAGTCTATGGAAAAAAACACATCCTGCTGGTGTTAGCATGCCTCAGGCAGTGGTAGAGGCTTCAGCAACTCATCTTCAAAAGGCAGAGAGCCAGGGCTCTGGAAACCTGCAAAAATTGGCTAAGCCTGCAGTCTTCTTTTTTTTATTTTTTTATTTTTTTATTTTTTTTTAAGTTGAGCATCTTCAAAGTCTACGATTCTAACTGTAGGGCACAGCAGCTGCCACTGCAGATTTGATCCTCTCAGCTTTTGGCAGCTCTCAACTTGAAATTCTAGCAAAAGAATTTTTCAAGTTGCTATTATTGCCTGTCATGGATTTATAAATATTGTGCACTATCTGCTGTGGCACGGCTCTCATGGGACACCAGTGCATGCCAAAAGCATAACAGAATGAAAAACAGTTCCTATTCTTCAAATAAATGCTAATTTTTTTTTAACTGTGCTCACATGATGCGTTTGGTGATCAGCTTCAATAGTACAGAATATATATCAGAGGCAAAAAAGCTGATTGTCTTTTCCAGTAGTATTCAGCTGCTACTTTCATTAGGCTTGTTTAATTACATTCCAGATGCTAATTTGCAAGTCGATACCAGAGGGTGCAGGACAGTTTGCCTTTGAATCATTTTTCTGTGATGTGATGGTCTTGAAGCACACCACTACCCTCCAGTAGCCCTAGCAAGATATTCTGACAATTAGTGCAAAAGACAGCAGTATTCATCTTGACAGAAAAATATTAATCCTCTACCCAATGTATTAAATTAATCTCCAGGAAATTTGTCATCATTGCCATTTCATAGCAAATTTTATGTAAAATATACATAGTGTACTTCATATTTAATTTAATTTCAATAGAAATAACAATTATTTCATTATTTTACTAGGAGGAAAAAACCACATCTGACGTAAAAGGTAAATATTTCAAGCTGGCAGCTGTAACAGAATATGAAGTGTTTAAGAGGGCAGTTGAGCTTTATCACCTGAAACTTTGCTGGTTTAGTTAATATAATTACGAAAGCGTTATTAGATAACGGAGTATCTAGTAAAAACAAAGGAAGGGTTAAGGTGTGTGCAAGTCTCAAAGATCTAAATATCTATTTCAACGAATTGGTAGGCTGCATTTCTACATACTTGTTATAACAGTGAATATCTGCTGCCACTTATGGTTGTGTATGAAGACAATTTAATTAGGATGACCTTTCTAAATAGGAAAAGTTGGAGATTTACCAATTTTTGGTGCCTTTTTTGGTTTTCTCTTACACAAAGAATGACTTAAAATACAAGCCTAAAAACTAGCTGAGAATCAGATTAAATTTTCAGTTTTATAGCACAGCTCTGACATTTGTATCTTTGAAAGCAGACTGTTGTGCTGTAGCTGTTGATTCCAGGGATTCGTAGTCCACGGTTTCAGTGTGAACAGCACACACACCAAGCAGAGTCACACAAGAAGCTCGAAAAGGAGACACTGTCATTCTTACAGCAGCACGAGGGAACAGGAAAAAATGTAGAGTCTGCCTCTAGCTGGTGGTTCTTTCCATCAGTCATCTACTGTAATGCTACTTAAAGAAGAAACTTGAGTGCCTATTAAAAAAATTCCAGTATTTCTGATAGCATTTATAAATATACTAGAGGCCGAGTCCAGTGTCTTCAGATATCGCCCAAAAAACCACAGCAACACAGGAATCCTGTGAATTTTGCACACCTACAACTATTTCATGTGTACTGACAGAAGAGGAGCTGGTTCCAGGAATAACTGGAAAACTGCTTATTACTAACTCCTAAGTAGCTTAGTGGAAAACTTCTCAAAGGAAGTTTGTTGGCTTGAGGCTGTTTTTTCTGGAGAGGGTTTTGGGGTTTGTTTGGTTTTATTTTTGTTTGGGTTTTTTTCCCCATCAACTGGTATTACATATCACATTTCTTCAGGAGATGTAACAGGGTATAACACATCACTTCAAATTTTAAGTTTAATTAATTGATTTTAGAGAGGAACTCAGCAGACTTATGAGCTCATCACCTGAAAATACACCGCAGTCACGCCAGCATTTGCAGGGGAGGAAGTGACCCCCAGCAGCGGCAGTGCAAAGACAAGGAACATCTGCAGACCTTTCCTGAAGGAACTTCTTCCTTGTCCACATTACTCAGTGATAGCCAACAGCTGTCAGATTTGTCACATCTGCATTTTAGGCTGAAATCATTGCAACTGTAATGGGTACGATTCCAAATTTCATGTTCAATTCTCTGTTTTTTCTTTATTGTGAAATTATTAATCAGTTGGAATTGAGAGGGAGAAATCACAGGAAGCCTGAAGAGATTAATGTAGTTCAAACAAGGGCTTGACACTGCTGAGGCATTTTACAAAATCTGGTCACAGAAAGCACTTGAACTGTTTGGGGTTTATTTTCATCAATAGTCTGCAGGTAACTGGATTTTTCCACTGTTTAGTTTAGCAGGCATTGAACATGGTGTAACTAAGTGTACGGAAATACGGTAGATAATACAAAAATAATATACTGCATACATTCATACAAAATAACCAAATAACTGGTTCTGATCTTAATCACAACACTCCAGCTTTTAGCTCTCCCAAATGATTCTCTACAATGCACAACCAAACATTTTTCTATTTTTGTCAAGATGATCAGCAAAACACAAACAACCCATGACCTTATACATCTTCTGATAATCAGCTTTTAAGTAGGTATTAAAAACAGAAGTGCAGTTACTAGTTCTGAACATACCCAATCCACCGGAAATCTGACTGGTTTCATACACCACTTGAACACTTTTCTGTTGCTTTTACAGTCATGCCTTCTCTTTTCCAGATTGAGAAAGAGAGAAGGACTGACCGAGGGAAAAACAGCAATATCGACTATGCAAGGGCTTTTAAATTCCTGAAGTCAACTATAATCAGCAAGTTGTATGTTTTTAAAGCTTTCACCTATATTTAAATCATCCAAGTTTCTCCATACATAAATTTGCAAGTAGCTGTATTTCTTTAAATCTAGTTTACCCATCAACTTTTACAGTTTTGCAGGAAGCTGACCTTAGTACATTTAAGTGCAGGGAAACTAGAGCAGATTTAACTTTTTTAAAACTTCAAACCTCTTAAATTCTTATGATCATGGGAACTGAGGGAAGAAACAGCGAGCTTTGGGAAAAAAAAAAACAACCAAACCCTTCTTACCTCCATGTCTGGTTTGTATTTATCTTCGAATACTGCCATTGCTGCTAATGATCCAGAACCTATGGTGAAAAAATCAGGACACTTATTTCACCAGTGTATCTGGACAAAGTATTTTTTTGAAGGACAAGGTAACAAATAACAGTAGCACAAACCAGACTGAAGTCTGCCTTCGCTTACTATACATTCTAAAGTATCTACTCAGTTTAAATCCAGCACCTAATTTAATCCCAAATTTACAGCTAGTGTACACAGACTTGTCATGGCCCCCATTCCGACAGCTTTTTTGACTATTTTGAACACTAAGATACGAAAATGAGGTTCGAAAGAGAGTTAACGGAATGCCACAGTTTGTAATTCCTGCTCCTCCATTTCTCCTGTCCCACTTTTGTGCCTGGCCACGTTAGAGGGTATGTCACTTAATTCTAAGACATTCAGAATGAATAGATTGCTTTAATGAGCTGCCCTGGCACAGTCACCTTCACACATGGGGATGAGTAAACTAGCAATGGTAATAGGGTAGCTGGCTGCTGCCACTGGGTTATATCCCAGATCGACTTTAGAACAGTTTATTATGCATTTACTTTGTGCCATTATTTGTACATTGAACAATAACAGCTGAATAGATAAAACGACATATATGAAAACACGAGTTTAAGGTTACTTCTCTTAAAGGACGCAGCACATGCGTAGTAATGGAACAGAAGCCACCTCTACCCAAAGCACTGTAACTGCAGGTGTTATAAACGTGCTTTCTGTAATTAATAAGAAAAGCAGGAAGGTACTACTTGAAACTGTAAGCTTGCTTTGTTCAGAAAGAGCAAGTCTTCAGGAGGGTATCTTGTCTGTCGGTGGCCCTAGCCATATTTCAGAGAGCTCTACTTTTGGGGAGTGAATAAAGTTACCTGCAATTTTTTACTCCAATTAGAAGATTTTTTGGCATTTATTACTTTTTAACTTGTTTTGCATACTGCTATCTGTTTAGCTGGGTCACAGAGAAAGCCATATTTTCTATTTAAAATGATTTGTGTATACCGCTTGACCACCTCAATGGTTTAGTGAAAGAAAAAGGCAGCGATTAAACAGTTTCAAATGAGGTGTCCTGCTGATTTTATCAAGTCTGCTGAATGTATAATGAAAAAGGAGAAGCTGACAGTGACACTGTTGAGAAAATACAGACTACCTTATCTGAACCATTTAAGGAGGTCCAATTATAGATCAAATTTAAAGGGTGGAAACAGCAGATTTACAGACACAAATCAATGAACATGGTAATCCCAATGAATATGACAGATATTCCTGTTACAGAATATTGCTGTGGTTGAGGATCATTACCTTTACAGTAGCAAATACATCACATCTAAAAGCAGTAGGACACTCTAAGTGTGTACTTGTAATATAAGCAATGACTATTCATTTACACCTTGGAGCAATACATGACTCCATTTTTAAAATGCTGAAACTGGGAATAAAGAAGATTTTTAAGCAACTAGTAGCAGAAATGAACTGCTGATACAAACAGCTGATATCACGGAACAAATCACAAATAAAAGGAATCTTGCTGATCCTTCAAACAAGGTCAAAATAAGGTGTGTACCAAAACAAATACAGGACTTGAACCATGAAATAATTCCTCCTGTGGAATGTCACAGGAACATTTCTAATGCAGGGGAAAGGGAATCTGAGATATGGTCTCAAACGAAGAGCACATTCTTACAACGCTCAAATGAAGGCCTACCACAAGCAGAATGGGAAGCCTCAAAACTAGAAAACAATCCTACCCTTGGGTAAGGGTTCTTTGAAAAAATTAAGAGTATAAAGTTAAAAAAAGTGCAAGAATGAAAGTTTAAAATATAGTATCTGACAAATTACATCATCTGCTGAGCTAAGAAAAAGTGGTCTTAATTTCTTAAAAGTTCTACTGACAAAAATTATCAATAACACAAATATTGCAACAATCTCATACATGGCTCATACTGGATTCATTCCTCAAGCTCCTTTTTAAAAGAAGCTCCCAAAAGAACCTATGGGCAAAAACTCAGTAGACTTGAAAAAGGAAAAAGGCAGAAGGGGGACACACACCTACCCCTTATGTTACATTACAGGAAATCCTTTATATGTAAAGAATTATACTTTTAATTATTTATCTCACTATGTTACCAAGATGCAAATAAATGCCAAATTCTAATATCAACTTTCAATGAATGCACAGTCCTATAATGTAGGTTTTCAAAGAGTTGTTGAAAGTCTTAATTTAATTAAACCTACAGGCAGACATATACGTCTGAAAACCAAGATCCCAAGGAGGTTCTAACAGAACAGGAAGTAAAGCTGGAAAAGCTGAATAAGCTTGTTTATTCTTTTCTCTACTGTTTATAAATCCCAAACACAAGCTTTGTAAGCTTGCACATAAAAAAAAAAGCCTTACCAAAAGTCTCACAGCACAGCTAAGCATTCCCTGAAAGAACAGATTTTTGTAATCTTAAATAGCACAATGAAATGCTTTACTCTTACTAGCACCAGATGTAAACACCATGTTTTTAGAAACACAAATAGATGTATACTTCTGAGTTTCTCCACCAAAACAAATCACTTGCTGTTTGACAACAGCAATGTGAACTGTTTGGAAAAATACTAATGATGTGCATGTATTCACCTGCAGCACAAACTAAGAAAACCCCCTCGATCCCCCGTCCGCGCTGCCGCTGGACCACAACCCCGTCACTCGGCTGCCCACGCAGAAGCGCAGGAAACCGGCGGCGGACGGTTGCGAACTTCACTGTCCCGTTACACTGCCTTCCCCCTACTTGTCAAATTCCACATACCATCCAAACAACCCCCCAGTGTTCCAAGCAGTTCCTATGACTTGTGAAAGCTATGCATTGTAACAGGAGAGCTGGCAATAAAGTCTCTGAACTTAAGTAAACACTGGAAGTATGGTTTTCTTATTGTAGCACCTATAAAAGCACAGAAAACAGATATTAAGAGTCTATGGAGAAGTTGGTTGTTTGTGGGGAAACAGCTGTTCTCTCGTCCGTGTATTCAGTGCCCACCACTAATTCATTTTTAACAAGCATGCTTTGCCTTTATGCAGACACAAGCTTAACAATTCCCAAACAATGTCTGGAGAAAGATAAAATCCACATATTGCAAAACACCATCCATTAATTAGGGACAGATATCCCCACCTCATGCACCCAATAACTGATCTAAGTCACTACCAGCTTCCACACTGCCAGGAGGCAGCAGGTCAACCCCAAATCTACTAAAACGCTCAGGAAAGCTGTGAGATTATGCATCACTAAATAGTGTCTTTAACTGAGCTCAGATTCAAAGTAATACCAAACCAGATATTTATCTTGGATGATTTTAGTTTGAAATCTTAACAACACACACTCAATGCACAAACAGGAAATTTTCCTTGTTGGATTTTTTTTAATGTTGGAAGCTTACAACTGTTCTGTGTATGAGCAGTATGGATAATTAAAACAAAGTATATTTGGTAAAGTTGTCATGTGTTTGTATTATAGAACATTCAGAAAAACACCTTTCTGCGAGATTTTTATCTGCTATGAAAGGTCACACTTCAACAGCCTTGGAAACACAATCATCAAAAAACAAAAACCCGTATCAATTCTTCAGAATTGATTTTACATACTTTTTCAGCAAGCTACACTTCAGAAAAAATATTAGGGAAGTATTAATCCAACATCTAAATATATAAAAATATTGACGGGCAAACAAATTCTAAAGAACTATAGAAACTGCGATGCAAAGCTCTGTTCTGAGACCAATGCTTTTCAGTCTGGTAATCTGCACGAATCAGGGAAGTCATGAGACCGTAACAGTTTTCATTTATTTTTCTTAAGAAACATTGGCCATTTCATAAGTTTTCACGACTAAGTTACCAAAAAATTTTCTGGACTCAACTGTAATCACTTTAAAAATCCCATCTGATCTTCACTTGCACAGTTGTACCACTTCAGGATTGATTTACAGTGACAGATAATTATTGATACATCGCAAAAATCCAGCCAACAATTTCCACTGTGTTCCGCAACTGCATAGCTTTTCTCAAACAGATGAACTGGATCTTTTTAGCAGAGCACTCACTGAAGACAACTTCTTCTTGCTAAGCACAGTCCATTTTCATCACCCAAGGACCTGTTAGCTACCTCAGCCTGCCACACTGGAGGACGTACAGAGCCTTGAGAGAGTAACATTTAGCACTTCCTAATCCATCAGTGTCAGGGCTCCCTGACAGGGCATTTATTCACACGCTCTCATTGCTATTCAATTTGCTGTTTGCTCTAGGTAAAAATTCAGTGATCTCCACAGCCCCATCGATTGGGATCATTTTTCACCCTGGTTCCTGGCTGAGGGGCTGAGCCTCAGCAGCGGTACTGCTTGCTCTGCAGGACGACACTGCCAATGCGTGAAGAGCTGATTTATGAATATGGAGCAACACTGGTACCAGGGGACTAGCTTTAGCCACCAGAGACAACTGGAACATACTTACTGTTTCCGAAAGCTGAACTACAGACTTCAAGCGCTTTAATTTTATGCATGCATTTCATTATAAGTCTTGGCCAGAAGCTTTCCTAGACAAGCCAAGCAATCAGACAATCTTGCACCGTTTGCTGAAATCCAATTTTGTCCTTTGTCAGCATAAACAGTTTAATTTGATGTTTTCACTCCTGAGTAAGCACTGAGTATCTCTTAAATCTCCCTTGCAAGGAAGGACACCACTCTATCCACCCACAAACACGCTCCAGCACATTAAAACAAACAAAACCCCAATACCTCAACAACCTTTCCTATTTAGCACTGAATTTCCATCAATTAACTGACCAAAAATACCTACCCTGATTTAATAAACTGCCCTTAGAACATTTGGAAAAAAATGACAAACAGTAGATTAGTCCAGGACCGAAATACAATTCCAATTACTATCTCTGATTTGACCTTTGATATCTTTTCTGCTCTCTCAGTTCTATCTTTCATTTATATGCATAAGCAAATCTTTTCAGTAAAATACATCCAAGTCACTGGAGAAAGTATCCGTGTCCCAGGGATGGAAAGGTAAAGGACTTTCATGCTGAGCAGGGCTTTGTTCGACAGCATGGACAGAAGTAACATGCAGACCACCAGGCTGGTACAGCCCTCAGCAAACCACAGTTTAAGCTACAATGAACTTAATCCACGGATATTCTACTTCCTACTTGTTTGAACTTATTCTGCTACTATGTTATTTTTGTGGTGGGAAACAGAAATGGGCAGGATTTTCAAGAATGCCACATTTTAAATCTTTTAAGACAGGCACAAAAGTAACCAGGTACATAATGGCAACTGTGTGACTTTATTCTGGCAATGAACTCCCAGCAGCTATCAGTATAGAGTCAGTTATGGTTCTACAGTTTACTACAACATCGGGTGTAAGGCAATTACAAGAATCAGACATTTACTTTTTTTATATCAAAGGCTAAACAATGACATCACATGACCGTTGCAGGGATTTTCTCTGCCAAGCGCGTAATCCTGAGGCAGTGGCACCATCTACCGGTCCCCTGCCGCCCCTGCAGAATTTCCACAGGTTAATCACAGTTCTCGCTCACAGTTAACCAGATGATTCCGTTTCACAGCTGCACTGTGTCAGCAGCGGAAATATCCAGAAAAAAAAGAAAGAAAAACCTTTAATATTTCCAAGAATACATTAAGTAGGTGTTTCACCTGTAGATGCCAACCACGAACAGAAAAAGATTAACTAAAATTGAAGTTGTATTTTCCCATCACGGAGTCGGCTTAAAAGCTGCATCAGACATTGGTTGAATCTGACTTACTGATCTGACAGACTTCATTCTCAGATCAGTTTTCTTTTACGATGTATTTATTTGGACTCTACATTCACTTCTGTAGTTCTACCAAAATGAACTTTCACTTTGGATCTGTGTTTAGTTTTGAAGACTTGGATGACTTTAAATGAAAGTGTCCTCTTGAGGATGGGAGAGCAAAAACAAACTGGTTATGTTTAGAATTTTACTTTTTCCAGATAAATTATATTCTCAGTAGGGCATTAACCTTAAAAGCCACAAATGAAACTGTGCAAGAATATTATTAGCTCAGAACGCACTAGTTTGATCTCTGAACAGTATCTCAGTGACATCTCTTACCTTTTTTACCCTTCACTCCTAGATTATTGCCTATAAATCACAAAAGAATTCAGAACTAACCAAACAAGTTCAACACTACCATTGAAAACACTCACTTTGCCAAAGAATGGGCAAGTTCGGTGATATTTCAAGACGTGTGTTCTTCCCTTCATGTGTTATTTCCCTTCTCAAAAAAATTCAAGGATGATGGTGATCACTAAGGCTCATCCTGGAAGTGGCACAGCTTATCATAGCTTATCTCTTCAGGATTCTTACCACAGGGACCCTCCAAGCATCCCTCAATAATTCAGAAACAGAACAAGCTGCCTAAAGAAACAATTCTGTCTAGAGGACATGGACAAAGAATAGTTAGGAGACACAGGAGGAACGACAAGTTAAACTCACAAATCAAGATTAGAGACAAATGAAGATTTTCATATTCTGTAACACAGTGTCTTCCTGAATATACTCTTATATGAGACCTCTAATCAGGTTGCTCAGCAAGATCACGGGTAAAAGGGCATATGCTCAAGAGCCATTTCACAACTTGAAATTATTGCTACTGCAAAGCAGCAGTGAGGAGTTCAAAAGTTTAATTCTCTCCTGCAGGTATTCTTCATCTCCTTCTGCAGAACTGGGAAGTAACGAAGCAATGTTTCTGCTTTAAGTGAGAAAGACAAGATGCTCCAGAAAAGCTACCTGTGATTTGCATTGTGCTATCATGTAGTACTTCTTTCCACATTAGCCCATATCCCAGTTCATAGTTGAAAAAGCACCAAATAAGAATACACTTACCAAGACTGTATTTTACAATATATCCTGAACATGACTTTTGTAATTGGCCTTGACAGGGTAGTACCCAAGTGCCAAAAAAGCATGCAAAAATCTGTGGTTTCAGCTTTCAGTATTATCACAACTCCCAATTCAAAACGGAATGAGACGTACACAGAACTGAATACACCTACGGCTCAAATTACTGCTATTACAGAAAGCGTTGCACAGACAGAAGAGTCAGGGTACTAACACTTCATAACCTGATCATGGGCTGCTAACGCCAAGTTGACCCCAGCAATACAGAATTAAACATATTTATTGAAAAGCTCCATAGAGTAGTTAAGACCAACGTAGTAGTTAAGACCAATATGCAGCAAGTAAACCAGGTGTTGCTTCACTACAATGGCACACCTTCTTGAGTAAAATACAGCTGCTACTTGGCAACAAACACCGAAACACAACAGTCCCAAAGTAGAAACAAGGCACATTTTTTTTTCCCTACTGAAGCTACAGAACAACTCCAGGCAGAATATAATTCCCCAAGTGACTCTTCAGATCAACCATGAGTTAGGACTATCTGGCAAATCAAGCTCCTAAGGATTTTTTTACAGCAAGTTTTTGTGAATCCCACAATCCTCTTGCTTTAAGCTATTCTGCGGAACACACACAGCAACCTTCCTAATACCAGTTTTTTGGCAGCTGTAGATTTAGACAGCATAACAGCTCATGCTTTTAAAGCCTTAGAAAAGAAACAGAACAGCACACCTGCCTCACAGATATGGGTAACACTTTATCTTTGAAGTCTGAGGTCTGTCCAGCTCCCAGAAAACAAGGGAATTTAAGTAAAAACCACTGTAAATAATAATTTGAAGTGTTCGCCCTTTTTACCAGGCAGTTGTGTTCCAACACTGAGGGAGTGTCACTTACCCATGGTAACGTAAGGCAATTTGTCAGTTGATCCATGGGGATATATGCTGTAAAGGTGAGGTCCCGTGACATCGACTCCCCCCAACACCAGGGCAGCGCCAATGTAGCCTTGATACCTAGGAACAACGTTTATACACAAATCTGAAAATCCTCAATAAAGCTGTGGTCCTTTTCACACAATGTAAGCATTTGAGGTTTTATTATTTTATTATGTTTTTATTTCGAGAATTCAGAGAAAACATATTCCTTCATTTCCCCCATGAGATGTTCTTGGCTGCTTTAATTTCTTAATCTCTTGTTTTGTGATACACTTAAAAAAAAAAAATCAAACTGTCCAGCAATACAGCATTAAGTGACTGAGCCGAATTACTGTCACTTTATCTCAGACACTTGACTGCACAAAACATTTTCTTTCCATTGCTTTATTTCACCCTCCTGGGGACTTTCCAACAGCTTGAACAATACCTGTAACTGAATACACCTCGTTCATTTCTTTCATTCTTTCTTTCTCTTTCAACAGCACTTTTTACTTCTGCAAGAGACAGTACTAAACAGTACTGGAACGCTTAAAGGTTTGGAGAGTACGCCCTCAACCTACGGCAATGCTCTGTGTCATGCTGCCAGGAAGTTCAACTGCCACACAATAACGGTCTGTGATCAGTCAAGCAATCAACCAAAATCTTAAGATAACTGCAGCACAACTTCCAACCATTTTACTCGTTTATCTCACTGTATCACCAGCAGAGTCCCATATTAACAGCTGTGGGGTTCAAACAGTTAAACAGTTTATTCTTTTGAAAATAAAATACATTCTGAGATTGCGATTCTATTACAAGTCATGTGCAAGTCTCAATTTTACAAGCTTGCATATTACAAAATTATTACGGGTCCACTCATCTTGCCACAAAGATACACATCAGGTTTCACTGATGTCACCAATAAGTTATTAAACTCTTGGTCTTCTATTTCTGCAGTGTAAACACTAGCAATGCAGTACAACTATAGTATCAATTCTCTAAAACACCATAGACTTGACTTTCTTCCGTCTCAGTTCAAAAGCCTATGAAGCAAAAAGCAATTATTAACTCTTTCCCAAAGTCTTGATATGAAGGTTAAGTAGGCTAAGGAAGGGTGCTCCTTGGCAGGAGCTTAAATATTATCTAGTGCTCTTAACAGCATTGTCAATAAACAAGAAACCCATTCAATTACCTGAAAAGCATTTGCTTTAGCATTCGATTAGCTGTTGCCACTCTTGGAAGTCGACCAGTAGACAGTGAATGGAGCTCCAGATTGGAAGAAATCAGCTGGGTTGTCATATCAGTATCTGCAGCTGTTCCAGCACCGCAACAACTGAAAAAATTATGAGCAAGTTGCGAAAAGGTGGGGAGAATGGGAAACAAATAACTCCGTGCTTTATCCAACACGCAGAAATTTTCTCATTGTAAAATTGAGGAAATTAGGTTCTTGTATAGTCAATATTTTCAAATCATGACATGAGATAGCCTGTTTAAGTGTAAATGAAACACCAAAAATCCCCAAGCCGTGCTAAAGAATTATCATTTTAAAGTACACCTTAGTATTTGCTGTTAGCGAAGGATGTGGCTAAACACCCCAACACTATCACCGCTACCATCACACAATAAACAATTTCAATTCTTACTAGATATTAGGAGAAATGAAGTGTATTTTTGAACAGTTCTTGTCAGCGACAACCATTCCTTCCGTTGCTCTCGTATCTGCTCCCAGGACCACGCCGTCCTACGGAAAGAGAGGATGACTGCCCAGGCCTCGACCGCCACGGGGCACCTTCCCGGTACCGACGGGGAGAGCGGCCGCAGGGCCTGGGGCAGCGGGGCGGGCCCGGAGCCGGCTCCGCGCAGGCCGGGGACGCCGAGCGTGACTCAGCAGCGCGGAACCCCCGCCACGGGCCGGGCCGGGCCGCCGCTTCCCGGCCCCGCACCCGCCTCACCTTGAAGACGACGCCGGCGATGGTGGTGCCGGTCTTGCGGGCGGCGGGCAGCCGCTGCCCCTTCCCGACGAGCTCGGCCTCCAGGAGGGAGTTCCTGCAACACAGGGCGAGAAATGGCGCCGGGCCGAGCGCTCCCCCCCCGGCCGCGGCCCCGCGTCCCGCTGCCGCCCGGGCCCGGCCCCGCCCGCGCCTCACCGAGCGCAGTTGTCGAAGCTGAAGCCGCCGCTGGGCGCCTGCAGCACCGAGACCGCCGCCATCTTGTCGCTCCGGCAGGGACGGGGGGCGCCGGCCGAGTGCTTCCGGGTCAGCCGCCGGCGCGCGCACTGGGGCGGGGCCTGGGCCGAGGCCGCCGCTCCCTGCCCGCCGCCCGCGAAATGGCGGCGGCGTCGGGGTTGGCTTGAGGACGGTGTTGGGTCCCGTCCCCTCCCCTCGGGGCTACCGGCCCGGGGCGGGGGGCCCGGCCGCCCCTGCTGGGGTTGTGCCCGGCTTCGCTTCTGCCCTGGTCTGGTAACCGAGCACAAACCCCCCTGGTGTCTGGGGAGGTCCCTCGCGTGCACGGGGCAGCAGCCCCGGCCTGGCGCCACCGCCACTACCAGCAGCAGCTGTGCCACCAGTGCCACCACCACCAGTGCCAGCAGCAGCAGCAATAGCAGCAGGCACCGTGCCCGAGCTCGGCCATCCCGGGCGCTGCAGGCCCTGCGCTCAGCACAGCCCGGGGCGGGGCGGGGCGGGGCGGGTCCGTGCCGGGCCGCAGCCGGAGGGGGCGGGGCCCCGGGCAGCGGGCGGGGCCGGGGCCTGCGCACGCGCAGCTCCATTTGCGGGTGACGGGCGGCGGGCGCGTGCTGCGGGTGCGTGCTGGGGCGCTGCACGAGCTGCCGCGGTGCGGGGATCGCGGGCTCGGGGGGCGCGGGGGGCTCCGAGCCTGGTGCCGTGTGCGAGCGGGGCTGCCTGCTCACTCACTGCGTGTGCTGCCTTTGCTGCGCCGCGCGTCAGCCGTGGGGACACTGCTCTCACTGCGGTGCGGGGCTGGGCTGGCGGTGCCGTGGGGCGGCTGGAGACTTCCAGAGGGGGTGAAGGGATGGGCGAAGGGCAGAAAGGGGAAAACATCCCCAAGGTTTCTGGTTAGACCTTACAATGAACCCGTAACTGCGTGAGATAATGGAAGCCGACCTAAAACTGCTGGGGTGTTCATGGAGCAGTGATGCAGCGAAAGGAAAAAGATAAATGCCCCTTTCCAAGATCAGGGAAGTCCTGCTGCGTGTCAGGGAGGTCAGCAAGCCTCATTTAGTATTTTCTGGGTAAACTCCATTTTCAGTTTTCCTCCAGCTTCACCGACCCGTGAAAAGGCACGGCCCGATGCGTCTGCAGAGAAAAGACCTTGTGGCAGCTGCTGGAGAAGGGATGCGTTTTAAAGCAATGCAGACGGGTAGGGAGGTTTTTCCAAAGACTGCTACATATCTACTTTGCCTTCTAGATGTACAAGTGCCTGAAATTGAAAGTGTTGTTGATTAAAAAAGTAAGATGTTATTTGTTCCAAACGTTAAATGTTTGTTAAGAGACCCTCTCTCTTCCAGAACAACACGAGAACCTCAGTAGTGCATTGGCTTCTTGCCTAAAAGAAACCTTCTCCAAGTATTTCACCGACTCAAGTGCCTTCCTCCTTGAGGTCGCTGATGCTCAGAACGTGACATCGTTAGGGTGGGCATTGCTGAGAGGAGCAGGCCTGCGTTCCATTCCACGAGGAGCGAAGGCTCTCCCACCAGGAGCGCGGCAGACGTCTCGCAGACTCCCTCTGAACGGTGCCCAGTTAGCAGATGGCCTAAAGATGAAACTGGGGTCCCGTGTGTCCAGACCAGATCTACGTGTCTGCGGTGGCCTTCATTATTTAAAAATGGGTGTTCTCCATCGGTGTGTTATTCAGATGAATGTATGCAAACAAAAATAGGATGGGTGGGCAAAGCCATCGTGCAGTGTCTGCTTTTTCCTCCAGTGCTCAAAAATACATTGCCAATGGGAGGGAACAAAAACAGCCACGGGGAAGAAAATCAAAACCCAGCCACTTTCTTAATTGTACCAGTCTTGCACGAAAACCCCACCAGCCATGCTCGGGCAGGAGGAGCTGCAGAGCCAAGCGTGGCACCAGCGCCTGCCAGTGAACAGGAGAGTCCTGTCATGAAATGTGAAAGAATCAGCTTCTGTTAGGGATCGGGGTACGAGAGATCCTCTGATTTACAAGCTGTCACCGAGGACGCCTTGCAGATGGCGAACTCCGTGACATGTGCTGACATTGCTCGAAGTTGCTGTGCTGCTGAAGAGGGGGGAAAGACGCCTGACACTCAAAATCCGGAAAAAAGGAACGGATGTGTCTGTTTGGATTCCTGAGTGCCCTTTGGCTTCTGTTGGCTGTCAGAAAGCCATGTTGCTGTGTCCCACACAGGCCAGGGGCTCCTGGTGGCATGTTCTGAAGCTGGTGGAGCTCCAGAGATGACTTTTTTGGCATAGGCCGTATCAAACAGTGTCCTGTGTGTGGATTCATCGCTGCTATGTCCTGTAGGGCGCAGGTGAGGCTTGGCTGCCTCTTTCGAGGCAGAGCACACACACTGCGAGCATTTGTTCCACCAGACCACAAAAGACCATCTTTAAGATAAGCACACAGAGAACCTGCACCCCACACTCTCTTCTCCCCCTTCTTTCAGCCCTGGAGTAACTAAAATCCCATTTTCTTGTACACCAGTTAGGGTGGGAAGCCGTCTGAGAGAAAGAACGTCCTGCTGCCAGATGCTCTTTTTTTTTTTTATTCTAGCACAGTTGTTTTTCCCTTTACTTGATAAAGTTAAAATAAACAGTCTCTGGGGTGAATTACAGGCGTCAAAATTGGATTGGCATACAAACTGTAGAGCAGTTGGTGGTTGGGAGTCTGGGGAAAAAGAAACAGCAGGTTTTAGCTAGAGGGGACAACAGCTTTATTTCCCTCTTGGTCCTTGACAACTAAGCAGATGTCCTGCAATTATTGTTTTACCTTCTAGTCATATAGCATCGTTGCCTATCCTCCCAGGTACGCGACTGGCTCTTTTGCAGATGTGCAGGTACATCTCTTCCCGAGTTCAGAGCCACCTTAGTGCACCACTAGCTCCATCTATTGCCAGTTAATGGCTGGCTGAGATTCAGACAAATGCGTGTTTCTCCATGTCAACTTTATGGGATACCTATTTCCAGTCCCATGTATGTAGATACAGCTCGTGGTCGTAAGAATAAGGTATTTTCTGTACATCTTATGTGGTCTTTTTCACACCCGTTGTATCGGAAACTTTTCTTCTGGGTTGATGCCCTCCACTGTATGCAGAGATGTCTTGTTCATGTTTTCTCCAGCCCTGCAGAGCCCTCCAGTGCAGACCTCATCAGGACCACTGAACCCTGACAGCTGCCCTGTGTTCCTCTGGACAGATGATGGGGCAATGCGTGGCGTCGCTACGTATAGCCATCATCACTGGGTACCCACTGTAGTACGCTGGAAGAAGCATAATGTGACGATCCTGTTCTGAAGAGCTCGGTGAGTCTGAAAGTATTCAGAAGAAAGCACAGCAGGGAAAAGACTGTCAAGTTAAATGAGGTTTTAAGGTTCTGGGCCAATATATAAAGGAGTGCTTGCATGGTCTCCTGACGGACAGCAAACGGTCTGTTCAGCAGTTTCTGTTTAGCATGAGGACAGTCATCTTTGCACTGTTGGAAATACCCTCTTGGAAAATCTAGGGCTACATACTTTCAGGGCTTACCTTCACCTGGTGTGATGAACTTTGCTGAAGCCTGAAGAACGCAAACTTTTCTCTTTACTTTTTAAAGCAGTCTTGACGTCTGTTTCTAGCCTTAACAAAGCTGCAACCCAGGTTTATCATCCTACAAGACATCTGACAGGGAAGTTAAATAGCACTCCAGACACATTTTTAAAATCTTACTTGGAATACCAGGAATGTTCGTGTTTTTCTCAACAGGTGAGCATTGAAGCTGAAGCCTGTGTCTTTACAGTATGTGTATGTATGTAATGTATATACTCCCAGGTACGTTAGTGTCTGCATTTGTACCCTGCCTGGCTTCCCAGTTTTGTCTTCAGTGCTTTCTTTGTGCGTGAAGGCCAAATGACATCTTAAATTCTTCGACCTTATTTAAAGAGACATTGGGTAACTTGGAATGTTTAACAAAATCTTCAGTACAGCTTTACTCTGCGAAGCTTGCACCTGCTCTTGCAGTATGAAAGACAAACACGCTGTTTCTTCAGGGTAACAAGTGGAAATCGTCAGTCAGTTTTTGCTCCTTAGAATAAGAGAGTTGCAAAAAGTAAAATCTTAGCAGATGAGGCTTTTGATCCTGTAGAGACAAGACTGGTTTTATGTAACGGGACAGAGCGATGGGCAGAGGTTTCCATTGTTCCGGCACTCTCCGATGGAGTAACCCGGCACCTGACCCCGTTTGCCGAAGGCTTTCGAAGGACAGCCAGGCAGCCCTGATCGCCACAGTCAGCCCGACAGCTGCACACACGGAGACTGTCTCCAGCGCTCCGAAGTACGGCAGTGAAGCCTGCGCTCTGCTAGGTAAAAGTCAGCGAGGATCCCAGTATAGCACTGGTGAGAGCATGGTGCCCAGTAGCTTGTGGCTATGGGACTGGTGCCTACAACCGATCAAAATGAAAGATGACAAAAGATCCCTGGCACATGCATGTGGAATGACAGTCAATTAGAGAAACCTAGGAAATGCTTTCTTGTGCTGTGAGCAGCCACGCTTGTATCTCCGCTGCGTGAAGTCCAGATAAATGGCTGACTGCCCTTACGCTCAACGTTCGTCCGCAGGACTCACTGGGGTCCTGCATCCAGCCCTGCATGGGACTGGTTTTCATTAGAGCTGTCTGGAGGCAATGCAAATTGTCCAGAAGCTGAAAGCACATACTGCAGTTGTGCCTGAACCCTGCTCGTGGCTGCGTCTTGCGCGTGTTCCAGCAAACACACTCGCTATTCCCAAACTCGCCAGCAGCTCCTGCAATGTCCCAAGGTGAACTCGTGCTAGGAGTGGAGCCAGGCAGAGAGATAATCACTGAACTGGAGGGTAAATGCACCATGTGTCTCTCCCGTTCAAAACCATTCGAGTTTCAAACATCTTGCCTCAGCAACGATCTGTTGCAAACTGCAGGCCAAGAATCTGTCAGAAGGATTTAAATACACTTCTGACAAGATCAGAACTAGATAGACTAAAACTTTACCAACCTGTGGCTAAAACAAAGCTCATCAAGCAGGTGCTTGCATGGGCCGGGACGGAAGGTGATCTCTCGGGGATCTTCTTTGTGGTGCAACTGTAGCTTCTGAAAGAAGGAGACGTATTTGAGGTGTTTAAACAGGAAATAAAGAGTGGACCTGAGTCTGAGAGGGTGTCTTCATTACTTTGAAAACTGAAAGAAGAGATTGAAGCTGGGAGCAGACACGTGTTGCAGTCAGGGAGATGAGGCACTGAAATGTGAAGCAAGTTCCCAAGAGTTTCTGAAAGAGCCATTTTCTGATTGGGGAAAAGGAGCTGGCAGAGGCACAGACGTAAGGACTAGGCTGTCTCCCTCCGAGGGAGGGGGAAAATGAAGTGCACGGGGAGCCCTTTGCTTGTGTTCAGCTGAAGGAGGTAGGACGCGAGAAACTCGAGAAAGTCCAGTGCTGATCTTCCGCTATTTTCTAGCGTTATAATACTGAAGTCATTATGCTACTGTCTATCACTTGTCAATACTGTTTAGGAGAAGTGCCTGAATTTCTGGTGTTCTGTTGACAATTGCAAGAGTCCTTCTGTTAGTAGCATTGGAGTAAGTTTTCAGCTTTATTTAGGCTCTGGCAGAACAAGCTGGCAAAACTACACGAGTTGGAAGAGGAGGAAGAGAGTTTCAGGTATGAAGAGATCTCTGTGCGGCTCTCCAAGATGATGCTGCATGTCATTAAAAGGGAAGTGAAGTGAGGACCCTCCGTCTGGACTGTGACTATGCATTTGAGTCGACTGAACGTGACTGCAGAGGTACAGGGGTTATTAAGACAGGCTGAGCTTCCAAAAATAGTTGTTGGTAACCTGTGAGTGTTCACATTTGCAGAACACATTTGGGGCAGCAGGTAGAGGTTGTAAATACGTTAGGGCTGTACCCTGCCGTACTGCAGGAAAAGTGTCTCCCATTTGCACTGAGAAATACCACTAAATGTGAGTGAAATGGGAAGAAAAATACAGTGGGAATACTGAGCAGAGGGAACCCAGTCTTTAACTGGGGTGATGGGGAGCTGGACAGCCAGGGGTACTGCAATCTCCCTTGAAGAAAACCGCATGGAAGTGGGAAGCAATGCCTGGCTCTTGAAAAACAACTTGCTGCAGATGCTGCTGTGCTTGCAGACGTGCGTGGATCACAGCCCACAGCTTGCCTGGCTCTGCTTCCTCCTGTCTGAGAATGCTGGTGCTCTCCAGTGGGTTTGGCACCTTCCAGATGTTGCAGTAGGACTCAGCTGTGCCATGGATGGCCGGGAAGAGTGAAGGGACTCTCTTAGAAATGGGCAAGATGTTAGACTGGGGTCTTCCTAGCTTTGAGAATGCCTTATGTGCAGACGTCCCTTCATAATCTACGTGTGGGTCTGTGCCTGGAGTGTTGTGTTCTTTCCTCTTTCCTGCAGAAAGCAGGAGAGCACAGCAAAGTTGACAGTGGCCTATAAAATCTAAACGATCACCTGGATTGCACCCAAAAGGGATGGAAGGAGGCGAGTGTGTGACAGCCCAGTCTGAGCTGTGACTTGTCCTTGAGGGAGCAATTACACGTCCTGTGAATCTTTGGTTCCTTCTGTGCTTTCATCACCAGGTACTACACCTTCGTTCCTCCTTGGGCAGGGAAAGCCAAGGCAGCTTGGGAAGAGATGGCTCTCTTCTGTGAGCTTCAAAGCAACTCCTGGAGCTTCTGTTGTAACACCTGAGCATATTTTATAATTCTGTACTCTGTCATTTATTGCCCTAAATATCTGCATTTCACCTTTATTACTGGTTTACCTGTGACAGGAATCTAGCTTAATGTCCCAGTGCTGACAAAGATGGGAAAAGCTGATGAGTAGGGAAGTGTCCAGTTGTCTCAGTCAAATGGACAAGCGATAGTAAACCCACAGTACGGCTTTGGAGCTGAGTCTGTATTTCATCCCACGGGACGCAAAATGCTTTTGCCTTCCCTGGGATCACAACAGGAACCACCGAACATCCTAGAGGAAAAACTGAGGGTGGCTCAGATACTGATGGCAGCTGATCTGCTGCTGAACCGATCATTCCAGCTGCACAGGATTAGTTGCCTGGCACTGGAAAAAAGCTTCATTCTGTACCTGGTGGAAGCAAAGCCTCACATCCTTTTTAAGCCATAAAAGCCATAATTACTTTTCTTACCACTCACTGTTGCTTTGTATAAATAGCCATAAGGTATTTTAAGGAGTCTTTTGTGGGAGGTGGGTCTGCTTTGCTGGGCAAGAATGCATGGTGCAGGGAGGTGCTGTGACTCCATGGCCAGCCCAGGGAGGGCCTCCAGGGAGGCACAGTGGCCCTGGGGACCACTGTGTCCCTCAGGGCTGCCCATGCTCCTCGGCATCATACCTGCATGTGGGCAAGGGTCTCCCAGCACTGGTTGTTGGGTACACATATTGATGTTGTGCAGTGTGGGAGAGAGCAGAGATAAGGAGAAGGCTCCTTGCAGCTGCCTGAGCTAGTCTGACCGAAACACTGCTCCAGAACTGCAGAGTCCCCCGGGGCTCAGCCAGACGCAACACGCTTCCTCGTCCTCAACATCTGCATTCCCGTAAGCTGATGTGGAACTGCTTATGCCGGGTGGTTGTAGATCCTCCCTCCTGTCTTGTGACTGACATGATTAAATCCTGTAAAGCGATGGTTTCTCTACTGCCAGGTTCCTGCAGCGAGAGCTTGGGCCATCTGCTTAATGGTCTGTTGCGTTTCTGGTCGCATGGTGCTGCGGTACTGGCTGGAGCTCTGCTGTTGCGCGACAGTCGCGTATGGAAAGCGTTACCCTTTAATGTGAAAAATGGGAAAGACAGATGCAATCTGGGTCTAATATTGTTCTTGTTATTATTCCTCTCATCTCTCAGGAACTCTCTCGCTGCTGCCTTTCCTCTCTCCATCTGAGCACCACAGCCCCTCTTCTTGCTTGATAAAGCAGGCGCAGAGTCACCGTCTCCCAGAGCGAGCTCCCGGCCTCGGGCTGTTACTCAGGGTCTCCAGAAGATATGAACCATTTCTCCACGCTGTTTGTGAATCGGAGCCCGTGGGTATCAACCAGTCCCATTGCTTCTGAATGCGCTGCACAGCAATAATAGTTTGCAAACTTTTTGTTAGCTGTGATTACAGGTTAAAGTGGATCCACAGTGGGTGTCTGGTTAAACCAGCAAAACCCCTTTATCAGAAAACTATGGGAAAAGGATATCAGAGAGATTTAGTGTTTCAAAGAGGATCAGAACCAAATGCCCTGTCTCGCTGGTAGGAGGATGGGAGATTTAGGAGTTGTTAGTAGCTTGAGAAAAAAACAAAGGTGAGTAATAAAGGCAGGTCCTATTTTTTCCATTAAAAGTTTCTAGGCTACAGAGGTTTGTTATAAATGATGGCACTAAATAACCAGCCGTGCCCAAGCTCCCCTGAAAGGCTCTCTAATATCAGCAGCTGATGCCCGACTGCGCGGGTCCACAATGGGGTCTGTTCCTCCAGACAATGCTCCTGTCACCGGGAGACGTAGGGCTGGCAATTAGCAGGGGAGGCTCTGTGCTCGCTTTCATCCCAGACAATGAGACGGGCCTGGGAGACTGAGATTAAGGCTGGCGTGTCCGCAAGAGATTGTTGAAACCTCTCTGAGACTTGGGGGCACTGAAGAAACAAAAACAACAAAATAAAACCCTGGCTAAATCTAACTCTACAAACAAGTCTAGAAAGCAAAACAGCAGTGGAATAGGATCATTGGCCTGAGAAATACAAGCCTGGGGTTGTGGAGGAAAGACTTTCTCCTCAGCGGAGATGTCTTGTATCGTAGGAAATAAACACCAAGTGGGGTTCTGCACCCTGAGGCTGCAGTGGGAGTTCTGCACTGCTTCGCTGGGGCGAGGACAAAGCACCAGCATCCATGGAATAGATTTTTTTTACCCAGCTACTGCAAGTCCTAAGCCCTGGGCAATACTCCAAGTGTCTAGAAGTCTCCCGAATTACTAACCCTACAAAGGCCCTGAAAGCAATGCAGCAACACAAGTAGTCTCAGCCGCTTCTTGTGACCAGTTCCAAAACTGGAAGGGGAGCAGCTGACCGTCTCTGCCATTGCAGAGTGCACTATTAGAATAAACTAATCTGGTCAGCAAGCCTCTGAACTTCTTTTCTGCTGGTGCAGAAGTTCTTCTGACACGCAGGCATCAGGAAAACCACAGAGGTAAGTTAGGAAAAGCTTTTCCTTGCTATCTCTTCCATCTCATATAACTTATGATTGCCATATGTCACAAAGTAGTCTCTGCTGTGGGTCTTCAGCGACCAATCCCACGCTGTACCTTCCGCAGTGCACAGAGCAGGGAGGGGAGACACAGACACCCACTGCAGAGCTCTTCTCCTCCTCTCTGCGAGGTGCACGTCGTGTGCTGCAGGCAGGCCACGTTGCTGCTGACGGGGGCACGGCGGGGTGAGGACTGCAGGGTGGATTGGGTGGTTGGCTGCAGGAGGAGGTGAGCCAGTACAGACAGGCTCGAGACCTACGCGCTTGGGTCACTCTGTCGCCTTGGGGAGGTATTGCTCTTCCAGCCTGTGAACTTGTGCCCTCTCCCCTCAGCTTCCTGGGGGACATATCCCTGGCGTACCAGACTCTTGATGCGAAGCCTGTAGCATCAGGAAGTTTGGGCAGCCCTGATGTGACAGACTTGAAAGGAGAGGGGGAGAGGAAACTGAGAGAACTAGACAAATAGTGGCACTGCCAAACAAGCAGGTGCCTGGCCACGAAGCACACCAGCGCAGACCTTCGGCGTGCAGAATAAGGACACTTGTTTGGGAACCTGAAGAATTAGCTTGAACACGCGTCCTCTGTGTCTCTCTGCTGCAGAGCTGTGAATGGGAAATGGCATCTGCGATCCAAACTCCAAAGAACAACCTGTGCACTTGATGAGTGCTGCTAACTAGCTTGGCCGGTCAGTCGGTCACTGCGTAGCTGCAGACCGGTCGTCTGGGCAATGTGTGCATGGAGGCTAGGGGGTGATGCCATGACTTTCTCCAGAGGAGGTGGAAGAGTTGTCTAGATTTTTCCAGGCACTGCTGGTTCTGATAGCTTGATCCCTGTGAGAGTGAGAGCGTGTGTTAACAGCTTGCCTGGAGTGACAGACATGGGATGTCCTGGACTGACGTGGCCCTGTCAGAGGGAACAGCGGGAAGTCGTGCCATGACCGGATCACTGCAATGCAGAGTTAATTGCTTCCTGAATACTGACGAATCTCCTTTTGGGAGAGCTGACCTGGAGGTCCTGCAGGAGCAGAAGCCAGCAGCCTTCCAGCCAGCAGGAGCCCATGGGACAGCAAGCTCCCGTTTCTCATTACACACGGGAGTCTCAGGGGTGCAGGAAGGCAAAGGAGAGGAGCTTTAGCACAGAAGTGTCTGTTCCAGGGATGTGTTAAATATACAGGCTGAGAACATGCACAGAAATCCATTAGTCCTGTTCCTATTTCAGTGGCAGATTGTGCATTCCCAGCCTTCAGTCTGCCACAGCCTGGTGTTTGTGGAAGGCTCAAACTGCCCGTTTGCAATGCCCTTCTGCAGGGGTGAATGGCGTTTGATGGAGGCTTTGTCAGTGGAACTGGAAAGCAGAAGTGTTTTGGCCCCATAGACGCAGTTTGGAGTTTTAGTTTCTGCATGTGAGAGATGTCTGGGCTCTGTCTGCGTTCATCAACAAAGTGCCTGAATTAGAGGCAGCAGAAGGCTCAGATTCTTACCCACACACTCACAGATAGCCCAGCTGCCCCTGTTCAGGTGCTCAGGATCAGCCAAGAGACAAGCAGCAGCAGCTTCACTCTTCCTTCTGAATAATAAGTAGTTGGACAGTCGAAGATGGTTTATTAGGATGGAGACTCTGTGCTTTCAGCTCCTTCCAAACCCTGCGACAGACGCATCCCTTGCAGAAGCAGAGAAACATCCACATGCAGATAAATAAGCCTTGAACTGCAGAAGCAGCGCTGGTACCGGTGTGAGGCATCAGGGCCAAACAGCAGCTTGTGAAGTTTTCAGACGTGTGAAAGTGTAAAATAACTGCGGTACGGCGGGCGTGTGGCATCCGGCCGCAGCCGCAGCACCGGGCGCGGGGAGGTGAGGCTGCATCGCTTTTATCAGTGCCTCCGAAGTCAGCCCAGGGCAAGCCCTGCCTCTGCTCTGAACCGAATCGGATTCAAAGTTTGGATGAGATTAAACTCCATGAGGAGGAGCTGGGTCAGAGAGAGGGTCGGGTTTGTGCCATAAAAAGTGGGGAAAAAACAAATGCTGGAGTAGTCTAACATCTACAGCTGGGCTAAGGAAATGTTGTTTTGAAGGATGACTCTGCAAGGGACAGGCTTGCAACACGACCTCGTGATCTCTGACACGCAGAGCGCTTTGTTCCATTTTTCAGTGCATCTTGCTCAGACACATGGCTTTCTCCTCCGCTTGGCAAATATTTGATTTATCAAGATTAACATGTTGCTAGCCCATGTGCTGGGAAGCTCTTCCAAGGGTTGTGTGAAAGATGTGCCTTGAGGGTGGCAGATCAGGGTTTACTGACTGGTGAGGGTAACGCTTCTTAAAATGCACCTGAGCTGATTTTTTAAATTGACTGCACGTAAACAAAATTGCAACCTATTTCAAAATAAGCTAACCCAGAGTGACAGCGTCACCCAGACTGCGCAACACAATTCACCCTTTGCTCAGCTGCTTGTTAGAGAGATTTACAGGCATTAAAAGGACGCTGGGATTTTACCATCTAACCGTCCCAAGGTCAGATGTCTGCTTGCCAAGGTCTTCTTCCACTGGATGGACATCTCTTCACCCTAGGAACTCTGTTATTTCTAATCTGTTTTGAGGTCTGTGAAGGGAGGCTGACTTCGGGAACTGCAGCTGCCTTAAGGAGACAGCTGCCTGGCTGGAATATTTGCTTTGTGGGAATTAGTGCCGATGCAATGCTGAACGACCGGCACTGGTGGCGACGACCCCGCTGCCACGGCGAGGAGCAGAGGGATGGCAGCACCCACGTGCGCGTGCGGCCGCAGGAAATCCTCCGGCGAGCTGAGGGCCACGGGAAGCGTCCAGCGGGCCAGGCGCTGGGCCCCGCTCTCTGGGCTTGCTCAGCCGCCCAGGAGCCGGCGCTCTTTGGGGCGTTTTAAGTGCGATTTTAGGTGAAAGGACAACGAGGTGCCAAGTGTTAGCTGCCACTTGCTGGCTGTGGCCTTTCCTTTGAAACGCCAGCAAAGCGTTCTTGCCAGAGTCTCTAGAGCCGCCCTTGATTCCAGCTAAAGCATCAAGTCTGACTTGAAAGTCCAGCGTGTGATTCTGGAAGTTAGTTCAAATTTAAACCCAAAGAACTTGTGCAGGTGAGGTCAGAAGCTCAGGCGGCGTTCAGTGAGCACAGGCGACACTTCTTCACCTCTCCGCATCTGCACAGAGGATGGTTTATTGTCATGGTTATAGAAAAGAGGAGTGATGCTGGAGGTTGTGGGCTGGATTCCATCTCTAATGCTACCAGAAAACTCCATTTAATGCTGTTCCAAAAGGTGTTTAACTAAGACACAGGCATAAAATAGTTTACTAGCTGCTGGGGAACATTAACTCTTATTAAACCTGATTCAGCCATAAGTTTGAAAAACACTTTGCGCTTTTCCTCCGAAGATCTTTGGTGTAACCTTGGGCTCTGCCTCCTACGCGTTGCTCCCTCCGCCACCGAGGGAGCGGGACCCGGTTCTGGCCAAACGGCAGCGCGTAGCAGAGCCCTCTCCCAGTGCTGCCATGCTGCTTCGCAGGCGTTCGGCGCTCCGTGCCGTGCTGTCCCGAGTGCCAGGCCGCTTCCCAGCTGGCAGCGGGGACTAAGCAGCCCGGAGCAGCTGCCTGCAAAGTCCATTCTTCTGTGGGAGATTTACTGCAGCGAGCAGAGGCGCTGGGATGCGATAATTGCCTTCATTCCCGGACGAAGACCCTGAAGAACAAAAGCCAGTTGCCCGTGAGTCCATGGCGTGATTCAAGCATTCGCTCGGAGGGGAGGAGTGGGAACTCTGTGCCTGTTGCTGTAGCAAAAGTGAGCGGTCATTAACCAAACGAGCACTCTGTCCCGCGCGGTGGGCAGCGCTGCCGGCCCAGGGAGGTGGCCTGGGCCCTCCAGCCTCCACGTCCTCCCCGGGGCCACCGCGGGCCTGGGCTGGAGGAACCACCAGAACTCCAAAGCCGCTCGGCGAGGACGAGATCCCACCGGGGACGTGCGGGAGGTCCCCGCGGAGCTGCTGCCGGTGTGACGCTGCCTTTCCGCCCTGCCCGGCTCACCCGGGTCCGTTTGTCCTCCCGGACGTCTCCTCTGAGCTGGCCTTCCTCACCGGGCTGCCAGCTGCGGGAGGAGCCCCGCACCCGGACCTTCTGCCAAGCCCCCGTGCCAGCGTTCCTGGGAAGCTGCCCCGGGGGCTTCACGGAGCAGCGATCGCGGGGAAGCGCATCCCGCGGGCTGCGGGCGCGGCGGGCTGTGAGTGCTGCGCTGCGGGCCGGGGGTGCGGGCCGGCGGTGCGGGCCGGGGGTGCGGTTCAGGCGCGGCCCGGCGCTGGCGGGGCGGGGCGGGGCGGCGTGCGGGGGCCGGGGCGCCCGGCACGGAGGAGGCTCGGCGGCGGGGCGTGCGGCGGGGCGGCCGCTCAGTGCGGAGCCGTGCGGGGCGCGGGGTGAGGAGCGGGGCGCCGCGTGAGGAGCCGAACAGGGTGCGGAGTGCGGGGAGGGGTACGGGGTGCGGTGCACGGAGCCGAGCAGAGCAGAGCGCGGAGGGCGGGGAGGGGTGCGGTGCACGGAGTGCGGTGCGCGGAGCCGAGCGGGGCACAGAGTGCGGGGCGGGGTGCGGGGCGCGGAGCCGAGCAGAGCGCGGAGTGCGGAGCGGGGTGCGGTGCGCGGAGTGCGGTGCGCGGAGCCGAGAGGGGCGAGGGGCGGGGTGCGGGGCGGAGTGCGGTGGCCCCGCGGAGCAGAGCGGAGCGGGACGGAGCGGCCCCGCCGCGGGAGCCCGCTGTGCGTCAGGGGCCACCAAACCCCCCGAGCAACGTTGTTAGACCCCCGGCCTGCGTTATTCGGGCCTTGCTGCCGGCGGGACCGCGAGGAACTCCCCCGCCGCCGCCTGCCCTGCCAAGACCGCGCTCCCCATCTGCAGAGGCTGCATCTCCAGGGGCTGCATCTCCAGGGGCTGCATCTCCAGGGGCTGCATCTGCAGAGGCTGCATCTCCAGGGGCTGCATCTGCAGGGACCTCCAGGGAGGACCGGGGGCTGCCGGCACGGGTGGAGAAGCGGGAGGCTGGAGGTGCCACCAGTCCGATGAGCGCAGAGCCACCCATGCTTCTCCCTGGGGGGCCTGGAGCTGTGTTCTGGGTTCTTAAAGTCACTGCTGAACTTGGGAAGGCTGCTTGTGAACGTGTTTATAGAGTCCGGGTTTCAGGACTGGTCTCCATAGTCCCTTAGCAGCAAAGTGCTTAAATGTGTGCTTTTACTCGGCACGCGGGAGAGCCCCGTGGAGAGCAAAGAGATTATTCACGGCCGGCAGTGTCAGTGCCGAGAGACAGCTTTAGGGTTTGTTTGCACTGGAGATCACGTTGCCAGCTTCCATGCTTGCATCTCTACACACCCTTATCTGCGACTTCACTAGATTTTATAGGGCCATGCACTCAGGGTTTCCTTCCACCGAGGCCGAGTGCCGCGGCAGCGCCCTGGCGTTGGGCAGCTCTGGGACGGCTCCGTGGCACCGAGCTGTGTGTTCAGGCGCTGCCCGGGGAGGCTGGGTGTACTGGTCTGCAGGATCCATTCTGGTGCTGTGTTCCTGCGGGCTTCACAAGAAAGGAGGAAAGCTGCCAGTGGTGTGACACTGTTTAACAATGCAATTTATGATGGCTTTTTTATTTAGTTGATGCAGATAAAGAGGCTCTGCTAACTTGTTTGTCGATTTATGTCACACATCTGTATATGTTTTACGTTTAATTATTCTGTATCCTGGAAACATATGTTAAGCTGAGACCTTGACTTCTTACTGAGAATTATTTTGATAGGATACTACCCAGGGCCAATATTTCAGAGAAAGTTGTTTCCTCTTTTTTGATTCAAGCGTTTCAGAGGAAAGCAGCCTTGTCTGAGAACTAGCTGCCTGCAGAATGCTTCTGTCTCTGCAATGCATCTCTAGTAATATTTCGTTTATTCTAGCAAAGGGTGAAAGCTTTCCAGCTGGTCAGCATGTTTAGGAGAGACCTGAGACCTGATTCTTGGTTCTTCAGCTTTCTGGTGAGCTTTACAGTAATTTTCAGAATTTGAGTATTTGAGATGATGCTTTATATGAATGTCACCAAACATGCTCTCCACCAGGTCGGCAGTCTGTCCAGGAGTCTCTTTGCCTTTGCAGCCCTTGCCAAGAATCAGACTTCTAAAGGTTAGTGTTTTTGTCAGCTCTTCTGTATGTTTTTACAATCAATATTCAGCACAGAGAAACAATGCATAAAAAGGTGTCCGGTGGCAGAAACAAAGGGGAAGAAACTTTTTCTGATATTCTGTTTTGTGGCTGAAATTATATTTTCATAGCTAAGTATTTGCTTGGCTAGCTATGAAATTACTGTCTAAAATCAGGTAAGTACTGCTCAGCTGCTGGTCTCTGCGCCACTGTAACTGCGAACAAAACAGACTGTTTTGTGGTTGCAAATTGCATCTGCAAATGCAGAAGCTGGTAGGAGCTCGGAGATGGGGATAAAATGAGAAAATTTGCTGGTACATAACTACTTTGAACAAGCTACCCTGAGGGCAGTGCCTGGGCATGCCACAGTAAGCTTTTTCTTTGGACTGAGCTCAGCAAGGTTTTGGGTGTCCCCCAGCAGGGTGCACAGCTCCAGCCCGAGGCCAGCGATTCGCTTTGTCAGCAGACTCACAGATGTCCCTCACTGTAGGTCCAAGACAGCCTGGACTTTTCTGTCACACTGCACCCACTGAACGTCCCGAGGGCTGGATACAGAAACGAGCTCCTGCCTTCAGCTCTTCCGGGGTGCACCAGGCAGTGCTTGTAAACGCTTGGGGATGCGGCAAGAGGCTGGCCCTGTAGTGTGTGTGGCACGAAACTGGGCTGGAGAGGCTTGCTGTTTCTCCACATTGTGTGTGTGTCTTTCTCCAGGTTTTGCTCCTGTCACGATTGAGACCTCAAGACACATGTACGAATATGTGGCCACTGCTTTGGACTGGTGGCATGCGGACAGATACTGTGAACAACACTTTGCTCAGTTGCTTTTTGAACCCCAAGACAGTGAGCAAGCCTCCTTTAGCAAGCTGCTGCAGTCCCACCACATCAGAGGTTCTGTCTGGCTAAACGAAAGGGATGGTGTCCTGCACAAACCAAAATGGAGACGTGAGTATAAGCGGGCTTGGACTATTTGGAGAGATGTTCTTTACTGAAAGAGTGGTCAGGCATTGGAACAGGCTGCCTAGGGAAGTGGTGGAGTCCCCATCCCTGGAGGTGTTCAAAAAATGTGTAGATGTGGCACTTCAGGACATGGTTTAGCAGGCGTGGTGGTGATGGGTTGACAGCTGGACTAGATGATCTTAGAGGTCTTTTCCAGCCTTAATGATTCTATGATTCACTGCTGGATCTTTTTCATTCTGAAAAACTAAACTGACTGGAAAAGTTGCCACTCGTTTTTTGTTGTCACAGTGGTAACACCTAGGACCTCCAGTCACAAGCTGGAACTGGCAGCATGAGCAGCAGTGATCCCTCCTCATCCGCTGCCCAGTCACTGTCAAGATGTTTTAAGGCATGGCAGCAGAAGCGAGTTGCAAAGAGGGCTCCTCTGCTCTGCCCTGCTGTGCCATCTCCATGTAAAGCAGGTCTGGCTTCGCTCAGCCTCACCATTTGAGACCTGCGGGTCCTACAGAGCAATGACGTTAGAGACAGGACCAGGAGAACGGGCGTTCCCCCGCAGCAAGGCACCGCGTGGCAGATGCCTCACAAGTGTTATTTGACTATGCTCTTGGCTGCTGTAGCATGGGATGCTTTGGAACGTTTCTTCCAGATTCTTTGTTTGCAATCCTATTTGCTAGAAAACGAAGTTTCTGGAAATTACACTTGCTGCAATGATGCAATCTCAGCTTGCCTGCCTTCCTGATCCCCTCCAGGCACGGGGCAAGCAGAAGCCTTGCTGCATGCTTAGAGGATGTCCTTGCCTGCAGGGTCCCTGAGTTCTTAGCTTGAGTACAGAGCAATGAAAATGATGGTTTCATCCCAGTGGAAGACGAGCAGGCTTTGGCCCATGCTTCTTCCTTTTTGCTGGCTGAAATTTTCTCCTTCCAGGGTACCACACTGTACCAGTCCTGGTATTCGAAGACAAAACAGATACAAAATACGTGAAGGTGCTCGCTGACTTCCCAGCACTGCCTGCTGTCACAGCCTGCGCCCACCTCCAGTGGGACACCAGGACCCAGGAGATTGCTACCATCTTCTCCTATGCTGTTCCGGCTTTTATTAACGAGTTCCAGCTCCGTGGCTTTGTGGATGAGGAAGGCTTTGTTCGATTTGCTCTCATAGTCCACGAGCACCATTCCCCATACCTGCCCGTGTTCCGCGCGGACGGGCAGTGGCATCACTTCTGCGTGACCTGGCAGCAGGAGAACGGGACCTGGGCCATCTATGCCGATGGTAAAAGGAGGGCGTCTGCCAGCGGTTTGTGGGCTGTGGGACCGTCTGCCCCCCTGGCCATCTACGGCCAGGGGATTTTCATAATTGGGCAGGATCAAGACTCCCTGGGGGGCACCTTCATGGAGAAGGAGTCCTTCAGTGGGAACATCACCGACTTGCACATCTGGCAGAACGTCCTCGGAGCAGAGCAGATTGAGAAAGTTCGGTCGTGCTGGATGGTAGAGCAAGACCTTGTGTTTGGGTGGAGCTCAAACGCTCTGGAGGTTGAAAGCACCGTGCGAGAAGTAACCGCACAGTTTCTTTGCCCGGGTAAGTCTCGTTCCCCTCATTGCTTTGGCTCCCTCCTGCACTGGGGGTTGTGGTCCACGAGGCAAGTCCCATCCTTAGAGAGGGAATCTGGTGCAGTTTGTGGAATGATGCTTCTCACACACATGGTGCACAAGCACATTCAGAGCCGGGCTGGGCAGCTTCCAAACCGTGCTTAAAGGCAGAGTCATCGCTAAACCCTTGGTCATTGAAGACCTCTGCAATGACCCTAGCAAAGACAGCTGTTCACATGTCCTGGGCTAATTACAGGCTTTCTCTTCTACTGGGAGTAGTGGCTTCCTCAGTGCTGCTGTTTCCTGGGGTTTGCACACCCGGTGCTTCAGCGCTCTGCTGGGAGGAGGGATTCAGCCTCTCAGCCAGCTCGGCGTGACGTTACCGATAAATCACGAGCTCGGGACCTGGCACTGCCGCCTCCTCCGAGTCCCTTCTGGGCAGGATTTACCAGGCGGGTCGGGAGCGGCTTCTGAGCCCAGTCCCTGCTCAGCTCTGCCTGGGGCTGCTTGCGGAGCCGTCCGCAGATTTTGTCTTCAACGGGGTTTGTGGGTTGCGTGCAGGAAATGCGAGACCTGCTGGGGACGGCGCGTGCTCTTTGTGTGTGTTTCCACAGGGCCTGTTGAGGAATGCCGAGTTTTTGAAGTTGGCAGCAGTGGATTCAGTTTCACGTCTTGTTTGCAGTCGTTGCCTTTTATCTGTCGCTACAGAAAGGGTACAGCATCTGTTATTTATTTATTCATTACTTCCACGCATTCACTCGTGGAGGTCCTAGCTAGGATGATGGCCAGTGATGGGGAGGCCTCGTGTCTGCTCTGAAGAGAGCACGCAAAGCCTGCTGTAGCGGTGAATTTGCGTCAGTTGCACACACTCTGACAGGTTGTTTTGCTGTTCTGCAGTTAAGCAGTTGTACACGTTACATGGCTTCTGGATGCAATGCCACAGAGTGCCTGCCAAGCCAGGCATCTCCAGACTCACTGGCCAGGGGCACATGGGGAGGAGGCTGAACAGGAGCGTCAGGCTGTCTCTCCAGACGAGATTTTGTACTAGAAATAAAATACAGCTGTGAAGTCTCCTTGTCCTGACTGTCCAACAAACTTACCTGCCATCTGAGGACCATTCCCCAGGCTTTGAACGTGGCATGTGTTAACCACACTGCTAGACACCACAGCAACGATTATGCTTGTGTTTTATCCTCAGATGCGTACTGGGAACTGAAAAAAGCGCAGCTGGAATCCAGCCGTTCGCTTGTCGGCCGTGTGAACACGCGTGCAGAGAGGACTGTGGTGAGTCCTGCAGCCGCTGCAGTGGCAGCTGACACCGGGAGCAGGCAGGAGCTGTTGGGGTGGACTTGCTGGCACCTTCTGGTGTTTGAGGTCATCTTGCCAGCAGTTATGCCTGTGGCCTTTTCTGAGCTGCTGTCAGAAGGTGTGACCAGTACAGCTCTAACTCGTGCTGTGATCAAACAAGCAACGTGTTGCATCAGGTTGACTCATCTCACTGAGGTTGAGAGGCTGGATGAGAGAGTTCAAAATGCCAAGGCAGATCTCCTTCCCCTAAGCTATGCCTGGTCAGCCATGCAGATGTCCTCACACCAGTGAGGGCATGCAAGTCACTGCCAAGGCGTAGCTGACAATCAGGCAGAATCAGGGCTCTGCACTGAACACAAACATCTTTTCCATGGCAGATTCCTGAGAACATCTTCACAAGCGATGTCCAAGACATGAATCTCTCTGTCGCTGTTGGTGCTCTTGAATTCTTGGCAACTGTTCTGAGGGAAGGAGAGACACCCGTGCTGGAGTCGTCTGACCTCCTTGCGGTGCTTCAATTACTAAAGCAAGTTTCTGATGTGGAAGTCCAGGAGGGAGAGGAGCTGGAGATGTTGGAGCAGTTGGGCCAGTATTACATGGAAGTGACTGAGTTAATCTTGGAAGAGCAGAATATCGAAACATGGTCATCAGTCAGCCAGGTAACCGTGTCACCAGCAGTCTGGCCACTGTGTGCCACATCTGTTCATTTTGTTGTGTGTGGAGCTCCCTGGCCTGCTGCATGACCACAGGCTGAGGACCTGTCCTTGCATGGTCACGTGTAGCCTTTCTAGCCATAATCTGGAGCTTGTGAAAATGCTGCAAGCATGGGCATGGAGCCTCCTTGCCAGCTCAGATAAGGGCCAGCTGCCTTACTGTCACCTCATTTGTTGGAGGTGCAAACAAGTTCTTCTGCAAACAAGTGCCGTCCAGTGGTGCCTTCCTTGCAAACCCCTCCAGTGGTTGTTGCTCTCCTCAAGCTTCTCCACCTTGTCAGCCTGGATTTACAGGGTTACACACAGTCTGCAGATTCCTGGTGCTCTGTAGATTCGCTGCTCCCACATCCTGCTGTCTCTGGCAGGGTAATGCCCTTCGCTCATGGTTTGTTCTATTTTCCATGGGTGGGCTGCCAAGGAGCTATCTGTCATCAGCCCCCACACTGTTCAAAACACCATCAGGCTTTGTGTGCGGGATTTCCATCACCCCACCCCCGACAGGATTTTCTCCATTGCTTCTTCCCTTCTCAGGCAGGTCTTTTGTGTCTGTTGTATGGCCTGCACTCCCACCTGTCTCTGGGAAATGTGTGACAGCGTCTGGCCCGGCCAGTGCTCCAGGAACCAAGCCAGGGACCTCCAGAGACGAAAGGATGATGAATAGTTCAAGCTTACCTCATCGCTGAGTCGCTTAGGTCTCTGTGGCCACAACTACTCACAGCTTCTCAACAGTGGCATAAAACCAGCCAGCCTGGCTGGTGCAGCAGATGTACGCGCTGAGGGAGAAAGGGTCTGAGCTTGTGTACTCCAGGGGCGGCGTTTGTGCTGCCCAACACACGTAGCACCGTGAGCAATGGGGCCAGTCACCTGCTACGCTTCCAGCAGTGGAGTCTGTTTCTGGGTGAAGCCTTTTCCAGGAGGAGAGGTTGTTCTACAGCTTTGCAAAAATCAGGAGTCAGGTCTAAAAAATCAGTACTTTCTTTACAGAACTTTATATAGGTATTTATTTCCAGCACGGAAATATAGACCAGCAAGTTTCCTTCATTGCCAGTCTTGTCTCCGTTGCTGAAGGAACCAGAAACATCCTTTATTGAAGAAATCAAAGAAAAGAAAAGCAAAAGCCTTGAGTCCCAACTCCTCTTTTTCTGCCAAGGACCAAGCATTTCAGAAAACTCTTGTGAGCTGTGGGAAGCGTGAGCTGGCAGCGCAGGTGCTGATTTCCATTGCTCCCTCTGTGTTTGCAGGTTATCAGAGGGCCCATGGCTGTTGTTGAGCTCTGTGACAGAATGGTGTCACAGTTAGCCCCACTGCTGACCGCAGGGAGGACGAAGATCACGATCCAGCACAGGAATGTCGGTGAGCGGCACGGGCAGAGCGCGGGGAGGGCATCTCACCAGGACCCAGCTAAGTCATCCCGTCTAGTTCCCAGTCCAAGTCCTGGCACCTCTCCTCCTCTGGCTCATCTCTTGCTAACCCTGCAACCTTCTCCCCATTCCCTGCATGCCAGAGCCTCATGGTGTCGCGGCACCTCTCACTCTGTGGATTGTAAGAGGATTGTAAGAAACCTGTGGGTGCAGGAGACAACCTGAGGCCGGATGTGCATGGTTTGCACTGAAAGGGGTCTGTCTGCTGCTGCTGTGAATCTTGGCTGGGGTTGTAATGTCCTTGTGGTGCTTTGCTGAAGCAGTAGCTCTGGAGGAAGGCTGAACCCTGGCTCAGTACTTGATTTTACCCCTCCGCAGGGATGGAGGTCAGGAAGCTGGAGCTGAGCAGGCAGGAGATGAGCAGTGAGGTGTACGTGGTCCAGAGCCCTGAGAAGGGCAGGCACGACTTCATTGAAGTTCCGGCAGAAGAAATGCAGAGACTGAAAGCCAGAGGTAGGTTCTCACGCCTGTGCTTCCCTAGCTCTCCCGTCAGCACTTCTGCAGCATCTTCCTTAATGGCACAAACTCTTTACGCTGCACACATGTGGCCTGGAGACGTGTGGGGAGGAGATGCCCATGGGGAAAGGGAGATGGGCTGTGGGGGGGAGATCGTCTCCAGCTGCTCTGCAGGCACAGCTTGGAGCTGTGGGTGCTCTGGACCCCCAGTACCGCACCCCCAGCTTAGGACAGCGGTGCGGCAGCAAGGCCTGCTCGGAGCTGCCCTGCGATCACAGAACCACAGAATGTTCGGGGTTGGCAGGGCCCTCTGGGGGTCCCCCAGCCCAACCCCCTGCCCAAGCAGGGTCACCCAGAGCAGGCTGCACAGGACCTTGTCCAGGCGGGGCTGGAATATCTCCAGAGAAGCAGACTCCACAGCCTCCCTGGGCAGCCTGGGCCAGGGCTCCGTCACCCTCAGAGGGAAGAAGTTCTTCCTCGGGTTCAGCTGGAGCTTCCTCTGCTCCAGTTTGTGCCCATTGCCCCTTGTCCTGTCGCTGGGCACCACTGGAAAGAGTCTGGCCCCGTCCTCCTGACACCCCCCCTGCAGATATTTAGAGGCATTTCTAAGGACCCCTCTCAGCCTTCTCTTCTCCAGGCTGAACAAGCCCAGCTCCCTCAGCCTCTCCTCGTAGGAGAGATGCTCCAGTCCCCTCCTCATCCTCGTAGCCCTCCGCTGGACTCTCTCCAGTAGCTCCTCATCTTTCTTGAACTGGGGAGCCCAGCACTGCACGCAGCACTGCAGATGATGCTCTGTCCCTCCAGGTCTCCACAGAGTCATGGTGAAAAACCTGTGGTTCGGCTACGGGTCTCTGCAGCGGGGCCTGTCGGGCGCTGGCAGCAGCGCTGGCCTCCAGGACACGGCTGCCCCTGAGGGAGGACAGAAGTGAGTGCAGCAGGAACGCCCCCGGGCCGCCCGCTCCGCACCGCCGCGGAGTTCCTTGCCGCTGCTTTGGGGTCCCCTCCGCCCCGCTCCGTCCCAGCCGCTTCGGCCTCGTCGCTGCCGTCCGCGGTGGCCTGCTGCTCCGCCGTGCCGGGGAGGGGGGGGGTCGGGACCGGCGCCTGCGGGGTGGCCGCTGCGGGACCCCCGGGGCCGCGGAGCCGGGTGATGGCGGCGGCGGAGCGCGCGGGAGGCGGCCGCTAGGGGGCGGTGCTGCCCGCGCCGCGCGCCCTCGGCGGGCCTCGGCTCGGCCGCCGGCGCGGGGGGCGCTGCGGTGGCCGCGCCCAAGGCGGGGCGGGGGGGGGGGGCTCCGGTGTCCGGGCGGGGGGGGCTTCGGTGCCCGGGCGCGGGGGGTTCCGGTGCCCGGGCCGCAGCCTGGGGGTGTGCTTGCTCTAGCGCTCCAGACGTGGCTCTGGGTCCCCCCCCCCCCGCGCCCCGTATAACCCGAGGTCTGCCCGTTTCCCGCGCCCGCTGGCGGCCGCCGTGCCTGCGAGCAGCTCGCTTTCCCTCGCAGGTACCTGGGCGCGGCGGTGGGCACCGCGGTGATCTCCTCGGCTCTGCTCAGCGACCGCCGGGAGGTCAGCACCTCCGTGCGCTACCGCCTGCGGCACCACCTCCAGGTACCGGGGCACGCCGCGCTTCCCGGCCCCGCTGCGCCCGGCCTCGGCTCCAGACCCCCGCAGCTCTGGGGCTGAGGGCTGCCCCACGCCCGGGTCTGCTGCCCCGGGGTCCCCGGGAGGGGGTCGGCCTGGGCCGCCGGGCTGCGGCCTTCTCGGGGGGCTGCGGCCTCCTCGGGGGGCTGCGTCGGGCCGCGCAGGCCGCCAGCCTGGCCGTGCCATCTCCGCTTCTCCCTCTCTGCCTGCAGGACCTGCCCGGGAAGCTGGTGGGACCCGTCTGTGCCTTCTGGAACTTCAGCCTCAGGTGCCTGGTTTCAGTGCGGGTACCCAGATTTACGAGCTTTTATCTCCGCTGCAAAACCAAGCGTAACAATGTAGAGAGAACGGTGAGGGTGGGGACCTGTGATTCCTCGCCTGCGTTGCGTGCTGGCATCCTCTGTCTGCTGGGACAGAGCTCTCTCCTGGGAAGGTTTCCTTTGAAAAAGTCACTCACAAGCAAGTGACCTTTAATGAGGTACATACATAAAATGGAAAGCCCTAGTTAATTAGGATTGTTCCCTGCAACAAAGAAGGGTTGGTACGAGATATATAGCTCAACAGACGTGCAGGACTCCCGGCCTCATAAATACTGCGTGGCATCGAGAGGTGTTTTAGCTGAATGTCACCGCAGTGAGACCACTGAGACTGTGATATATTATGGATTGGTAATTAAGTTATTCAAGTGCAAAAAAACTCCTTAGAGTCACAGTCTTGTTATAGGCGTGGGTCGCTTTGGGGATGGTGGGAAGAGGGTGTTTCTGGGAGCGGCTGGTTGCTGCGCAAACAGTTCCGCTAGCCCTGCGCTGAATCTCATCTTCCCTTGGTCCTGGGGCAGGCTCAGTGCTGCCGAGTGAGGATGGGGCTGACCCGCTGCAGCCTTGGCCCCTGCACAGGGGATTTGGAGCTGGAGCTCTGCTAGCTGCCCGGGCAGCGGAGAGCCGCTGGCTGCCTGGAGCCAGGCTGGCTTGGCCAAAAATCGGGAGTTTGGTGGAACTGCACAGGGCACGTGGCAGGCCGGGCTGGTGCGGAGGATTAGACATGTCTGGTCCAGTGATGCTCTCGGTGAATGTGCTGTAAAAGGAGCTCTTGCCAGAGCCATGCAGTTACTGAGTTCTGTTTAAAGCGGTGGTGGCTGAACTGTGCTTTTTAAGGCACATGTTGACACTAGACCTATTTTCTTGTGTATGCCTGATGGATAAGGCAAATCTGCTGAGACAGAGGATGAGCCCAAGGGGAGTCCGTATGAAGACCTGTCTCTGATAGCCTCTTCTTCCTCCTTTCAAGTCTGCTTCTTCTGGGAGAATGAAATTCCCCTAACACCTTGGCTTTCTGTTGAAGTGGATGGTAATTTCCATGTGTTTTCTCTGTTTTTTACTGCCTGTTAGCCCAGATGCTGGTGGGATGTGGTCCACAGCCGGCTGCTCTGTGGTGGCATCTCTTCTGGACTCCACTGCCTGTTTTTGCAACCACACCACGAATTTTGCTGTGCTGCTGCAGGTGTACGAGATGCAGGTAAGCGAGGAGCCTTTCTCTGCTGGTCTGTGGAGTGGATGCCAGAACTGCGAGCAGTCTGTAGTTAATTTGTGGGGGTTTGTGTCTTCTGTTGTTTCATGATTGGAGCAGAGGACCACCAAGGAGGAGCTCACACTGCAGACCTTGACTTTTATTGGATGTGGAGTTTCCTTCTGTGCCTTGACAGTTACCTTCATTTTATTCTTGGCCGTTGGGTAAGAGAAGTCCAGACACTTGTAGCCTTCTCTGTATTTTTGGTTTGCTATTTGCTGCAGAACAAGTGTACAAACGAGGCATCCTCTGTCAGTGTGGGGTGACGCAGGTGTGCGGGGAGGGACTGGGGAGCTGCGCTGGTGGTGGGCAGCAGAGGGGAGGGAGGGGAGCGGCTGTCGTTGGCTGGGGGGGGTGCGGTGCTGCTTGTTCCTGTGGAGATGCTGATGAGCTGTGCACACACCTGAGTGCCTGTGGAAAGATTTTTATCAGTGACGATGTTTACGATAAAAGCTTCTCTGCTAGAGCTAACTTCTATAAAATAAATGGAGCAAAGACTACTTCTTCAGTTGCCAATCCTTCTGTTGGCAAGCAGAGAGATCTGCCGTGTCGGCACGGCAGCAGCTCCCTCCACCTCCTCCTCGCTCCCTGTTCCTTGGAGCACGGGTGTGAGTCTGAGCAGCTGTACCCCCGCGCTTCCCCAGCACCGAGTGCTTGCACAGCAGGGCAGTCCCCTGCCTCGCTGGACTGTCGTCTTTGCAGTGAGCAGCAGAGAGACTGCAGGTCACCCAGGCAGGTCTGCACAGCCCAGCAAGGACTAGTAAGAACACATGCACCCTTCCCTTTGACTGCAGCTGAGGGCTTACTCTCTCCTTCCTCAGTGTCCCCAAGAGTGAACGAACAACTGTGCACAAGAACCTGATCTTTGCATTAGCTGCAGCAGAAGGTCTGCTTATGCTCAGTGAATTGGCCAAGACCAACCAGGTGAGCTCACCAGAAGGACTCCTGTTTGGCCAGCAGCACCAGGCCTGCCCGAGCGTTATTGCCAGAACAAATAGAACAGAAATACAATCCCTTTTATTAATGTTTCATGGATTACCTGTAACCTGCATCTAGGAAAGAGCAGTGTTTCTGTATTTGGAGGTATGTGTATGTACATTGTGCAATCCATTGGGAAAATTCACTTTTTTCTTCTGACAGTTTGTTTCTGACAAAAAATCCTTCAGGAAATTTAAGTAGTTATAAAACAGCAGCCTACAGTTCTGTCCCCTTCTGCGTCCTCTTCCACATCCCAGGGCTGGATCAAGCAGCTCTGAGATGAGAGACCTGCAAGGAAAGTCCAAGAACTGCAGGAAAAGATGCTGTCAGTTCCCTCTTCTGTGGTTTGAGGTGGTCACACAGATGAAATGAGTGTGAGCTGCAGCAGTTGGGCTAGTCATGTGTTGCAGTTTTAAGGACTCTTCCTGGTGCTTGTGGATGTTTAAACACATTTCTGCGCGTTCTGCTGCTTAATTTGCAGGCTGCTGTCTTCTTCCTGAGCACACGCACCCGGAAGCTCACAGGGGACAACAGCTCCTGAAGGACGTGTGATTTCTCTTCTCTGCAGGTGGTGTGTTTCACGGTCACTGCCTGCCTTCATCTCTTCTTCATGGCAGCCTTTTCGTGGATGCTGGTGGAGGGGCTTCTCCTGTGGAGTAAAGTGGTAGCAGTCAACATGAGTGAAGACAGGAGAATGAAGTTCTACTATGTGACAGGCTGGGGTATCTACAGACTCCTCTGCATTTGACATTCAGAAAAATATGTGCATTTTTTGTCTAGCAAAAGTTTCGATAGGAGAGATTCCCCACTAGCAGGGCTGAGTCGCGCAAATATTTGGTTTGATTCAATGTGAGAGCCAGGTGCTGCTGCTCTGCAGAGGCTTTCTTACCTTTACATGTCAAAGTGCCAGTCTTAGAATGGAAGTTAAAAAGCATTTCTGCTATTTCACTAAAACCAAGAGTTCAATACAAAACAAAAAAAGGAGGAGGAAGTTTATGGCAAGTTGTTCTTGGAGAGCATTGCTAGTGTCTGATTGTAATTAAAATATAAATATGTTCCTGACTCTGCACCCTTTATTCTGAGTGAGCCCTTTAGGGGCGTAGGATTCATTTGAATAAGCTGGGCTTCATCTCAGAGGAGCCTCTTTAGGCCAGTGCTCCTTGCAAAACAGACACCTAGTTGGACACTGGGCAACTGGCTAAGATATTTTGGATTGGTTTATGTCTTTGATTGTCCATTGTGTTAAAAAAGCAATCTGAAGAGTAAATTGCTTTGATCAGGACTCAGGACTTGGAATGCTTTATACCTAGGAGAATGATGCTGACAGCATATAAATCTGGGCTTGCAGTGCCAGGACAGATTTTAGCTGCAGTAAATTGATGTCGCTCATGGGGTTTCAGAGGCTAAGCTGTCTCACGCTGGAGCGTGTCTGGTCATGGGGCTTTTGAAGCAATTGTCTAGAGCCCGGCAGACCTGCGTGGGTCATCTCTGCTTTTCATGGGGTTTAATCTGTGGGGTTTTTCTGCAGGGCTTCCAGTCGTTGTCGTGGGTGTGACCCTTGCAACTTCCTTTAACAAGTATGTGGCAGACAACCATTGCTGGCTGAACATTCAGACCAACGTCATCTGGGCCTTTGTTGGGCCTGTTCTCTTCATCCTCATCGTAAGTGCCAAATCCTGCCGGGAAGGTGTGATTCCTGCATGTCTGGTTTTAGGAGAGCGCTGCCGTCAGGGGCGTCAGCACTTCTCTAGCTCAGGTGCTTGCTCGCAGGGCTCAGAGTGCCTGCTGCTTTTGCAGGAGAATTTTGATTATGCTTTATATATACTTTCACAACACAAATAAATCTCATTAGCTGAAGCAGCTTTTTGATAGAAAAAAGTGCTTTAGGAAATTTTTGCTGGCCAATTCTTCTGTTGGCTGTTAAATGAGGAATGTAGATAAATGTGTAGATTGACTGTGACATTGCCTGAGCTAAAGGTCTGATTAATACGGGAACATCTATGTGCGTGAAGTAGAATCTGCATCACTGTACGACATCGTAGCAGAGAAAGGTGTGATGTTTGAGGGGTCTGGAGTAGACAATTAAGAGAGAAGACATGCTGCAAGAGAAGTTTTGAGATAAGTTTATAAGTTTAATACTTGTGGGGGTGGCTCTGTAAAGTATTTTATTCACTGCTTTCCCAGGAGTGATAGGTTTCTCCCCAAGTTCTGAAACTTAGTTCCTGAGTTCCCAGCAGAAAAGACTCTCCCCACTGGAGATTACAGAAGGTTACTGGGTGCCATGGCTCTTCTCTGACAGGTGAACACCTTCGTGCTGTTCCGGGTGGTGATGGTGACTGTGTCCAGTGCTCGCCGGAGATCCAAGATGCTGACACCCAACAGCAGCCTGGACAACCAGATTGGAATACAGATATGGTAAGAGGGGAGGTGGCTGGTTTTCCCAGCCGTGGCTGCCCTGGGTGTGAAATGGTGGAATTACCGTGAAGCTGAGAGTCCTTGCCTTGGCAAAGTGAAAGACCACGAGTTAGGGGCATCAGGGCAGAAAGGATTTTCTCCTCCAGCATAACTGTGCATCACCCAAAGGCAGTCTGGGCTAGTGTCTGTGCCGCTGAGAGGCCCAGCCAGCACTTTCAGCCTCGGGAACCCGGTGCTGGACCCCCAGATCTGCACTCGCACACCAAAATCTCAGCGCTTTGGGACGGGAGACCTTTGGCAGTGCCTGCTGAAATTAAAGCTACGCAGGGCCCATTGGCATCACCAGGAGCAGCGCTTTGGGTCTGGGAACGGCCGGTGCGAGCATCCCCGTCGTCTGCAGTGGTGGCAGCGTGCGTGGGAGCGCAGGTCTCACTGCCGAGCTGTCTGCCCCTTCGCTAACATCAGCCAGCCGTGCTGCTAAGCAGCTTGCTGGCAGGCGTGCGGACATCCTGTAAAACATCGCTGTAGAGAAGTCAGGTAGCAGCTCGGGGTGTTTCGAGGAACCCAGGGACCCAATTAGGTGCCCAGTTTCCATGGATTTTTATAGAGCTCTGAGCTGCAGAAGCGGCTCCTCTCCGCTTCGCAGAACATTGCGGTTTGAAGGGGTTGTAACTCAATTTGTCTCACACTCGTCCCATCCTTAGCACTGGTGTGTGCCCTGCAGAAGGATGCAGGCTGTAGAGTGGAGGGGTTTTGCGTATTTGCTATTATAAAAAACATTTTCTGTATGAGTTTGAGACTGATTGGATTGAAAATATCGCTGGTGGGGATCACATACATGGGGAAAGAGCGGTGTGGACTGCTGTAATCAGTCAATATAGAGAGACCTCTAAAAAACTGCTGCTTGAGTCATTACTTTATCATCCTCTGTGAATCTTTATTGTTGTTAGCTGGCGCCGGATACCCCTGCTAGACACACATTGTTCCCCTGTATCATAAATAAGTTTTCCCAAATTTACAGAAGCATGAAGATAGGGCACTGCTGGAGGGCAGGGTGACATCCATATGCTAACAAAACAAACACAGAAGCCCTCCTTGTAGCAGCAACTGGGGGGAAAATAGCTGTTTTCTCATGGCTAGTGACGCCAAAGAGCTCCCTTCTTGCTAACTCTCAGTGATAAATAAAGAGCAGGGCTGGCACACTGGGGGCTGGGAGGTGAAATGTTTGGTTTTTCCCATCTTAACTAATTTTGTTTGCAAAGGAGTTTGTTCCACAGCTACCATCTTGGGTGCCTCTGATGGACATGTTGTGTGAAAGGCATTTGCTGGGGGAGGAGAGCTGTCTCCAGCATGGAGGCAAGGAAAGGTTCTTCTAAACTGCAAGAGAGAGGACACCCTGGGCTCAGGGGTGTGGGGCACGACAGGGACCCCTGTGGAGCGCTGGTGGCTGGGAGGTGGGTGCCAGTGCGCAGCGCTTCAGCTCTGAAATGCACCCAGGTAACCCTGAGCTCTTCTTCTGACAGGGCCACAGCCAAGCCTGTCCTGGTGCTGCTGCCCGTGCTGGGGCTGACCTGGGTGTGCGGGGTCCTTGTCCACCTCAGCATCGTTTGGGCCTATGTCTTCATCGCGCTGAACTCCCTCCAGGTGAGTCCTGTCCCGGGTGGATGCTCACATCACGGCCAAGCAGGTAGCTGCGGCTTCTTGGGCTTCAGCCTGCTCTACCCATCCCAGCAGTCGGGGACGTTGGTCAGCTCTGAAGCCCAGCCCAGCTGTCCCAAGCCGCTGTGCTGTTTCGTCTGAGGAAACTTAAGTTCATGCTCCCAAGATACGAAATGCAGCCCTGGAGACCTTGTACATCTAAGGGCCCTTCAGCACCAGTCTCTGGAGTGTGCTACTGGTGCCACACCTTCCCAGTTCAAATCTTGTTTCTCATGTTAGGTTTTCTGACATTAACATGGTTTCAAAATGACAATATCAAACTGACATGCTTGTAGGGAACTTCGTTAGAGTTTTGATTTGGTCTTTCAAGGGATAGTTAAAATGGTAACTGTCGGGTTTAATGGGGCGGACACCCCAGCTGCTGTTGGAGCCTCGTAGCCACAGGACGGGTGGGCTGTGTGTGCCAGCGTCACTGTCAGAATGGGGCTGCTCACGGAGAGTGTCTCGAGGGTCACTTCCAGCCATAGGGTGCTGGGTTGCTGCTCAGACAATGTATGTTCATCTCGTTCACATTCAGACATACTGAGAGGTTGTGGCCAAAGAACTCTACAGGCAGAGCCACCTTCCCTTTGCCTGGAGATCAGCTTTATTGAAGGGAGATGAGAAGGAGAATTAAGAAACAAGGACTGAAAATCTTTACCCCTAAAACCCATATTGTCTGCAGCCATGCAGTCGCTCCCCAGGGATGCTCCCAGTGCCCTGTGAGAGCTGCGCTGGAATCTGATGGGATGCAGGAGTGTCAGGTGGAGCAGATGGCGGTGTGGGCTGGTGATCAGAGCCTCGCACGGGGAGGCTGGAAGCTGAGTGCTGTTTCTAGCTCTGACTTGCAAGACCTTGGGTGAGTCATGTCATCTCCTGCAGCCTCTTCATTCCTTTTCAGGTAGCATCTGGCTACATTTTTGAGGCTGTTTGCTTGTCTCGGTGTCTTCCAGGGCCATGGCTGTGACTCCTGAATGCTACCATACTTCAGAGTCACGTTATTAATATGTTAGTATTAACAAGGATCTCTGCAGGGCGGAAGGTAACCCTGGTGTGTGAAGCAATACTTAAGATTTGCTTCTAAGTTTGCTGGTTTCAGCAAAAGAGTTTAAAGCTTTAACCAGGCTGTCTGTGGTGAAGAGAGCAAAGCAAATTGTGTTAGTCATAGCAGCCAGGAGCGCTCAGTTCTGCGCTGAGGTAGGACAGTTCCCAGTACCACAGGGTATCTGAGACTCGGGGACACATGGTGACAAAACGTCCCAGAACATGTGCTTGCCACCTGCCATTCAGAGCGTCAGCCCCTCGTTGGCAGAAGCTTTCCAGACCTCGAGAGAAAGCAGCTGTAGATGGAGCTCGAGGAGCACTGAACACCGCTGCTCCTGTGCCGGGCAGAATGGACCCGGGGTGGGCGCGGAGCTCTCTGCGGCCGGGGGCCAGGCATGGACCCTGCCCGAGCCCTGGGGCTGCGGCCGTGCCAGCACGAGTGGTGCCAGGGAGTGCCCATGCAGCCAGTCCTCTGCCTTTGCGCTGGGTGTTCACAGATGTATTTTTCAGAGTCCCTTGCCCAGCCCTCGAGGACAAATCCTGCTCCAGGGAATCCAAGTCAAGAGAGCAACTGGATACTACCCTCTGCACCACTGGGATGCAAAGAGTTCTACACCTAGCTCCCTTTTTCCTTCGGATGCGAAAAAAAATGGCCCCCGCTGTAGCTTTTATGTGTGGAGCGGCAGAGTCCGCAGCGCTTCCCTCTGGCATACTTGGCCGGTTGCAGTGTAGCATTGGCCCAGCTCTCCAAGGGTGAAGCACAGGCGTTATCACCACGTGCACGAGACGGGTGGTTGCTCCAGGGGTGTTCTGCCTGTGGCTGGCGCTGGTCCAGCGGCCGGGTGCTGCTCACGCACATCCGTCGGCTCTCGGATGGGGATGTGCCAAGGCCGGACAAGGGCCGCCTCTCCGCATCTCCACCATTAAGGACATCAGCAGGATGGTAGGAGGCCTGTCCTAACTGTAATTAAATATAGCATCAGTTCTCCTTTCCTCCTCATGCTGTGCTTAGATTACTGAGCAGAAGAGAACTCCGGGCTCAGTGCTGTGATGAGATGAGGGGAGCAGAGCTGAGAACAGCACCAGCATCTTTTCATTCACAGAAAAAAAACTTTTCTCGTTTTGGATGACCTGCATCAGCATCAGCAGAGAGTCAGATCAGAGCGCAGCATCCCAGCACCATCCTGGCAGTCTGCCTCTGCCTTGCTTCAGGGTTTGGGCTGTAGAAACGTGAGCACGTGTATCACACCAGAGGGGTCCTGCTGAGGATCTCAGGCTGGGATAGCCTGCAGCAGAGCTGCTTTCCCGTAGCACTCGGGGCTGCTCCTCCCTCTGCAACCTAGCACTGGCAAGGGAAATCCCACACAAAATTCCCTGGTTCAGTGACTGCTGATACGCCTTGACTGTGGCCTGACAAAGTCAGGGCCCAGCCCACACCCCTCGTGGCTCCCTCAGCCTTTGATTCATTGCTGATGCCGGCAGAGGGGCTGTGGGACGCTGGCCATCGTGACGTGGATGCTGGGCAGATGGGTTTTCTGAGAAACAAGGAATGACTTCTGAAATGAAGAAGTGTGTCCTCTGGATGATACATCTCCTGAGGTTCTCTCTCACAAACCTTGACAGTGTCCACCTTGAGTGAGATAGGAGCTGAGGTGTTTGCTGGGTCAGGATTTGTTTTTTTCGCTTGCTTTCTGAGTTATTGATGCTTTTGTTTTTCTGCTTTTTCCTAAAGCTCAGTAGGGTGGCTGTTGTGTGGACAGACATTGAGGGCTTGCCCACGGCTATGCTGTGCTTGTTTGCCTCTGCCCCTTCATTACCAAGTTCAGGTCAATTTGCAGGTTACCCCAGAAGAGAAACGCTAGTGGGAAGCTGTGGAGTTGAGAGAAAGCAGGGACAAAACCATCCCGCTGCAGCCGCTTTGCTGGCTGTCTGGTGGACCGCCTTGGAATTTCCTTTAAGGCCAGCGTGCTCCTTCACGCGCTGGTGTTGTGCAGCAAGGTTTTGCTGCGGTGGTTGGTTGTTTGTTTGACCGCCTTCTGTTTATCTGCGGAAACCGAAGCCTGTCTTCAAGGTTACTCTGTGCGTCCACACCAGACAGGACAACTCCTTCTCCAGGCAGGCAGCGCAGGAATTCAGCCGAGTGACAAGAGCGCGCGGTGGCCGCAGTGGCTGCCGTGCGGGCGAGCGAGCCGGTGGCAGCGCCTTCCCTCCAGCCCACGATGCCAGAGGCAGCAGCACCAGCACCCTGCCGAGCACCGCGTGCTGCACGGGGGGGCTGCTGTTAGGGAGCAGCGTAGGTGAAACCTGATGGCCTCGGTTGAGCTTGCAGAGCTGGAAGGATGGTCCTGAGGCTGGCTCAGGGCAGGGACCTCCAGAGCCTCTCGCCCGTCTCCGGTGAGAGGGGAGCAGGAGACAGCGTTGCTCCCGGGGCTGTGCGGGGCGCAGCAGGACAGACGGACACGAGGTGAGAGCATCCATCCAGCTCTGCGGGCCCCGGCACACGCCACGCGCTCGCCCGTGGCCACCCAGCACCTGCCCCACCATGAGTGGGAGCAGGGCAGATGGGACATTGCAGGCCCTGCCGGGGGAATATGGCATGAGGGCAGGAGCAGGGGCAGGAGCGTGGGCAGAAGCATGGACAGGAGCGCAGGCAGGAGCAGGGGCAGGAGCAGGGTCCTCCAGAGCCACAGCTCCTCTTCCACCCGCCACTGCAGCTGGGCCTCCTCTCCTTCCTTGCTCTCCTCCCAGCCGGCCTCGCCGCTCCCCCCTCTCCCCGCGCTCATCCAGAATGATTATTTCAAGGAAGACCTGCCTTGGCAGCCCGACCAGAAATCTGGTCCGGGGGAGTGAGCGGCATTGCTGGCTGAAGGACAGGTCATGGCACGGCGCCAGGGTACTGCTACCATTACGCCTGCCAAGAGCTCGCAGATGAAGAGCAAGGCTCATTGAAGACAAGATGGATTACTTTTCTTGCTGCAGCTGATTTATCTAGCTGCGATAACAAACACCCCACAGATATAACATAAATCTGGTGGGCTAGATAGGGCTGCCTTAAGGCCAAAATCGTTGGTCTGGAGCTGTAATTAGCCTCAGGCTGTGGCCTCCAGGAGATGCTCGCTCCAGCCCTGCCCTGGGCACTTTCCCTGAGCACATCCCGCACCGGCCCCGGGCACGTAGCTGTGGCCGAGCATTTGGTCATGGCAGAGCGTGTCGTTGCTCGCTGGTGCTCGGCCTCTTCCGCAAGCAGGGAGAAGGTGGCCAAGACCGTGCTGCCGGAGCCCCGGCGCACCGGCGGGAAGGATTGTCTGGATTGGGGCTGAGCAAAGCCTCTGGGTCTGTACCCCACTGAATTTGGGTCAGAGGGTCCTGTTTTATCACTGTGGTCTGTCACTGCATGGGACAAAGTAACTGTCCCCAGCATCGCGCTGCACTTGGTCTGCGGGAGGCTGGCGAAAGCCCCCCTGAGGTCGGTCCTCAGTGGGAAGGGAGGTCTGCTTCCCGGATTTCGGTTCCCCTAGCAATTAATTCCTGGTGATTTCTGCTTGTGAGATCTGAAGGAGTTGTTTCCTGGGGGATTTTGCATGCATGAGTGGATGGGAGTGTGGGAGAACTCAGGCCCAGGGAGCCGAGTGTCTGGTGAGAGAAGCGCGCTCCCCCCAAATGAAATGGGGGGAGAGGAGAAGGAAGAGGGGCTGGGGCAGGGACTGCCTCTCCTTTGGACTCTCTGTGAGGAGCCTGGTCTCAAGTGTCATTTGAAGGAAGGTCCTTCCTACCCAGCTGTCCCTGGCTGTGCCGTGCCCACCATCTGTGCCTCTTCCCCGTAGCCCAGGTCCTCCCCCATTCTAGCGCTCATCAAACTCGTTTCCTCCCGTGCGAAGTAGCCCAGACCAGCTGCACATCTCTAACCCTTCCTGTGCTCTCTCCTTTCCAGGGCCTGTACATATTCCTGGTCTATGCAATCTATAACAGCGAGGTAAGAGATGCCTGAGGCTCAGTCACTCGTCACAGCGACTGTTTATTAGCAGTTGAGGGGGTAGCTGCGACAGACAGCGTAGCCCCGACTGTGCTCGTGGAACAGCAGTTGCTTCTTCTCCATGTCTCGTTGGAGGATGTCTTGCTCTGCTAGAGCTGCTGTGGCCCCCTCTAACGTCCTTCCTCTGCTCCAGGTGAGAAATGCCATCCAGAGGATGAAGGACAAGAAGAAAGCACTCTCGTTCACAGTAAGTTGCAAGGAAGCCCTGCTGCCCCCTTCGTTCACCATGCGCCCGCCAGAGGAGGGCCCCAGATGTACGTGTGGACTCCTTTGAGGAGATGATGCCCGAAAGAAGTCTTATTTTTCATGTCTTATGTAGGGAGCATGGCAGAGGCTGTCTCCCTTCTTTGCAGTCCTGTTGGGCTGTGCAGACCCAAAGGTGATCCGCCCTGATTAGGCAGCAGCCTGCTGTATCAGGGTGGGATGGGAGTTGAAGTCCCAGGGGCTACTGCGCAGATGAAATCGATCTTTAAAGTTGGACCTGCATCTAGCAAAGACTCATTTTGCAGTTTTCACTGTCCTGGATCTCTTCCCTGTCATTACAGAACTGCTCTCATCCCGTCAACTACTTATCCAGTCCAAGAAACACAACCTCCTGGGAGACAGGGAAACCGAGTCCTTCTGTGGCTGGGAGTGCCTTGTCGAGCCCTGCGCAGAAAGACCCTCCAGTGAGGAACATCACCAACAAAGGTAAAGAGGGTTGTTGTTGCTGTTGGCCCAGGCTGTGTGATGGGCCCACAGTAAAATGTTATTCCCAAGGCTTGAATTTTAGTGCATGTTCACTTGGCACGGCGTTAACTCATTTGCACGCTGTGCCTGTGCGCGTGCTTGAGGTGTGGTGCTGCCAGTGCAGCACGGGATGAAGGATTCCAGGGAAGGCAGGGATCCCCTGCCTGCGGATCTCAGAGGGATCAGGTTCATGCCTGCAGCCTGGCTGGGCATGGGTGGGAGGTCTCATCACCAGGTTATGCAGCATTGCATTTGCTTGAGGCAAAATCCATGTTTGTGTCTTAAAATGAATTTTCTGGAGAAGGGGAGGCAAAGGTGGCAGCAGGAAATAGGGTTTTTAGCTTCGGGGACAACAGGTGTTGCATGCTCCTACCAGTTTGTGGGTGCAGTTATGCAGGTAATCTGTTTGGTGGCTTTGCTTCAGTGGGAGATACTTAGGGGACACAAAGCACCAAGTTCTTGGTAAAGCATGGATATTTCTACTCTCTGGTCTCCAAACTCATTGTGCTCTTCACCCCCTAGGAAATTTTGGAGCCAAAATTCCCATGGGGATTTCATCAATTATGTCGCCCGAGAGACCGGTATGTAATGTCTCCTGTTGCTCTTCCACCTTCATCCACACGCAGAGCACAGCAGTTATGTAGGACTGGAGTCTAACGGCTCCAGCGAGGGCCTGGGACTGAGGACACCCGGTAGTGTTACCAGCTCTGGTGCAAATTCAGTATTTCGTGTCGAGCAGAAGCTGCCTGCCTCGTTCGCCCTGTGCACAGACAGAGGGTAGTGCTGGTCCTCTCCGTCCCAGGGTGTTACAGAAGTTTCAGGGTGTTGGTGAGGGACCAGGCAGCGTGCTAGCACAGCATGCCTGCTCTCCTCCCGAGTGCCAGTGCGGACACGTGGCCTGTCTGTCAAAACCAAGAAGGTTTTGATACACATCCTGAAGACTCTGGTTTATTAAAATACGTACTCGTTATTAGCAGCGTATTGATTTGAGGCATTTAAATCATTTGAGGTGCATGCTGTCGTGCCCACAGTGGCCACTCCTGGTAGCCAAGCCAGATGCAGCGGAGTGTCTGCTGTCTTCTGTGGGAGCAGAAGATGGGAGCTCCCGGGCAGTGAGCTGCCGTGGCTGTGCGGGGAGGGCCGGGCTCCGTGCCGGAGGCGACTGCCAGAGCCGGGGCTGGCCTGGGCAGGGGCAGGCAGCAGAGGCCAACAGGCGAGAGCGCGTGGCCGGGGGCAGGAGAGGGGGAGGACCCAGGACGGCCAATTTCCCAGGCGAGAGCTCACCCAGAGCCGATGCTGCCGCGCCGGGAGGGTGGTTGTGGCAGGGGCATACATGAACAGAAGGAGCCAGTGAATTCGAGCCAGTAAACACCAAGCTGAGGTTGGTACAGATCCAGGCAGGAGACTTCCCCCAGGGACAGCACGTTAAAATCTGTCAGCAGGGGCTTGCTGTCCCTGCGGTGGTCGAGCTGCATCCACCCAGGGAGGGCAGGCTGGGTCGTGCTGCCTCCAGAAGTGTGACGCAGAGCTCAGCGAGGTATGGCCTAAAGCAGGGAACAATTTAAATTTGACTACTCTGGTACCACTTCCATCTCCCACTATTGAAATGATCATCAGTCCTTGTGCACTTGATGTACAAGTGCTGTAATTTCCTCAGAATAAAATCCAGCACTACTTTTATATGAGTCTCTCACTGAAGGATCTCTTGGATCTCTCTCTTCCTCTCTAATATTTATCCTTTGAAAACCTGTGTCACGTAGACAGCTCTTATTTATCCAATAGATAATACTTCTATAGCTGGCATATCGTTTCGAAGCCACTCAATAAACCCCATATTTTCATCTCTCATGATTTATATTGTGGTTAATGCCGTTCCTTCCCTTGTGCTGAACGCCGACCGGGATTCATTCGCAGGCGATGCTTTTCTCAGCCAGCCAGGTGCTGGCTGTGTAACCCAGGACCAGGGCTAAGCCCCTGGCACCAGGCAGGAGACGTGGGCCACGGGGATTAGCGCGGGGGCCCGAGTTTCCGAAGGCAGGGAGCATCAGGAGGCAGCAGATCTCCGAAATGCCAAGGCCATGGCATTTCCTAGCAGGCGAAGACAGAAAGCGCCTTCCTCCGTGTGAGGGTCACGGAGGATTTTGCTGTATCTTTGCTGCTTAAACGTTGCATTTTCAATGTACTTGTCTCCTGGCTGACTAACATGGATGCAACAGCCTTCCAAAGGCGAGGTGACCGCCGGTGCCTGCCTGGGGAGAGGGGCACGGCCCGTGCCGGTCGGTGCCGTGGCTCTCGGTGCTCCGTCGGTGTGAGCCCGCGGTGCTGAGCCGGCCGGGGCTGCGGGGAGTTTCCATCCTCACGGCAGAGGCGGGGGGCACGGCTGGGTGCTACCCCGGCTGGGTGGGTGCCGCTTGCCGTGTAGGTAAGGCAGTGCTGGTTCTCCTGCTCCCCGGCGAAATGAGTCACGGCACTCGCGGGAGGAGCGGCGAATGAAGAATGTCACTGGCAGCTGCACAATGGTTTGGATGAGGAGAAGATGCTACTTAAAAACGTTTGAAAACACTTAAAATGACAAAACACTGAGCGAGTGAAGATACAAACACAGGCGAGATGTTCTTTGTGTTTCAGCTTTTTTAAATGTTGCTTGGTGATGTTTATTGCTGTTGGGCTGGGATTTCGCACCTCGCCGAGCATTAACCACCACTTCAGCGCAGCGTGCAGGCTTCGGCATGCTCTTCCCACCTCAGCACGGGGGAGAAAGTTCTCTTTTCCTGGATTTTCCTGTGGTCTCCAGCACGGTGTCCAGCCCGCTGGGTCACCCCGGGGCTGGAGGACCCCGGCGAGGGCGAGCGGAGCGGGGCAGCAGCTCAGCCCGCAGACCCTGCCGAGGGCTGCGGCTGTGGCCAGGGTCACTCTGCAAGGTGCTGGTCCCTCGGGGACCGGGATGAAGGCTCCGGTTCCCAGCCTGTGCGGTGGCTCGGTGGGAGGGAGAGTGTGGTGCAGCAGCTGGGTGCTGGGTGAGCCCTGCCTGGCCCCGGGGAGCATGCTGCGGGGTTGCCAGCACTGAAGCAGTCAGACCTGTACCTTCTGCTAACAAATGTTCTCCCCTCTTTCAGGCCGTAGAGCTGACAGCGTTCAAATCCTCAGGTAACATTCGCCTACATCATTTTCTTTAATTTTTGTTACTGCTGATACTGATTTCTGTGGTTGCATGGTGGAGTGCTGCCCAGAGGGCAGAATCACAGAATCACAGAATGGTAGGGGTTGGAAGGGACCTCTGTGGGTCACCCAGTCCAACCCTCTGCCGAAGCAGGGTCACCTACAGTAGGTTGTAGAGGACCTTGTCCAGGCGGGTCTTGAATATCTCCAGAGAAGGAGACTCCACAACCTCCCTGGACAGCCTGGGCCAGGGCTCCGTCACCCTCAGAGTGAAGAAGTTCTTCCTCGGGTTCAGCTGGAGCTTCCTCTGCTCCAGTTTGTGCCTGTTGCCCCTTGTCCTGTCACTGGACAAGGGGCAGGTGATGGTTGGGCTAGATGACCTCTAAAGGTCCCTTCCAACCCAAAACACGCTGTGATTCTGTGGCCCAGCTCCCGAGGCCCCTGCACGGCAGCAGCGCTGCAGGTCGCAGGCCTCGGCCGGCAGCGGAGGGGCCGTGGGTGCCGCGGGGACCTGATGCCCAGCGCCCTGCCCATGCACCCCAGCACGGCTGGTCCTGGAAGCGCGGCAGGGACCAGCACTCCTCGCTGCGTGACAGGACCCGGGCTGGTTGGGGGGGTGGCAGTGGCTGTTTGCTGCCACGGGGTATTTTAACCCAGCAGCTGCTGCAGAAGGCGCTGGCGGGTGTTGGAAGCGACTTGGTCCCAGAGAAGGGCAGCCAGCGAAGGTGCGGTGTTCAGATGGGGCTGGATTTATGAGCTTAAAGGCAGCCATTTAGCTGCTTCTGTTTCAGGTTGTAGAAAGGCCAATGTCACCATGGAGGTGGGTAGAATTAAAAGCAGAAATCCCTCCTAAGCCCCAGACCTCTGCTCGACTGCAGTGCTGGGGGGAGGCCGGCCAGCCGCGGCTCCCTGCTCCCGCGCCGACTGCCCTGCCCGGCTCCGGGCGAGTCACCCGCTGCTCCGGGGAGGGCTGTAGCACATTTATCTTTGCTGTTTGTACCAACCGTGCCGAGCTCTCCCAGCACTCTTGGTGCACTCTCTGGATGGGGTCACTCAAGCAGGTAGTGCAGCGAAGAAGCACCGGGGATGGATTGATATTATTTTTTTTCTGCATTGTTACATTTTCTTTTGTCGAAGGAAGCAGTGCATTAGCAGGTTTCTGATTTTGCTCCACATGAAGTGTCTAAGCAGGGCATGCTTAGACTATTTTCGAGACGATGCCACCCAGAAGCATTGCAGCTTTCCTCCCCACAGTGGACACATGAGCGAGGCAGAAACAGTGGCACCCGGGAGTAAACGTGCTGCGGCATTTCAGGCGTAGGAGTGGGGTCTGAGGGACAGCGAGACCTACACCCAGCACGTGCGTTTGTGCTCTGTGTCCCCCCCCAACCCTCGCCTGCTCCTGCGTATTTTGATCTAGCCACACGTGTAATTAAACTCCAGCTGTGCAAAGAGGCGGGTTGTTTAGTTTGGTTTTGTTTTCTCAGGTAAGCCCTCGGTGTGTTTTTCAAAGCCTGGGTCTGCCCAGAGGACGGTGGGGACTCCGGGCTGGGCTCGGAGCCTGCCCCTGGCTCGCTGCTGATGCCCAGCGGCCGTGGGAGCGGGCAGTGGGTGCAGGGCAGAGCTGTGCATGGGCACCCTCTCCGCTAGCACCGAGAGCGGCTCCTCGCGCGCCCCGGGGCGAGGGAGCCCTGGGCTGGGCAGTCCTTCAGCCGGGGTGAACGAGAAGATCTCCTTGAACCAGAAGAGCCCTCCTCTGCACACTTGTGTAGGTGCAAGCCGGCGTGCGGCACAGCGCTGGTGCCGGCTGCGCTGCTGCGAGGCGCAGGGCTCAAAGACAAGTGCTTCCAGCCATTAGGAAGAAAAAAAAAAGCAGTAATGCCCAGCTGTTGTAATGCCTGGAAGACCCCAGGGCAGCTCAGCGCTGCGCAGGCTCCCATCCTCACAGCTTGTTCAACAGAGCAAAAGGCTACGTAGCTCTTGGGGATATCAGCTGCCGGGGGAAGGAAACCATAAACCTGGGTGCTAGATGATGAACGAGGGACAAATCATTTCACCAGACACTGCTTCCCCTCTTCTATTTGTTTTCTCCCGAAATAGTTCATTGAAAAGAGACATACTTTGCCCCAGGTGTCTTTATTTGAAGGTTTCCAGCCGGCTCTAATGGAGACTGGGGGGGTACCAGCAGCAGGCTGGTGGGAGCTCCTGCAGAGACCCAGGAGGGTCTCGCAGTCCGACAGGGAGAGCTGGTGGGCAGCAGGAGCCCTGGGCACCGCTGGGAGACTCGGGGCTAAAGTGACTTGCTCACAGCCTCCCAGCTACGCTGTGCTGGATCTGGGGTGGGATCCACCTCATCTCCGCTCCCACGACTCAGCTGTGCCCCACGAGAGCTGTGGGCATCGCGCCGGCTCCAAGAGCGAGAGGCAGCCAGCGGGTCCGGGGGTAGGCGGGGTGGGCTCCCAGCGGGGCGCGGACACGGGTGAGGCCGATAAAATGCCGGTGAACACCAGGCCGGTTTCAGAACCGCAGAATTGAGGCGTTGTGCAGCGTGGCTGTGGCCGGGAGGCAGGCGCGGGCTGCGCTCTGCCCCGCGGATCCCTCCCCACCCCCAGTTTCAGGGCTTCCCCCCACAAGGACTCAATTCACTCGGAGGGGCCGCACGTCTCGGCAGTAATGAGCTCCAGCCCAGCTGTACAAAGCTGCGCGCTGCGGCGAGCACCCTGCCCGGATTCATGACACCCTTTATGTAAGCAGGGGATGGCCGGGGAGGGGGGGTTCACATATTTGCACAAACAATAAGTGCCGTCTTCCTTGTCTTGGCAAACAAGAGCTCCAAGAGGCCTCCACATCCTCCATCTCTTCAAGTGATGGCTGCTTTGTTTCCCCACGATAATTTCATTATTCTGTTTGAATACATTTATATGTTGCTAAGCCACACATAGCAACATGGATCTCGTCTCCATGGGCCAGCCTCTCTGTGATCAATACTGAGGAATCCTGCAACTCTCGGCACACCGTGTTAAAGAAGATCGGTTTTAAAATCATAGAATCACAGAATCATAGAAAGTTTTGGGTCGGAAGGGACCCCTAGAGGTCATCTAGTCCAACCCCCCTGCAGCGAGCAGGGACACCACTAACTCGATCAGGTCGCTCAGAGCCCTGTCTCATAAGGAAATTATGAATTCATAAGGAAATTATGAATCTTTGGGATCCAAAGCCAGTAAAGCACCTGAGTGTTGTGGGCCCTTGGAGAAACGCAGACTCCCCCCGCACGCTGGGCTGCCCTGCGGTGGGATCGCCGCTGCCGTCCCCGCCGCAGCCCTTCCCAGCGGGCAGAGGGGCCTCGTGCCCCGACGGAGGGCGGCGCAGCCATGCCGCAGCAGCGCGCTCTGCCACGGTAGCGCTGGTATCTTCGTGAAATCCCATTTCAACCTCATTCTTCAGCGTTCCCGGAGCTTGGCGCTGCGCGCGGTGGGCTCATTACCGAGCAGGGGGGAGAAGAGGTTTCTCCTTACAGCCCCGGCCCCGTGCGCGGAGGCTGCTTTGGCTCTCTGCCACAAGGACCGTATTTCAGAGACCCCCCCCCTGACGGGGCAGGGGGGCCATGGGACGGCAGAGCCGCACCAGCAGCAGGCAGGGCTGGCCATGCCCCGTCCTGCCTGCTCTGTCCCCCGGCAGGTTTGGGCTGCGCTTTCTCCCAGTTCGCTGTGGGACCCCCACCAGTGCACCCACCACCCCGGACCCCTGCCCTCCCCTCCCTGCCAGTGCAGCTGAGACTGTTTCTCTTTTGCTTTAGGTTTCTGAGGAGTTTCTTGGTGACGGGCCCACGACGCCGAGGCTCCTCCAGCAGCCGGGAGGACACGAGGTCGGAGGAGCTGGCGTCTGTGCAGAGGAGAGCGTCCCAGCCCAGCAGCGCTCGTGGCCCTGCGCCTCTTCCTAGCAGCATGTGTGGACAAAACCAAGGCAGGACGGGGTAGTGAAGGGAGCTACGGGGCTTCATCTGCGCTGAAGACCACCCTGCTCCTCTCCACGGGCAGGTACTCGTCGTGAGCCGAGCCCGGCGTGGTGCAGCACCGCCGGCAGCACGTGGTTGTGTCTGCTTGGTGTTGCTGCCTGTAGAGCTTGGGCAGCTGGAGCAGGCGGCGTGGGAGAAAGCCCCGCTTTGCCCGTGGCGGCCGTGCCCACGCGGTGTGCCCGTGTGCCCATGCCGGTGAGGACGGCTGCCTTCCCCAGCCCCGCTGCCGGCGCGGCACGCGGCGCTGCCGGGACAGGGCTGGGGACGGGCCGCGTGGGAAGCACATGCGCTAAGGAAGACAGCGGCTGGCTTCGAGTCTGCTCTAAAGCAGCTGACTTGAGTAGCATCTTCTGCTGCTGAGGACAAAAACCCTCTCCCTGCTCGTCCCGGGGCTCCCACCCGGCTGGCGTGGCCCCAGCTGGGGTCAGGTTTCCTCTCCCTCTCCTCTCTGCGTCCGACTGGTTCTCCTGTTACCTCCCGAGTGTTCGGAGCACGTGAAATGTGTGGGTTCCTTTGCTGATTACGGTGACAGTAAATGCTGATTTTAGAGGCGCCCTCCTCTCCTCGTCGCGGCGTGTCCGTGGGAACGGGCGGTGTTCGGGCGCAGCAGCACGCCCTGGCTCCACGCGGCCGCACGCGGCGGAGCGCGGTTCGGCCGCGGGGCGGGGGACCGGGGCTCTGCACGCTCCCGCGTGCTGTCTGCCGTGCTGTGCTGCGGTCCCCGGTCTCGGCACAGCGCGTGCTGCCCAGCGTGCGTGAAGCGTTGTTGGGAGCTGCGGGGCCAGCGCAGCCGCGTGCTGGCCAGGAGAGCGGGGTGCCAGTGCAGACCATCGCTCCCGTCACCAGAGGCAGCCAGGCAGCACCTCCAGCTGCTGGGATCGGGGAGAGCCGGGGCGTGGGGCACTGCCCAGCGCTGACATACTTACAGACCGGTCCTCAAAGCTGTCGCAGAGCTCTGTGTTTGCTGTGGGTTTGCTCTCCGCCGCAGTGCCCGGCACCCCGGGGGCTCTTGGCCACCGTGACCACCAAGGGCTGCATGAAACATCCCCTGTCTAAGCTAATCGTGGGCACAGGGCGAGGGAGGGGGTTCTGCCCCTCTGCCCCGCTCTGCTGAGACCACCCGGGAGCCCTGCGTCCAGCTCTGGAGCCCTCAGCACAGGGCAGAGCTGGAGCTGTGGGAGCGGGGCCAGAGGAGGCCCCAGCCATGATGCGAGGGCTGGAGCCCCTCTGCTGGGAGGAAAGGCTGGGAGAGCTGGGGCTGCTCAGCCTGGGGAGGAGAAGGCTCTGGGGGGACCTCAGAGCAGCTGCCAGTACTTAAAGGGGGCCTGTAGGAAGGATGGGGACAGGCTTTTCAGCAGGGTCTGTAGCGACAGGACAAGGGGTGATGGCTTTAAACTGAAAGAGGGAGATTCAGACTGGACAGAAGGAAGAAGTGTTTTACACTGAGGGTGGTGAGGCCCTGGCATAGGTTGCCCAGAGAGGTGGTGGCTGCCCCATCCCTGGGAACGTCCAAGGCCAGGCTGGACGGGGCTCTGAGCGACCTGGTCCAGTTGAAGATGGCCCTGCTCATGGCAGGGGGCTGGACTGGATGGGCTCTAAAGGCTCCTTCCCACCCAAACCGTTCTCTGATTCTGGGATTCTAATTGCTCATAAATTGTCATTCCTGAGCTCACTTGCAAAACACTCAGAGTTGCTATGCAAGTCCCAGCAGCGCTTTGAACCAGTTCCTGAGCCACCAGTGCCTGGAATCCCCCCACAGCAGCGACCCCGCTCCCGCAGCCATGGTGTCCCAGTCCCACCGACGGCACGCGGCACCCCGGGAGAGACCCCCGTGCGCAGCGGGGCCAGCATCGCTGTCCTGCGGGGACGCCAGGCAGGGCACCCCTGGTGTGGCACCAACAAAGAGGGTTGGAAAGACAGCCAAGAAAGACAAAGTCCGCCTCTTGAAATGAACTGCAAAATTTATTACAGTGGTTTGCTCCTGACGAGGAAGTTGGTAACCTCCTGTCTGGGAAGGAAGGGTGGGGAGTGGGGAAGGGGAGGGAGGAGAGGGAGGAAAGGATGTGAGAGACAGAGAGAGACACTTAAGGACACTTTTCATTTTCTGAAAATAAAACATCTTTTACCTCCCAAACCATTTTCTCCAGTTCTTGAAGTTCACAAACAGCAGAAGGTGAAACCGAACCACGGACTCCAGGAGGACAACGCACAGACACGTCGGGAAGCAGAGACAAACGCGCTCTTCTGCAGCCAACGAGCCCCCGCCGCGGCTCCTCAAGGCACCGGCTGCGTGCAGCCCCCCCACCTGGGGAGCAGACCCGGGGAGCGGACCCCCATGAGCCCCCGTCCCGCAAGGGACCGGCGGCTCCATGCTTGTGGCCTCGGCATGGCACAGGACAGTCCTCCTCGCTCCTTACCCACGCGCTTGGACAGGTGAACAGAGGAGGGGGCTGCAAAGCCCCCCCAGGTCCCCCCAGCCCCGGGCACAGTGGGTGCCAGAGCAGCTCTGGGCTTTTCACATCCTGGAGCTGCTGCTGCGGGGCTGGACCCCGCTGCTCCCCGATGCCCGGCGTGCCGGGCATCGGGGAGCAGCAGGGTCCAGCCCCGCAGCAGCAGCATCCCAGCGGGCACGAAGGGCACGGTCCATCCCTGGCCCCGTCCTGCCCCTCGCCCGTTCTCCGGGCACCGCCGGGCCGTGGCTGATGGCTGGAGGGAGACAGGACCTGCGCTGCCGGGGGACACCGTCCTGGGGCCACCCTGTCCTCATGTTTTGGGAACCAGCTGGGTTCGTGGCGCTGATGCTTGCCAGCCGCAGGGATGTGCTGGCACCAAGGGCGCAGCGGCAGAGCCAAGGGCCCAAGCATCCCGAGGAGAATCCCCTGCTCCCGGTACTGAATCTCTTAGAGCCTCTGCAGCAAAGTTTTGACATCGCAGAGACGTGCTGACCGCAGCCACCCGCGGGCTCCGGGCACTGTGGCTGCCGTGGGCTGGCTGCCTCCGGCACCGGCGAGCGCCGAGAAAACAAATCTCAGCCGAGGGCTCAGCGCTGCCGGTCCCTGCCTGCCCAGGGCAGCGGTGGGACGCGGAGCAGGCAGCGACGCTGTGGGGTTCCAGGAGTGGGGACCCCAGCACGTGCACCTTGGGGTCCCAGCACGGCCGCGTGGGGCCATCGTCTCCAGCCCCAGCCTGCGGCTGGGCTCCTGCAGAAATCCTCTGCCTCTGTGCTGGTGCCCGGGGTCACGCCGACTGCCACAAAGCCACAGCCCTGGGTGGGGGTCACCTCACCTCCCCCCCTGCCCTGTGCACGAGGGGCCCTGAGACGCGGGGCAGGGTTGGGGGAGGGATGGCAGCAGGGGAGTCAAGGCTGCTGGGGCAGCAGGAGAGGAGAAAATAGGAGAAAAGCCTGGACAGGCTTCACCCTTCCTTCACGCCGCGGAGCTGGGGCAGGCGACAGGTTGAGCACCGGGTGTGCGGAGGAGCCGGGGGCAGTGCCGCTGACGGCGCAGTCCGGCAGCCGAGCCCACGGCCCCGCAGCCATCAACCGTCCTTACTGGGTATTAAAATAAACCATCCGGGGCTTTTTCAATAGTACAGGTTAAATAGCATCGCTGAGAAAGACGGGGCGGAGAGGCGGCGCTGGCCCACCAGCCCCGGGCACGCATCCTGCCCTCGCCGTGCCGCGGGCAGCGCCGGGCTCCGCCGGGTCCGTGCTGGCGGCCGCGCTCAAGTCCGCTTGGCGTGCAGCATCTCGATGAGGAGGTTGTTGCAGGGCACCTCCCCGCTCAGGTGCTTGTGGTAGAGGTACTCCTCCGCCTGCATGCTCAGCGCCCGGACCTCCGCCAGCCGCAGCAGCAGCTGGCGGAACTTGTCCGTGGAGTGGGGGTAGTGGCAGACGGTGTACTCCAGCAGCGCCGCGTTGGCCTTCTCCTGAGCGTCCTTAGCCAGCGTGTGGTTCTCCAGGTACTTCACATCTGCAATGGGTTGATGGGGTGGTGAAACGGTGCCAGACCTGTGTGTCTGCCCCACGGGCACTGCACTGTGCCAGGGGGATCCGCTGCTCCCACACCAACACCCCTCGTGCACGAGCACGCGGTGCAGGGGGGGTCCCGCACCCCATCCCGGGCCGGGGGCTCCCCATCCCTGCTCTGCCTCCCAGGTCTCCCCCAGTGCCGAAGATGGACTCCCAAAGCCCCGTTGGCAGCGGGAGGACCCATGGCCCTCTGCCCTCGTCACCCAGAAAACCGCAAAGCTGAAACTTGTTACCTGCTGCACCCCCCCACGGGGAGCCGCTGCCAGCAGCCCCCTTTAATTCCCGAAGGTCGAGGAAGCGGCTGAATTAATTCCCCGATAAACCTCGTCTTTCCAATGTGGCAACAGGGCTCACCAGCCTGGAAACCCTAATCCTCCACGCCTCGCCAGGGTCGCAGCCGCTCCCGGTAATCCCAGCGCCAGCTCCGGTGCCGCGGGGCGGGCAGCATCGCAGCAGGCAGCGGCCCCGCGGTGCGGGCAGGGTCCGGCAGCCAAGCGGCCGCTGCAGCCCCGACGGCAGCACCGCAGAGCCGGGCACGCACAGCCCCAGAGCAGAGGCTCTCCCTGGGGATGCCCGGTCTGTAACCGCCCTGCGACCGCAGCCCGGCAGCGGGGCGGCTGCAGGGACAGCCCAGGCTGGAGGCTCGGGGTCTCGCCAGGCTTTTGGGGCAGCCTGAGCTGGGCTCTGCCCTCCCAGGACTCTGCCTGGGTGCTCGGGCTGCCATGAGAGCTCTGTGAACGAAGCACTGGTTTGTTTTAATCCGTGCAACGCGTTGCCGAGCCAGCCTGGCACACGGATTTCCGTGGCTTTAGGGAAGCGGTGCCGTGCGCTGCCCCATCGCCGGCCGCAGCTCCAGCAGCAGCGGCATCTCAGCGCCCGCCCGCAGGAGACCTCGCTGCAGACCCCGGCACCGCACCTGCTTGGGGCCAGTGGATCGAACAGATTGACTGTACGGCACGGAGGTGCCCGCAGTGCCGCGCTCAGGTGACGGCGCTGCCGGCGCTGCTGCCCACGTCCAGCGGCCACCGACGTGCGGCCAGGTTCAGGTCTGCGTTGGCCGCCCGGACGCATCCCGCCCGCGGGCTGGGAACAGGGAGAACTGGGCATGGCCAAGCAGGTTGAGTGTTTGGGGTTCATTTCTGGCTTTCACCCCCAGAAAAAGGGGACTCGCGCATGGCTTTGACCCCGATGGGTCCCCGCTGTCGCCAAAGGGCTGAGCAGCCGTCGGGAGGGCGAGGCGTGGTGCTGGTGGTGGAGGCGGCTGAGCAGGAGGGAGCCGACGGACCCCGAATGTCAGGTGGGGTGTCCATGGGCCCCCCCATGATACCTGGCCCCACAGGACTCCCTCTGGGGAGGCCACAGCACCACGCAGAGCATGGGGAGTCGAGGCGCAGCGGGGGGGCTGCGGGACCCCCGGGCAGCCACAGCCCCCGCCATGCCCGGGCTGCACGGCCGGGCTGGGGGCTGCCTGGCGCAGGCACCAAGCGCCGCAGGTCGTGCCAAGCTGCACTTTATCAGATCACCCTTCCCTTTTCACTCCTGCGGCACATTTGCTCCTATTGTGGCCGGCTCCCTTCTCCCCGGGTTGTTGTTATGAAATCTCTTTATCTGCATAAGGTTATTGTGCATGTCATTAAAAAAAAAGAAGTTATATTGATAAATGTCAAATCTATCCCCTGAGTTGCCTCAACAATAGCTAGTTCTACTCGATGAACTCACCTGGTTCTCTGAAAGACCCTATTCACTGTTTAATTGAATATTTGAATAATCTTTTCATTCCTGTAAGGAATAAAGAATGTTGTCCAAATAACATTGACTCACTTCATTTAGAGACACTGCAGCAGTTGCAAAGACTGTCCTGTGACAAAGCCTCCCATCACACATACAGATATGCCTGGGATTATTTCTATGCCCTCAAGTGTTCTTCCTATTCACAGCTCCTTTTGTTTGGGAGAAGCTGCTGATAAATTGCAAACGCTTAAGGGAATGTGGGCTATAAAAGCCTCTCTTCCTCCCCTCCCCAAGAGTAGCTGCTTCATGAATGTAAGTCATGAAATCGAATGATAGGTCAATCCATTAAGGCTCTATTAAGCCCTTCTGTAGAACAAAGCTAACCTGTGCCGTCCTCATAAATATTGCTATTTTGAGAAGCCCTAATTTTAATTAAATCTCTTTACCTGCTCAGGAGAGAAATCTATTTAGAACTCAAATGGCAGCTCTTGTGAGCGGGGCTTGGCTTTGATTGTGCTGTGGCAGAGTGGTAAATGTGGAAATTCTCTTGTTAAAGGCAATTACATCCCGCACATAATACACAGTCCCAGCCTCTACAGCTGAGCCTGCGAAGGGCAAATTACTCCAAGTGAGCTCGGCAATATGGAGAGAAAAAGTTGGATTTGGGGCAAAAATGATGCATGGGAAAACCCAGCGCTCGGATTCCACGCCCTCCCTGGGAGCCGCTGCTCCGGGGACGCGGCACCGCGGCCACCACCGGCACAGCAGCCGGGCCGGGAGGACGCTGCTCCCGCTCGCCGAGCCGTGCTGCACCGTGCTGGGGGACAGCGGGGGACCCGGGGCGGCACGGGGCAAGCGGCCCTCCCGGTGCCGAGCCCGTGGGGCAGCGGCTGGGGAAGGTCCCGGCTTGGGGTGCGAGCCCCACCAGCTCCTGCCGTTCCCAGCCCGGCACTGTTTGTGCCACACCTTATCACTGTTTGAACAGCAAATTCTCCTATCGAATTTCTCCGGATTTCAAAACAGCTCTGCAGGAAAGGAAAGCTGCGGGAGGAGATGCCGCAGGTGCGGGACGGGACGGCAGCTTGGCTCCCGCGCCCCGAGACACCCACCCTGCCCGGGCCCCCGGTGCCTGCGGCTGCCGGAGCCGCCTGCGAATGGGGACACCTCCACAGCAAACCCGAGGGACACCGGGGGTCCTGTCGACCCCGCCGCCCTGCCCTGGCCCCTGGGATGGGGAGTGGATCCCCGCTGCCTGCAGCACGCCAGTGCTCCCACTTCGCCCAGTGACCCAGTGGCAGAGCTGGCTTCTCGGCGCCGGTGGCACACGGTGCTGCAAACTCCCTCGAGCACAAACTGCCACCACGCGCAGCAGCGTCCGTACGGCGCGGGCTCGGGGGCCGCTGCGCTTGGCAATGGGGCGCAGGGCTGCTGCAGGACCCCCCCGGATGGGACCCCGCGGATGCAGGGGTGCAAGGGCAGACTGAGGCGCTGGGACAGGGACCGGGACAGGGTCAGGGGTGGGCTGGGACGGGGATGGGGATGGGGATGGGGACAGGGACGGGGATGGGGACAGGGATGGGGATGGGGACAGGGATGGAGATGGGGACAGGGATGGAGATGGGGACAGGGATGGGGATGGGGACAGGGATGGAAATGGGGACAGAGATGGGGACAGGGCTGGAAATGGGAACAGGGATGGGGATGGGGACAGGGCCTGGAGATGAGGACGGGGACAGGTACGGGGATGGGGACAGGGATGGGGATGGGGACAGGGATGGGGATGGGGACAGGGCTGCCCTGAGCTGGGTTCGCTGTCCCAGCTCAGCACCAGTGCCCAGGCGCTGCAGGGACCCAAGCACAAGTTTCCCCAGGGAAAAGCCGGCTCCTGCCCTCCCCGGGTGCGGGCAATCAGCAGCGGCCGCGGAGGTGTGGGAAGCGAAGCAGCCGCGGCGGCAGAGGTGTGAGCTGGGAGCGCGGCAGCCAGCTGAGCCCCGCGCAGGCCCCGCCGCCGGGATGGGCTGAGGGGACGGTGTCAGCACCGGTAACGAAGGCAGCCGGGCACCCTGGGGTCCCCGTGGCGCTCAGCATCGCCCACAGCCGCACCGCCCTGCCCAGGGCTGGGACTCTGGCAGGTGGCCCTGCCTCGGGGCGATGCCCGCAGGGAAAGGAGACACATCCCTGGCCACGGTGGGTGGGGAGACGATCCCCGCAGTGGCGGCAGCGTGGCCAGGGCGGGAGCGGGGCAGGAGCAGAGCAGGATCAGGGCAGGAGCTGGGCAGGACCAGTGCAGGATTGGGGCAGGAGCTGGGCAGGAGTGGGGCAGGAGTGGGCCAGGAGCGGGGTGGGAGCAGAGCAGGAGCGGGGCAGGATGGGGGCAGGATCGGGGCAGGATCAGGGCAGTACCAGGGCAGGACCAGCGCAGGATTGGGGCAGGAGCTGGGCAGGAGTGGGGCAGGAGTGGGTCAGGAGCGGGGTGGGAGCAGAGCAGGAGTGGGGCAGGATGGGGGCAGGATCGGGGCAGGATCGGGGCAGGATCAGGGCAGTACCAGGGCAGGACCAGCGCAGGATTGGGGCAGGAGCTGGGCAGGAGTGGGGCAGGAGTGGGGCAGGAGCGGGGTGGGAGCAGAGCAGGAGCGGGGCAGGATGGGGGCAGGATCGGGGCAGGATCAGGGCAGGATCAGGGCAGTACCAGGGCAGGAGTGGGGCAGGAGTGGGGCAGGAGCGGGGCAGGAGTGGGGCAGAGCCTCTGTGCAGCCCCAGGGACGCTGCGGGCTCTGGAAGCAGCAGCGCCCGTGGCTCCCCTGTATTTTGCCGTATTTTGTCTAGGTGAGGCGGGACCGTGTGAACCCGTCTCCTCGGCCCGACCGCAGGCTCCGGGGCTGAGCCTAATCAGGAGCCGCTCGGAGCCCCTGCCCGGCGCGGCGGCACGGTCCCGCTGACGCAGGTCCTGGGAGATAGGGCCATCGCTGGCTGCCGCCCCCGTCAACACGTCTGCTGTGCCTGGGCCGTATCAGCCGGTTGTTTCCCTACCCGGTGCGACAGGCCAGCGACCAAAACAGGCTCTGCCGGGCCGGCGGGTTGGCAACGGCCCCCATGGCCGGGGGCAGAGCCCGGCCCCGCAGCCGGACTCGCGTCGGACCCCTGGCAGGGCGAGGGAGACGCCAGGTCCAGCCCTTGGCGCTGGCTCCTCGCTAAAAGCCCCCTCCTCACCCGTCGGTGCGGCAGCCGGCACGGCCGGACCCTGGGCTGCGCGTGCTCCCTCCAGCCACGCTCCCGCGCCCGAGACCCCGTGGCGGCACGGCCACGACCCCCGCGCGTGGCTGCCCCTCGTCCCGGTGCCCCCCGCCGCGGCGCTCACCGAGGCTGAAGAGGATGAGGAACTTGAGGCAGACGAACTCCTGCCGGTCCACCTGGAGCGCGTGCAGGTGCAGGACGAGCTCCTGCGCCCGCAGCACCAGCGCGTTCAGCGTGGAGCCGGCCTGGGCTGCGACGGTCGCCATGTCCACCTGCGGGGACGGGGACGGGAACGGCGTCAGCCGCAGCAGCCCCAGCCCCCCAGCCCCGCCGCAGGGGACCCCGCAGGGCAGCAGCCCACCAGGCTGATGGGTGAAATGGGAACCCTGTTTCTCCAGCACTGGTTAAAATGGGGGGCCCTTTGCAGAGCCCTGGCACCGTGGGCACCTGTGTCTCCAAAAATTGCCCCTGGGGCGGGAAGGGGCTCCTTCTCCCACCCCATCTCTGCAAGTACAAGTATGGATGTTGATGTTCCCATGAGGACCATTTTTGGCCAGAAGCAGGAGCTGGATGGTGGGACAGGGTGAGATGGGACAGTGTGGGATGGGATGGGATGGGATGGGATGGGATGGGATGGGATGGGATGGGATGGGATGGGATGGGATGGGATGGGATGGGATGGGACGGGACGGGACGGGATGGGATGCACAAGCAGTCCCAAAGCACAGCAAAAACAAACCACCTGCTCCGTGCTGAGTTGGCCACGCTTGGCCAGAAGTAGGGTAAAAGTCATCCCCATGCCCCCCTCCGGCCACCACCACCCCACCGCCGCAGCCGCCGCGGTCTCGGGGCCGGCGCTCACCTCCTGGCCGGTGACGAGCAGCACGCTGTGCTCCTTGCCGTGCTGCAGCTGCCGGTAGACATGGTCGAACACCAGCAGCTCGCTCCAGCAGTTCTGCAGCAGCTTCATCTGGTCGCCCACCTGGAAGACAGCCAGAGCAGCGCCGCTGCATGGGGGGGCTGCGCGTGGCCGGGGGGGCTGCACGGGCCGGTTCCCCGCGGGCAGGACAGGGCTGGGCTGCCCCGGTCCCCGCACCACCCCTCCAGCCCCCAGCTCTGCGTCTGAGGGTCGGCTCCACGCTCCAGCCCCGCAGCAGCGGCGGCTCAGACCCACACCATCAGCCGCTACGGCACGTTGCCGCGTCAGCATCGGACCCGGGCAGGACCCGCGCCCGTCTGCGTCTCACCCCAAGCGCAGCAGAAAGGGGGGTTCTAGCAGACGACCACCAGTGTCAAAAAAATCACTTCTTTTCACTGCTCTGGTGCCCAGAAGTACGGCAGCAAGCCCAGCCACGAAGCAGAGTATGAACGGGGCCTTCTGCCACCAGCGTGAGCAGTGCCTTGGCGGGGATGTGGCACCAACACGACGTGCTGGAGACGGGACAGACCTCTGCCTGCCCCTAAGCCCCCAGGTGACCCGACCTACGGAGACCTGCCCAGCCCCAGGCCGGCTTTGTGCCCGCGCTCGCTTGCCGGCCCCGTTGCGGGAGTGCGGGGGGCATCGCGGGGGGATCCGGGGGGCATCGCGGGGGGATCCAGGCGGGACGGGACTCTGTCCCCCAGGACTTGGTCCCTGATCCTCACAGCCTGGCCAAAGTCCTGTGGTTTAAGAACCTGAAGCCCCCCTCACCCCCCCGCCTGCAGAGCGCTTCCCGGAGCCTCGCGCACGGGTTCACGCGCAGGAACGCGGCCTGCCTGCGAACTGGCTCCTGGCAAGGCGATGCTGCATCTGATTAATGAAATATTAATTGAAAAGCCCTGGTCTGGCTTCTGGTTCCCACGTCTGCCCCTGCCAGCTTGGAAGGGGGCTGCACGTCGCACCCCGCTCCGTCTCGTCTGGTGTCCCGTGCAACACCCCCAGCCCTCGCCCCGCGGCGGGGAGCGGGCGGCCAGGCTGACACCAGCAGCACTGGTCAGCGTCTGCAGCGCAGACTGGAACCAGCAGCGCCCTGCGACCCGGCGAGAGCTGCGGGCCCCCGCCCCGCGCCCGCCCCGCGCTGCGCAGCACCGGCCCCACACCCAGCAGGTCCCCCCGGGGAGGCCAGCCAGGAGGGCTGGAGGAGAGGAGAGGAGAGGAGAGGAGAGGAGAGGAGAGGAGAGGAGAGGAGAGGAGAGGAGAGGAGAGGAGAGGAGAGGAGAGGAGAGGAGAGGAGAGGAGAGGAGAGGAGAGGAGAGGAGAGGAGAGGAGAGGAGAGGAGAGGAGAGGAGAGGAGAGGGGCTGTCGGACTGCGCCAGACGGCTCTGAAGCAGCCCCGTGTCTTTCGGTGGCCCTTGCTGGCTCGCATCAGCACAGGTTTTCTCCCCACCAGGCACAACCTCCCCAAACTGCACACAAATCTTTAAAAAAATGACTGCTGGCCGCGGCCCTGGGCGGGAGGGGATGCTGAGGGAGCTGGGCTGGTTCAGCCTGGAGAAGAGAAGGCTGCGAGGGGACCTTAGAAATGCCTCTAAATATCTGCAGGGTGGGTGTCAGGAGGACGGGGCCAGACTCTTTCCAGTGGTGCCCAGTGACAGGACAAGGGGCAATGGGCACAAACTGAAGCAGAGGAAGCTCCAGCTGAAGATGAGGAAGAACTTCTTCCCTCTGAGGGTGACGGAGCCCTGGCCCAGGCTGCCCAGGGAGGCTGTGGAGTCTCCTTCTCTGGAGATATTCCAGCCATGCCTGGACAAGGTCCTGTGCAGCCTGCTCTGGGTGACCCTGCTTGGGCAGGGGGTTGGGCTGGGGGACCCACAGAGGGCCCTGCCAACCCCCAACATGCTGTGATTCTGTGATTCTGCCTCCAGACAGCCCCTCCAGACACTCTAGGAGGAAGGCAGTGCCCATCCTCACCTCCCTGCCCATGACAGCGGGTTCTGGGGGGCCGCAGAGCCACAGCAGCGCAGCGCGGCCATGGGGAGCTGCTGGCTGCAGGGCATCGCTGCAGCTGCGGGGTCAGCCCCTGCCCACGCAGCACCACACGTGTGGTCACGCGTGTGTTTGCGCGTGTGCTGGTGTGTACGGGCAGGCCCAGGTAGCAGCACCCACAGATGTGCCTTCAACGAAATGCCTGCACACGCCCCGGTGAGGAGCTCAGCCCAGGGCACCGGCTGGGGGTCCCCCACGGGTCTCCGGGCAAGCTGGCGGGCACCTGGCAAACCCAAGAGCGGTGCCAGACCCCCGTGCCCGAGGTGGGGGTGCTGCCCTCCCAGCCCGGGAGCAGGCTGGAGGCACGCCGCGCGGCTGCCTTCCCCACCGCCCTGCCGCCATCGGTCACCGGCTGCGTCCCCTCCTCGCTGCTCCCCATGGAACCCCAGTTCCTCCCTGCTGAGCCCCCACCCCGCCTGCAGCCCCGCTCCCCTGCGAGGCCATGGTGGGGACAGGGACGGGGGTGATCAGAAATACCTCCCGGCGGAGCAAATTCAGCGCCAGCAGCAGAGCTCTGCGGGGCCATCGTGCTCGCTGCCGCTGACGGGAGGAAGACAGATGCGGGACCACAGGGCTGGATAATGCCCTCGTTTTGCTGAAGAGGCTGCAATAAACCAGCGCCGGGAGATTGCAAAAGGAATAGGAGTCGGATGAGAAAGAGCTTTATGGTCTCGGAGCCCGGCGCTCCCCGTGAGCCGCCGGGATTTGTTTCTCCAGTGCGGTGGGTGCTCAGCCCGGGCGCGCAGCAGCGTGGGAGGGAGCTGCGGCGCAGGAGGCAGCGGCAGAGGCCGGGGCTGCGGCCCCCGCTCCTGCCCGACGGCACAAAACCTGCTGCAGCGAGGGGCCACGGGGCTGCCGAGGCCGGGCTCGCCGCCGCGTCGCGCGCGCTGGCGACGGAGCCGCGGTGCGTGGCCCGGCCGTGCGAGCTGCCCGACCAAGAACTGGGGAAAAGCTCCTTCTGCACCAAAACAAAACGGAGATTTTCTGCGTTCTGGATGGCCTCTGCCCCGAGGCGAGCAGCTGGCTGTAGCCATGGGCAGCCCTCGCGGGGAGCCGGGCTCCCGGTGCGGCGGCTCGCCGCCAGCCCAGCCGCTCGCTCCCGGCCGTGCCGCGCTCCTCTGTGCCGGCTGAGATGCGGCGTTGTTTTGGAAGCTCCTTCCTGTGCCTCATTCCTCAGCGGGACGGGCTCCGGAAGAGACAGACTAAAGGCTTCGCTGTGAAAATTGTTTTAAAATAATCCAGCTTTTCCAAAAGGAAGCATTTCAGATTTTTGAAATCTTCCTTTGCAAATGCCTGGCCAGCTTCTCGCAGAGGCTGCGGGCAGGCTCAGCTCTCGGCAGAGCACGTCCCGGCACCCCACCAGCGTCTGCCCCGCGCGGCTGTCGCGCAGCCCTTCTCCCACTGGCACGCTGCGGTGTGCCGCGGCCTTTCCCGGGAGCATCGCTGCCTGCCGGAGCCATGCGGCCCTGGCGCCAGGGGGACGGCACTGGGAGCGCGTGACTGGGTGGGCTGGGTGTGCTGGGGGCCGGGCAGGGCTCGAGGATGTCTCCAGGGACCCCAGCCCTGCCCGTAGCCCAGCACCCAGCTGGGTGTCCCCGTACCCTGGGCTGGGGGGCAGCAGGCATCTCCCCCCGGCCCCGCTCCGGCAGTGCGGCTCCGCTGCGAGGGGGGTCCCGGCTGGACCAGCTGCCCCGTGCCCCCCGGGAGGAGGGGGCTGCGCGCGGGCGGCCGCTCGGGGTCAGCCCATGCTCCCGGCGAGGCGGCACGCACACGCTCTCGCCTTTAAAAGTTACGAGAAGGATCTTCCTCTGCTAATGTCAAGGCTTTTCAGCGGAGTGCTTGATCAAGGACCTGATCCAAGCTGCCTTTAAGAGGTGATTTTTTTTTCTTTTAAACCAAGCATTTAACCCATTCACAAAACACGGCAGCGAAACGCTCCCCACGCAGGGCGAGCCCTCCCCTGCCGCCCGGCCACCGAAGGCACCTTGCTGCTGCAGGCCTGCGACCGCAGAGAAATCCCTTTCCGTGCAGCAGCCGGGCTGGGACCAAGCGCTGGGGAGGGGCAGGACGGGCTTCCCCCCGCACAGCGCGGGCTCGGGCGCCAGGGCACGGAGCGCGGGGCTGCAGGACCCACATGCAGATGCGAGACAGGACAGATGTACATCTCCTGCAGTCCTCCCTGTAGATTCATAGGCACAAGGGGAGGAAGCACCCGGGACCATCAGGCACTCCCCAAAATGTGCCCAGGCCACCCCAGCACCTCAGCACCCTGCAGCCAAACCCTGCGGGGATGGCACAGCCCCGCTGCGCTCGCTGCTCCCGCCCGGGGCATCCCCCACCTCGGGTACCACCGTCTGCCCTCGGGCATCTCTGCAGCGTCACGGCCCGGAGCGGGTCCCAGAACATCGATCCCCAGCCTCCCCCCACCCGGCTGCAGCACACCACGGGCACGAGGAGCGCTCGGATGCCCCCGGCCTGCCCTCAGCCCAGGGATGCTCTCTGGGGGTCCTCCCAGCTCCCTGGGCAGGATTTGCCCCAGCAGCTCCACACGCCAGCACCCCGAGCCGCAGCCCGGGCAATTACTGGGCGCGAGCAGGACCCGTCACCTTGGCTACCAAGAAGTGTGAAAGTGGATCACCGTCTGCCAGCCACCCGCCATCGAGACCCCACACAAGGCTAAGGTGTTAACGGTCAGGCGCAGGTCTCCATCTGCCTGCCCAGATACCACGGTGAAGGGCAGCTCAGAGCCAAGAAACCCACAAGGACCAGTGTGGCGGGGCCAGGACCTCTCCTGCCCGCTGCCAGAGCAAAGCTGCGGTGCCCAGGCCACTGCTTTTGGCTGGGGCTCGCGGGCTGCAAGGCTGCGCGGGCATCGCGGCGCTGCGTCTGCGCCAGCCCGCACGCCGGCGGGCAGGGAAAGCCGTCACATTTCCCCCAGTGCAGGGGATGCTGAGCGTTGCTGCAGCATCCACGACCAGAAGGAGGTTTTCAATCTGCCAAAAACGCTCTGGCTGTCGGCCAGGAGATGGGGTCAAGATGACCCACGCACGCTACAGGCAGAGGAGCAACCGACTGCAGATCGGCTGCGTCGTGGCTCCGAGATCTCTAACGAGGAGCGACGCGGAGCCGCGCGGCAGAGCCAGCGACCCGCAGGAGCCCCTCGGTCCGTGGGAACGGCGCTGCCCTCAGCATCCCCCCCACCGGTGTTCGTCGGGAGGGTGGTTTGCCCCGGCCCCATGGCGAGAAGGGGACCACCTCAGCCCACCTCCCCGCAGCCATGCCGTGCCCCTCGCCGGCGCAGGGACCCACCGCACGCCCAGCCCAGCCCGGCCTTCGGGCTGAAGCCGCGGTGACTTGTTTGACATTCCTGGCTGCTCACCCCAATCCAAAGGTCGCTGCACCCCTGCGCGCACGGCGTTGCTGTGTACGTGTCGCAGCAACTCCTTTACGAACCAGGCAGCGCAAGACGGGCGTGTGCGAACCGCACCGAAACCAGACACAAGGCGAGTGTGCAAGCGTGCGTGTGTGTGCACATTTCTCTGTCCGTCTCTCGCCATATATATATAAAAAAATTACATCTGAAAGGACAAAGTTGCCTGAGACTCACGACCCAACAAAATATATTTCACCCCCGGCCCATATTTTTCTTCCTGAAGAGATGCTGCAAATCTTCCCTCAGTCCTGACACATCTCATCTAGACTCAGTTAAAGTTCGTATTTATGGGCGTCAGCGCTGACCTCTTCCACCTCCGCCCGCGCGGCCTCGCGCCGCGGCTGCCTGGCCGGCCCTCGATAAACAAGCGGGCCCCCAAATCCCCCTCTGCCGCGCGGCATTATTAGTCTTGCCTCCGAAGGCCAGCGCAGTCCGTAATTCTCTGCCTGGTGACACGAGATGAACGCCGCGACATCAGTCTCCCCGGCGGATTGGCGTGGGGACCCTCGTTTGTCAGCGGCAGACTGACAGAATTACTGGCCCTTAAATGAAACGATATATCTGGGAAGTTAAATCTGTTTTCAATCTGACTGCCCCGCGCCTGCCGGCGGACGTGGCGTGCGAGCCGATGTCAAGAGGCCGTCAGCCCACCGCCCCCCCCTCCTTCCTCGGGCGCGGCAGCGGAGCTGGGGGGGCTCTCCCCGACGCCCCCCACCTTGGCCACCCCGCCGGGAGGTGACGGTGCAGCGCCCAGTCTGCCGCTGCCCCTCGCTGGGCTGCCAGTATGGGGGTGGGGATGGGGATGGGAATGGGAAGGGGGCTGGGGACGGGGATGGGGATGGGGATGGGAATGAGGATGGGAACGGGGACGGGGACGGGGATGGGGATGGGGATGGGGATGGGAACAGGAACGGGAGCGGGGATGGGAACGGGGATGGGGATGGGAATGGGGATGGGAACGGGAATGGGAACGGGAATGGGGATGGGAACGGGAATGGGAACGGGAATGGGAAGGGGGCTGGGGACGGGGATGGGGATGGGGATGGGAATGGGGATGGGAAGGGGAAGGGGGCTGGGGACGGGGATGGGAATGGGAATGGGGATGGGGACGGGGATGGGGACGGGGATGGGGACGGGGATGGGGACGGGAACGGGAATGGGATCAAGACATGCCAGCTCCAGAGGGACCTGCTCCTGCTCTCCCTGGGCAGGCAGCAACGGCTCGCCCTAGCCAGGCGTGAGCCAGAGGGTCCCCAGGCCCCCGAGGGTCTGCTCCCCCCTCTCCCGGCTCCCTGCGAGGCCGGGGGAGCAGCCAGCAGTCTGCGAAACAGCCCCTCGACAGGAGCACGTGGGTGCTGGGAGTGTCCAGGCAGCAGACGCCGAGCACGGGGGCCTCTGCCCGCACCCCCTCCTCCCCCACCTGCACCCCCTCCCCAGCGCCCAGCACGACGCGCTGGAGCACTGTCCCCGCACGACGCCCTTCCAGCCTGGGTCCCCGCACCGGCCTCGGCCGGCAGCCCTTCCCGCTGGGGCTGGAGACCCTCGCCCTCACGCAGACGTTCCCGGGGGTCGGCGGGGGCTGCTGGCATCCCCTGCTCGGAGGGGCACCCGGCAGGGACTGCCCGCGCGCCGGCCATCGATCGCCGAGATCGCGATTTTACTCCGTGGTAGCCGTAAACTCTGCGCGAGCGGGAGTTCGCTCGCCGGCCCGGCAGCTGATGGCTTTTATGTGCCGGGCGGGAGCAGGAAGGGGGTCTCGGGAGCTGCAGACCTGCTCCTGCTTCCCAGCCGCTTCTCTCAAGGGAAAGCAGCCCCGGCAGCATCCCGGGGGCACCCGCACAGAGGGGCCGGGCACCGCAGCCCCGTGCCGGGGATCGGAGGGAGCCAAGGCCAGCGACAGCCACGCGTTCTCACGCTCCCTCCGGAGCCAGGGCGGGACGCGGCGTCCTGCGGTCCCCGGCCCTGCGAGACACTGGAGGTCTGCCCCGTGCTCGCCGCGCGGATGGGGCGAAAGGCCTGAGACCCCGGGACGGCGGTGACGGACGGGGATGCCCAGCCGAGCTCCCACCCCGGGGCACTGCACCCATGTCCGGTGCGTGGTGGGGGGCTCACCTGGGCAGGGCCACTGCCGTCCCCCCCAGCACCCCACGGGACGAGCGCCCGCTGGGATTCACACGGAAAGAGCCTGTTTTGGTGGTGCAATCGGGCTGACAATGGAGTTACAAGGCTACGCGGCAGCGCAGCCGGGAGCTGGATCTGCGCTGTTTACAATATCTCCTGCAAAACAACAGCCACCCTGTTCCCAAAATCCAGGCTGGACACTGATACGATTGAAAGGAGCCCGACCCACCCCCACAATGCTGCTTCCTGGCACTGTTCTGGCGGCCGGCGGCTGCTCGGAGCCACGGGGCTGTGCCACGCTCAGCCCCCGGCAGCCGGCGGGGTGGGCACGGGGAAGCGCCTGGCCCTGTCCCGGGGCAGGGTCCCCCGGCCACCGGGGAGGAAGGCCGGTTTGGCCGGAGCCGGGGAGCACAGCGCGCGCTCAGAGCACGGGAAGGCACTCGGCGCTGCCAGCCGCCCCGGGACGTGGCTCTCCGCGTTTTGGCCACGTCGCAAAATTTCCTCTCCCGTTTTAGCACCGGTTGGGGATCTTGGGTCAGCCCGGGACACGCAGGGAAAACGGCTGGAAGCCTGGCAAGGTTTGCAGGGTGGCGGAGGGTGCCCCACCCCTGCTAACTCCCACCTTGGCCCCAGTAAGTACTGGGGGGGATTTGCTAGACGGGGTGGCCTGGTGGGACAGGGCTTGGCACCATGTCCCCCCACCGGGCACGCCGGTGGGCTGCCGGCGGCGGAGGTGGGCTTGGTGGTGTCCCCCTCCCCGGCCACCCCCTCCGGGCTGCCTGGTGCTAACAGGCGCCCACCCGACGGCATCGATTTTCCTCCTAAAGGCGGAGGAGAGAATTGTCTCAACTATAATTCCTCAACGTTACATTTTTCAATTATATCTCGAGCTTGACACCGCAGTCACTCTGCCGGCAATTGCCTCCACACCTGCCCCCGCCGCGATGAATCTCAACCCACCAGCCCCGCGGCGACGGCGGGAATCGCTCCGGCACGGCGGCCGGGCACGGTGCCTCCAGCCCCGCCGGCCGGGGGCACGGGAGCGGGATGGGGACGCACCCGCAGAGTGCAGGGCCTCATCCTCACAGCAGCTCAGCCCCAGTCCTGCCCATTGCAGCACCTCATCCTCACAGCAGCTCAGCCCCAGTCCTGCCCATTGCAGCACCTCATCCTCACAGCAGCTCAGCCCCAATCCTGCCCACTGCAGCACCTCATCCTCACGGCAGCTCAGCCCCAGTCCTGCCCATTACAGCACCCCATCCCCACAGCATTTCAGCCCCAACCCTACCCCCCTCCCGCCGCCCACCCGGCGCAGCATCCTTCTCCCCCACCCAGGCCCCTACCTCCAGCTCCTTGAAGAAGATGCAGCTCCGCGCCCACTCCACGATGGAGAAGAGGGTCTGGTCGGCCATCTTGCACATGAGGCCGAAGGTGCTGAGCTTCTCGTGCCGGCCCTTGCCTTGCTCTTGCTGCAGGCAGGCCAGTATCCTCGCCTTCACCTGCGCCTCGTCGGGCTCCAGCTGCAGCAGCTTCAGGATGACCTCGGGGATGTCGGGGGGGGAGCTGCTGGGGTAGGTCTCTGGGTAGACGTAGGCAGGCACGGGCTCGTGCGTGTTTGTGTAGTGGTCTGGGTACTCGGACTTGATGGTGCGGCCGGGGAAGGAGGGATAGTGGTAGCCGGCGAGCGGCGCGTGGCCGGGCACAGTCATTCCCAGGGAGGGCGTCCCGTAGGGGCTGCGCTCGTAGTCGACGGGCGGCAGCGCGGCGGGGGTGGGCGGCAAGGTCTTGGACATGGCGTGGATGCTGTGGATGGTGGAGGACAGGCCGTAGTCGTTCTGCACCGGGGACACGATCTGAGGCACGGTCTCCAGCTTGAAGCCGTTGGCACGGATCAGAGCTTTCTTCTGCTGCTTTAAGGCACGGTCCCGCTTGTACATGGGTCCAAACTTGTTCCTCCCGCCGCGCATCCGGTCTGCACGCACGGCTGGGGGAGAGAGGGGGCAGAGGCTGCAGGGAACCCGCCGGAGGGAGACCAACGGGGGAAATAACGGGGGGGATTCGGTGGCCGGGCAGGGCTGGGAGACGCTGGGGTCACCTTGCCAGCAAGCTGCCGGCAGCACTGTGCCGCTCCCGGCCCGGCCGCGCACACCAGGGACGTGACACGGCGGGTTCGGGTGCCTGGCGCTGCCTCTCGCTTTGCTGGTGTCACCTGCAGAGCCTCTGGGAATCGCGGGAAGGGAAGAGATTTTCACCTTGAACCACGAAACAGGCTGGGGGATAAAGCAGCTTGGCATCCCTCACGGCTTCAGGGTGTGAAGCCCAGGCAGACAGTGGGGCTATGACACCAACTTTCTTTTTTGTGACTCCTGACTCTGCGCCAGCCCTGGGCTTTCCTGGGACCCCGCAGCCCCCTCGGGACCCTGAGTTCGCCTGCATCTCGGCTGCACGGGCTTCTCTTCGCCAAATCTCTGCCCCTCTCTGACGGGCAGGCGCAGCCGGGCACGCCGCAGCCCGCAGCAGGGCTGTGCCGGCTGGCGGGCAGGAGGCTGCCCGTCCGTGCCAGCTATCGGCTACGGCCAAGGGCTCTGCCGGAGCGTCCCGCCGGCGCAGCCGCTCCGACGGCCCCGCTGCAATCTCCCGGCCGTAGCAAAGCAGATGTTCCCTCCGAACCCCAAAAGAAACCCAAGAATGTGTCAGCGCGACAGGGAGCAGGTGCTTCTCTGCAGCAGGAGCTCGTCCCTCCGCACCGCCCTGCTGCGCGCCGGGGGCTGCTGCCCCGGCCCACCCTTGGAAGAGCCGCAGCTCGCTGGAGCCTGGGAGCCGGACGGCGGTGCGGAGGGATGGAGGCGAGCGCGCCAGCGAGCACAGCCCACAGACTTAGCATCAAAGAGGGGGGAAAAAAAATACCTCTGCTAGTTCTGGTCCCCGCTGACAGCAGGCGGGTCTTGCTTTTGTGTCTCAGCTGCTACCTCTGCCGCTCTTTCGCCCACTCATCCCGGGACGCCTCTCGCCCGGCAGGCTGCAGACGCCGGAGCCTCGGCCGGGAGCAGCAGCATTTCCAGGGCGAGCAGGAATGTGCTCCCAGGAGAGCCGCCCCGCGCTTCCTCCCTCATTCTTTATCCGTGAAAACAGCATCTCGCTGGGAGCGGGGCGGCCAGAGGCCCCCTCTGAGGAGGGGGTGCTGCGGGCCCCCCTCCTGGGAGCGCGGACAGGCAGCTGCCCCCAGGCAGCCCCTGGTTTCGGGGGGACGAGGGCCTCGGCGCCGGCAGCAGGCATGCGTAGCCCTGCCGGGACCCCCGCGCAGACCCTCCTGCAGCAGCAGGCCTGGCATCCCGGCTGCCCACCCGGCGATGCCGGAAGCCCCGATCGCCCACCCAACCAACGGGATGCGTTTCCACCACCGCTTGAGGCTGGGCCCCGCGATGCCCGGGGATCGCGTCCCACACGGACCCCCCCGACCCCGGGCACGCGTGCACAGGCAGGGAGGGGTGCGGCTTCCCCAGCAGCGAGGGGTGCTCCCAGCCCAGCCTCAAACCCTCCGCGGGTGGCGGGCAGGACACCCCCCTCCCTCTCCCGGCAAGAACACAAAGGCAGAAGAGGCCTTTTAATTCCCTCCTGCTCCGCTTTTCCTGCCACTCGTGCCCCGCTTGGGATGGGGAACAACTTGCTGTTTGCTGGGGAAGCGACACATGCACCCCGACCTCCCGAGCGGAGCCCCCCAGGAAGGGCCTGCACCCCCTGCATCCCCCCAGCAAAACTCCTGAGTACGCTCAGCGGGACCCACGGCCCCACGGCTCCGCTTGCCCACCGCTCCCAGCCCGGGCAGGGGCGCGGGGGGGTCCCGGGGGTGCCGGGGGTGCCGGGGGTGCGGGCAGGCTTGGGCCGGGGCCGTGCTGCTGCCCCCGGTCAGGCTTCGCTGCAGCATCCCTGCGAGCCCCTCGAGGGGGGCCTGTGGCAATCCGCTGTCCCCAAAATCAATCGTTTGGGGCTCGTTTTGGCCCTGCGGGGCTGCAGGCTCGCCTGCAAGGGTCGGCTCCGGTTCCCTGCCCTGAAGTACCGGGAACGGGGGAAAGGTGGGCTCCGGTTTTACCGCAAAATACGGTTCCATGGGGATGTCACCCTCCGCTGGGTGAACCCCCCCGCGGCTGCCCCAAAAAGAGCGAAAAAAAAAAAAGCTGTTTGTCGGGGAGGAGCAGCCTGCCCGCACCCGCTGCCGCCCGCCCGCACCGGGACCGGGACTGCTGGGGGGGGGCAAACTGCCGGGGGGGCGAATAGACCCCCCCGCCCCTGCCTGCCCCCCCTGCCCCTGCCCGCCCGCGGCCCCCAGCCGCTGCCCGGCGCCGGGCCAAGCCGCCGATGTCGGGCACCAGTAACACCAGTCCAGGGAGCAGAGCGAAACTGGGATCTGCTCCGCGCCGGGGGTGCGCGCGGCTGACTCTGCAGCGGGATGCGGTGCCCGCGCCCCGCGCCCTGCCCGCAGGCTCCCGCCCGCTCCCCGCACAGGGACCGGCTTCCCGAGCACCACGCACCCCCGGGCGGGCGGGGGGCTCAGCCCCCCCCCCCGAATGGGAACGATTTCGGGGGAGAAGCGGGGGGGGGGGGGGGGGCGACGGCTGACTCGGGGCGGGGGGCTCCTGTCCGCGCCCGCTTTTGCTTCGCAGTCGCTCGTCCGCGATCCCTCCCCCCCCCCCCCCCGAAGCTGTGTTGTTGCCCCCGCCAAGAACCGCAGACCCCGCACACACGGCTTGGGGGGTTCGGGGCCGATCCCGGTGCCTCCGTCGGGAGCGAGCGCGGCCGCGGGGGCTGTGCGGGCCCCCCCGGCCCCAGCCGGAGCCCCGCTACACCCAGAGCCACCGAGAGGAGAAACGCACTCCGCGGCGGGTCTGCGCGGGGGTGCTGCGAGCCCCGTCGTTGTTGCCGCTTTCCCGGAGGCTCGGGGGCTGCAGCTCCGCGCCGGGGAACGCCCGGAGCCCTCGGCCGCTCCCCGCAGCTCCGCCGGCAGCGGGAACCGCGGCAGCCAAAACCCCCGGGGAAACACAACAAAAACAAACCAAGGGAAAGCGGGAGGCGACGCGAAAAAACGAATTTTTGTTTAACTTAGGAGGACAAAACGGAATGCGAGCGGCCGCGGGAATTGCCGGGCCGGGGACACCGCGCAGCCCCGCGCAGCCCCGCGCAGCCCCGCGCAGCCCCCGCGCCCAGCCCTACCTTCCAGGCGCATCCCCACCGTCAGGCACTTCTGGAAGCGGCAGTAGGGGCAGCGCTTGCGCTGGGTCTTGTCGATCTTGCAGTTCTGGCTCTCGGTGCAGGTGTAGTGCTTGTTGTTCTGCACCGTCCGCTTGAAGAAGCCCTGCGGCGGCGGGCGGCGGCGATGCGGCGGGCCCCGCACCGGCACCCGGCACCCCGGGACCCCATCACCCCGGCACCCCGGCACCCCGACAACCCGGCACCCCGGCAGCCCGGCAGCCCCCATCCCAGCATCCCGATATCCCGGCATCCTGACACCCCCGCAGACCGACACTCCCGCACCCCGAGACCCCGGCACCCTGGCATCCCAGCATACCGACACCCCGGGACCCCGGGACCCCGGCATCACGGCACCCCGGCATCCCGACACTCCAGCATCTCTGCACCCCAGCATCCCGGCACACCGGCATTCCGGCATCCCGGCACCCCGGCATCTCTGCACCCCGGCACCCCGGCCCCCCGCTTCGGACGGAGGCTCCGGCCACCCCCCGCCGCCCCCTGCCGCGGTCAGGGCCCCGTCCCGGCCCCGCTCCTGTCCCGCAGCCGAGCGCGAATTCGCCGCTAACGAAAACGGGCGAGGAGCGGCCCGCGGCCGGCCCCGCTGCCCCGGCCCCGGCAGAGCCCCCTCCCCGCTCCCCGCACAGCCCCGGGCCCCGCTCCCCCGTGCAGCGGTCCCCGCACAGCCCCGCTCCCCGCACAGCCCCAGTTCCCGCACGCCCCGGCCCCGCACTGCCTCGTTCCCCCGTGCAGCAGTCCCCGCACAGCCCAGCTCCCCGCACTCCCCGGCTCCCCGCACAGTCCCGCTCCCTGCACAGCCTCGTTCTCCACACAGCCCCGGCCCCGCACAGCCCGGCCGGTCCCTACCTTGCAGCTCTCGCAGGTGAGCAGCCCGTAGTGGTACCCGGAGACCTTGTCCCCGCAGACCGGACAGAGCTCGTCCAGGTCCTCATCGTAGGAATAGTCCATCCCCTCCGGCGGCCCTGCTGCGGGACGAGCCCGCGGGTCAGCGGGACGGGGGCGGGGGTCCCCGGCCCCTGCGCGGGTGCGGAGCGGGAGCGCGGCGCGGCGCGGACCGAGCTGCGGGTACCGGAGCCGGAGCCCTTTATAGCGCCTGGCAGAGCATCTCCAGGCTGGTGCGGGCGGGCGGCCAGCCCCCCGGGGCTGGGGAACCTCCTCTGGGGAGAGCGGGCGGCTCACGGCCGCGGGGACACGGGCTGGGGGCGGGGGGACTGCCAGCCCCGCGGGGACGCGGGGACGCGGGGACGCGCTGCCCCTGCCCCGCACCCCGGGCCGCGGGGCCCGGCGGAGCCCCGGGCCGAGGGCGGGGGGCAGGAGGGGAGCTGGGGAGCTGGGGCGGGGGGCTCGGGGCGGGAGCAGCCGCTGCTCCCGCACCGGGGGAAGCCCCTCGGCCAGGCCTCGGCAGCCCGGAGGCTGGGGGGGCACGGGGGTCCTCTCTGCGGGAAGGGGATGGGGACCCTCCCGAGACCCTCTCCCCACAAGCGGCGGGACCGGGGTGGGGACGGGGAGACCGGGGGGCTGGAGCACAGCGCGAGGTGTCTGAGCAGGAGGACGGCGTCGCGGCCGGCCCCGCGGGGTGCACAGCCCCCGGACCCCCGCGTCCCGCCAGCAGCACCCCCGTCACCCCGCACCGGAGGCCCCACCGGCCGGCCGCGGGGAGGCTGCGTCGGGGCACGGGGCTGGGCGGCAGCTCCCGGCCCCCCCGAGGCCGCTGCGGACGGTTCGACCACGCGCCGGCCGCCCCGCGCGGAGCAGCCACCGCCAGCGGTGACCCGGTCGGCCTGTCGAGAGCGGTCATCCACTGCCCGCACTGGATTCACCGCTTCGCGTCTACAGATCGTCAGCGCAACGTTCCCTGGCGGCACCCGCGCTCCCGGCGCGTCCTGGACCAGGATGCTCCCAGGCCGGCCGGCCACGCGCCGCAGCCCGGGCTCTCGGCCACGGGGAGCTCGAGGCTCTGGCTCTGAGCCGGGCGCTGGAGCTGAACTGGGCAGTGACCCTGCGTGACTGGTGCTGGGCAGGAGCCTGCAGCCTGCACGGCCCCGGGGAGGGGGCTCCGCTTCGATGCCGAGGGAGCTGCGGGGCGGGCAGCGGTACGGGGTCCCCGAGGCAGCGGGCGTCTGGAGCTCCCTGCAAAGGGGAGCCGCGGCTCCCGGCCCCGCATGGCTCACCCCACACGCTCACCCCGCACGGGTCACCCCGCACATCTCATCCCACACGGCTGGTCCCGCATGGCTGGTCCCGCACCGCTCATCGCACGCAGCTCACCCCACACCTCTCGCCCCACAGCCGCCCGTGGGCGCGGCGGGTGGGAAGCGGCGCTGGCAGGGACGGCGGCCAGCAGGAAACGGGCTCGGCAGAGCATCGCTCCGGAGCCACCAGGAATCGAGCCCAGGCTAAGAATAGCAGCAGAGCAGCCCCCGGTGCGGCTCAGCCGCCGCTTGGACGGGAAGGAGAGCTCCCGCCGCCCGCAAAGCCCCTCGGCCACGGCCCCCGCGCTCACCACCGGCTCCTGGGGGGCTGCCAGGCAGCCGTGGAGCGGGACGTGCTGTCCGGGAAGAGGAGCCCGGGAGGGATCGCGGGTCGGGAGGAGAGCTGAGCAAACACCGCGAGGAACCAAAGCAGCTGGGAGCCGAGGGCTGCCGGCGTGGGACGGGGACGGGAGGTGGGCTCAGCCAGCCCCGGGCGCCAGGGGGGTCCCAGCCACCTCCCACGTCTGCTCCCAGGTGCAGGGGCTGCTCCCCTGGGTAACCCTCAGTGCTGGGGTGACCGGGGACCCCCAGCCACCTCTGCCTGTGCTCCCGGAGCCCCTCGGCAGCCGGGCCGGTCATTCCTGGGCAGCAGCATGGCCGAGGGGCCGAGGCTCCGGCGAGGCCTCGCTCTGCCGCCCGCGGTGAGCAGAGCGTCCATCCCCGCGCCCGCTGACGGGGACGGGAAGCGCAGGCCTGCACAGAGCTCCGGCTCCCTCGCCAAGCCCTGCCGCGTCCCCAGCCCTGGCCTCAGCCACCACCGTGCCGGGGAATGGCGGCAGCGGCCAGGAGACGGGCAGACCATGGGCGCCGAGGTTCTCGCCACGGCCACGTACTCACCGTGAGGCGGCTGCGCGCCCCGCTCGCTCGCGCTGCCGGCCGGGAGCTGCTGCCCCAGGAGCCTCCGCGGGGTGCCGGGCGCCGCTGCCCCGTCCGCAGCGGGCTGGGGGGCTTTATGGGCCCTGCGTCCGGCGGGAAGGTGTCGGGGCTCTGGCCGCGCGCACGCCACCCCGCGCAGGACACCAGCCAATCTCCTCCCCGCGGGGGCCAGGCTCAGCTGGGATGGACCCACTTCGGTGCCTTATTGGCTTCTGCGCCCACGTGACCGCGCTGAAAAACATCATAATTAAGCTACAAAACGCTGCCCATAAACTAGCATTAGAAAGTGACAGGGGAGATAAGTGGGACCCCCGCAGCAGATAACGCGCCACGGGAGAGAGACCCTGCGGGGAGGCGGGGGGCACCGGCGGGCGCGGCGAGCGCGCCAGCACCCACGGCCATGCTGATTTACGGCCCGGGCTGGGAGGGACGGGGCCACGGGCGCGGGGCAGGACGTCTCTGGGAGGAGTGCGAGCCCATCGCACCCACCCAGCGTCGGGAGCCGTGGCCTCCCCAGCCCCGAGGGGTCTCTCTGCGGGGCAGCGTGGGAGGGGGCTCCTCCGCCCGCGGTCCCTGCGAGCTCACAGCGCCCATGGCCGACAGCTCTGCGTGTGCCGAAACAGCACCCGAAGACAGTCAGTGCCCCGGGCCGGGGACGTGGTGGGGCGGCCAAGCCCCCCGCAGTGGAAGTGTCCTTGCTCCATGCGTTTCCCCACGCCCCAGCGCTGGGCACGGTCCCGACCCACGGTCCCGACGCCAGCCGCAGGCTTGGATTTCCAACTGCCCTGCGACAACACGAGGACAGCCAGGCCAGGCGCCGGGGCGAGAGGCCACCGGTGACATCTCCCATCCCGCCGCAGCGGGGACATGCTCCCGCCGCCGGCCCCACGCTCCGGCCATCCGTCACCGCGGCCTCTCCCCGCGCGTTCGCAAACAGGGCCCCGCTCCTCGCCCTGCCCCGCAGCCCTGGGGAAGGGGCAGCTGCCACGGCCCCGAGCCCCCGCGCCGGTGCTGGCGCCCGCAGCGGCGTGGCAGGACCCACGGTGCCGGGCTCAGGGGTCAGGGAAGGGCTCATCCCCGCTCGGCACCGGCCGGGGAGCACGACGGCGACGGGCCCCGCAGCACACCCACGCCGAGCGCTGCGGCCGCGGGGAGAGGAGCGGGAGCGGCGAGCTGCGCAGCCCTGCTTGTTTTTTCCTCGCTCTGCAGCTGAAGAGAGGAGAAAAACTAACGAAAACAGAGCTCTGGAAGCAGCTCCAGGCCCGGAGCGGCTTCCGCCCCGATCCCCAGCAATTATCAGCCGCATGCCAGATGTTCCGACGCGATGCCAATGTCAGGGAAAATAAATCTGTGGCAGGTTCAAGGTCCCTGCCGGGCCGGCACACAGCGGCTCGCGGCTCAGCACCGCGCGAGGCGGGGACGGAGCTGCGGGGCGGCTGCGGCCGCTTCCTCCCGCCGGGCATTGTTCCCCCGGGAAGCCCCGGCCTCGCGCCGGCCGCTGGCTATTTTTGCAGCAAGGTGCTTTCGGGGGTAAATCTGTCCCCGCCGGCCTTGGGCACTTTCCTTCGCGCGGGCCCTCGCCAAGGCCGTGGCGCAGCTCCCGCCATGGGCGCGCAGCCCCGGGTCAGCGCCCGGGCACGGTGCAGCCCGGCAGGTCCCGGCCGGCGGCGGCCGCAGGGTGGATTCGGGAAGGCGGCTCCGGAGCTGCCGCGCAGGGCGGGAGCGCGGGGCGCTGGCACCGGAGCCGCGACGGAGGCTGCGAGCGGCCCCAGGGGTCCCTGGGGACGGGGTGCAGCCCATGGGGACATCTCGGTGGCCACTGCAGCCAGGAGGGAGGGACGGGGTGGCCCTGGGCTCCCAGCCGCACGGGTGCCCGGGGATGTGCTGGGGAGGGGACGGCTGCTCTTCAGGGGCAGGGATGGGCCCCAAAGCCGCGGCCCTAAGGGGACCTAATAAATGTTTATAAATATCTGCAGGGTGGGGGTCAGGAGGACGGGGCCAGACTCTTTCCAGTGGTGCCCAGCGACAGGACAAGGGGCAATGGGCACAAACTGGAGCAGAAGAAGCTCCAGCTGAACCCGAGGAAGAACTTCTTCCCTCTGAGGGTGACGGAGCCCTGGCCCAGGCTGCCCAGGGAGGCTGTGGAGTCTCCTTCTCTGGAGATATTCAAGCCCTGCCTGGACGTGGTGCTGTGCCCCCTGCTGTGGGTGACCCTGCTTGGGCAGGGGGTTGGGCTGGGTGACCCACAGAGGGCCCTGCCGACCCCCACCGTTCTGTGATTCTGTGTTGTCATGGCCGAGAGACCGGCACAGCCCCCGCTTCGTGCTCCGGACAGGCCCAACCACCGGCACGTCCATCACCAAAGCCCTGCTCCAGCGACCACCCTGCCCCGTCTCCTCCCGGCCGGGCCGCGGGGCCGACATGGCCGCAGCACAGCCAGAGCCCGCGGAGCCGCACCACCCGCCGCGGCCGTGCTTCGGCTCCTCGCTGGTGCGCAGCCTTGACGCTCAGCAAAGCATATCTCCTTCTGGGATGTTATCTCCATCCGCTCCGCTTATCGGCGGCGGGGCAGCCCTCCTGCCCGCGCCACGTTCCCGGAGCGTGCCTGCCGCAGGTGTGGTCGGCACTACCGTTCGCCAGACCTGGCTGCCTGCGCCGCCGGCTGCCCGCAGTCCCTGACTCCGGGGCGCGCGCCGATAATGCGCGCGCGGCGAGGACTCTGGCGATAGCGTTCCCGATGACATTACCTTGTCCCCTGCATTCTTCCGATGCCACGCACGCCTTTGCTCGGGGCGCGGGCGGGCCCGGCGCGCGGCGGCGGGTGCAGATGGTGCGCAGGCAGCGCCGGGAAGCGCTGGTGGTCTCCTCCCGGGGGGACTCGTTGACGTATCAGTCACATAGTTCTGCATAATTGGGACTTGGATGCAGCCTCTCTTTATGTTTCCTCTTGGCAGTTGCCAACAACATGAAGCACTCCTGGGTCAAAATGACAGCCTTTTGTTTACTATTCCTGCTTATGTGCCTCATTTTCTTCAAGGATAAGAGCTCTTTATAGGAATCTTTATTGTGATGAGGTTAGCAGAGAGAAAGATTTCTCTCCAGCTTTCTCTCTCCCTCTTTCACAGCTGATTAGCAGGGCTGGCCCGCAGGGACAGCGACGTGGAGCTCGAACCCAGCACCTGCCTCAGGGTCCCCCCAGCCAGAAGCGATGTCTGCTCCGGTGCCGTCCCTCCCCACCGGCCCCACCACCGCCCAGCCCTGTGCAGGGTTCCCAGGCCACCCGCGATGCCACGGCACCGCTCCCACCCGTGACACCATGGCACCGCTCCCACCCGTGACACCGTGGCACCGCTCTCTCCAGGGGACGGATGCCACGAGCCCGAGCAAAGGTACCATGAAACCCAACCCTCTCCAGGAGCCTGAGCAGGAGCTTAGCGGGAGCACGCACCTCTCGAGGACGCTGTAACCTCCCGGGCGCAGTGGCCCATCCTTGGTCTGACCTCCGCAGCGGTGATCGACCCCGTCGGAAACGCCGAGAGCCATTCTTGCACTTGGCAAACCAAGACGTGAAACTCGTGATGGTCCGGTAAATGGCAACCAGTCTACTGCATGTGATGGACTGGTTTCCAGGTCTGAACTCCAGAAGGATAGAGACTGGCCAAGAGATGAGAAGAGATGTGAGAGGAACTGGTGGCCAGTTGGGGAGAAGTTCAGGGAAGAGATGTGGCTGGTGATGGACATCCATAGAAGTCCTTCCCGCCCAGCCCCAGCCCTGGAGGACACCCCACGGGACCATCCCAGCAGCTCCGTCACCCTTTGCTGGGCTGACACCTCCACCACGCGTGTGGTGACCCAGCCTCCCCTCGCAGCCCGGGCCCGGCCGGGGGCCGCAGGGTGATGCTCCTGGGAACTCTTTTTAAGAGGAGAGCAGCTTATCCTTGAAAGTTACTTTGCGAAGGTCAAGAGTGGGACTGTGACAGAGCAGCCTGACAAACGCATCTCCCAGAGTCCTTGGGCCCGATAATGTATGTCCCATGCAATGTTGACACTGGTGATCCACCAAAGATCAGGTTAACAAGTTTGACGTTAGTGACAGCGTGATTTGTTCCGCGCTGGCTCTGAATTCATAGAGCGGCTGGCCTTCGGTGATAAACTATTGCACCGCGCGCACGAGGCTGTGGCAGTTGTCACCAGCCGGAGCACCGAGATGAAAAGGAAGCAGAGCTCTAATCAAAATACAGTGGTCAGCAGAGGTTGAGCTGAAAATTAAAACGTGCTGGTACTTTTCCCACTCCAGCCTTGCTCTGCAGGCAGCCCTTCGTGCCGGCGTGGGGCGAGGGGAGAGGCTGCGGCTCCTCCGGCTCGGCTGGCGGGTGAGGACCAACCCATCACCCCACGCGTGCGCAGCGTCCTCTGCCACCTCCCTGGGAGCCCCGCCACCGCCGACCTTCAGGGCCCCCTCACGGGGAATAAATCCCCGTGATCTGAGCTGCACCGAGGAGAAGGAGAATCGCTGTAAATCAGAAAAATTCACACAATGGAGAGGGCCGGAGACGTGAGAGCGCTCAGCAGAGGAGCGGGGCAGCGCGGCTCGCGCCAGGATCGAAGCGAGGGTGCGAAGAACCCTCTGGAAGGAGCGGGGAGGGGAGCGGGGACCCGCGAGCTCAGGGGGACGGGCACCCGCGGCGAGCAGCCGGGCAGCGCAGGGCAGGGGCAGCCGGGAGGTGCTGGGGGGGACGGAGCAGGGCTGGGGGCGGCGGGGAGCAGCACCCGGGTGATGGGAGCCGGCCGGCCGCTCCCCCTCTGCGTGGCCCAGCCGCCCGCGCACTGCTGCAGCCTCCGAGCCCTCCGTGTCGAGCACGCCTGGCTGCCCCATGGCCGGTTCCTGCCGCATCGGGAAGAGGAGTCAAGCTTTCGTGGTGGGAAAGGAGGATCTTCTGCAGCAACACCCAGAGATGGGCGGCTGGAGCAATTCCCCCTCCTGAACCAGGTCTTCTCCTCCCTCTCCGCTCCGCTCCCGCCATGCCCTCGGGAAGGGGACGCAGAGGGACACGGGACAGCGCGAGGGCGTGACGAAGGGCTTGAAGCAGCATCCTTCCCACAAGCGAGCTGTCCTGCTGCAAGCTCGGGACTAGACCCCAGGGGAGGCTGACCGTGCTCAGCGCCGATTTATGGTCCGACACGTTCATTGCATCTCCTGCGAGGGATTACTGCAAGCACAGCGCGCCGGCTCGCGGAGCAACCGCTTCACCCCGCTGCAGACGACTGGCGCGGGCGCAGGGCAGGGCACGGAGTGCTGGGACAGCTCTTCGACCACCCCCTGCTCCCCAAAGCCCCTCTTCAGGTCTGAACAAGCGGATTTCTGTTGTCTCTGGAGAACAGACACGGGAGAATTTCTTAAGCGTGAAAGCCCGTTGCAGGAGGACAGCCCTGCCCTCGCAGGCGACCTTCACGGATCCACCCGCTCCATGCAGGACCCAGAGCCACCGAGCCACAGAGGGCCGAGCCCCTCATCCGCCCGCCCTGCCCGGGGTCCCAGCCTTCCCCAGGGGGACACGGCTGCCCCTCAGCCTCCCGAGAGCGACGGCAGAGCTGGGGGTCAGCTCGCCCGCAGCTGGGGGTCACAGCGAAGGGGCAAGGGGTGGAAATACCCCAAAAGCGGCCAGCGACGGAAGGCAGGCTCTCAGCCCGCACCCCTCTGCCCTGCGGCTGGGGACAGGCTCTGCCCCGCACAAAAACTGCTTATCACAACGCGGCGGCTCCGTGTCGAGCCCAGGAGCTCCGTCGGTGTCGACATCCTTCAGCTCCGGAGAAACACGGGGAGGGCTGCATCCCTGCGCGCCAGGCGGCAGACACTTAACTGCTGTTTCTTCGCCATCCAATCTATACAATCTCCCTTTATTAAAATAAGTGGAAAAAAAAAATCCTAAACGCTCTTAAGCACAAGAGCTCCTAAACATTAAAAGGGAAGAATTTCCATTTTTATGAGTTTCGCAATGCAGCAGGCGCTGGCAGCCCCGCGGAGGGAGCAGCGGCGCGCGGGGGCCGGCTGCTCACTTGGAGCTGCCTTTGTGGCAGCCCCGCGTCTCCCTGAGTGGGCCCTAATGTGCGCTCTCAGAGGCACGGAAATGTAAATACGAAAAGTGCTTCTGAGTCTTTGAACACGCACCCACCTCGGTGACACGAGAGATCATCAAATGATTTCTGCAATCTCTCTCCGGAGCACGCTGGTCAAGGATTTCTGGTCTGTTTGCTTGTTTGGATTATTCCTCCTGCCTGCAGCTGCCGTTGCCGCGCGGTCTCCTCCGCTGCTGGCGCAAACCCCCCTCCCGCTGCACCCCGCGGTGACGGTGACCCCCCGACCCGCTGCGTGTCCCGGCCGTCCCACGGACAGCGTGGCGTGGCCGTGCCGTGCGTGCCAGGGCGGGCACCTCACGCCGCAATGGTGCAGTGACCCAAAGCAGAAAACCCATCCTCCCGCCTCTCCCCTGGGCTCTGGGCAGGGGAAGGGACCCCCACGCGCCCATCGCACAGCAGGGTCCAGGAGGCCGTGCAAACCCTCGCTCTCGCGTTGCCCCCACTCCTGTCGTGTCCCCCCCTCCACTCCCAGCCCACGCTGCCGGCTGCCCAGGGCAGGGCTCACGTGCCCGCCGAAGCCGTCAGCTGCACCAAGGGCACCCAGGCCTTCCCCGGACCCGCACACGGCCCCAGCCCCGGCTGCCGCACGCAGGGCGGCACCGCACCGGCCACCCGGACCAGCGCCGGGCTCCTGACGACCGAGGGAGAGCCGCTGCCGGAGGGGGAAGAAGCAGACCCCAGCGGTGCAGAACAATTCACATTTATTAGTTCGTACAGCTAACACTCGCTACACATGCGTTCAACACTTATTGGTCACATTTCCACAGGTAGTCAAGTCACGGAGCGGAGCAGCGGAGCAGGGGCAGGTCGGGCTGACACGGACCCGTGCCGGTCCCGCCATGCCGGGGGACCGGCTGTGCCACGGCGCGCCCGCGACGTGCCGGCAAGAAACATTCATTTGGTCGTAGCGTAGTGATGGGAACGCAGCTCCCGCGAGGCGCAGCGCGGGGCCCGCTGCTCCTCGGGCGCTGCGGGGCGAGGGCGGCCGGACACGCTGCCCTGCCCCAGCCCTGGCTCCGAGCGCGCCAACGTTCACCGTGTGTCATGCCGAGGCAACATCCTGCTTCCCTGATTTACGCAAGGGATCGTGGGAAAAATGACGTGTTTTACGCAGAGAAACCATCGCCCGGAACACGGGCGGAAGGGCCTGCAGACCGCGACCGACCCGTCTTGGAAACCAGGGACGGGCCGACACGAGCAGACGGCAGCACAGGGACCTGCGGCCTCTGGGCGCTGCCCAGCACGCTCGCGCCCGGGACGCACAGAGTTCGCGGGCTCTGCGAGGCCCCAGGCTGCAAACGCAGCCTCCGCACCGCGCCGGCACCAGGACAGAGCTGGAACCAGGCCGTGGCTCGATGGGCACCAACACACACCCACCGGGCAAGAGCCACGTCCCGCGCTGCGGCTCCCGGGGAGGGCGGCCGGAGCTCAGCCCTGCCCGGCAGCACCGCAGCCCTCGGCCTCGCCACGCGGGACGCACGGCCGCAGGGCGCTGCCCACGCTGCCATCGGCGGCTCGGTGCGGCAGCGGCGGTCACCGCCACGGCACAGCGCGCACAGCGGTAACGCCTTCCCGGGGGCCGGGGCCGCGGGCGGGACACGAGGTCCGAGCCACGGCCCGCAGGCTGGCGTGCCACGACGGCGGCCGAGCCGCGACGGCGGGAAGGGACGCAGAGCCCAGCTGCTGGCATGAGCACGGGCAGCGTTCTGTTTTTCACACAATCCCTTTGAGATGATAAACAGGATGTCACACGAGGTAGTTTTGTTATGGAAATTGAGTCAATAATGTTATCAACTATTACAAGACATTTTATAAATTGAAAGAAAACAATGAATCACAAAAGGCTTTGTTAAGGTTGATCGTCATCTGGTTTCAATTTCTGTTTCTTTTTGCCCTTGGGGGCATCTCTTCCACGGAACCACGTTGCTTCTTTCATGGACTTGCTAGAGGTCAGCTGCACTGGAGCTCTTTTTAGATTTTTTTTTCAAGGGGAAGGCATTGCCTGGATTGGCCTCACCAGCTTCCTGAAGGGCAGGCTTAAACTCGGGTTTGCAGATCCCAGAACCACAGAACAGTTTGGGTGGGAAGAGGCCTTCAGAGGCCATCCCATCCCACCCCTGCTGTGAGCAGGGCCATCTTCAACCGGACCAGGTCACTCAGAGCCCCGTCCAGCCTGGCCTTGGACGTTCCCAGTGATGGGGCAGCCACCACCTCTCTGGGCAACCCGTGCCAGGGCCTCACCACCCTCAGTGTAAAACACTTCTTCCTTCTCTCCAGTCTGAATCTCCCTCTTTCAGTTTAAAGCCATCACCCCTTGTCCTGTCGCTGCAGGCCCTGCTGAAAAGCCTGTCCCCATCCTTCCTACAGGCCCCCTTTAAGTACTGGCAGCTGCTCTGAGGTCCCCCCAGAGCCTTCTCCTCCCCAGGCTGAGCAGCCCCAGCTCTCCCAGCCTTTCCTCCCAGCAGAGGGGCTCCAGCCCTCGCATCATGGCTGGGGCCTCCTCTGGCCCCGCTCCCACAGCTCCAGCTCTGTCCTGTGCTGAGGGCTCCAGAGCTGGACGCAGGGCTCCCGGGGGTCTCAGCAGAGCGGGGCAGAGGGTCAGAATCCCCTCCCTCGCCCTGTGCCCTCACTGCTGGGGAAGCAGCCCAGGGGACGGTTGGCCTTCGGGGCTGTGAGCACACACTGCCGGGTCATGGCCAGCTTTGTGTCCCCCAGCACCCCCAGCCCTTTGGGGCAGGGCTGCTCCCGATGTCCCCGGCCAGTCAGCCTGCGGGGACAGTGGGCTTCAGCCCTGCAACCCTCTGCTGCCTTGCTCAGTGCTGGCACAGCCCGCGGCTGCACCGGGCGGGACGGGGCCTCTTGGCAGCCCTGGCAGCGGTGGCTGAGCCAGCTTCACGTGCCAGCACCATGCCCAAGCAGTCCGACCGCGTCTGCAACCTCACCACCCGCGACGAGAAAGCCGTGCTGACTGAAATCAAGATGTGCTAACTCCGATGCAACAGACTGAGTACCGGCCACTGCGACCGGCTGCCACGGACAAATTCCTGTTCCCCCCTTTTCCACGAGCACTCAAACGCAGTCAGCAGCGCAGGCAGCGGGATGAGGTCATGTGGAAACACAGACAAACCTCTCCCAGCCCTCGGAGCCGACGTGCCTTCAGCGGAAGCGTGAGGTTACCGCAAGCGATGGCAGCGCTGGCCAGGAGGGCCGGGCGCCGGCGGGCAGAGGGGCTGCCGCAGAGCGGAGGCAGGGCAGCTCCGGGGGCCTCCCCGCAGCCCCGACCGGACCCCCAAAGCCCCTCGGCCCCCCGTGCCACCCCGGGCTCAGCCCCGCTTTCCCCACCAGCCCCCCCGGGATGCTCTGCCCTCGAGACCCCACCTAAGGCTTCCGCAGGCAACCTTCCCCCAGGCCAGAGCACGAGTTTTCCCCCAGAATCTCCATACGGGGGCTTTATTCCGCTTTCAAGGGGCTCTCCACACAAGCCATGAAAGAAGCAACCATTGCAACATCAAAACTCGGGTTTCTCTGGGTTATATTTTAAATACTTATCCCTGAGCTGCTGTGTATTGCAAACAACACACCGAGAACCCAGAGAAACGCCACAGCTTGATACTGACACCCTACGCATTACCCTCGATTTACACATCATCTACAACTTAAAAATTAGCTTCATACTTAAACTAGTTCCCCAAGTTTCCCCCTTTCTCCTGCCTTTTACGTGGCAGGGATGATTGCCGCTTATTATCCTGAGAAATAACAACATTTTCACAGACACCAAGCTTCATAGCTTCAAATCGAAACCAAGGAAGAAGAAAGAATGAACGGTAAATAGCACATTCACAGGAGAATCTTTTTTTTTTTTTTTTTTTCATTTTTAAGAATGTAGTAAGGATAAAAGAAATTCAAGTTTTTTTAAAAAAGGTTGGTTTGAAGGACAAGACTCCTTAACCTGAGGTGGCTGTGGTTCCGTGCGGAAGCCTGAAGAGCCTGGGCAGACTCTGCCGTGCGCGGCAGCGGGAGCGCCGGGCAGCAAGCGGCACTCGACGCTGAGCTCGAGCCCGTGCACGGGCGACTGCGGGGCAGGGGCACAGCCCCCCCAGCACCCTGCTGGCTCTGCTCGCTCTCGCTGGCTCGCTCCAAGCAACACCACGGCACCGGGTGTCACTGGGGCAGCAGCTCGCCGGCACTGGTTGTCCCGCAGCTGGCAATCCGACTGACCGCTTCGCACGGGTCACCCCGAAAACGCCGTGTTCCCCCTTTGGTCTTTGCACGGTGGGAGACGGCAAAAGCTCAGGACCTAAGAGTTACAGCAAACCCCAGAGCTGCACCCCGACGACCCAAGGCAGCACCGCAGGCCAGCGGGCACGAGACGAGGCAGACGAACGCCACCGGCGTTATTAACAACTAGAAAGCAGCTAATGCCTATGCAAAGTGGCCGGAGAGTGAGCTCCTGCGGCGTCCGTTTTGCCACGCGCCGAGCCCCTCGGCTGCGAGGTGCCCGGCATTGCGAGCATCCCGCCGCCCCTCGCGAGGGGCCGGGCACGCCGAGGGCCAGGACTCGCCGCGGACACGCGCAGCGGGTCAGGGCTCAGCTCGGGGGACAGCAGCCCGACGCAGCGGCAGGCGGTGGCAGAAAACCCACGCCGTCGAAGCGCATTTGTTCAGGTCCCGGGGCTTTGCCACCCGCGCTGGGACTCGGCCCCATCGGCCAGCAGCAGCCATCTCTGCTCGGTTCTCTGCCCGGGCTGACGAGCTCCGCGCGCTAACACGGCGGCTACGACACCTCGGCAGAGCCCCTCTGAGCGTGTGAGCCTGGGCACTTCAAATTTATGTCCCAAATCCCTGCTGGGATTAAAAGTAACTCTTCAGCTTTCCATCTGCACAAATGCTCTGAAGGAGAGGAGGGGGTCAGTCAGCCAATTTATCTTTCAAATCGGGGATAAAAATTGACTTGTCATGGCAGAAAATTCTACCAAAGACTATTATTGTTGATGGATTTCTCCATGACAGAAGGTCAGATAAGCAAGAGCAGATAGATACCGAAGATAATGAACTTCCCCCTACTAGCATTAAGCACAAATAAAATATGAGTCCCTGTAAACCGAATGTTACGTGAAGAATGGAACAAAAATTCCAACCTTTCCAGGGTGTCCTTCAAACCAAATTCACAAATACATCTAGTGACTGACCTAACGTCTCTACATCTCTAGCTACATTCCTACCTTCTCATAATACCTGAGTTTGCAATGCAACACATTCACTTTACCCTGTTTAAAAAATACAAGTCATTAGAGGACTTGGTGCAGAAGATATTAAGAACAACTGTCCAGTGAGCTAGATCCTGGTTCAGTGTATCAGCGTCTTCCTTACTTGTCAGCTCAGTAAGGCTTTTCTACTCCCTGCAACAAACGGGATTTTGTTACCGGATACTGTCGCCAATCAACCTTTGTAAAATTTGCTTTACGCAAAAGAAAGCAGAACGCTCTTGTCCATTCATCAGCATAAATGAATTTAGGTTTTTTGGTGGTGGTGGTGGTACAGCATTAGTCTTGGGAGTCTATTTTGGATAAACACAGAATACCTAATAGATTATTTTTGTTGGGTATTTGGCAATAAGATGACCACTTTTATGTACACTAATTAAAACAAACTCTTATTCATCAACAGATTATAATAATTCAGTAACTGTAGAATAAAATTACTCCTATGCAATTTTAACAATTCCTTGAGTGTAGAAAACAGCAAGCCAGAAGATAACCCGTAATAAAAAGATCATATCAAGCTATTTGGAAATTAATCTTAAAAGCTGAGAAATACTTTCTAACTTACAAACAGATATACTAAAATCTTCCCATTCACACTTGAGGTATAGGCTGTATGCAGAAGGCTTTCCTGAGAAATACGCGCTTGTCTCATTTTACAGTCAGAAAGCGAACGAGATTTACGGAACCACCCTTGGGTGGTGAAGCTCTAGCAAGCCGAACTGCTGCTGGGCCCAGCAGCTGTTACCCGTAACATCCTACTTAAATAACGACAAATGAGCAGCCAGCGGCCTTCCAGCAACGGGAAACCACGGAGCTGGAAGATGCCCACGCGGGAGGGCACCGCAGGCGATGCCGCCGCGGCCCGCAGCCAGCCAGCCGCGGGTCCCCGAGGAGCAGCGGCACGCGGCACCGCTGGGGACGGACCCAGAGGCGTGCCAAGGCAGTGGTCACCACGTCTCCCGGGCTGCAACCGAGGGAGCACCCGCTGGTGGAGGGGAAGGGAGGCTGACTGGTGAACAAGGCTTTTCTCCTGTTCACCACCACCTTCACGTCGATCTCAGCAGCCTCAGGGCGCCTGAGCAGTACTCACTGTGCCACACCGCTGTCAGCGGGACAGGACAAAAAGGTAGCAACCGGTCCCTCCTACCACGAAGGACCACAAGTTGATTCCCAAAATATTTTTAAAACAGCATTCAAGTATTTGTTGATGAACCTTCTTGCTACATAAAGATCAGATCCGTATCTAAGGACAGAGGGAAGGAAATCCAGCCAGGGCAGGACGGCTGCCTCGGAAAGTGACTGAGTCTTCCAACTCTAATTCTTAATGAAGGAGGAGAGAACAGGAGCATCTCACCCAACCTCTCCACCACCACCACGCGCAGGAAGCCAGGAGGCTACTCAGGAGCATACCTGAGTTTAGGCAAACACCAGCACGCAGCGATTACTCAAACAGCTAACCAGTTGTTATTAAACCAGTTCTCTGTGCAGTGGTGTGGTGTGGAGGTTGCGAGACGGAAAATCCAAGTCTTGCAGCACCTAGGACAAGACAGCTCACCACGTACTGCATGAATACCGTGTTTTCCTGGTAAGAAGGGATTCCACAAGCAGCAGAACTGTCCTGGCAGGATACGACTGTGGATGACGCATTCCCCGAGTGCCGCAGAGAAAGCCACGCCAGAGAGGACACGTCACACAGGTCACAGTTAAGCACAGGGCACGTTCACTCCCCCCAGAAACGGGCTGCTTGGCATTGCTGCAATGCAGAAGCTCCTCAGCGGGCAGACACCACCGTGGAGGAACACACTAAAAGGGGCGATCCTGCCTCTTCTCTACGTCGGTTCTTCCTGCTTCTGTGAACCTAAACTGGGTGGGAAGGAAGTGATGGAAACGCCCTGCAGTCCTCTAGCAACAAGAGTACCTTTGTGTGACGCCAGGAGCCTGCTGCGAACTGCAGCAAGGCACCCAGAGTCGAACGGGAAGGTGCGCAGCTACAGCGAGAGGCCAGCGGGTCAGGGGGGCCTGGGGACAGAGCCCACCCTGGCAGCTCCCAGGGGACGAGGCAGCGGGCCCCCCACCGCTCGGGAGCACTCCGGTCCCGCTGGGACCGGCTTCGGGGAAAGCACCGGAGCTACCACCTGCACCTGGAAACTGCCAGGGAGAAGAAACCTACTGGCTAGACAGACTCTTCCTTCTTCTCCACTCCCTGCCTTTTTAAAATTACTATTATATTTAAAGAAAAAAGCTTGGCACTTCTCTAACACCCACTTCTCCAAAACGGTCCATTTGGGATACTAACAGCCCTGCCGGGGCGGTGAGGTCGTTTGCTCTCTACGACAAACGCTTTTGGATACAAATCACGGAAAGAGCAGTGCGCGAACAGCACCTTCTCCTTGAGGTAGTCTTAGTCGTCTCGGCCCCCAGCCCCCAAATACAAAAGCACTAACCCTAACAAACACTGTAACATTAAACATCTTCACAGTCTGTAAACCGCTGGAGAATGCATCTGCTGCATTCCTACAGAACCATGTGCATCGTGTTGAAGATCATACATTCAACTCTGTCGTGAAATAAATATATAGGAAAAAGAGTAAAAAAACAAAAACAAACACAAAAGATTCTTGCTACAACGGCAGGGACGGCCACCGCCCCATCTCCTGCCCGGGTCGCGTTTGCCCCTCTCCCGGGTGAGCCCGCTCCCTGCCGGAGGCACAGCCTAAGGCACCGGCCTCGAGCTGGGCTCACTCTTTGCTCACGCTCGTCTTGCAGGAATGCAGAACGGCCTTAAAAAGGAGAGGCAGCTGCTCCAGGGGGACATTCACCATTTTTCCTGGTAAGAAAAAAAAAAAAAAAAAAAAACAGAATTAGCAGCCACTCTTGAATCAGATTTCAGAGACACCTAAGCCAGCAACGCTGGAGATGGTTTTACCTTGAACCTCTCAGGGAAACAGTTAATCATCCTACTGCTACATTAGACATTTGATATTCATTTGGACACAACAGGATTTATTATTTACTGAATCGAAAGCTACATAAATGGGCAAAGTCAGATCAAAATGATTTCTCCACAATGAAGCAGTATTTATAGAAACTGGGAAAGACTAAATCCTGTCTCTCCTCAAACTCCCTTGTTGATCTCAATGAGTAAATTACGAGAACTACCCTGTGATTATTATCTAGTTCGTTACAGCGGAGTAGGATGAAGCGTACGGAGCCTTGACACCAGGAGGCAAGTATCTCCCCTTGCCATAACACTGAGGAACAAACACTGTTTCAGTAACACCAGACCTTGCAGATCTCGTTAGTGACACAACTGCAGGTGAAAGTTCACCTGTGGACTCCAGAGGTGCAGGAGAGCTGAAACCTGGGGCTGACCCTGCAGAGCCGCCCGCTGCTCTGCCCGTCAGCTGCTCCTTCGTTACGCGGTGTTGCAGAGGGATCTCTATTTCTTGAGATAACTACTCAAACCAGGATTACGCCCCTTTGAGACAAAATGCCTCCAAGATGGGACTGAAAGGGAGAAAAGAAAACGCGAACCTGACCGCAGCGCTTCCAGGGCGGCAGGTCAGAGCCAGGCACGGCTTCTTGGGAGCGGGGGACTCGGGAGAGGGACATAACGCCGCGTCTGCCAGCGTCACGGGGACAACTCGCTAAGTGCCACGGGCTTGGTGAGCCAGGGGTGACAGGAGGTGGGCTTACAGGCGAGGGAGAAGTGTCGATAGAAAAAGGTCCCACACAGATACCCTCCACCAAAGTCGACAAGAATTTCGCTGTTATACGTTAATTTTCTTTTAAAAGCAAATTTCGTCACTTGCATACGATCCCAGTGGGAGAAGAGCTCAAAAAGTTACCTGCAATGTATCGTATCTCTGGCAAACACATCATTAGATCCGGGAAACGGTTTGGCTGGTGCGGGTATTTGTACTCCGTGAAGTCCTGGCAAACATACCAGTACCGCTTGTTCAGCTGCTCCAGCTGGGACGCGTTGGCCAGGCCCCTGATGTCTGAAAGCGAACACGGTTAGAGCACCCTGGAAGGGCCGCAGCCTCGCGCTCACTGCCCCTGCTTCAGGACAGACAGACTGACTCCTGTAACTCTAAACTGGGTCCCTGCTTCGGAGACTGGCTTCCAGCGCCCGGTTAGACAGACACTGGAATCCCCATCCCCCCTCCTGGCACAGCTGCGTCGCGGGTGCGTCTTTACACGCGTGTCTGGGTACAGGATTTCCTTCCACGAGAGCCCAGATGAGAACAGCTAACGTCCTCAGCTGCTCAGCTGCGGAGCTCAGTGGATGCTCTTGCAGATAACGGCTCCAGCAACCTTAAATCCCCGCCTGCCCGGTGTGAAGCAGCTGGGTGTCAAGGCTTAGCCCGCGCAGCGGATTCAGCGTAATACTTCCTCAGGCAGAAACATGTTGATTTTAGCTATATCATTTTGGCCGAGGAAAGAGCTCAACTCTATAATTCAAGGTATCATCATATTTCTCCCCATCTGCTTATGAATTATGTCATACGAGCTTTATAAACTTGTCAACTTCTTATTTTTAAATTTAGCTTTGCCAACGTCAGGCAATATACACAAAGGAGAAATGGACGTTTCCAAGCTATCAAACTGGCAGGCAGCCCCACTGCCACCGTCCAGCGTGATCAACGGCACCGGCACGCGGCCGGGGTCCTGGGAAGGAGCCAGCGCGGCGGAGCAGGGAAGCTGCGGGCCCTCGGTCCAGGCTCGCTATTGTAAGACCATCTGACGGAAGAGGCATTTATCTACTGCCCAAAAGCTGACTTTCAAAAATAATTCTCAGGTATTTCACATAAAAAAATTGCAAACTTCAACTAAAAATAAAAGAAGACGGGAAGTTAATGAAAACACATTTTGGAAAACAATGGGGACAGCTCGAGAAGTGCATTACCCAGTGTCAGGAAACTGCCCAGGGAAGCAAAGCGGAACCTCAGCCCGGCACAGATTGAAGCGTCAGCACTATCTCCTGCTGGACAGGAGGGGGGGAGGAGGGGGCCGGCAGCACATTTTTACAGACCACAACTATCTTTCACAGTACAAAAGACTTTGGGGACATTTATTTCCAAAATTACAGCTGAACACCACCCATTCAGCGTTTGCCTCTCAGCAGTTTTCTCCATTACAACCTGAAGCCATGCCCTGCGAGGCCCCACAAACGCGGGGCCACAACCAACGACCGGGACAGGGGCTCCACAAGCCGTGGACTGAGACAACGGACAGCGTGGAGACAGGGACAAGCACTCCTGAGGAACGAGACCGACCTATTCCAAACTATTTCAGCCCACTGCCATTGTTAGGAAACGACCAGGATCTTCTCACACGCGGAAGAATTACTCTGCATGGATTTTTAAACGTCCAGGGTCTTGCAGCAGCCTGGACTGCCAGCTTTAATTCACTGGTTAATCAAGAACAGGATAGACCTTTCTTAGGCAGAACTCCTTGTCTGCACATAACTACTTCAGTCGTGGCTGCCTTTCACTTTGAAGAGTTAGCGTTAGGCACAGAATCTAACTGGCAGGAAGCCAGCTAGGTGACCTAAGTATATATCCTGAAGGTAAATATTATAAACAGTCAGTAAAGCTCTAAAAAAAGGAGGACTGGTTTTACAAATTCACCCTTTAAAGCAGAAAAATGAAAAAAATACATTTTCTAGTTGGGAATTTTTGAAAGGTTGTTATGCGAATAGTCAACGTTTACTTCAGGAAAAAAAAAGTCACACAAATTAACTGGTTTTAAAGTATCATTTAGTTAACTGCCTAAACAGTTACCTAAAGCAATAATACTTTTAGATGACACACCTTTGTCTGATGAAAAGTTTGTTAGCAGCTGGTAAGTCATCACTCACCCAAACCTTACCCAGCACGGTTCCACCAGCCTCTCCGCTCTGCTCTTACCCTGGTGCCGGTACCCTCAGCACACACGTGAAACGACACACTTACTGCCCTTGGTGCCCATACTTCAAGGCAATAAAAATTGCCAAAGTGACTGAATTCACTCACTTCCAGGATTTCTTCATGTGGGTACCCAAGCACCCGACTCCGCACGGCAAGGGGTCTGCGCGACGGCACACACACACAGAGGGGTTCCAGAGCTCGAGCCTCCTCGTGGGCGTGCGGCCCCTTCCTCCCACTGCTCACCAGGGAAGCAAAGACTGCTCAGACTGTTTCAGACAATGCCTCCAGTGGGCCCGATACGTTCTCCTCCTCAGCTCACCTTGGTTTAGGAAGTTAATGGCTTTCATACACGCGTACTCCTCGTTGCTGACCTTCAACTGGTTAAATTTGCGAAAGAGGTAGATCAACCGCTCCATCACCTCCATCCCCTCTTCACTGAACCTGAAGGACAGAGATCACACATCAACGTATGCAGGACACAGTCTGTACCATAAAGGCAAGAAGCTTGTTCAAGTAACTTCAGAGATTTAACATCTTGCAAGAGAACTTTAAAACTGCTTGAAATCTGCTGGCACCATCACATCGAAGTAGAAGTAAGAAGGAAAACGACGGAGCTACAAACCTGACTGCTACAGATATTTTAGCAAAAAACTATCCCTTGGTGCTTCAGTTCATCGCCAGCCTGCTCTGACAGAGGAAAAAAATTGATGGAGCCAGGAACAGGCAAAAACTTCTTGCGTGCTCGCAGGCACACTGCTTTGCCTCTCTACACTCGCATTCCTCCAGCTTTCAATGAGGGTTGTGCCTTTGCGCTTCGCCGGGCTAATGGGGGTTTAACCAAGCAGTTCAGGGAACAAGATGAGATTTCATAGAAATGTGGAGTGATACTTGTCTCGCAGGACATGAAAATCTCCCGCACAACACCTCTTGTCCTGCCAGATGCAAGGGTCAGGAGGCACTCCCTGCCTGCCTGGCGTCGCGCTGCCTCTGTCCGCGGCAGACAGCGGCTCACACCGCGCCGCGCAGCGCTGCGCCTCGCTCCTGATGGGTACTGACGCGGGGTGCCAGCACCTCCAGCAGCCCTGGGAGAGCCTTCCCCCGCCCAGAAGACAAGGCACCCCCGGCAGCGTTTCACACCCGTCGCCCCCTCTTTCCACCCTCCACAGCAGCACCACGGGAGCAGCCCCAGCAGCCGCACGGCACCCGCATCCCACCCCGAGGGATCCGGGCTCGGCGGTGCTGCACAGCGCGCTGCAGAGGAACGCTGCTCCTCTGCGACGAACTCGCCCCGCCTGATGTCCGAGCTGGTGGTTTGTACGCAAACCCCCCCGTCCCGCACAGCTGACGAGTTAACAGGGCCCGCAGGACCAGCGCAGTCCCAGGCTTCGGCTCTGCACAGCGCATCTCGGCGTATCGGCCGGCAGCGCAGCACCCGGGCAGGGCGGTACCGGGCTGCGGAACTCGGGCACCAGACCCTGCCGCTCCGACACCGCCTCCCAGAACAACGCTCCCGAGCACTTCTGTCATCTGCCAAGCGCCGCTGGAAACCGCCTGGTTTCCAGCCCTGGGGAATTACACCGGCCCACGCACGCCAGCGGCACACGCTTCATTCCTCTGACGGACGGGTGAGCTCAGCTCCCCAAAACGCCCAGGAGTGACTCAGCGAGCTCCTGCGCTTCCACACGGCCGTACTTACTGCCTGCTCGTTATGGTTTGTTAATTTTCCCTGGCTGAGTGCTTCTGGGGTGAGACATACTGCGGGAAGGCTGGGATCCTCCTCGCAAATATGCACATAATCATAAATAACCACTGTTACAGGGAGCGAAGCTGCGGGCTACGGTCTAAGGTCGAACCACGCAGTCCAAGGAACATGTGCCGTTTCCTCCTAAACTTCCCCCTCCAACAGGACGTGCAGGACCCGCTGCGCTTCACCCAGGTGCACCGAGATCCAGCGGGAAAGGCACTGCCGCTGGTGTGGACTGCCAGGGATCCACGGCCAGGACCTGGATCCAGCACCTACGCTCTCCAGGTACGGCCGCGCTTGTGGCCGGATCCGTGCCGCTTGCCGCCAACAAGCCGTGCATCTCCCCAGCGCGTCCACGCTCGCCAAGGGCAGCCAGCGACAGACGGGCGGGAGCCACGCCGCCGCACGGGGAATGTGAACCTCCCCAAAACCTCCCGCGAAATGGCCCGACGGAGGTTCTGGGGGTGCAGAACCAGGTCCTCCCGCAGAAGGGGGTGCAGGACTGACACCCCGCGTGCGCACCACCAGAAAGCCGTGGTGTAGGCAATGGGCAGCAGCAGAAGCAGAGCTGGAGGGCGCAGGGGGGTGCCGGAGCCCGCAGGGATGCTCTGCAGACCCTTCCCTGAGTGCCAGCACCCAGAACAGCCTCTCGGGAACGCATCTCCCAGCAACACCCCTGGTTTCAAAGAAACCACATATTGCAAAAACGCTCAGAAGTGGGACAGAAGTGTTTAGGGAAGCTTCAGCTGCGCTCTGGCATTGTACAGCACAAAGAATAAGAGCACAGCCAGAAAGCCATCTTTGAATAGAACAAAAATAGAACCTTTTTCACTGAATAATACCTTATTTTGGCATGTGTGTTTGTTTACTTCAAAGTTATTTGTAAAATGCATGGTGGAGTTTGACCCCAGAGGAGTGAAAACAAGCTATCTGAACTCCAGGTCACTTCTTCAAGAAAGTAATATTGTAAGTGATGAAAGCCTTGTCGGCTAATCTAAAGTTGTACAAGTTTTCTTGCTCTCAAGTTGACATTAAAAATCTTGCAGGTGCAAGATTGCAAAGCTCAAGAAGTTAATGAGCACAAAGACCACTCAGTCGTCTGTTGGGTTTAATTGTTTTTAGAGCATGCACATTTTTACCAGCCACTCATCACTTCATAAATCCAGGAGAGCTCTTCTCTCATTCCTGCAGTTGAACTGTCTTACTTTTCTGTGCATACTTTCCTCCCCCTTTCAAACAAAGCTGTTCTGTTTTTCACAGCCCTATTTCTTCTCGAGGACTGACTCCTCCACACACTTTTCCTCGCAGTTTACACCAGGCAAGTCTCCGGCTGGGAGTTATCGGGATCAGCTGGGGAGGAGGGGGAAGGGAAGCGCTATCAGGAGTGCTGGGGGAGGTCAGGAATCTATTCATTTCATATTCATCTCCAGAAAAACAGCACAATAAAAGAAAACATTTGATCTAGCAGGCAAACAGAACATTGAGCCAGTTGTTAGAAGTGATTAAAACACAGGGGCTGCGGAGATCATCCTATGCCTTCATCCGCCACCTACCTCAGCTTTAGCATTCTTATTGCTAAGTGAGAACAGAAATCAACCCCAGAGCATCAGACTATCACAGCTCAACGAGATGTCTTCACCTGGCTGTGAGATCTGATGAACTCCAGTGTGCAGTCATTACTGACCAACACCAGCGGCAGCGGGCTCTTCGAGGAAACCCGCCAGCTGGACACCCCTCTGCAAGAGCCCCTCTCGAACCCACGGGATCAGCTTTTCCAGGCGTGCAGGGGACAGGGAGAGGAACACCCGTGAACGAGCCCACTGCCGCCCGCAGACAGTCCGGCTGCGGCCCAACGACCGTCACAGCAACCGGGAGGGAGCTGTGCAGCTTGAGGCCTCTCATCTGTGCAACTGCCCACTAAATGGCTTTTTTTGGTGTGCATTTTCCCATGTTACTAATGACAATTAATGATACTTGAAAAGATAAATTAGAAGAGACTGCAGAACCACCGCACTCCCAAGAACACCTATTTTCATCCATATGCACAGATCTTCTCTGAAGGACTTTCGAGGCGACCAGTTCTGAATTGCCGGTTTCTGAAGGGCGAGGATTCCTCCTTTGTCTTGTTCTCTGACCTCTCCCTCGTATTTATCGCAAACCCAAAAAGAAACAAACACTTCTCTTTTGAGGCTCTGACCAGGACAGCAGGAACAAAAGGACGGCTGAATGCAGGAACAAGTGTTATTGCGGTTTTCTATGACGCTTTCTGTTCCTCGCAGGAGCAGCACCAGATGCACAATGAATGGCCGGGCAGAACGGCACCAGGAGGAACCCGCCCCAGGAAACGAGGCACCTGGGTCCAGCCCTGGGCTCCTCCACTCCTCCACCGTGGTCTCAGCCAGCCAGCCCCTCCGGCTGCCACACCAGACACACAAAGGAACCTCAGGGAACCATCAGACACTGCGCTGGCTGAGGACCACAGCAGAATTTTACATCTCTGCTCATCAGACGCCTGCCCTGATAGCTCTTGCAAAATCACCAAGCCTAGCAAGGGCAGCGTGCCAACAGGGCAGATGTTAACAGGGAAGGTGGGCAGCACTTTCTGTGAATCCTACCTGTTCCGCTACAATACTGCGAGACTGTGAGTCTACCACCACAGGGAGGGTCTGTCTGGCACCAAGACTACAAAACAAAACACTCAAACCAAAAGCCACCACCCTGACCAACATGATAAATGAACGGCAGGTTCCTCAGAGCATCAGATAGCACATACTATGGAAAAAACAAGAGCTAAGTTGCAACATCTTTAAATTTATGTAATCAAAACAATGAAATGGCAATTAATAACGAACACTTTGATAACACAGACAACCAGCTCTGAGAACAACCTTTCCACTGGCCCAAAGGGTTTCTACATAAGACCTTCCGTTCTGCATCTCAGGGTTACCCAAAGCGTTGGTTAGTTTTACTCTCCCCATAAACAGGGCGGTTTGTAGGGCTGTGCTGGCAGATGACAGCACAGCTACAGGGACTTCACACAGCCCCAGGCACCTTCCCCTGCAGAAGGAAGGCTTGGTTCAACACCAACTAGCCATGGTGTACTTTCTAAGCCTGGAACAACCACTCCCTACAGAGTGGAAACGGAAAACAGCAGCAGGCAAGGTGACCTGTCCAAGGAGAGGTGGTTAGCTGGTCACAGGGCCAGAAACACCCGCCTGACCACTGTCCCCCCAACAGCTCCTCCATCCCTAGACCTCGCTCCCTTACCCACGGGCTCAGCCCGACGTCTCACCTGTGCAGCTCATCATCAGAGGGAGAGTACTTGGAGGTGACATCCGCAAGGTCACCAAAGATCTGCTTGCTGTAAACAGTCAGCGAGGAGAGCAGGATCAGCTCCTGCCACGTAGAGCTGAGCAGGCAGGTATAGTCCTTGATGGAGAGTTCGCAGAAGAACGGCAGCTTCTTGATCCAGGCAATCTGCCTGAAAAGCAATTCATCCGCCAGACGACACAACAACGCAAACAGCTCCGCCTGAGTCACTTTATACCTGCAGGCACAGTGGGTATGAAGGCATAAAAACCACAAAAAACATTGAATGACATCACCTGATGAGACACTTGAAAAGCAAGGCAAACGCCACAGGAATTCATGTTCAAGTGCGCACTGTGCCAGTGCCCAGGGCGTCACCTGGCAGCGGGATCCCCGCCAGCCAGCACCCAGCCTGCCCGCCTGGGAGACCCCTGAACCACGGGGTCACCCACCTGGCCAGCGCCCAGCCGGACCGCCTGGGAGACCCCTGAACCATGGGGTCACCCACCTGGCCAGCGCCCAGCCTGCCCGCCTGGGAGACCCCTGAACCACGGGGTCACCCACCTGGCAGCGCCCAGCCGGACCGCCCTGGGGCTGCCAGGGGAGACCCCTGAACCACGGGGTCACCCACCTGGCCAGCGCCCAGCCTGCCCGCCCAGGCGCTGCCAGGGCAACCCCCCACCCCCGGGGTCACTCCCCAGCCCACCGGCCACGGGGCGGCTCAGCCTCAGAGACTGCCCTGCAGCTCTCACCAATGGACGGACTACCCAGCTTTTTTCCCCCCATGTGTATTTTTGCAGCTACCGTGCTTGTTAACTTTCGCACAGTTGCTGTAGTCTCAGGGCTGAAACCCATCGCACCCGGGTCCCGCGCAGGCTCAGCCTGCCCATGTAGCCAGTAAGCCCACGCGAGGTCCGTGCACGCCAGCCCCAGCCCTGTGCAAGGGCACAGGCCACCCACGGTCCGGTTTGCTGCTAGCACTGCGGCTGCGTCTTCTCCCGGCGACATGCTCCCCACGCCCATCAGCCGTGGACACGCGCACCCAGCCGCCCCTCTCGCCGGAGAACCAGACCCACGCGGCAGCCAGGAACGCGCGGCCCCGGGCAGCCTCTTGCAGCACGCTCACCCGTCCTCGATGAGCATCGGCGTGCCCAGCGGCTCCAGGTCCTCCGCTGACACCAGCTGATTGATCAGACTGTGCGACTGGGGGTCCAGGCTGCGCGGCTGGGGGGGCATCAGAGCCGAGTGAGCAGAGTAGCTAAAAAGGTGCGGGAGGTACTGATAGTGCGTGGACACCGGCGTCCCGATATACTGATCCCTGAGTGCAGCGAACCCATTCAGCTCCACGGACCTACTGGAAAAGGAAAAGCTTTTTAATATACCCCCAAAATTCCACTCGATTCATGAAAACGTTGCAGCCAGCTCCATCCGAAATGCTAATAAAAACAGGGAAAGAAAATAGAATGGAAAACACCTTTCTATTTAAACCCTGCACTGGAAATAACGGAGTGTGCGGACCAGATGCGTTGCCTCACGTCGAGCCGGGCTCAGCACTGGTTCCACTCAGCGGAGATCTGGGAACTGCTGCTGAGCAGCCACTCGGAGAGCAAGACAGAAACCCAACCGAACACGGCACCTCCACGCCCGCTTCCTTAAAGGGCCAGAATTTAGGATTGTAAATTAAGCATTTACACAGGCAGCGAGCACAAATTTCTCCTGGCTTAAGATGCAACTGAAAGCAGACGGACTGCAAGTCCGAGACTGTGGCCGTGTTTACAACCACAGGCTGCATCGGGAGGCTCGCACCCGCAGCAACTGCCACCAGCAGAACACCGCCCATCAGTGACCTAAATGGAGGCACTGATTTTCAAAATCTGAGCACAGTGCAGAGAAAGAGCTTATGTAAAATGAGCAGTGAAAGGTAATCAAGTTCCCATGATCTGCAGAACAAAACAACAACACAAGTTAAGAGATACATTTTAAATATAATTTTAACTCGACATTGCCTTCTTTTTCATTTGCTCACGAGCATTTCACCTCCCAGTTCAACTCTTTTCAATCCAGTGGCTGTCTTTCTTAAAACACAGTTAGAGACGTAAGGACCTGCAGTATGCTCAGTTTACACCACGAGGCACTCACGATGTATTTTTCCTACATCGACCCAAAGCAGCACTCGGGGAAAGGCAGTCAGGATGACTGTAAGAGGAAATTCTTCCAGGGGTCATTCCCACCTTGAAGACGGAGTAGAAACGGGTGAAGGCTGGTTGCTCTCAGAAACTCCATTTCCAGGGGAACTATGGTCACTGTCTCCGTTGTTGCTCCATGACATGTTCGCCTCTCCCTCAAATTCTTGCCCAGACATAATCCTCTCAATCTCTTCCTCTGATATCTGTCAAATACAGGACCATTATGGTTACTTCAGCTGAGATCAGAGACAAGGCAGAGCCTCCGTATGTGAACACCCTGACTGCACAGCCACATCCAACAGAGCTGGAACCACCCTGCACCAGGAGCAACGCTGTGCCACCCCCGCAGGCATCACACCTTTCCTTCGTATCGAACAACGTGCATGAAAAAAATCTATTTACAGCTGATCGCGGTGACCTCCAGTGCCTGCAGCACCGTTCACGTGACGGTAACACCGTAGACAGGAACGGACACAGGGAAAGATGATGTCAGGTACACAGAGCAAAGAGCCGTAAATCAGCCACGGTCACACCACGAAAAACCCGGGAGTAATTGAGGCCAGGTCATCGGGAACATCACTCAGTACTCGGCAGAGGTAAAGGCAAACGGAAGGTGGGGTAAGCTCCAGTTTGATAAAGCAATTGAGAGAGGCAAGGTGACACTTATAAAATTAATCAGGAAAATGTTTACAGAGAATCATTGTTCACTGTTTTTTCCAGATAAGAACCAGGTGGCACCTGAAGAAGTAATCGAGCATCTATATACTTACAGCAAATATTAGAGAGTAATATATACGAAGCTAAAATGGACTAAAAGAAAAAAAATGGAGTTCACTGAGGCATAAAGTTTCAAGAAACAGCTAGGTATGCTCCTGGAGAAACGTTGCATCAGTAGTGGGGAAAATGCAACATGAAACCTTGTGAGCTTTTTCTTTTTTTAATTCTGTGCATATCCCTTAGCGAGGCTGACACAAAAGAGGGAAAGACCTTGAGTTAACACGCGGTAAGGAAAGTGCAGTGAACTCCGAACATCATTTTCAAGAGCCAAACATTGCTTAGACAATTTATTCCAGTCTTGCAAAACTGTCAGAACAGCTCAGGAAGCTCACCCAGGCACAGCACCCGCAGAGCGCGGCAGCGAAACAGCCTCACCCGGGGAGCGGAGCTGGTGGCAGCGCCTGTGCTCCAGCACCGACCCATCACCCCGGCCTCACGCGGCACGGCCCGCTCCGGCTGGCCGAGGCTGCTGGGTTCCCCCAGCTGCGTGGCTCAGAGAGGCAGTAAAAACTGCTACCCGGCCAGAAATTAAATGTTTGCTCTGCTTGACAGAGCCACAGAGGCTTCGAGAACCAGTAACCAACGCTGTTGCAAGCCTGATGTTTGCAAACAGCAGAAAATGTTCTATCATTACCAAGAGACTTTTTTAATTATTCGAGCTAGGCTTTCTCTGATGCTGCCCACAGCCACGGCCACACTGCCGAACTCTTGCCTCTTTTCTCGGCTCGCTGCAGAAGACCTTACTGAGCGAGCAGGGCACCTGGCTGCTCGGCTTCTCACGGTTTGGTTTTGGACTGGGGCGAGTAGTCTCCTCACAGGCACAGAGAGTCACAGAAAATGCTTTCAGTGTTATTTCTGTTTTATTAAAATAAATAGTAAACTTTTAAAAGACCGCTTTTCTAGATGCGAGCTGGAAATGGCCATCATTTCTCACGCGTGCAGTGCAAGCTGTTGTGCTGAATTACCTCGCGCTTTACAAGACATCTCCAGACAAGCTGCGCCATCAATCAGCGAGACATTTACTGGGTGCCCCGCTCGCAGCAGCTGAAGGAATTGCAGCAGGCAGCCGGCGAGATTTACGGGAGCTGCGGAGGGACGGGCGTCCTTGTGCAGCTCGCAAAGGACAGAGCACTGCCGTGGGCCGTGGACTCACAGGCACCCCAGCACCGCGCCGTGTCCCCCCCGGGCACGAGCAAGCACCAAGCTTCATTCACAAACCCACTGTTCCTGCCAGGGGTCTCTAACGCTTGTGGGGAGTCCAAGCCCTGCTGCGCCAGCAGAAGGCTGAGGAAGGCTCGGTCAGACGAAGCCCGGCCCCATCCCACGCCGAGCCGCTGTCACCTCCAAGCCCCCCACCCGCGAGGCGTGTGCCAAGGCTGAGGGGGCAAAAGGCGAAGGGAACCGTGGGGACACAGCCGGACATGCTCACCTGGACAGGTCCGATGCTTTTGTTTCTGCCTCCCGGCATGCCATCCTCTCTGATTGCTGAAAGAAAACAACCAAACCTCGGTGAGGAACGCTACTGTTCGGTATTCCAGAAATACATAGGAAGGTTTTTGCTATTTTGAAAAAAAACTTTATGCCTTAGAAGACTGATTTTGCTCACCAAAGCAATTTACACAGAAACCCCCAGTGCTTTCCAGGGCACTGGCGAGCTCGAGCAGCGCAGCCCGTGATCCTCACCCCGAAGGGCACACGCACGCTGACAGGGCTACAAGCATTCGGTGGAGAGTTCGGCATTTCCTCACGTGATCCCCGAGTGACAGGTAATGAAGGAATAGCAATCCTTTATGACAATTAACTTCAGGATAACTTGAGCAATGGCACATGGAAAGCAACCTGCTTCACCTCTGGAAATAACCCAACGAATGCCCACGTCTGCTAGAAAACGGAACGCAAACGCTGGCGTTTCTAACGGCGCTGCCCGCAGCCCCGTGACCCACCGCCGGCCAGACCCCACCTGGAGAGACCCCAACCGGTGCTGCCGACAGCACAGAGCTCCCGGCCGGCACCGGCACCCCCCAGCACCGCCGTCACCTCGGTCAGAGGGCCACATCTCCCACCGCTGCCACGGACGACAGAGGGGAGAGGTTCTACCCAGCTGGCTGCATGCAAAGCCATCGCCTGAAATTCGAGTTACTGGACTGAGCGATGCAGTTTCATCTCGGAGGGGCAGCCTGCTTTCTAGTGCAGCACCTGCATTTTTAAGGCTCTTTGAAGAATTTCCAGGGAGTTTCAGTGAAGTTCAATTACAAAGACTATCCTGGAGCTGCTTTCCTACCTTCCCCTTCCCTTTGCTTTCCTCTCTACGGGCAGGGCGGCTCTGTGGAAGCTGACAGCATTCGAGGACCAGCCCTCTCCTCGTGCACCTCCTCTCCCGGGCCAGGTCCCCCTGTTTATCAGGTCCCAATATCTTTCCCACTGCGACCTGCCCAGACTTGGCAGGAGGCTCTCCCCAGCTGCACGGTGACCTTGCTGCTGCCGGCCGGCCTCACCCTGCTCGGCACCCGGGGCTGCCGGAGGCCCTCCCAAAACAGCAAATGGCACCAAATTTAAGGAAAAATTTCTGTAGCAGAAAAGCCACACCACTGCTTGATTTGAGATCACCCCCACCCGCCTCGGGGCTGCACTTGCTGTGCAGGGCGCAGCTGAGGCACCGGGCGCAGGGCAGAGCTCCGCGCGCCCCGCACTTGGGCCTCTGCGGCGTCTCCCCGAGTTGCGGCCGCCCAGCCACGCGACGCAAATCACCAGGCAGCAGTGTCCCGGCGATTCCAGCTCCGCCAGCGGCAGCACAGCGATCCCTGCGGCACCGCACGACAACACGGTACGAGATCAGCAACACAGCTTTACTCCTGCAGACGCAAACTCTGTCACCTCCACAGAACAGCAAGTATTTCCATTTAAACTGCCAGACAGCGTTCATTTCAGCACACTGGAGAAGCCACAAACACAGGACGTAAACCAATTACGGTTATCTTTTACGTCACACGAATCTTTTAAGCTATAGCAAGACAACAAGCTCATTTTAACAGACAAAGCTGTTTATTTTCTGTGAAAGCTGTTTCAAAAAAACACTGGTTTCTCATTAAAAAAATGCGGCTGGCGTAAAACCAAGCCGCCATGGTTAGCTCTCTGTTACTCCCTTTAGTTTTGTTTAACGTAGTGGAACTACGTAAACAGCTTCTCAATTTGGGGGGAATCTCTCTAGTTTTCCAAACTGTTTTATTGCTAACCGTGATTCAGAAAGCCCCTCAGCTAATGCCATTAAGAGCCACGGACATAAACTGTCTCGGTCTTTTGAATTCAAAGTGTAATCGCAGCAGACTTTAGCTTACATCTCCCTTCTCCACACCCACATGGCCTTGCAGAACGCCTTCGAGACGCTGCCTCCCGGAGCTCGCGGTTCTTCCTCGCCACGGAGCCAACGCTGGCCGTCACCAGGCCGGTCTCGGCTCGCCGCTGCCCGCTGCCCGGCCCAGAAACCGGGCTGCCCTCCCTCCCTCCCTGCCCGCCCGGCACTGGGGTGACAGCCGCCTCGCGCTCCGGCCGAGATGGCCGGCCCCACCGCGGGCAACAAGGGCGCGAAGCCCTGCGCTCCGACCCCGCGCCCGGCAGCACCCGCCATCCTGCCGCGCTGAGGAGCGGGCAGCTCAGCTCGTGGGTCCCTGCGGCAGATGTGGGCATTCGTTATTCTCTTCAAGACTGGTGATATTTTTCATGAACTGGAGGTCAAATGAACCCCACTCCCCTTGGAACCCGTCCCTGCGCCGCAGCAGCTCGCGGCCGGTGGGAAGCTCGATGCCCTGCGGGCTGCCCTGCCAGACCCCACGACACCAGCGCCCCACGGCAGGGCTTCCCGGACACAGACCCGCGCTGACCACCGCTCCCGCTGCTCCCACCACTCCCAGCCCGCCCGGGAGGGGCTCGGCCACGCTCGGCTCGGGCACCGGCGACGACGGCCACGCTCTGCTGCCCGGCTCGGCCTTCGTGGAGCAGCACTCGGCCGCGGCCCGGAGCCGCCCAGCTCCCGAGGGGCGTTTCGGGGTCTCGCCACCCAGCCCGGCGCCAAGCGCCACAACGTCCCGCCGGTGCCGGTGCCCCGGGCAAGGCCCCGCAGCCCCGGGCGCCTCCGAGCGCCCGCAGCCGCCGAGGCCTTCCCCGCCACGCGGGCAGCGGCCGGCAGGTGGCGCTGCGCCCCCGCCGCTGAGCGCCCGCGCTGCCGGCACCGGCGGGGCCACGGGTTCGAGGCCGGCCGGGACCGAGAGCAGCGGCCGCAGCCCCCCTGGCCCCTTCCTCCCCCGGCCCCTTTTTGCCATGTTAGTATGTTGAAGCACAGAAATCGCGACCACTTCACCCAGGGTAAATGCAAGGAGAGATCCGTCAGGAAGAGCAAACTGTCACCTCCCCTGAAAACAGGGAGCCCAGCGACCAGTTCTCTAAGTACACATATGTGCTTTCAATTCAGACAGATTTTTCCTCCAACACAGTAACAAAGCAGTTCACGAAGAATTTTTTATCTACGCGTAACTTCCCAAAGTTTCACTTTTTCTTGTCAGGAATTTGAGAAGCACAACTGCAACACAAAATGGCAGCTGAGGAAGGGCAGCGTGCCTTGCTAACACTGGCCCCAGTCTGTGCCCCCACCCCTCAAAAGCCCACTTTTCCTTACCTTTTCGGTTCATCCCCATCTGGAGGCATTTGAGCAGCCGGCAGTACTGGCACCGGTTGCGCTGCTTGCGTGACATGACGCAGTTCTTGTCTCGGCTGCATCGGTAAACGCGCTTGTTGCAGATGCTCCTCTTGAAGAACCCCTTGCAGCCCTCGCAGGAGATGATGCCATAGTGCAGCCCCGTCGCCCTGTCCCCGCAGATCAGGCAGGTTCGCTGATCCACCCGCTCATCTGCAGGAGAAGAGGGCAAAGGCTTTGTGGTCAGCCAAACGGCTTCACCCAGCGAGCCGAAACTCCCCCGAGGGGACTGGGAAAGTATCGGCACCCGTGGCCCGGCCTGCCCGGACAGACGCCCTCAAAGCAGAGCGCGGCACAGGCACTCGCCCAGAGACACCGGTCCCGGCAGCCCGGCCGGAGGCTCCTCACCGCCTCCACCCGGTCACAGAATAGTAGGGGTTGGAAGGGACCTCTGTGGGTCATCTAGTCCAACCCCCGGTTAGCACAGCGAGGTGTGCGGGGCGTCTGCCTCCAGCTCTGGAGCTTCACGGGCCCGCCACAAATCCAGTTTCACCACCGCCAGTAAAGTCTTTTCAGCCAACATACTCACAGGACATCAAGTCCTGAAATTCCCAACAGCGGCAAGAAGAATGAAGAAAATAAAACACCAGTTTGCTTAAAAACCAGCCCCTCAGAAACGCCCTTAGCCACGCAGCTTATCAGGAACGGAAGCAGTCTGGGAAACGGAGCGGCGTTCAGACCCCGAGGAGCGGGCGCTGCAGCCGTGACCGCTCACGTCGCTGCCGCGCCTGCCCTGCCACGGACCCGGGTCTGCTCCCTCGGCGCAGCAGCCCAGACCCGGGGCCACACCAGTGCCCAGCAGCTGCCCTGGCACTACCTTACCTATTCCCTTAACGAAGAACAGAGACGAGAGGAAAGAAATGGATGATGCTTCCCCATCAGGATGCTGCGCTGCCCCAGAAGTTTGTTCCCAATACAGAGCTTTCTCTCCGAGCGTCGCTCTCGGTGCCCAGCGGTGCCAGCACCCGCTGCAGGCACACAGCAGGAAAATCCCTGAATTCTGTAAGGTCAGGATCGACGAGGCGGCAGCCGGCTGTCGGGCTCGTGTGGATCCATCGCACGGCGCTGGGCAGCAGCGGCACACGCTGCGAGGGGAGGCTCCATCCTTCACCTCCCCAGCGCCGGGACAGGACCCTCGGAGCGGGGCCGAAGGCGCAGCTCTCCCCGGCAGCCTCCGTCGAACTTCGTGCTGCTGTTAGCAGAGGGGAGCAATAACCTTGAGGGGGAGAGGGTCTGCCGTGCCCCACCTCGGCTGCACCGACCAGCGTGTGCAAACACGGGAATCATGCCAGGCGGACACCGAAGGCGAAATACTGTCCCATGCTGGGTATTCCAGGGGCAGGCAGAGGGGCCCTCTCCCACCCCGCTCGCTCCCGCGGCTCCAGCAGCGCCGAAAAAGCACGAGTCAGCACCCAGAACCCCAGCGAACATGACCACAGAAACCACGGTACGGTTAACTCACAACGACCCAACTTTGCTGTTCCTTTTCCAGATCTTTGGCAGGCCTTCAGGTGGCAAAAAAAGGTAAACTCCCAGCCACAGGAGCTGTCACACCGAGTTCTGCATCTGAGGTGTCCAGCACTGCCTCCGAGACAGAGCAGGGACGATGCACAGCCCCGCGAGGACCTGCGAGCAGGAGGGACCTCCGCAGACGCGGATGTGAAGCGGAACGGAAACCGTAAAGGGCGGCTGAAGGGACGCAGGCAGCGAACCCAGACGGATCCTCGGCACCTCGCATCGGAGCAGGGAGGCCCAAACCTTGCTTCACATCAGAAGTCGGCTGCACTTCAAATAATGCCAGCAAGTTGCACCAGAAGCTTTTCCTGCAGCAGATGTTTAGCCCAGCCACGCAGCTTAACCCCTGGCACGCCAGGCCAGGCTGCCTTCCCGGCCCGGAGGTTTAACCCCTTCATATCCCAACGGCTGCAAACCGAGCTGCGCTTCCAGGACGGGCGCTACTCAAGGGCGTTCAGGGGGGACACACAAACCTGCAGCACGCTTCATGGGGGTGCTTACCCAAATGCCAAACCATCACCACCCGGGTGACGAGGCCAGCTGGGCCGAGCGAGGCAGAGGCACCGAGGAACAGCAAGCGCATCGCTTTGGTTTGGTTCATCGGGGCTCGGAGCCGCGCTTCTGCCTTTCACTCAGCCATGCAATTCCCAGGGATGCTGGTTAAACCAGATCATCTCCAGTATTTCTTGGCTTGAATGCACGACCGCGCGTTCTCCACCCACAGCGAAAGCAGGGCCCAGGACGTGACAACCATTCTCTGCAGCTCCCTGGGGACGGATGCCGCCCGTGGCTCTCCACGTGAGCCTTGGGTAGGCAGAGTTTAACTGCAGCGTCTCCGTCCCTTCCCTCTGGAGTTTGTGTGATACGAGTATTTAATCACATTTAGTCACAGGCAAGCTGCTCAGCAGGCACAAGAGGTGCATGCGCTTTCCAGGACTTGCCTTGCGGGTGCGGCTGTGCTGTGTAGAACTTACCCCTCTGTGGCCAACTGTCCAAAACAGAGGAGAAACTCCTCTGCTGCAGGAGCTCACACGACAGCTACAATCAAAGTAATGGGGAAGCCAGGAGCAGGCGGCGCTGCTCGGGGAGACACCACAAAGCACCAAGGCTGTCCCTTGGGAAGGGGACGGTGGGACAGCCCAGACCACGCAGCGTTTTGGACCTTGCCGGCAGAGCCAGGGAGGAGAGCAGCCAGAGCCACTTTTCTTCTCCTCCGAGATGGCCACAGGCTGCAGAGCAAAGGCTCTCAAAGGCCTGTGTTCCTTTAGGGACGTCCAGGTGACCGGCACAGCAGAGGGACCCACCTGGCACCCTCACACCGCAGCGGGGACAAAGGCTCCTCCAGACAGCACCCGAGCGAACACAACGGTGACCTGTCCAGCTGACGAGGGCACGGCAGCGACGTCCCGGTGTGGGCGGCGGAAGGCCGCACCGTGTCGGAGATGATGGGTCTGGACGGGCCATGGAGAAGGTGAAGAACAGGAGGTGGGGAGAGGGCAGTGGGAGAAGGGAGACAGACAGACCAGGTCAGAAAAACAAGGGGACACTCTAAGGGACAGAAAGAACAAAGAAAACAAGAAGTCTTGAAGAGCAACAAGAAGGAAAAGCAGAGCACAAATCCAAACCAGAGAAACCATCTGACACGACTGCCCTAGCATGAGCGCGCCGGCAGAGGACAGGGACGGAGCTGGGCACGGCAGCTGCCTGCGTCCACCGCCCGGCACAGCGCGGCGAGGACAGAGCCCAGGCCGGGCAGGACACAAACCCACACCGTGCCTCGTGCCACCCGCACCCCGCTGCTCCCGCCCTGCCCCGCTCGGCGGAAGGACACAGACCTGGGGAGAGCCCAACCCCTGACAGCACCAGCTGGTGACCACGAGCTGCTGCACACCCACTGCAGCCCGGTTCTCCTCACGCAGACCTGAGGTGGGAGCTTTCCAAGACACATGTGGATTTATCCACAGGATTTCTGGAGCCGCAGGAGTCACAGCGAAGGCCTCTCCAACCTTGATAAAGCCTGAGCAACCTGACAAACCAGTGTGTAGCCGGAGAACACACGAACACAACAGGAATAAACAAATATACCAGGATCAGAAACGAAACTAGTCTTCAGTTACACAACCCAAGTAAAAACCTACACCAGCTGCTCCGGTTCATGAGCAGCGTTCTCCACAGTTTAAACCCAGCAGAAACCATAACCAATCTGTACTAATCTTTAAAAGGTTTGCTAATGCACAGCAGGCAAATTATCACCTTCCTGCAAATGTCACTGCAATTGTTATAAAACATTAAAATACAGGGATGAACGAAGGAAGCGCAAGCTTTAACCGCAGAAGCGTTCACGGTGTCATCATCAAAGCAAAACACTGCCGGTTCTGCAGGACAGACGGCCTCAGGTATGCGCTGCCCGCAGCCCGGAGGAATGCCGGCACAGAGCAGGAGCGGGCTATCCGAGCATCTCGCCGAAGGGAGGCAGCTAAACATGACTTTGTAGGCCCCAGTTGCATAATCTCCACCTTCAGCTATCTGATCAGCGCGGGAGGGGGCCGGGGATTAGCTGGGGACAGAAGGGTCCTCTGTCCGCAGGGCTTAGCCCAGCCCCAGCTTAACTCCCAGCCCTCCCCCTGCTCCCACCAGCAGTGCCATAAATCCCGGGGACCCCGGGGCCGGCAGCGATGGCCAGCGGCTGGGCACGCCGTCGCACGGCCGGGCAGGCCGCGGCGGAATCAGGGAGCCACGAAACCACGGCTCACACGCGTGGCGAGCGGTGGCTGCGGCAGCACCAGGGCACGGTGCCCCAGCCCGCGGCGTCCGGCGGCAGATCCCGGGCTCGCTCCCCACCGACCAAGGGTGTAAACGAGGGCTCATTTCCAGGCGCAGCCTTTTAGTTGTGGGAAGGCTGCGGCCGTCGCCTGGCGCACGTGGGAAGCCCGGGCGATTGCGGCGAGGAGGAATCGGAATCCTTCCCTCGCCAGCCCCACCTCCGCGCGAGCAGGGCGACGGCGGGGTGGTGTGGAGGGCCCCACCGCCCCAGTAACTGCATGTGCCTCCCCCCAGAAACTGTTAACCGGGTGCGTTCCCGGATCAGAATTCACCGCAGAACAGCAGCACCACGAACAAAGAGCGAGAGCTGCAGGCGCTGGAGAGGTGCCCGTACGCCCCGGGAACTGCCGCCCAGACGAAACCGGGAGATCAGAAATAATTACCGACAGAAAGCCGCAGCGGTTTAAAAACACGCTGTAGGGACCGCGAGCAGGCCCAAGGCGCTCCCCCCGCAGCCCCCGGGTCTGCTGGCTCCTGACCTTTGCTGTTTCTCACCCTGCTTAATGCAGGCGCCTTGCGCGGGCGAGCGCTGGGACAGCCGGGGCAGAACCGCAGCAAACTTCACCGAAACAGTAAAGGACGGGCAAATTTAAAGCGGCCTTGCACTGGGGGTGCTGTGAACCCCCTTACCCTTGAAATTTCACTAGAATATCCAGACACTTCGTAAGTATAATAATTTTAAAGCGAACAGGCCCTCCCTCCCTCCTCCCTAGCTCTGCTACTGCTCATCTCACTGATGCCTCTGGTTTTAAAAGCCATAGAAGACGACGTAGCTTAAGAAACAAAGCAACTGATAGTCACTTGTTTCAAATACCTCGCACATGTTTTATTTCAGAGAGCAAGGGCTGAGGAAGCTTTTCCTCCTCCCCCCCACCCCAATTTTCCTGATGAGCCTTACATTTAACGAACTCATACGTGGGATATTCCGGCTTTGTTCTCACAACCCATTGTAGCAGGGGCCACTAAATCAAACAGTTGCTGCTACGACAAAAGCACTCACAAAAATCTCAACCTCATCTTGAACCCTGAAGATTTTTATGGCTACTCCCTCGCTAACCCCTCCCCAAAGCCACATTAAAGGACGTATTGTTTTCAAAGGTCATGGTAGGTTTCATACCACATTTTAATACAATGTGGATTCTCCAAGAATATCGTGATGTTACGTACGAGTCACAGAAGATGGTGTGAGAAAGAGAAGAAATCTCTGCTTGTCTGTTTTGTAAGGCAAATGGTAGAAGTGACACACTTATTTTTTAAATACTTGCTTTTCCCCTCAGCGAAATGCATTGTCTTGATAATTTTGAACAGAAAATCCCTAGGAATTTCCAAAAGGAAATACCTTCGAATCCTGCTGAAGCACGTGGCAAAGACACGGACAGAAAACACTGAAGCGCGTGACTGAGCGTGTAAAATGCACAGCAGATAAATTCTGGGGCCACGCGCCCAGGCCTCCGTCCCCGCTCCCACCTGCGCCGCTCCCGGGGCCGAACGCCGGCGCGGGCTGAGGGAAGGGCCCGCGGTGCTCGGGAGCGGGCGTTCGGACGCCGGCTCCATCTCGGCGAGGAGGACGGCAGCCACCCCGCAGACGCAGCGCCCGCCGCTCCCTGCCGGAGGCCACCTCGGAAACGCGACCGCGCGTCGCTGCGGCCAGCTTGCGCGCCTCGTAACGTCGGTGCTTTGTAACGGAGCAGAAACAAAGACTTTATTTCCCAGTCGGAGGCGAAAAGCGAAGGCACAGCCCTCACGCAGCGCCCCGGAGCAGCCCGCGCCGGGATCTGGTCCTGCTGAACAGCGAGAGCGAGGACGCAGACAGCTGCGTCCCATTGATACAGCACAGCGCGACTCACAGCGAAGGAAACCTTTCACAGCTGAAAAAAGGTTAGGGAGGACGCTCAGCACCGCAATGCATTCGCGCATTGACCGTCTTCCCAGCGGCGCACGGTTTCTGTGCTCCAGGCCCCGGCGCGCAGCCCGCAGGAGCCTGCGGCTGGGTCTGGCCCTCGCGCTGCTGCCCACCGGCTGCGTGGGCAGGGGGAGGTTGCACGCTGCCTTACTCGGGTCCTAACAACACCGCTGATGATGGCCTCCAACGCAAACAAACGTCACCCGGGTTTATTTTCCCCCTTATCTTTCGTTAGAATTTTTTTCAGAGTCAATTTTTAGCTTCAAGAAAGCCACCTTGTTAACCCCAGTGCGGAGAACTGGGGCGATTCCCCCCGTGCTGCGGGGTGCTGCGTTGTCCAAACCAGCCAAACCCCGGCATGCTCGGGTAAGGGGCTTTTCCTTAACTTCTAATCATTGAACACAGGGATTAAATTTTCTGTCCGAGGATTAAATTTCCTGTTCGTCAGCTGCTCCGCAGGACAGCAGCGAGGCCGGCGGCAGAGCCCACCGCCAGGCGCACCATGGGCTGGGGCGTCCCGCTCCCCCACAGACCCCGCAGACGGGGGTCCCGGCCCCACGCCGGCCGCGGGCGAAGGCACCGGCGTCCTGCCTGGCCAGGCCCGGCTCAAAGAGCAGATTGTGCTGCCCGGATCAGGCCGGCCGCAGCGAGAGCCTGAATAGAATTAACCCTCTGTGAACTAAAACAAAAACATTTGTGTGCCCAGCTGGGAGAAAGGTTAATTTAAACGGACAAGCCTCCTCAAGTCCTTTAAGAAAAAAAAAAAAGAAGGAAAGAAAGAGGCTGCCTGCAACCTTATTCTCCGTCCTGTAAGAAGATGTTCCACTTACGGAGACACAGAGAGCGCGGCTGCGTTTTGAAAAGCACCAAGCGAGTGCTGGAAAGCAAAGAGGAGCAATGCTGCGACAGGGAACGGCCAGCGCATCTCCGCTTTGCTCTCCCTCTCCCGTGACTAAACCCCAAACTCGCGGCCTCGTCCCACACCGATTCTGTTTCTGCCAAAAGAGAGGTCAGCCAGAAGGGAACCCTCACAACCACGCAGAAATCCTCGGCCGCCCTTTTTCGCGTAGGTCCAAGTCGGAGCATGCAGCTGACGAAACCCATCACCCTTCCGCGGCCGGTCCCGATCCCCATTTGCATATCAAAAACTCATCTGCGAAATGCAACTTCTGGCGGGCAGCCCTCGCCCCCCACCCTGCCGCAGCCCAGCACCCAGCCCCGCGCCCCAGAGCCCCCCGTACCGGGGACCAGCGCAGGCCGGAGCCCACCGAGGGCTGAGGGCCATGGCGAGATGGTCGCCCGCCCCATTGTGCGGCCCAGGGCGGCCGGGCCCGATCCTTGGCTCCGGCCGGTCGCTGCACAAAGAGTTTGGAACAAAAGCCCACGGCACCGCGACGTGTCCCGCCGGCCGGCACGGCCGCTCGCCGCCGCGGGGACGGGGTCTCCATCGCTGCCCACCGCCGCGCCGCCCGCGCAGCGGCCCTCAGCTTACAGGCGCTCTCCCAAGCGACCAACTTTCTCTAATCCAATTTAGGAAAAATAAAGCTTTTTGCGTAGTCCCCTCCCTCGCTCCAGCACGGCCACACGCTCCCAGTTAAAACCTGGGCTGGGCTCTGGTTTGTAAAACTGACAAACTGACAAAGCAGTAAGGTTAGAAACTGGCTTGCCTGCCTAAAAATACTTCTCTTGGACCTATTTAAGTTGTCTTGATATGCAACGACTCAGAATGACGGAAAATTGTGAAAATCTAAGATTAAAACACACCCCCCCCCAACTCCGTCCCTGTCCCCCGGAGGCCGGGCCTGGGCACCACCACAACCCCGACTTCTCCAGGCGAGCGGCCCCGGGCTCGCCCGCTGCGCTATTTCACGTTACTCTGGAGGGCGGCTGCGCCGCTGCCTTCAGTCACGGGGGGGGGGGAGCCCTAAAACATCTGCGAACTCGCCTCAGTCCCGGGGGGACGGGGCTTCGCCACCCGCCGCCCGCACGGCCCCGACGCTGCCCACGACGAACGGCACGAACGCGGCTGTCCCGGGCGGGGAGCGACCGGGAAGTTTAAACCCGAACGAGCCGAGCCACGGAACAAACCGGCACCCCTCTCCGGCTGCCGTCAGCCCGCACCCCGCGCCCCGCAGCCGCCGGCCGCCGCGCAGGGCCGGCACCCCGCACCCCGCGCCCCGCACCCCGCGGCCGCCGGCGAGGAGAGGGGAAGGGAAGGCAGAGCCCGGCGCGGGTGCCGCCGCCCCGGGCGCTGCGTGGGCCGCCCCGGCCCCGACCAAGCCCCGCGGCCCGCTCACCTTCCATGCAGGTCGAGTCCCGCTTCATCCCCCCGGCGCGGCTCCTAGGGCCGCCTCATGGCGGCGGGGAGCGGCGCGGCGGCGCGGGCGGGCGCGCAGCCCGGCTCGGCCATCGCCGCCGCCCGCGGGCCGGGCCTATGCTAACGAGCCGCGGCGCCGCCCCGCCCCGCGCCGCCCCGCGCCGCGCCGGGCCCGGGAGCAACCGGCAGCTGCTGGCGGGGGAAGCCGGCCTTCGCACCGGGCCCGGGCCCGGCCGCGGCTCCAACCGGCACCGCGGGGCGGACGGGCAGGGACGCGCTGCAGCCAGGCCAGCGCGGGCAGCAGCAGGCCGCGGGCAGGGCTGCCGGTGCTGCGGGGCGCGCCGCGGGCCTGCTCATGGCCACGCTGCCCACGGCCACGGTGCCCACGGCCACGGTGCCCACAGCCACGGTGCCCACGGCCACGCTGGCCACGCTGGCCACGGCCACGCTGCTCACGGCCATGGTGCCCACATCCACGCTGCCCACGGCCACGGTGCCCACGGCCACGCTGCTGACGGCCACGCTGCCCACAGCCATGCTGACCACCAGCCTGCCCACAGCCACGCTGCCCATGAGCCTGCTCACGGCCATGCTGCCCACGGCCACGCTGACCATGGCCACACTGCTCACGGCCATGGTGCCCACAGCCACGCTGCCCACAGCCACACTGCCCATGAGCCTGCCCACGGCCATGCTGCCCACGGCCACGCTGCCCACAGCCATGCTGCCCACGGCCACGCTGCCCACAGCCACGCTGCCCACAGCCACGCTGCCCACGGCCACACTGCCCACGGCCACACTGCCCATGAGCCTGCCCACGGCCACGCTGCCCACAGCCACGCTGCCCTTGGCCACGCTGCCCATGGTCACACTGCCCACAGCCATGCTGCCCACCAGCCTGCCCACAGCCACGCACGGCCCTGAGCACGGACTGGGACTCCCAGTTCCCGCAGGACTGGGACGCTGCCGGTGCGGGGGCCCAGAGCCCTCCTGGCCAGGGTCTGCGCCAGCCAGCCGCGGGGGTGGGACGCTGGCGGCTGGACGCTCCCCGCGCTGCCTCGCCAGAGGAACACGCGTGTGCGTCTGTGGTAAGACAGAGGTTTCCAAAGGGCGAGCAGCCAACACCGCACGAGCGCTTGCCCTGCTTCAGCCTTCATTCGCAGAAACGCGGTAGCTGCCAGGCGAGCAGGAGCACAGCGTACTCCAGCATCGCCCTCGGCCGTGCCCACCACCACGCTCCGGGGGAAAACTGAGGAAACGGCTGCATAATCCGTTTTCTGTCCTCTGAGGCTGCGTAACACAGGCTGCGTTTGGAAAAGTGATTCCAGCATCAGTTTGCGGTTTTGTCATCAGCCTCGCAAAAGCCGACTTGAAGATCAGCACCTGGATGGAAACCAAACCTGGCTGCAGAAAAAAATAAACCTGCTGAGCCAGTCTGAGACACCGGGGCTTCTGCAGATACCTTCTGCCCTGAGCTTGGGAAGGGCCACAGCAGCACCTTAGAATTGGGATGGAGTGGGGGAAAACCACGGCATGAAACACAGGAACAGAGCAGGACACCGGAGCAGGTGTGCCATCAGCGGTGGGGACGAGGGCTCTGCGAGTCCCCCCAAGAGCACGCCCCGTGGCAGGAGTGCGATGGTCGATGCTGGCGGGGATGAAGGAGCTGCACAGCCCGGCTCCGGGCGCCTGAACCGAGCGGTGGCCCGAGGACAGCCGCATGCGCCGGGAGACAACGAACAGGGCGGGACGGGCGTGCGGGCAGCCGGCGCTGGACAAGTGCAACGGTCAGTCGAGCAATCAGAACGTAACAGCAGGATCCACGCCGGCTGGTCAGGGAGCTGGCGCTCATTTTCCTAATGAGTTTCAGCAGCGCTATGCCTAGCGTGGGGTTAAAATCACCCGGCCACAGCTCCAAACAGAAACCAGCACCATAGTGAAAAACACGACCTGAGACACGGCGCGTTTCGTCTTTTCCCAACTGCTCTCTCGCACAGTCCGTGCTGCTCATCCTCCTCGAGCTGGATCGCCGCTGCCTTTGAGCTCCGTGGCAGTGCAGGGTTCCATAACAATAAACCCGTGGCTGATGTAGCTGCCCGCCTCAAACCAGGCACCACCGCGGCAGCTCTGCTAACGGTGGGCGCTCCGTCAGACACAGCCGCGTGTTCCTCTGCGGCAGCGAATGCCTCCATGGAATCGTAGAACCATGGGTTGGAAAAGACCTCTAAGATCATCAAGTCCAACCATCAACCACGTAGCCCTCCTGCGCCTTCATCCCCCTCCTGGGATGAGCTCAGCCTCGGATACCGCACGGTTCACGTGTCCTTCGTGCTGCAAACACGGGATGCCCAATAAGCTGTCCCAGGGGTCAGCTGGGTTTGGCCAAGCCCAAACCCACGCTCACCACACCAAGGACTTCAGGGAATGGCCAAAAACCTTTCCGCCAGTGCCCAGCTCAGCCTGTCCTCCAGATGTCCGTGCTGGCTCCCTTCAAAAGCCAGAGTCTGCTTCTGTTCCTCGTCCCGAGGACCGCAGGGCTCAACCGCGCTCTGAGAAATGGCTGACTTAAAATAAACAAGGCACAGCAGCAACAAAAGAGGTCATCTTTCACTCCACCCCAAGCCTGAAATTTTATTGCTTTCTGGTGACATCCAGCAACGCAAATAACCCCGTGTGCACGCAAGAGCGGAGCTCGGCAGTGTCCTCCTGGCAGCCCGGGCACCCTGCTCCAGCAGAGCCCGCTTGGGCAGGGGGGTCTGGCCAGAAGCTCCCAGAGGCCCCCACCAGCCCCAGCCCTTCCGTGACTCTGCCTTCCACAGCGCTGTTTGACCCCCCCAGCTCTGCAGGAGCAGGTGCACAGTGCCGGAGCAAGCTGTCGCCAGGGCCCCGCTCGGCTGGCGCTGTCGACCTGTGACGCTGCTGCGCCGCTCCTTGCCCCGCTCTTCGGGCTGACCTCGCTTTTCTTCGCTCTGGAGGTTCCCCGCGCAGGGCTGGGCGAGGAGCTGCTCCCCTGCCCTCGCCGCGCACAGCCAAGGTGAGCCCTGCCCCGGCTGCGCTGTTGACACAGCTGCCGGCGATCGCGCCGGCTCCCGAAGCGCCGCATTCTTCATCCCCCGCGAGCGCGCCGCTCGGCCCCGGCACCCCTCGGAGCGGTGTGACCAGAATGCAGAGCGCCTGTTTTGTCACACCGCAGTGGGATGTGGACACAGCGGCCTGAAATCAGGCGACTTCATCTCAGGATAACAGGCCCGACGCCAAGTTGCTCACACAGCTGCTGCTGGGATTCCAAACAGAGATACACCAAAAAAAACCCCTGCTAATTCAGAAACAACTGCGAGGATGGACGAAACCTGGCTGGGAAAAGTCATCGGTCAAACAACGCAAATTTTCCAAATCACTCAAAACTGACTTACATTAAATACACGTGTCCTTAATAAATCCTTCAGGGCAGGAAAGAATTGCAGCGATCTGGGGCTGTTCTGTAAAACGAGAGGCCAAAGCAGGAACAGCAGCGGGCAGGAAAAGGGACGAGAGTGACGAATGCCGTTGCCTGACCCAGACGGCCTTACAGCAGGTCTGCCAGGAGGAAGAGTAGCGTGGCTGGTTCTTCCTTCAGCCTGAACCCGCCAGTTCCCACCCCAAACAGAAACAGCTGATGCTGTTGTAACTGGTATCTAAAATTTTAGAGTAACACCCGTTTATGGCAGTAAAAGCCAAAACCACTGCCGAGAACCGGACAAGCGGCACAGCTGCCTGCAGCAGATTTATTGTCCTGATGCTCTGGCCGTCAGGGATGGGCACAGGACGCGAGAGGAGGACGCGGGGAGATCTCCAGGGTGTGCTGGGCATCGGCTCGTCCCGCTGCTGACGAGGTCACTTGTCCCCAGGCGAGGACGGCAAAAACGCCGCGTTCTGCTGCAATTTGTCCCAGCGAACTGCGGCGCCAGGCAACCCAGCCTGGAGAGAGCGCGGAGGAGACGGCAGGTTATAAACGCGGCAGGAGGAAAGGAGAATACGCCAAGAGCGGTGCAAGGCTTCCAAAGGCATCCCGTACCGACGCAGCCTTGGGAGCTTCGTCTCAAGAATGTTGTCCCGGTTCGTGTTTGGGAGCGCGGGTGTTCCCGCGGGCTGCCTGCCCCGCTCCCCGGGGAGACCCGTGATTCCAGCGAGAAGGAATCCTCCAAAGATGCGACTTTTTCGGAAACGCAGCGCCCAACGGGAGCCGCGAGCCAGCGCTGGGGTGGGGCAGGCACTGCCGGAGCAGGACAGCGGAGGTCTCCCGGGACGCTGTCTGCAGGCACCGGCACTTCCCACAGCCGACCCCCAAAAACCGCCGTGAAAAGCCCAACTCTGGGCCGCGTGGCGCCCGCGGAGCTGCACGGCCCCGGGCGCGGGGCAGCCCTCCCTCTCGCCCTCCCACCCGCAGCCACCGCTCCATCGTCCTCCGGGGTCCGGCGAGGCTTCGCCCATTTTCATGACAATCGGGGCTCTGTTGTGCCGACGCAGTGTGAGACGTCGGCCCCTTTGTGGCACGGACAAAGTCCGGGCTGCGGGTAACAAAACCCAGCACATCTCGGCGCGGAAGGCCTCCACGCAGCCCAGCTTGCCACGGACCGAACTAAAACACTAACGTGGATTTGATTTCAAGGGCCAGACAGCACAGAAGGAAACACCGGACTCCTGGCTTCGCTTTTATTTTCCCACCGACCGGTGCCACCGGCAGCAGCCCCGTTCCGCGGCGCCGACGCTCCCGAGCCCGGCCGGGTGGGCAGGCGCAGGAGCAGCCCTGCACGCACGGCAGCTTCAGACAGGGACCAGCACCCCAGGCCCGTGCAGCAGAACCAGGCTGGTTTGCAAACGCTGCTGAACAAATGTGATAAGCTCAGCATAACGCGCCCCGGCGTTACCACTCAGCCGCGGCAGCGAGAGGACTGGTAAACACAGCGGATACTTTCCCCCAGAACTCTGTTCCCCTCACTCTATGTGTACGGATATTGCAGAGAAAATAAAAAAAAAATGCAATAAAATTGTTTAGAGAAGCGATGGAAGGAGCTGCGAGGAGTGACCGCGAGCCTCGGCCTGACCTCTGAGCAGCCCTGCGACGACGGCTCAGTGACCGGCGCGGTAACGCCTCTGCTCGCCGGTGTCCAGCGCACCCGGAGTTCGTGGTGCTGGTGGAGGTGATCGCCTGGGGCACGCAGAACGCAGCATCTTCCTCCTCCTTACCCGTTCGATGGGTCGTGCTGCGGAACGAACCCTTCTCCCAGTTTCCAGTTTTATCTGTTTATTCCTATTTTTCTTTGCTTGGCTGCCGACTCTGCCGTCCCGCTCTGCCGGGCGGCTCGCAGGGCGCGTTCCATCGCGTCCCGCTCGCGGGGCACCGGGCAGCGCAGCCCAGCTGCGGGCGACCGGGGGAAAGGCGGGGGGGCTAAGGGCTGCTTGGAGGGGTCGCCGTCAGCGGAGGAAAGGGAAACACATGGGGCTGCAGGCGGGAAGTCGATGGCTTTGCTGCCTCGGCGGGCGAGCCAAGGAAGGAGGGTGCCGAGGGAGCAGCTTTGCATCTGTGAGCTGGCAACCGAGCGCCGAACGCTCCCCAGAAACTGCTGCCACCCGCGGGACTGCCCCGTCCCATCTGCGCCCGCGGCTCCCCGTGACCCGCAGCGGTCAGATCATTCTGGAAAACTGGGGGGAGTCCCTGCGCGGGGTCCCCGTCACCAGCAACAGCCCCGCAGCCCCGGGGGTTAATATAAATAGATTATTTTAGATTATTATTAGATTTTAATTATATTTTATTAGATTTTAATATTTTATTATTAGATTATTATTAGATTATTTAAAATAAATAGACTATTTTAGATTATTATTAGATTTTTTCAGATTTTTATTAGATTTTTATTAGATTTTTTGTTTTTGATTTTATTATTAGATTATTTAAAATAAATAATTATTTTATTTAAAATAAAAAGACTATTTTAGGCCCAACACAAACGGCAGTCATACCAGCTACGCCAGTCGCTGGTATTGTTCAGAACGCCACCGCCGCCAGACCAACAGTTTGCTGTTCGAGCTGCTGTTCCTGCTGCTGCTCCCAGCATCATCATCATCATCATCATCATTATTATTATTATTATTATTACTGTTATTACTGTTATTACTATTATCATTATTCCGAGCAGCAGCCCTCGCCGCTGTCCCAGCAAGCCGCCCGCGCGGGGAGGCTCCGGCTCCTCAGCCTTCGGTCCGAGAGCAGAGCGGGGAGGCCCGGCGCGGGCGCGCGGCAGCTGCGGGCCCTGTCCCCGCACCCAGCACGGCGGGCCGGCCGCACGGTTCGATCGCCGGGCGCGGGCGGCACCCAGCCGCGGGCGGCCAGCAGGGGGCAGCACGCACCCGCCGCAGCGGGGACCAACCCCGCCGCCGCTGCCCGCAGCCCCCGCTGCCCTCGGGGCAGAACCCGCCCCCGCCGGTTCGAGCCCCGGTCCCCGCTGCCGTCCCCCGCCGCGTCCCGCGGGTGATTGCTTCACTGCAATTAGCTTTTCCGTTATTAGGAGCAGCTATATTAAAATGTCTTCTTTCTCTTTTGCCAGTCTTTGACCATTACATCTAACCGGCTGAAGGCTGTAAAACCATTTTCTCGCTTTACAAAGAAAAGGAAAAGCTGAACAGAAATGTCCTTCCAGAATGGACAAGAATGGGAATAAAAGTATGGAGGTTCTGCCTGCTACACCCCGACAGCACCCACAGACGTCCCTTTGTTCCCAGGTAGCTGGCCAAGGACACATCCATGCAGAAAACAGCGTATGCCGCTGGAAAAAAAGAACATCCCCAGAACGGCCAGCTTCTGCCCTTGGCTCTGCCAACGCCTCCTCAGATGGAAGACGCACGGTTTACCACCTTAGCTCACCTTAGAATCATAGAATCCTAGAATGGTTTGGGTTGGGAGGGACCTTGAAGATCATCTGGTTCCACCCCCCCTGCCATGAGCAGGGACATCTCCCACCAGCCCAGGGTGCTCAGAGCTCCATCCAGCCTGGCCTTGAACCCTGCCAGGGAGGGGGCAGCCACAGCTTCTCTGGGCAGCCTGGGCCAGGGCCTCACCACCCTCATGGGGAAGAATTTCTTCCTAATATCTCATCTAAATCTGCCCTCTTTTAGTTTACAGCCATTCCCCCTTGTCCTGTCACTGCACACCCTTGTGAAAAGCCCCTCTCCATCCTTCCTGTTCCTCACGGGCTCCAAATCCCCTTTTCTTGTCTAGCCGTCATGCGTTCAGCATCCAGCTTAAAGCTTCATCGGTGGCTCCTTAATAAAGACGCTTCCATCATTTAAATTTTCTGCTACTGCAGATGTTAGGACAATGTTCCCATAAGCGACGCAGGCGGTTCTGCCTGCGAAGTCGAGCCCTTATGTGTACAGCAGGCAGTGTGATCTCAACACGACACCACAGGGGACAGTGCTCAGGAAATTAAATCTCTTTATTCCATCCAGTCCCTTGCAGCGGTCTGGAAACCGGGGGCACTGCTGCATTGCTACCCCCCTCCTACTAATACTGCTCCTACTTTTGAATAGGGAAAGAGCTGGGTCCTGAAAAAAGAACTGTCACCTCCCTGCCTTCCTCCTGCTAAATCTGATCCTAGTCCCTTCCTTCTGATAAACTCGATTCTCAATTTTCACGTAATTTCTACCGGGAGCCCCTCGGCCGCAGATACCACCCACCCCAGACAGCACGAGCTCCCGAATTAAGACGTAAGTAAGAGCCAATTTTTCCAGACTCACACCAGGGAAACCCCCTTCCCCCTCCCGTCCGTCTGTGAGCTACCCAGCGACTCACACGCTCACTGCTGTCAGACAGCGAGGCTGCCGCAGAGCGGCGACCGCTGCTTCCAGCGCAGAGACCGAAGCGAACATGCAGTATTTAAGACAATTAGATTTTCAAAGAAACTACACTAAACATTTCTTTCATGTGTAATCAAATTATGTTAAAGCAAACCTCATAATTTAAACCATTCCATTGGTCAGCTGCTATTTGTTTTCCCTGCACCCTCGTTTTTGCTCCAGATCTGTCACATTACATTAACACCTTTCCTACTCACTGCCTACAGAAATAACAGCCTTCGACATGCCTGCACAATCCATTTGTCCTGCTCTAATTACTTTTTGACATAGCCTCTTTTGCTGTTATCTTGCCTTTTCTGACCTCTGTCTGTGTTCAAGCCATTTAAAACAATCTTTAAACTCGGTATCTATTGTGATGTGGTTTATACGATACTACTGGAGCATCAGGCAGCAACATTTTGTAAATCAAATATTTAAATCTATGGTAACAAGATAACATACTTCAGGAGGAAAGCTACTCCATGCTGGTAACAGCTACAACTGGCTGCTCGTAACGAGTCCCCAGGACCGCAACGTATTTTCAGGACAAAATTCTTACAGTCATAGAAGTGTTCTACATAACCAGGTAGCCCAAAGGTAAAGCGGGCCCATTGCGTACGAAGGAATTTCCCTTCCTTTTGCAAATGGGGAGGAAAGCGGGAGAAACCGGGAGAAGCGGTCACCTTGCACCTAACCCACCCAACAAAGGGGGTGGGCAGGCAGGGGACCCGGCAGGGGACCCGGCAGGGCGCGCCGGCGGCAGCTCAGAAGGCAGCACGACAGATCACACTCTGCTCCTCACCCGGAGCAGAAACCAAGAATCTCTGATCCCAATATTCCGCCGTTTTCAGCAAGCCCATTCAATAAATGTGCCCTCGTTTCCTTCCGTGGCTGATTCCCGGAGGATGAGCCCCTGACCAGCTGCTTCCCCGGCTGCAGCAGCAGAGGATCTGCTCCGTGCCAAGCGTCTGCTCTGGAGTCAAGAACTTCTTCCACGTGGTGGAGCTGATTTTTTGGATATCAAGCTGATCCCTCTGTACATACGTCTCACGAGATGGTCTAACTACCGCTTCACACGCTATGTTCCACACGATCCAGCCTCATGCCAACTTAATTGGTAGCTAGTTGGTATTTTACTCACTTTAGAAGATACTTCACAAACCTACATCTGCTCTGGTTCATTCACAGGACAGTTGCCCAGTTCACACGAGGTCTGGTGGTCTAGATACACCCTGTGCAGACCCAAGCACAGCTCTGCTGGGAAAGCACGGCTCCATGCTTCGCCTTCCAGATGACAGCACTGTAAAACCGACGGGGGACAAAACCAGAGTCAATTAAAATACATTAAGTGTAATGTAACAATGCTGTGATTTGTCACAGCCATCCAAGAGATTTTATTTCTTTGAATTCCTCTAGCTTTGTCCTCAGGACATTAAGCGCCCACGAATGTTGTGGAAAGCTCTTCCCATGACACTTCCCCAAACGCATTTTTATTTTCTCCTTTTTCTTCCCTGTCAGCAGCCCTGACCACAACAGCCTGGCTCATTAAGGCATCTAAACATCGCAGCGACCCGGGGATCCAGGACCAGACCAGCCTGCTACTGGTCTGCTACTGGTCTGCTCAGACCCCCCCTTTCCGCAGAGCTCTCGAGCCCCTCCGTGCCGCCGCGTGCCAGCACGCCGGGGCCGCGGCACGACAGTGCGGAGCGGGCAGGAGGCACAGCTCTGCCCGCGCGTGCTCGTGGGCAGGGCACCGCGCGGGCACAGACCCCGCACCCCAGGCTTTCGTTTCTGCTAGGTTCAGGAACGCATTCTTGCTGGAATCTCTTTTGGGTTTGTAAAGTGATTGTTTTCTTCCTTTCTCATTTTTTCACATTTATTTCTCAACCTTTTTTGTGAGCAGACCCGGGATGTCCGTTATCCAAACAATAATAACTACCAATTACCGTGACCCCACTCACATCTGTGTTAGTCGTGTACCTAAAATGAATGTACTGTCCCGTGGGGGTGCCAGGCAGAGGCACCCTACGGATCAGCGGGGCTGCGCTGGGTCAGACGGCCCCGCTCCCGGCAAGCCCCGACCCGGTCTCAGACAGCGGCCGGAGCAGATGCAGAGTAAACAGCAAATTGCAAATATTAAAATTAACACTTCTTGTTTTAAACTTTTTTTTTTTAAGTAAAATATATATTTATTCTAGAGAAAGACATTTAATTCTCTGTTTAAAGTAATTCTCCACACCCAAATCCTTTCGGACCACCACCAGCGCTCTCCCATGCCCTCTGAAACGCAGTGCTGGCAGTAAATCCCAGTGGCTTCTCTTCAAGCAGCTTGTCACCGTCAGGAGGGCTTCCTGGCCTTTACATTGCTTCTCAAAGCAACCACGGATGTTTTAGGGGCATTTACAAATTCAGGGTGTGTAAAAGTGGTTTATATTTTTAATTTGTCCTTTTTAAACATAATCCTGCACCACACCCTGAATTCCCCAACAGGTTCCACCACCAACAGCATTCTTCCATTATTGTTCACTTTTTGATTTTGTTTTTTATACATCTGTGACTGACTCCTGCAGAAGGCTGTGACGTCGTTACTGCACCGCAGTGTTCAGGGTTACGGCCTGGAAGCTCTGACCGGGTCTGCCGGGGTAGAAGCTGCACGAAGAGAAGAATTAGCAGCAGCTACAGCTTGAAGGCAACAAGTAGCATAAAATGTGCTTGAACAAATTCAGACACCTGCAATCCGTAAATACAAGTTATGCAGCAAATTGTGTCGAGGCCATCCACCGTTAATGGCCTGATTTCTGACAGTCTAGGCAGAGGCTCATCTTCAGAGGAGAGCTCAGCGCATCTCAAGCCTACCCAGGTACCAATTTACGCACCCCTGGACCCCGCCGCAAAGCGACGGACGGGTTCCTGGGGGAATAGATTCCAGGGGTAGGAAACGACACCATCCTAAACGACGTGCCCTTGGAGAGCCAGAGATGCTCACAGGGCTGTAGCTGCTCTGCCACTGGTTTCAAACAGGACACCAGCCCACGCCCGGCATTCGCTGTCGGTTCTGCAGGATTCCGGACAAGGCCCACAAAGGCTCAGCCAACTTTTCGCAGCCCTACACTTCCTTCCACCAGATCCCAAAAGGATGTGGAAACCATCTTGAACTGGAAAAGGAGGAGTCTGAGGTGATGCTGTGCGGAAGCACAGCTGATGGAACGGCCTTTTAGTACTATTGAGCCTGCCTGACATCTCATAGCAGGAGCAGATTAACGCCTAAGTTAATTACTGAAACAGCAGGCGTATGTAGGGGGCCAAAAGCAACAGACCCCCAGGCCTGGAACCAAGACCGTGGAGATTCCCAGCTTTTACGCCTTGCAGGTGAAGAGGGTCCAAGTTCCTCCGTACAGCCGGCAAAGGACAGCATCTCCCCTGGCAGCCGGCCCACACGCCGCTGCCTGGCAGCAGTCGGGGTCCCTCCTTCTCTGTGCAGAAACCTCGCGCTCGGAGGACACCCCAGCCAGGACAGCGATTACTCCTTAACAGATGCCTCCACATTCCCTGCCGAAGGAATCGCCTCGCTCCGTGCCTGCCCGGGGACGACGGCCCCTGGCTTAGGGGAGTGGATTTCCCCTCATTAAGCGTGTCCGGAGCCGCGCTCCGCTGGAACGACTGTCCTCTTTGCGGCGAGCGCCGCCGACTCGAGACACACGGCAACCGCGTTAAAGCCACCCTGCTGCCCTGCTTCGCCGGCTCCGGGGGGCTGGGAACCCGAAAAGGGCCGACTGCCGACACCCACCGAGCTCTCCCCGCTTCTCGGGGGGCAGAGGAGCGCGTGCGGCCGCGGCACAGCGCAGCAGCGTGTCTGCGTGCGCTGCGGCAGGACGGACGGACGGACGGACAGGAGTGCCCTGCCACGGCTGCCTCCCGCTCTGCCAGCTGATGCCCAGCCAGCCTCGCCGGCCGCGACCGCTGCCATGAATCCTCCCACAATGCAGAGGACCCGGAGGGGTCCTCTCCAGTGCGACGCGCTGCAAGAAACGCGAGGTGCTTTCCGAGGCAACACGTCGGGTTCGGATTCGAAATGGAAATGGTCTGCCCCAGAACGGTTCCCGCATTTCAGCACTACGCTTTTGAAATTCCAGTCGTGTTCTACTTTCATGTTGCTTACTTAAGATAAGCCTGCTCATTTTATAAAAGTTAAAAATTAAAATCTGCATTAGTGTTTTGATCACGTATCTTGAAAACAACACAAACAACACCCTCCCCGCGCTCACCACCAGGCCCCTCACCAGCAGAGAACACGGGGCCGTCTGTGCTGCGCTGTGAGGACTCTGCAGCACACGTGCCTCGGGAACCCATCTCTGCTGCGCGCGAGAGACCCTCGAAATGCTCCGGTTCACGTACGCGAGCACAGCGAGGGAGGCACACCGTGTCTTGGAACAGGCTAAATCACACCCAGCAAGTTCCTACCCCAAATTTAGCAAACTGTGCTTGCACTACATTGATATAAGCAAATGCAAGATACCAGATAAAGGCAGCACCGGAATTCAAACACAGTCAATATTCGGTTAAATCAGGAATTCGGCTTCCGTAGTTCTACAGCTACGAATGCCACTTCACAAAACAGAACACGAACACCCACAGGGCAGCGACCCTGTTATTGCAAGCACAGAAGACATCCATCTTTTCCTGTGCGCGTTGTCATCCCGGATGCAGCTCTTGCCGAAACCTAATTACATTATTGCTTATTATCTGTAACAAAACTCAAACATTTTCCTTATGCCCTCAGACAGCAGTCACAGAGGAATCCCTACATCCACACCTCGATATATACGATCGTGTAGAATATAAAGCACTCTGATCTAGTCCGATCCACCCACTACATAGCTCCAAACTTTTCCTCGCCCGCGTTCTCCGCGAGTCCAGCGAGAAGCCGCTCTGTGCCACGGCAAGGCAGCCAGGGCAGGGTGACAGTCTAACATGGTGTCCTGCTGGGATCCAAGAATAGCAACGCCTTAAAAGGCAGCGATGTTGAGATCACAAGGAAAAGAGAATTAGGGCACAGCTGTGGAGTTCTGTAGGCTAAAACATAGACTCAATATGTCAGAGAAAATTAAATCACAGAGCTACATGTAATTTCTAGTCTCTTTTATAACTGAGCTGTAGCTGTGCAGAATCTGTACTTGGGTCATACATGCGAGTCGCTGTGTTTCTGCACACAGGAATAAAACATGGAATTAATTTAAAAAGAAAACCCAAGGGATTTCTATGCGAACAACACCACGAACACCTATGTTTCGAACAATGTGCACGTACTGTTGCAGCTCAGGCACAGTTTTACAGCCAGTCTCCTACCCAGCTCTTGAGGGAAACAGGGAAGCTCCAGCACCGCTCATGAAACGCGCAGAGCTCACAGCTTTACCCGCAGTACAACACAAAGGAAAACTAAGCCAACACGTCAGCCAGCTAAACGTGTCTGAAAAATGCCTGTGTTCTCCTACAGCTGTCAGGCAGGGGAAAGAGACCCTTCCTCAAAGATGAAGGTGCCAAAACTGGTAACAAACTTCTGCAGAGGCTTTTTTCCCCTCGAAGCAGTGATGTTCTTACATTTTTCGGAAGAGTATCTACATATAAATCTGCTAGTATTTCTTGATGCTTGAAGTCCAGTACTAGCTTCTCCTCTAACAGCATCCAATATCCACAGGACGCAGTCCTTCATCCTCTGCTCAAATCTACTGTCGCAACCGGTGTCCGCGTAACGAATTTTGCAGATACCAGGGCCTGCAGCCATCGGCGCAAGAGCCGTGCGTTGAGCCGCAGGGCTGCACGCCTTCTCCAGCGTCTTCTCCTCAGCTCCAGGCAAACCTCTGGAAGGCTCCACCACAGAGGTGCCTGCACAGGGCTGTGAGATGGTCAGGACCGCGGGGGCAGCGGGACCCGGCGGGTGACACGATGGCCTTTCGGCAGAGCTCCATCCACCCGGGGAGCGGCTGAGCCGTGCCTCGCCCAGCGCGAGCGGCCAGGCTGTACCTGACAAGAAGACTTCAATTCTCTCTTTGAAAGGCTCTGAAGGCCAGGGACAGATAAAAGAGAAGACAGAGGTGAAAAAGAAGCTTGCCACAAGGGAGCAAGAGACTGATTGGCACGAGGCATATGCGGCGAGCTTTCCTAAATAACGGGTACTTGAGCGCTAACGTGATACAGAACAGCAAGAAAACAGAGGTAGGAAGCTGCACATAATTACGACTTTGTTTAGTTAAGTGTATTTCCTGTGGAGCTTACAAAGCACGGCCGCATGCGAAGCGTGCAGTTTTGTTGATATCAGCCATCCTTTGTCCCTAAAGAGGTAAATTATACGTCTGATTCGTACACAAAGTTGAAAAACTCCAAGATTATGCTGGAGCTGCAGGCGAGCTGCGGAGCAGCAACCTACAGGAGCCAGATCCTGCGCAGGGGTAATGGATGGAGGGATTTTACTGAGGGCAGAGGGGCCAGCAGCCAGGGAGCAGCTACAGCAGCCCAGCGCAGGGCCACGTGGGCAGCCTGGTGAGGGTCTGGCCAGGGGCTGGTGTTCGGTGGGACGTGACCCGTCGGGCCATCACCTCCCGCAGCCGGAGCTCCTGAGCAGTGCGCGCGTGGCACGGCCTGGGAACAGGAGGAACGCACCTTCACAGCCGTCACACGGGGAACGAGGTGCCCGGGAACGGGGGCGAGGAGCAGGAGGAGGACGCGAACTCAGCTGGCGGTGATGCAGGTGAGACGGCCGTTGTGGAACCTGCTCATTTCAGGAAGGTTAGAAGGCAGTCCCCGAGCACAGGCGCTGCACACAGGGGTACACGTGCACGCCAGAATTTAATTCGTAGAGAAAATGCCAAACGTTTGAGGCGCACTGTTTTTCCTGAGCAGAACCATCTATTACCTACTGTAAAGCACAGCCTGGCTCATGCACGTGCAATGTTTTTCACAAACACCGCACGTGGTGCAGAAAACAATCCCCTCAATGAGGATGCAAAAGGAGGTCACCGATGCTCTCAGCGTCTCTTCCGCAGGCAGGCTCACCGCAGCCACGCGCGTTATCACCGTCCACGCTCAGGTCCTGCCTGCGGGGAGCCGTCAGCCCCCCGGGTGGGTCTGCGGGGCAGCTGCTCCCGGGGCCGCCCGCCCTCACCCCCTTCCCCGCAGGGTTTCTGCATCGCGACAGAGGTCCCAGCAGGACAAGCGTCACCGCGCAGCCCACGGCATCCTCCGTCTCCTCCCGCTGCCACTGGAAGGGTGTGTTCAGCGCTGACATGGCGTGGCATTACACATAAAGGTATGTAAAACGTAGAAAGCCCAGGAAGAGGAATTAGAACAACAACAAAAAAATGCTGTTCTCGCTTGCAGAAGATTCCTCTGAAGCAGACAGAGGGCTGTGAGAGTGGTGAAATGAGTCTCCATCGCCTGGACCCTCCGAGCTGCTCGGATGCAGCCTGGCTGTCCCTTCTGGCCCAAGCTCTTCTGAAGGGACTCCACTCCTTTCTCCCTAGCTGGTTTTAGCACCCCTCTCACCCCGAATCTTCGACTTTGACCAAAACAAATACTAACTTACTGCGCCAACCAGCAGATTATTATTCCTTCATCAGGCCTAGGCGAAGCGCGGACGCTGCGAGGAAGCGCCTCACCCCCCCAGCCCTGCAGACCTCGCGTGCTGCCCTGTTGCCCATCCACTCCGGCCCCGCAGAATTACAGTGCAGTGACTGCAGATGCACTTGTAGTGCTGATGTCACCTCCAGGCTTTTTCTCTTTTTTTTTTTTTTTTAGGTGAAGCATCTATATATCCTCTGTTCTGAAATTTTGTGCCGAAACTATAACAAGCCAAAAATCTCTTCAATGGGAAATTTCACAAACAGAGGATTATGACTTCAGCTACAGAATAAGCAGCAGGAGCAGATGGAACTCTTCAGAAACAATGAGTCCATTTTCATGCAAATTCCCTTAGTAGTTAAAAAAAGACGAAGAAGAAAAAAACCACCAAGATATCAGAATGGTTTCTAAATGGAAGGTTTTTGAATGATGCTAAAAGCACAGGGCTGGTAGCTCTCCGCAAACCCAAGCATTTTAGCAGCAGCCAGGGGGGAAAAAAAAAAAAAAAGCATGACAAACTAAAACCAGACTCCGGCTCCTCAGAGTCGTGATAAGAGAAATGGAAAATGGAGTGAAAGTATATTTTGGTTTTTATGATTTTGAGCATCATCACCGGCTTTGTGATAATGCATACTTCAGAGCTAATTCTTGCGCTCTTTAAGAGCGCAGACTTCATTCACGAAGCAGCATGACAAAAATTCTTTACCCACTTGATGAGTACAGAAGGTGACAGCCACCGAGAAAAAGGCAGCCACAGGGACACCGCCGGAGTGCTAACCTGCAGCGTGCCCCTCTTGGAGCACAAGTGCTCCCCTGATTGCAAGGACACAGACATGCATTTTTCATAGCTGAAATGTGGAAACTGAGCCAATTCTTTTGTTATTAATACTGGCAGCACAGCCTAAAAAACAAATACACGCACAGAGTTAGCAGACCCCGTTTCTGGCTCTTCCACTGCCCTGCTACTTAGCTTTGGTCTTCTGCCTTCGTTTTCCCCTCTCATTCACTCCTCGAGCGAGCGAATTGGAGCTGCTCCCTAACTCTCCGCGTGGCGAGGATGACCGCCTTCGCACAACACGCGGTGTAGCTGTCTCTGCGCCACACCACGGCACGGAACACCACATACAGAATACATTCTAACGGTCGCAGGTGGGAAGGCTTCGGAAGGCCCGTGTCATTCCGCTTCGAAAGGCTACTTGGTGTAACTGAGGTTTAAAGCAGCGAGGAAACTACATGCACAGAAAAGCAAGAAGGAAATCCACTGCCGTCCATCGTGCTTCTCCCCTGCGCGACGAGCCCGGGGAAACGCTGCAGCCAGGTCTCTTCCCGCGCCGCGTCCGGACGCTGGCGGTGAGCTCCTGTCCCCAGCAGCCGGGCAGCTCCGGCCCCGGCGCCCGAGGAGCGGCCAGCGGCGGACAAGGCTGGCAGGGACGATCCCTCGGATCACCCGCCCCAAATCCAGGCATCCTTCCTGACACGGTCTTTCCCCGATGCTGCTCCTGCAGCTTCGTAGCCAGTCTTCATAAATTTCTATCGATTCTGTCAAACAACTTCTATCTCACCCAGTTTCATGTCGATTTTTTGTAAAATGAATTTTCTCCCCTTTTTCATGCAGAAGAGATACAAAGTGAGCTTTAAATAAGACTGTAAAGAGTGTTAAAGCAGAGGTCTCTGGACCATGTGCTCAACACCAAGAATACTTCTGTTTAATCCCATTTTACCTACACTTCCCCCTTCAGCATGTCACTGGCCAAACCTTTTCACTTTGAATTTGCTCACAAACTGAATCGCCTTCCTTCCTCATCGAGTTAGATGGATTCAAGTAATGACAGCTGCCGAAAGGACAGAGTATGAACAAAACAACTCCAAAAAATGGGCTCAACAAGGTTCGTTTTCAAGCTTTTCCTTGCTTACTTCTTAGCAGAAGGATGTACAAGTAGAAACAATTTCCTCAATTAATCCCTCTTCAACCCAAATTAGTTTTTTCCCAACTCTTTTCTCAAATATTTTGTTTTACAATCTTGCCTGAATGAACTCGGCCATAGCCACGGTTCCGTTACCCAAGGAGAGGAAGAGGGACAGCAGCGGGGAGGGCTGAGACGATGCCCCAGCGGGTCTGCGCAGCGCGGTGCCCAGCGGGTCGCTGGCAGAGGCCAGGCGATGCAGGGCAGGACTCCGGGCTCCTCCGTCAGAGCCAGGGTCTGCTCACTCGGCCACAGCGGTTTCTGGCTTTGCGCGAGTGAACCCACACTCTTCAGAAATGAGGGCCACGGAAAATCAGCGGCCAGGACGGCGTGCCGCACTGCCCCAAGGACGGCACTTCCCCTCCACGCCGAGCAGCCGTAACTCGGCCTCCGCACAGCCCGCAACCGCAGGAACCACGCTGCGGTGAAAAGAAGGGCTGGCCGTCACGCGGAAGGCTGCCGTGGCATTTTAATAAAGTGCAGTCGGCCATGAATGGACGGTGAAACGCCGTACCATCATGAATTTGTCTGAAGGCATCTGTCACTTAGGGCCCTTTGCTTCCTCTTCACCCCGCTGTGGAAGAGCGTCTCTGTAAGAGACGACCTTCGGGTTTCTACGTACTCCTGCTGCCGCGTGTCTTACGCACGCTTCGCCCGTTAGCAGAGTTAACGTCGACGCGGATGATGACCGCCGTGAGCCAGTTCCGCCCTTCTCCTGGTGCCGCTGCGGTGACGGGGCAGCCAGCGTTCGTCAGCAGCACGGCCAGGAAAGCGATGATTTACAAGACGGCAGAGTGTCCCAAACAGCCACAAAAGCCCGCACGCAGATTCACACTCTGAATCGCTCTGTAGCTACAATAAAGACGATACAGGGGAAGAAAAAGACAAGTGTCTGTCACGTCAGCCCTCACTTCTCAGCTTGCTGGGCTTTACAGTCTCGAGAGAAATGAGACACGTCTGACTCAGACACTTGCCTGCCTGGGTCAAGCATCTCGGATCTGAGCAAACTCACTGGAAGGTTCTTCCTTCCTCCTTCCCCTGTCCTGCCCCAGCCTCTCTGCAGGACGGGATCTGCCAGACTCACGAATAACTGGGAGAAGCACACAGGAGTACTGGCATTGCCTCTCTTTCAGCTGCCTCAGCAGATCCCCACTGCTTTTTCCTTTTGACTTCGGCAAATTTTATGCAGCAAAACACAACACCAAATTGATTCCAGTATCGTAAAATGGCTTAAGGGTCAAAAACTGGGTCAAACACCCACCTCCTCCTCCCAGCCCATCACGACTGACAGGGTCCTGCGGGGCCCAGCTCCTGCTGCAGGAACGGCCATGGCCCGGCATCCTCGGCCACGGAGCCCTTGCCTGGGGAACTTCTTCTCCACCGCGGCTCCAGCAGATCATTTCCCAATGGGAGATGATGTTTTTCCACAGATCTAGTGAAATGCGGTTCTAATTTAGTAATCGCGATGTAGATCCAGCTGAACAGGTCCTAGTGTTTTGATAACGAGAGCAATGTAATTAGGATGAGCTTCAAAATATTCAAGCAACTTGACCATTTGCAGATCACCTCTGACATGGGAGACAGAAAGAGGTATCAGGGGATTGGGATATGATTATTTTTATACACTACGCCAAAACATTGTTCCTTTTTCTAGACCCTAACAGTTCATATTTGAGGACTTTTACATGCTTTCTGCAAATCTCGACATCAGTTTGCCAGAGGACTTCTGACTCGTGGTTACCGAAGTTTTAGAGTTCTCACAAACCTCTGCTACGCAGGCAGCAGTAAATAACTGCTAATTCAGGATTTCTAAGGCACCAAGAGCACCAGGCTGGAATCTAATCTAGGCTATAGACCTAAACATTTTTCAGTACAATTTGCCCTGCTAGTTTGGGTTTTTAAAGCAAGTCTGAAGAACGCAGCATTAGCAGAAAGCACAAGGACATTACACGAAAAGACTTCAGAGCCTGGGCACCGCACGGGGCCTGGGCAGTACAGTCGGTGCATGAAGCCACGCCCAAGAGTCTGTAAAAGCTCCTAGAGCCCAGCAGCCATGCAGATGGTTTGCAAAGACCATACGACCCCCAAAGACACTTCTGTTCTTCATAAATGGGATGGAAGGTATCGCACGCTTTTCAGCCGGCGCGACCTGTAACTGACCGCTCAGCAGCACGGTCATCACGCGGTCCGCACAAGAACACCTATTCTACCAACAGCGTCCACTACGTTTCTGAAGCATCTTCATGTGACTTAAGAAATGGAAGGCAACCTTTGAAAGAGGAGACAGCAAGGAAGCTAGCTGGAAACCGGAGAAGTTACTGGAATGGTTATTGTGGGCAGGACAGAGGGCAGATAGGAGCTATCTCCTTCACACTCACAACAAGGAGGTGGGAACCTCTTCATCCACATCATTAGCAGCTGCGGGACCCTGATACGAGCCTGGGTCACCACCAGAGCAGCATATGAAACTTTTTTTTTTTCCAAAAAAGACCGGGAAAGAATGAGAAGAGAAAATGGAACACGTACGCTAACTTCTCCCCCCGGCCTGGTGTTCCCACTGAAAACACTTCACAAAAACAAAGTTAGCGCATCCTCGTTGTGCAGTTCCGTATTCCGGGGCATCCCAGCGTCTCGCGTTGCTCCTCCAGCACAGGGGGAGCTTACGGACAAGCCCGTGGGAGCGGCTTTCAGTTTCGCTAGTCTGAACCCACCAAAACTGGCAGAACCCATTTCTCATCGGGTTGTCTCACTTCAGAACGTGCCTGAAGGCATTTTATTTCTGTCCCACAATAACGATGGCCATGGCTGTTCCCACCGCGCCCCGGCAGCAGTGCCGGCACAGGGACCCGTGCGGAGCCGGGAGGACGCAGAGCCGGGGGGACGCTGCCTCGACGCCGGCGGATCGGGCGGGAGCCGTCCCGCTGCTCCAGAGCCAACAACCAGGAAAGGTTTCCATCAGCCACCCGAGCACTTCAACGGCGCGGGGACCCCCCGTGCCCTGTTACCGCCCTCCCGCACCAAGATTGCACCTGGCAGACACGCGGCAGCCGCGCTCACGTGCCAAAGGCAGCCGCCACACGCGGCCGCCCGAGCCGTGACCCGCGCCGTGACCCGCGCCGTGACCCACGCCGTGACCCGCTTTCCCGCCAGAGCTGATCCCCGGGCTCAGGGCGGCTGGCGGGGCCGGCCCGGGGGAGCGGGCCCGGGGCGGGGGGGCAGGCCCGTGGCCAGGGCCTTGCACCCCGCCGGCGGGCGCTACGTGACCAGGACCGGAGCGACAGAGCCCCGCCGACGGGGGACGCGCGGGGCCGGCGGACCGACGCGACGCTGCCGCGGGGTTCGGTGCCGTTGTGCGGTGCAGAGCGGCGCCCCGCGCCCCCCGTGCGGGAGCGGGCCCGGGGCAGGTGCGGGGCGGGGCGGCGCCGGGCCCTCCGCACCCAAACAAGCGGCCCCGCGGCCCGGCCCGCGCCCCGCCGGCGGCGGCGGGGGGGGGAGGGCGGGGAGAACCCCCCCAGTGCTCGGCCGCGGGCCAATCAGGAGGCGACCCCGCGCCGGGACAGCGAATCGGCGTCGTCGCAGGGCGCACATGACCGGCTGCGCCCCTGCCCATCATCTGGGCCCTATATAGCGGGGCGGGGGGCGGCGGACGGGGCTGCGCGGTCGGCGGGGCCCGGTGGGAAACTCCGCCGCCTTCCCCGGGCCGGGCCCGAGCTTCCAGCGGCCGGAGCCGCCGTCCCGCCGCACCGCCAGCAACTTTTTTAGGGACGGGAGCCGAGCGCGGAGCCTTCCCCGGGAGCGCCAGGTAAGGTTTTAATTGCCATTAACCGCTCGCTGGGGTTAAGGCCGCTGAGGGGGCGGAGGGGGGGGGGGCGGGGGCCGTCCCGACGTGCTGTCAGGGGATTTTTTTAGTGTTTTATTATTTTTTTCCCTCCCTCAGCCTTATTTCTGCACGTGTTCCTTTGTTCTCCGCATAGAAGCGCTTTTTTTTTTTTATATATATTTATATATCTGCTAATGTAACGCGGCTGGAGGGAGCCGCTCCCTGCGGGGGGGGGGGGGGGTCCCTACCGCCTCCCTCCCCCCTCCTCGAAGAGGGGAGAAACCGGCGCGGTTCCCCGAGGCTGGAAGTTGCTGGCGGGTCTGGCTGGGCGAAGCAGACACGCGTGTCGCCGGAGGGCTGGCGGGGAGGAACTGAGCCAGACGGGGACACAAAGGAGGGGGAAGCCCCCCGCCTCCCCCCACCCGCCCAAGAATCGTCCCCCGCGGCAGCGGAGCCCGGCACCCCCGAGCCCCGCGGGGACGCGGGGCTCGGGGGTGCCGGGCTTCGCTGCCGCGGAGGGAGAACATCCCCCCGGTTCCCCGCTTTTGTCTGGCTCCCCTGCCCTGCTTCACCTGCGGGGCCATATCGCAACCGGTGACTCGCTTCGCGACTTGGAGGGGGGTCAAGACAGCTCGAGTCCCCGGGGTTGAGGGGTCTGGCTTCCACGAAAGCCCTATGTCAGCTTTACTTCGTGTTAATTACCAAAACCCTTAGCCAAAGGTGGGGGGGGGGGGGGAGCGCAGAAAAGCGAACCCTGATTTGCAGTATTCCCCCCCGATTCCTGCTCAGACTATCGCACCGGAAATTCTTACTATCGCAACTTACATTTAAATTGAATGTGTTTGCTCCCCGAACCCTCCGCGGTTACCAACTGCGATGCTCGCAGTGGGCTCTGTGTACAATAAAAGACTCGGTCGGCATACGCTTACCAATCTGGTATGTTCTAAGAAAATAATTCTCATAAACTTTTCCTATTGGTTTCTTAGCAAAAAGAACTCATTTTTAAAGCTGTAAGTCGAATTCCTCAACAACTTTAGAAAGTTGAGAAGGGGAAGATGTACCCTCCTTGTTTCGCCCAGGAATGCGAGATAGCATATTTTTAAAGTTAATAAGTATTAAAAGCCACGAGGAGCATTAAAAGTGCATTTCCAACTCCGGCGCTTTCGGCAGCCAAGGCGCTGGGGCGCAGCCCCGCCAGCCAGCGACGCGTTCGCAGCCTCCACGCAGAGCAGAGGTTATTCACATGGCTGTTCGAGAAACTCCATTCATATATCTGACTACCTGGATTTGAATAGAAACCAGACAGCAATTCTTCGGTCCCAGCCACTATTCGCCGCGCTGGACAATAGCGATTTGTTAGCACACAGGCACAAGCCCTGGGACACAAAGCTGGAGGCAGCAGAGATAGGGGCTTCAGTGCACAGGAAATTACGGCTTTTGATGCACTGCTGGCAGGTCTGCCGGTTCAGAAAAGCAACATGACTGTGCCATGTTTAAGAGCTCCTTACTGCCATTTTTAACCACCTAGAATGTCATAAAAGCTTTATTGTCACAGTACATAAAATCATGAAGTCCATGTGGTTACTTTTCAGCCGCGGTTGCTGCCCTGTGTCTGGAAGGCAGAAGCATGATCTGGCTGGAGATTTTAATTCATGGGGGGGATTAAAAGAATTTTGAGGACAGAAAACCTCAAAGTGTGTTTATAAAAAGCAGAGGCAGCTGATGTCTAGCATGAGATGTGTTGTTGTAACAGACTTCATTTTAACGGTGCCTGCAAGGGGATGAGGCTGGACGGCCGATTTCATCATAAAAGGCTCAGTAAATTTACTCCCTCCACCAGTTATGTAGGAGGACATTATTCACTTGTGTCAACTTGGCGAATACCAAAATAAATAAGAAAAACAAACCCAAAACGTTCAGTGTCTGATACCTCCTATTTCCCCTCCTTTCCCCCACCCCCCCCAGTGCAGGGTTAAAACAAGAACCCCTCAGAGACAGGGCTTTAATCCGCTGATTGGAGCCAATGAGCAGAAATTATCAAGATTAGAAACCCAACCAGCGGGTCTGATGAGAGGAAAAGCCTGCCCCTTGCTGTGCCGGGTGCCTCAGCGCCGGGCGGGAGTCGGTGCCGTCTCCATGGCAGGAGGGTTGGGGCTGTTCCTCCTCACTTTCCATATTTTTCCATAAATCTTACCCCCCTCCACCACCTTAGCACCAGATAAATTACCCAGTCCAACTGGATGTCAGGACTCTTAAAATGCACGCAGCATCAGAGAGCAGCCGGAGCGTCTCCCCGCGCGAGAATCCCTACGAGCGCAGCAGGAATGACTTGGCTCTCTTCTTCACCCAGGGAAAACAATGAAATTGGGAGTTATAGTCTATTGCCGCCGTGAAATGGGTGTTTTTATTATGAACTGCAGAGACACAAAGTATCCTAAAATACAGAAAACAAAGGTTGGGCTGTTCACTGCTCTAAAGTGTATTTTATCAATGCGGTCCTTGTGACCTCAGGAAAAGGGGGGGAATTTTAAAGTGAGGAAAACGGGCCCACCTTTCCGAGCTGCTGGGAAGGCTCGTGCGGGTGCTCTGCACCAGCCCGGGTGGCAGGCGATGGCCTCGCTTCCCTTGCTCCTCTGAGCAGCGCAGGGCAAAGACGGGGGGGGGGGACTAAAACACCACCGCTTTTGAGAAAGTGAAATCCTCTCCAAGGTGCTGTTGGTGAGGCCAACAAAACACGCGTGTGCGGGAGGGCCCAGCTCGCACCATTTTCAGCTGCTATTTCAGAACACTGGGAGTACAAATGTGAATGTAAATACTTTTCACAGGAGTCAGTTGTGTCTGAATAATTATATAATTTCCTTGAATTCTCTCTGTGATGTAGTACAATGGCTTGGGTGTATTACTTCTCAGTAAAACTTGGGTGATAAGAATCAGGCTAGATTACAATCAAGCTATTTTGACTTTCTTTTTCTTGTCTTGCTGGTACTTAGAAACCCAGAAGGACCTACCTAAAATAAGCCTTTGAACAAAAATATTGTGGATTATTTTTAATAAAGGTTAAGAATATTGATGGATCTTCCTGCAAAGCACTTTTAGGTTAAATACCATGGTATTCTTAAAATATAGCAACCTTTTCTGTTACCTCTAGGACTGCTAATATTTGGTATTCATCTGGAGGCTGGTTTTAAAACCTACCCCTTGAAAGTGCTGCCTTAAAAAAAAAATATGCTGGGAACTTAAATTATGCTCTTGCAATTACGTCTTAGAGTTTGAATACCTGTTAAACGTATCACTTTGAATGGAAAACAGACCATTAGAGGCTGGCAAGAAGAGCTTCCGCCTAATCACAATAGCCATAAAAGGAATGTCTGGGCATAACCTGCCCCGTAAACATCTGCGTACTCAGCCTGGACATGAGAATAATCCCATCACGCACATTAGAAAAGGATGCTGATGGCTGCTCTCGTGTGACTTGTTTTTTTTTTTAAACTGCACATAGAAATAACAGATTATTCAAAGTTTTCCCAACTCCAGTTATGGCTATTCCAACAGAAAGCTTATAAAGACTCACAAAAAGAAGAAACCTGTTAACCACTAACAGACTTGGAAGTTGCAGCTGATGGAAAAGACCAACGCGTATATAATCTATTTGTTAATATATAGTATTGCATTACAGGGTTAGTTGCCAATGAAAATGCATCAGGTATGCTGAAATCTAGCAATATGTTTGGCAATATAACAAAAAATGTGGAATCCCAAGAATTTCATTTTATCTCAATAATAGCCAGCAGATGCTGTAATCATTTCAAAACCACAGTATTGATTAATATTGCTCAAAAGTTTCAAACGTTAAGAACTCAAAAGACAACAATGGGTATTTTTATGTCAAGGATAACATGAAAGCATGTCATTTTTCATAAGCAGCAACACTGACATACAGACCGATGATGTCACCGGGTTAAATAGACTTCAGTCGTTCTTACTTTCCCTGTACTGCCTGAAAATAGTCGGAACCATCAGCAGCTGTCCCGAACCGTAATACAAAGAAATTAGCACAATCACCGTGCATGACCATAGCATAAAACTGCACATTTTGAGTGCACTGAAGTGCTGCATCTCAATATGAAAACCCCTTCTGCAATAATAATTAACTATGCCACCTAAATACACAGGCGTGTGAACGAATATCCCAGTCAGCTTGAGCCCAGGAATTGTGCCTGCTCTGTCGCAGGTCGCTTTCAATCTGGACTGCCTTACAATTGCTCACAATTTGGTTTTGCAACACCACATTACTCAGACCTGCGGTTAACCCGTGTCTGACACAGAAAGGCCAGACTGTCTGCGACGAGATGCCAAAATGTGATTAAGGGCAGGAGAGCGCTCGGGGCGGGCGCGCTGCAGTGGACGGCACGGAGCGGGGAGCGGGGCGCGGAGCAGGGCACTCGCCTGTCTCCCCACGGGACGGTGCCATCGGCTTGCAAGGGGCTCCTCCGCAGCACGGCTCACGATTGCTTTTAACGCGCGATAGGCATCGTCTGCATGTCCTGACAGCGGCTCCGGTGCTGGGCACAATGAGCCTCAGCAGTGACGCGGCCGCTTCTTGCCATGTACGGGCACACAGACACCGAGTTGGTGAGGTCCTGCAAACCACAGGCTGTCACTCTGAAACATCCCTGTGGCACCTTTACCGATTCTTCATTCGGTAACCTAAAGCAGCTTACAGTTTTCTTGAGGAGTATCTTGTCGTGTGAGCATTCGGGGCTTTACTACTGCGTTTCTTTGGGGCTTACCGGCAGACCATACATGTACTTTAGCACAAAAGTACGTGTCTGTCTGTCCTCACGCGCAGCAAGTCCGTAGCGCCTTCTGTAAGTAACGCCACATCTCAAGTCTGACGTCATGAACGCACAGGATCTATAAATAGAGGCGGTCAGGGTTTAACCATGCATACTGTAATTTCCAGTCTCCCGTGTTTACGTACGTTCCCAGCTGCACGCATGCCAGCGCCCGGGAGCGTCGGCAGCTCCCGTCCACGCAATGACCGTGCCTTGAGGCTGGCCAGCGCCAGGCTGGTGCTTCCAGCCGGGCTGACTGGGAGCTGACTGGGCGAGGGATCGGGAGGGCTCTCCCCTGGGCAGAGGACATTGCAGCGGCGCAGGGAGGTCTGCGGAAGCCTGACAGAGCAGCTGCATTACAAAGTGTGGTTATACAAGGGACATGAAAACCCTCCTTGGGAACAGGGTGTTGTGAATGGCTGTTCCTATCCAGATTTATTTCTTTAGGTAGAGACTCAAATCCAGATTCTTAAGATGATCGACACGTTTGCAGACAAGGCTCACGTGACAAATACAGATTCTAGTTATAAAACAGAATGCATTCAAGTTTGCTATATATCTTTTTTCTGCTAAAGATTTAAATATCATGTGGCTTTAGCTTTCTTTCTGTTCACTGAATATCAAGGTCAATTAGGAATGATGTCTGGCTAGTACTCTCAGAGCAGATTAGACAGTTGCATCAAAAACTGGGACCATGTATAGGTCATCTGTTACTGTGACCTAGATTTCTGAGAATCTGTTCAATTTGTTGTATTGAAAATGTGGTCCTCTCTTAGTTCTGTTTCTCATAGCAAACCTCTCTGTAATAGCAGAAAATAGCTTTATTAGATACTTACAGACCTTGCTTACTACTTCTGCTAAGACACAAAGAAAATCAAATCCATGCAGCAGACCTGTGCCTGTCATCCATTTAATTTTAAAATAACTTAAGGTTCTGAAGGGCTTATGCCTTATAATCTAAAGCATTTGGTCCACATGCCAAATACTAAGCAATCTGAAATGCATAATAGCTTAGCTTCAGCTTTGTTTGCCCTATTTAATTCATTTTTTTCCTTCAGTAACCAATGGGTAGATGCAATATTTCTGCAGTCTACTTTGGAAATGAAGAACATACTGAAATATTTGAGCGAGATGAGGCTATTTTGTTTGTATCATCTGTGTGAGCGCCCTCGAAGGATCGTTGGTTTGGATTGCTCAGCCTGAGAGCAGAACCAGACTTCTCTCCTAAACCCCTGGTGTTTACTTACTGAGTATAGAGATTCTGCTATCTGAATTTTGACACTATTGCGGTATATCCACCTATGCTTTCTGGGTTGTCATTCTGAAACCACATAAAAGCAGATCTCCATTTGGAACATTTTATGACAAATTTCCTCTCCTCTCACAGCTCTTAATTGTTCCGGTTGGAAAGCAATTACTGAAACACAGATCATGCAAACACACCAGCTTGCTGGTCTAAGTATTTGGGAGAGGAAAAGGGAGAAGCGGCATCTTAAAATATTAGAAAAATATTTTCTAAACACCAGTGAGTTCAGTGTAAAAGGAACACTATAAAAATAATGAAGTGATTGCAGAATCTGCAATTCAAAGAACAGCACGCCAACTAAATTTTAGACATATCATTATCACCATCAGTGTCTGTGGCTTATCGTGCTGTGAGGGCTTGGTACAAAACCCACACAGAGCAGTTGTGCTCTCATCACACCCCGGGAGAAAGGGTAGATAATACAATCAAACAGCGGTAGAAGAGGGTACCAAAAAAAAAAGAGAAAATGTGCCAATAGATTGAGATTCGCAGATTAAAATCTCCAGTATGTTACTCCCTCATAAATTGCACTTAGTAAATCTGTTCCCATTTTTTCAAAATTCTAAAGCCAATTCTACCAAGTCATGTGAATTTGATACTACTTTCATATTCAAACTTTTATGTGCATCTCACAGCACACTGGGACCAATTTATTTTATAGGCAAGATAAAAACCCAGCAATATTTGGGTGACGTTATCCAAAGATCATTCTTCTAAATGAACATAAGTACATTTTCTCCTTTTTGTTTCGCATGATGGCTGCATTTAAATAGGCTGAATGTATAATTCAGAAAAGGATGGCTGAGTCCTGCTCAGCTGGGGGTCATATCCACATCCATCCAATATTTAAAAGCACACAAAAGCAAAGAAATGAAATATATAAGAGAGGGGGGAGGAAGTCTTCTTACCAGCAGAATATTTGCCTGGTAGCCAAATATGAGAGCGTCTTTTTTTTTCCCAAAAATGATACTTAGTTGTTCTATAAGAGTCCTTGAAGATACTTTATTTTAAATGTGAACACCTGAAGAGCAGTTACAGAGATGCCGCTGCTCCGTGCCTGAGCAGCACGCACTTTGCTTTCCGCTGCGTGTGTCACAGAAACGTGGCTGAAGCTCACTGAGGCCAGCGCTGCGTGTGCACGCTGTAGTTCAGATCTTTTGTAAGCAAGGCGAAATGAATTCGGTGTGAAAATGTGAACACACCGCAATGAAACGCAGCGGAAATTCGTCCGTGGCGCGGATTAGCCCGTCAGTAGGATGTTCCGTATTTTCGCCGAAGCCAGGAGTGCTGGGGCCTCGTGGTGCCTGCGGGGACGGAACGGAGTAACCAAACCCCGAAAATGGGAAGGCAGCATCCTGCAGAATCGCAGGGGGATCAGGGCACTTGCTCCGTGTGTCGCACCCGCGCAGCTCACCGGGAGGACGTGCTTCTCATTAAGAGAGTAACGCTCAGGCAGACATGGGCAAGCGATAACAAATCTCACAACGGCTGCGAGGAGGAGAATGGGGAAGAGGATAGGATGGATCTTCACCTGTCTTTTTCCCGCTCATTGCAATGTCATTGTAATGCCATTTTCTTTGCTTCAGTTATTTACAGTTACTGGAAGTAAAATCTTTATCGTAGTAAGAGTATTGTGAAATGGAGTCTCACAAGATGGCAGCAGGAAATCCACCCAGAGGTGCCTGCTGCTGAAACCAAACCAAAAAGTGGGATTTTAGAGGTGTTTCGTTTGAGAAGAACTCCAAATCTGGACGTCTATCAGATGAGAATTGCTGAGTTACAAAGATGAAAACCAGAAAGTAATTATCTTCAAAGGGACAGTGATCAATGAATTGGGAGGAGACACTGCGATTATGAAAAGTAAATCCTTCATGTGATCCCTCTCCATCCATGCTGCTTCACAAGCAGATGACCTAAGCTTTATCCAGCTACAATTGCTAATATTCCAAACAGTGAGTCAAATGTAAAAGTCCCATTTAGCATATGAAAACAAACAAAAAAATCTATATTTTTATATTGTCATGTATGATCAGTCTAACCCTGCAGCAGTCAACATGGGGGTCCTGTTGCCGGCCTGGAGCCACACGAAGCCACCTGTGAAACATCCTGCCCAGGAATGGACCTTCCCTGCCGGAGCAGGGATCGTGTTTTCGTATAGTCTTCAAAGATCAAGCCATACAAACCAAACAAATACCTCAAATTTCTCTGCCGATTACTTTGCAAGGCATTTCTGCATGTTTGTCCATTGCACGTGTGGGTTCTGGGCATTTGGTCAGTATCTCAAATTGAAAAACCAAAATAATCCTTGTAAACACACCTTGCAGGGCAGGCATGGCATCGGGACGAGCCCGCCCAGCGCAGGCGCTGCGGCACGCGCTGGCTCACCAAAACCGAAGGAGACCTTAATTCCAAAAAACCAGGATTCTCTTAAACATCATCGTCTCCAGCCACGTTATACAGTTCAGAAACAATAACAAGGGCATCTCCGTTTGACTGTCGAGACTCGTATGAGACCAGAAGGCATTTTCTGCCCTCCGTACCCTGAAAAAGACTGGCCAAGTCCAACTAGTTCCAATTGCAGAGCAAAAAGGCAATTCTGTGCAACAGAAGAACTAATTTTTGTGAAGACTGTCATACTGATGACTGTGCCAGCAATTTCTAAAATGCTAAGAGGCAGAACACAATCTCAGTAACAGAATCATCTGCAGTTGGGATCATGTCTTTCCTTCCCGAAGCCGGGGCACAGGAACTGTGCCTAGATTCACAGCTAACGGGAAGTCTTCATGGTCGTCACCGAGACGCAGAGCTGCCAGCCGAGAGCAGCAGTCAGCACAGGCGTATCCTCTGAAGAAGTACTTATCCGAAGTTCACACCGTAATAAATACAAAGCGTCCTGGGTCTAGAGCAATGCAGTAGCTCAGTGATGAAGAACGGTCAGCATGTTTAATATACCGAGAGAGACAATGTTATTTATATCTACAGAAGCTGCTAAGCCAGCATTAGACATGGCCGGGACAACTGCAGGAATTCATCAGGAGGACACCTGAGATTCCTCTCTCTTAAAAATGATTAATAAATAACAGACAGTAATCTTCATGGCAACAAATGGTATCTTAAAAGATGGGGGATAAAAGTTCACAGGGAAGCTGTGCAAATTCATTAAAAGAAAAATGCATTCATGGCTACGGAACGCACAGGAGCCTATCTCCAGCACTCTGCGTGTGTGTGGTGAAAATGTCTGGAAGACAGGAGATGATTAGTAGGAAATACGCAAGTTTCTCCTCCTTGTATCCTTTTCTAAACATTCATGAGCCACTGTTTTGATTTTATTTTAGAGTCGGGATTGCTTTACTGATTGCAGCCAAGAGCTACAATTCAGTAGCGGTCCCAAACATCAAGGTAGTGGTGTGGGTTTTTTCCCAACAAGGACAATTTCTGAAGTTACATGAAATGAAGTTATGTAAATGAAGATACACTGTTTAATAAGAGATCCTGGGCCGAGATAGTTTTTGTTCCATGTATGGTGCAGGTACAAATAGCTCATAAATGCAGCTTGCTCCAGAAATCATCCCTGCTGGGTCTGCTGAGAAGAACATCCCTTACGCTGCCCTCGGGGGTGCTGGAAAGCTGCTGTGGTCCTGACGGAAGCTCCTTATCTCCTCCTGTTTGCCGGGTGAAACTGTACTTAGTCCTCTGCAAAATCTGGTGAGGAGGCAGGCAGGTCTTGCAGCACCCCGTGTCTGATCCCTTCGCCTTAACACAAACGACTTTGGAGACGGGAGCGAGCGGGAGCCGAACCCGGTACGGTCAGGCACATGCAGGTCGGCCAGGGAGCTTCAGACCACGGTGATGTCTTCCAGCCCCAGCCGCCCTCCTCGCTACAAGCACAGCTGACAAAAACTTCCTTTAGCAGGTAACAGGAGATGGAGGGTTCGATTCTGAGAGCTTGTCTGTTTGTTCTAGAAAGGTAAAACAAGTTTTGTTTTAAAAATAAAACTATTTTTTGATTTCACTGTTCCAGTGGCTTGGAAAGAGTTCAGTGAAGTGCTTAAAAAATTAAGAGGGCAACTGATTGCTCAACCTGGGATGTCAGATTGCAAGAACATCCAGACTAGCTCATTCATTAATGCCTTATTTTAAAATATTATCATGTTTGGCAAAAAGAATCAAAACCAAAATAATTTTTTTATGCTAAAATCACTTGTTGAGACTTAGTTCAGTATGTTCCAAGAACAAGGAGTGTATAATATAAGATAATCTGTTTTGTTGTGGAGTCTCCTTCTCTGGAGATATTCCAGACCCGCCTGGACAAGGTCCTGTGCAGCCTGCTGTAGGTGACCCTGCTTCGGCAGGGGGGTTGGACTAGATGACCCACAGAGGTCCCTTCCAACCCCTACTATTCTGTGATTCTGTTGCAAAATCACCTCCTGGTAGTTCAGAAAAGCTTTCCACTCCTCCATAAGCTCTTGAGATAGAAGGTCGCACATCCGTTTCTGAAGCGGAAGTCCAACCCTTTTTACCTGCTAACGCCTAACGTCAATGTTCTGCTTTCCCCCTGCCAAACCAGACCCCTGCCCAAGCGCAGGGCAGTGCTGCTGTGCTCTCACTGACTCACTGCTGCAGGTAAAGAGATTAACAGACAGAACTCCCTAACCTTCACTGCTTTACTTCGGAGAGCTTTATTTTACCGGCGACAGTCTTCTGGGCTGCGTGACTGCTCTCCCCTCATCTCTTCGGCAGCCTGTTCGCCCGGCGACATCTCTAGGGCAGCGCTACCAGAACTGGATGAAGTATCATTTCAGCAGTCGCAGGAGAACGAAACGCAGACGCAGCGGCCTCTGTCCCTAATCAGAATTTCATTGTTTGCACAGTAGTACCAGTCAGATTGTGCACACACATGCAGTTAATTATCTCCCATAGCAAGTACCGCTGCGTACAGTGGAGTCCTTTATGCTCACACATGGTGCATATTCCTTGTTCCCAAACACGTAACTTTGCTTTTGACTATACTGAAGCATTCATTTTTGCTTGATTTATCTGGAGATCCAGATTTGTGTCTCTTCTACCTAAAAAAAACCTCAAAAGCTGCTAACATCTGCTACTATGTTTCTCCCAGGCCAGTAACAGCAATGTTTTAGGACATGGCAAACAGTTACTCTTAAGACTGCACCACTTTGATCGAGTTCCTGCTCAGAACTACATTGAGACCTACCCGTTTGTCATTTTTTAATCCTTTTAGCATTTGCCACAGCAAATTTGTATCATACCGGTTTAAGCTGTCATACGGTATTAATTCAAACACCTTACAACAGTCTAGGGTACGTTGCATCCACAAGCAAGCTTGTCAACTCGAAATGAGATAAAAATAACTTGGTAAGTCCTCCATAAATTGCTGGAAACTGGTATTAACTGCATTTCTCTCAGGTCCCAGAAGAGCTCTGCATTTATTTTCTCTAGGATCACCATCACAGCACTACATTCCATTTCCAGGGCAAATGGAACAGACTGGTGAATTTGTCCCCTGATTTCACGTAGTCCCAAGACTTGTCAAGTAATAGTCCAAGGAGCTTTCAGACAGTTTAAAAAAAAAAAAAAAAAAAAAAAAAAAGTATCTCCAGTGCTAATTGTAGAAGACTTCTGGATCTGAAGTGTTTGGCCATGGCATTGCTACTTAAACGCTCGCCCAAATTTCAGTGAAACAAGAGCAATAACTAAAAATACTGCCAGTAATTACATCCCCTGGTCTCCCCACTGTCTCGTCAAGGAGTATTTGCATGCTTACCCTGCTGACGTCATTTACATCTACAAAGAAAACACATTTTTGTAGTACAATTAAAGCTTGTTACAGCACAAGGTAAGCATGCTTGCACACGGCATTTCCACGGACGCTTCAGGGCAGGCACTAAGACACTGCCATGTGCTGAGCACAATCTCAGCCCGTTTCCACGTGCTGGGGCTGCACACCTCCCTCGTAAGAGTCACAGCTACAGCACGGGGCGGGGGGAGGGGAAAGCCTAGCTTTTTTACTACCAGATGCATATATTAAATTTATTTAGTGACACTTTAGGGCAGTGCCATTAAGATTCCTGCCCTGCTATAAATAAAAGCCTTATTGTGAGGAACTAACAGAGTGATTGAATTAGGGTCTAAGAATTGTTCAGGCACCGTGAATACATAGAGCACCAGAAACATCCACAAAATCAACTAAATCCTGTCCCCGTACTCCAGACAATTAACAGGTTAACCTCTCTGTTTCAGGGTTTGTATGCGTATTTTGAGGAAACCATTTTCTTCATACAGAAACCCGTTCTCTCCACTGTAAGTTGAAAGAACCTCACGTGCTCTGAATCTACAGTATTTTCATTGTAAAGTTCCACTTTAGCTGTCCACTGCCTCACTGATCCACGTCGTTACACTGATGACCGCGCAGGGATTCCAGTTTACAAGCTGTTCCATGTACAGAGCTGACAGAGTCGGGCTTTCAGAGACCCGTGTCCCAGGGCTGACTGCCTCGAGCATCTAGGGAAGGCGTCGGGTCCACTGAATATTTTTTCCACGATGGAAAACAATAATTAAACAATAACAATAGAAGTGGCAGCTGTCAACTACGGGCTGGTTTCAGTGCTTCCTAGCTGAACGAGGTCCGAGAGGAAGGCACATGGTAGATTCAGTGCAGACAGCAACTTATGGGGGGTGTCAGACCAAATTAAGCAGGCCACAAAATACAGCCTTCACAGCATCTTCCCAGTTCTACCACGCTAGTGAAAAAAAATGAACAAAAGTGGCTGTAGAGCAGGCTTAGGCAACAGTCGTTGAGCAGAGGCTTTTCTACCTGCCCTCTGCTCGCCCAGCTCCACGCTGTCACGGGTGCTTCGCTCCCCACTCTCGAGGCTTCTATTAAGCATAACAACACTTCAACAGGGAAGAAAATAGATTAAAAATGACGTGACCTGTTTTGTGGTAAGACATAGGCAATCACTTGAGCAACAATAAGAAGAGAGAGTGCTAGGACTATGTGGAAGAGAAATCCTATCTCCGTGCTGGCAGCGCTCACTGCTGTAGTTTTCAGACAGCTCCTGCTGTAACAGGGTAATCCTCTCTAAGTTCCTTACACAATACAGATCTATACCTGTGTGTGTATGTATATATACACACACATACACCCCCAAGAGAGAGGAGAGGCTTGGAGCGTGAAAAGAGAACATGGATTTTGTACGCAGTTCTGGAGGTTAAACTTCCAACAACAGAATGGTTGTAAAGATTTCATCCTTGTCTCTCCAGAGCCGTGCACATATTGCCCACTTACAGTTTCCAGAGGATCATTTTATCATCTCGGAATCTGTCCAAAAATCTAGCTGATGGAGAGCTTTGAACTTTGCAAGAGGGAAGGCGTGTGCAGCCAGGATATAGAAATAACATCTAGTTTGTTTTTGATATTCAGAAGAAATTCAAGCTCTCAAATTATGGAATGAGAAGATGAAAGTTACCAGTCGAAGGTCAGCAGAGGTACAAAAGGAGGAGGAAGTAGTGAACTGAGGAAAAAGCCTCTCTCACACTGTAGTTTAAATATAAACACACCATTTTGGTTTGTCAAAACCAAAATTTCATGCTTGACTTAACTTTGTTTCCTTGATTTATGTTATACCTACCACATGTAGTCAGCCTTCACACTGGGACACTCCTGAGGCTTAGCACTCGAGGCTGAGCATTGCTTGTTATTAATTCAAATTCTCTTTGTTCTTTCCACCAGCTCCGACTCCAAAAAGATGGCAAGAAAAAGGTGAGCTAATTTTCAGAGAATTCTTTTGATTTTCAGTATCAGTGAATGTTTAACAATGCCATTTAAATCATAACAATCCATTTAAGCGCAGACTACAAACTGTATTCTGGGAGCAAGCTCATCTCTCAAACAGCTTACTCCATATAGCAGATTGTTTCAAGTACTTTATTAGGCAATGCACCTATTGTTAAGTTACACGTATCAGCTCAGGATATTCAGAGGGACACTTCACAGTCCCCACGACAAGAGAAAATACTCTGAATTAAAAGCAAGTCTCCAGAATTTTGAAGTGATAGATTATTCCCACTAACTCTGCAGGCTCCACTTCACTCAGAGCAAAGTTATTTCAGATATAGCAACAGATCTAATTTTTAACAAACAAGCTGCAAATAATTCCTCTCTCTCAAACTATGCAGGCCAGGTGGAAAAAGTGAAGATAATTAGACAGTTGCAATATAGAGATTTAAAGAGAATAAATCCCTTTTTCCACTTTTCAGGGGAAAGGTAACGCCATTCATTTATTCTACCCAGTACATTCTTAGGCAGACATTTACATATTCAGTTTAAAACTTACAGCTTCAGTAACGTCCTGGATCATATCAGAAGTGCTCTGAGGATCAGAAGGACTTCTCAAGCAGTGGCTCACTTTGGGCAGAGTTTCCCACACCCATGCTCCCCAGGCTTGCTCGGTCTCCAGGGACTGGAGGAGCCTGACTCAGCACAGAAGCCCAGCATTCAGTGCCTCTGTCGACTTGCCCATGGCGTACAGACGCCCTGGTAGCTCAGTGATGCCGCTCTGTGCTTTCAGCTGCCACAGACGACTCCAGGAGGTTTACCTGCAAGTTTCTTGCAGCATGTAGGGACACAGCAGCTCAGAGTACCAGCCAAGTAAGCGAGCAGAGGGAAGAAACGACGCGGGGGAAGCGCATTTTGTGCTGCCTGCCTACCTGACAGACAGGCTGGGGGTGTCGCAAGAAAAGCATTCTAGGGTCAGGTTAATCCAGCTGGAATCGAGGGACTGAAGCAGCATCGTGACCAGTCCCTATGCCACTCCAGCAGCTCTGCCCAGTAAGGTCTTCCTGCCGTTGAAGGGTGACCTTAGTTCAACCAGGCACTTACTGAGAATCTGCATGTCCTTAAAGCAATGGCACAGAAAAAGCCTTTAAAAAGCCTCGATCAAGAAGAGAGGGATAGGAACTGTAGAAATACAGACAGACATTACGGACTCCAGTAAGAAGGAGATCCCCCTGCTCTCACTTTTGCTGCTTTACAGTTACAGGTGTCCCCCCTGCTTTTTTCCTTTTTTTAAAGTGAACTTTCATAAAGAAATCTGAAGCACTGTAAACCCCCTTAGCATAGCTATTTAGAATATGCATATCCACAGGAGGAAAGGCTTTTTCACAACTGCAATTCAGATACATTCAAAGCTGTTTTAAGAAACACTAAGTCAACTTAGCATCCATAACTGTAGTGTTACACTTCTGCAATTCATTAGTCCTCATGGTTCCATTTTGTAATTAAAATACTTGCAGTTTAAGACCTTACAATAAAGAATGTGCAGTCCTCAGCAGTGTTTCCACTGCTAGTCTATGGAAAACATATGCATGGAAAATATGTACAGTGCATGTATACAGCCATCTTTGGATAGCTTCAGTGAACATTCAACGCTGTCGGTGAGTTTGAGAACTAGAAAAAACCATCGACCGTTGACTGTACCTTGAGGTTTATCACAAACCCTCTGTTAAATGGAAAGCTTGAACCTTCATAGTTTTTCACATATGGTTGCCATTAACAGGTCATGATTTACAGATTATATTAAGAGCTACAAAGGTTGAGTTTTTCCAGTTCTTCTACTTTCTCCAAAAATGAATTGCTGTATAAGAAATGTTTGTTTTCTCTTAAAAAAAAAAAAATTAAAACTTTATACTAGAGCAGAATTTCTGCAAAGCAAAGTATCTGGGAGTAATGGAAGGCTTCGTATGGGCAGCACAAAAGCAGTAACATGTCCACACCATATGGTATACTTGGAAACAAATCTGAGCACGGTGTATGTTCAAAATAGCAGAATACAGGCCAGATCAGGAGGGAAACCGCCCTTCCATTTGGGCTGGCAACTTGAGCTTCACTGGAAAAAGTTCTGGAATGTCAGTTCATTTGCTCACAGGAACCTGCGCTCGATTTCAGCAGCTGCTCACTGGGAACGCTGGCCGAGGACCGGGTCCCTCCCAGCAAGGTGCAGCTGCTCCTGCGCCTCACGCTGTCGCTTTAGAACGAGGCAAGCCAGGAAATGTCCTTCCTTTCGAAGGAACAGGAAGGCAAATGCCCGGGCACCTCAGCGGTACCTGCACAGTCCCCGTCCCGTCCCCTCTGGGTGGGGAGATGCGGGGCTGCACGCAGCAGGCTCTCGGAGCCCGCGCCTTCACAAGGGTGCAGGCAGTCGTTTGGCCCCACGGGGACTGCAGAACCCATAAAAGAAGAAAAGATTCCAGGCACACGTGCCAGGCAGCACTGACTTGGGCTGCTCTAGGAGAAGGGATCTTGTGACCTGTATGGTTTTACTTCTCCGTACGGTCACAGATGGGCGGTGCTTGGTACCTGTCTCAGGACCACGAGGAAGCACAGGCTCCTGAAAGTTAAGGCTGTTCCTTTCAAGCACACTTTGCACCTTTGTATGCTTGAATCGTATGACCTAGAGGAATTAAAACACCTGAACAGGCCTTTGTCAAAACAGATGCCGTAGAAGGTGCTTCAGCTGATAGTTAACATACACCACCAGAGCTTTCCTGTCATAAAGGTCTAAAAATGTTGAACCTCGCAGAACTTCACCATCTGAAACAGCTGCGCGAAGCAGTAAGGCACTTGTCAGCAGCAGCGGATACCGCAGCGAACGTGATGGCACTGCAGACGTTCTTTGGATAGCTGAGAAGTAGACTCAAGGAGGACATGTTAAATGCTTAAGCAGGATCTCTCTCGTACTGGTGTAATGGGAATAGCTCTGGGATGAGGCCCAGCCCTCACTCAGAGGACAATGTGCTTCTCGCGAATTGCTGGAAAATAATTCAAATGCAAGAATAGGGAAGGTTCAGTGAATGCACAGTTTTCAAGCCCTTGGGGTACACAGAGTCAAGAACTGTATAAACTACAAAACAGATACACCCAACAGCAAGAATCTGTAGAATAAGTGAAGTAACCAAGCAAAACAAACCACCTTTACAAAAAAGGGCAATATATAGAAATTACATTAGAAAGATTATAAATTGAAGAATGTTTTTCTGTTACTCTCCGTGCACAAGTGTCCGTTCTAGCAGTCACCAAGGTGTTAAGAAGCCCTGAAACAGCTGTATGTCCTGAGGTGGAGAAGGCTGCGCTCCTGACTACTCCACGTGAAAACAGGGTCGCGACGGGGCGGTGGGAAGGCACAGCGCTGCACGGCTGTGGCACCTAATGGCTGCAATCAACATTCATTGCTGTCGGTGGGTTTTCATTTCTATCAACTCACTGATCAATGAATGCAAACTGCGGACCAGCTAGCTAAGAGACTGCACGTTCACACAGCTCGGGGCGTCTTCCCGGCAAGCAAAGCGACTGGGGCTTTTTGCCGAAGAAGCGTTGTATTCAAGTTCTGTCCCCCAGTAACTGGCTAAGGCACATGTGTGGCTCTGCCATTATCACACCGAAGAAGTTCAGGAGACCTCATCCAGCTCCTTCGGAGCACGGGTGCTCTTTGCCACCTGACAGCCACTGCAAAGATTGACACTTTACACAGCAGTAAGGTCTGGATGAAGTAAGTATCCTTTATAGAAAAGCAGACATGATAATAGGACACACACACAGCTTTTTTTGAGGCATTCTGTGTGAAGCATTCCAGGCACCTCACTTGGTGAGAACGGGCTCCTCTTTGATTTGGTATTCCACAAGCCACCGCCGCAGCGCCAGCCAGACCCTGCCCTCTGCTCCCTGGCCCCTCGGGCCCTCACGAGGCCACCGAGTCTGGTCGGCTGCTGAGGCGGTGTTCCAGATACGGGAAAACACAGTTGTGATCCGTCCTTAGCACAGACTGAGTTAGTCCTCCCTGTCATTTATCAGCTTTAGGAGAAGATGCTTGCATGCTGAATACTTCATAAAGAATACAAAAAGCTTTCTTTGTAAATACGGAAACCTGATCAACAGCTGTCGTGCGTTTCTGCACAAGTCTGTAGTGCTTACTGAAACACATTAAAATAGTACCTTGTACTAGGGATATTTTTGCTGTGAAGTGCTTTTTTAAAGAAAATTTTACTTGTGCAAAGCAAATTCATGAAAGAATATGAATAGATTATTGGCTTTTATCAGTAACTTTAGAAATTTGAACATAACATGTAACTTCATATATAAGAAAAAAAATTCTCCAAAAAAAGACCCAAATGCACACGAGACAGCTAGCAGACAAGAAGTGAGGAACAATTTAGTGATCATTAAGCAGATTTTCCAGGAGATTCATTTATATCTAAAATTCAAGTTAAACCTTCGTTTGTGCCATAAAGCTGTGGTTTTGGCTCCTGGTAAGTGTTTTGACGCCACCTTGTTCTCATCACAGATGCTCCTCAGGACTTCACACCACACAGGGCTCTGCAGCAGGATGTGGTCCTCGGTCCCTCCTCTGCTGTTGGGTCCTGCTCCCCACCCCACTTCCCTCCTCTCCTCCCAGGCCTGGGCACGCTCTGTGCTGAAGATGAGCTGCAGCAGAGCAGACCCGGGGCACTCCCTCCAGAGAAGCAGGGGGCTTCGCAGAGGAGCCAGGCCTGGGGAAGCTGCAAGTTCCATGCTACTACTGTTTTAAATGTTGATTTAAACCTATAGCAATTTTTTTCTAGGCACCTTTTAGATACCTTGTGGTGATCTTACTTAAACCAGGTTAAGTAAGAGCTCCATCGTGCTTTTAGCGCTCTGAAGAACTGGATGGGGATTTTTAGAGGGGCTTAAGGGAGACAGAACAGCTGATTAACTCAACTTTAATAGAAGTGACAACTTACTCTTTATGGTCCTTTCATAAATCTCTACTTCCACTATCAGTAAAGCGTAAACCTACATATGAGCTTCACCTGGTTACAGGAAATGAAAGTTCCTCCTGCATGAGACAAGCTATGGAACAACACTGGGTCCTACAAAGTGATCCATGGGAGATGACCAAGGACTGAAGTTGCATGGTTCAGATTGACAGGGGTAGGAAAGGGAGGGGACAAAGCAGAAAATCTCCCATGATTTAAGATGCTGCTGCAGAGAGTATTCGTCATGGCCGTGGTGAGCAGGGCAAGCTCCACTTACAGTGGGAAAGGTGGAGGTGGGAGAAGCTTTGTGGAGGATGAAGCTGGGTGACGAGGGCGGGCAGGGACCCTCCTGCTCTCGGGGCATCCAGGGACAGTCAGGCACTACCACTACTGCCCTGAGGCAGCAAGGAACCACCTCCTGAGCTCCACTCCCAGTATTTTGTGTAATGCTTTACAGGACACGTCCCTGTGCCCAGGGTGCCATGCGCCGTGCTCGGCGAGGAGGGATGCTGCTTGGCTCGGCAGCGGCAGCGCGGGCAGTTCACTGCGCAGGGAAGGGGCCAAGCACGTCTCCTGTGCCTGGCTGCCTCCTCCCTGCCTTAGGGGATCATTTTGGAGCAGCCTGTTCGGACACGCTGTGCTGATGCCACACAATAACTGTCTCCCGAAGCTTGCTGCACAGTTCAAGTCAGAACAACTTACTAATGACTTAAACTCTAATTAGGTCAATATTCAAAATAAATCCCTGTTTGCTTGTTCTGCTACAAGACTTAAAGTTGTCCAGTTTTACACAGGAACAACTTCACCAAGTTGAACAGAGTTACAAGCTAAACAGATTGAACTCTTTGCAAAACTGTGGCTTTTGGAAAGTCTCCTCTCCCCCCAGGCTGACAGTGAGGGCTCTGTTCAGCCTCTTCAGTCACCCATAGCGAGTATTTCCACCGAGACCCTTGGCAAGCACGGCAGTTTGATACAGAGAATTTACTACAGTGATATAAAAGTGAACAGCCTGAAACTGTGCCCACTAAATTGTTTAAATATTAGGAAAACTAGACAAATTACTACTTTTTATGCAGTTTGATATTTTACCTTTGAAATTTCAAATTTTTCAGCATGTTTGGAAGACTTCTTTAAAAGTGAGACTGTATAATTTGGATTATTCCCAGTTGCATCTCAAATGATGTACAAGAAAGCACTTGTGTATTATTTTAAGCAGCCATTTCAGCCTGCTGGTTTTCCCCACACACGCCTGTACGAAAAAACAAAAGAAAATACAAAATACAAAAGTCCTGACAGAGGTGTTCATCTTTACTGCAAGGAAAAGTGAAAATTCACTGCAATGACTCTAAGTCATTTTGGACAAACAGGAAAAACTACAGTAAAGGTAGTTCACAGCCACCCCCTGCTTGCTAACCCATGACAAGCAGAAGGCTTAAGCAGATGCTCCACAGAGCTCAGATGCTCTTGATGCACAAACAAGCCTAAGAATTCGGTTTTCTACTCTTGTGAAAATCCTCAAGTTTTTTGCTTTAATCACAGTTGGTAATGAGACAGCAAGGGAAAAAGATTACTAGGGGAAGACAGGTTAGCAGAGATGTTCAGGATTTTTCACAATCCATGCTTGGGAAGTTTTAGATGTTTCTGGCACCAGCTGTTTGCTCCCTACCAGGGACCGCCGCCCGCCGAGCCGCCTGCCCCACCGTTAGCCAAACCCAGCACCAGGATGACGCCCAGCACCAGCGCATTCAGCGCTGCCACTGCTACGGGAGTGGGACAGCTGGGGCTGGAGGGGTCTCAGGAATTGCCAGGGCTCATCTATCAGCAGCCGGAGGCTCTGGCAGGCCAGCAACAGCCGAGCTCGCTGCCGCGCTGTCGGGGCATTGCTGCCCAGCCGGCCCTCGCCCAGCTGGCAGGACCCCAGCAGCCCACCAGTACGCCCACGCCCCAGCTGCTGCAGCTCGGCCTGCCCACCAGCACTGAAGGGTTGATCAAAGACAGGAAGACATCAAAAGAACTCAAGGAGCTCAGTTTATTTAGTTTATCGAAAGTTTATATAAATATCTTCATAGGGAACAGAAGTTTGACAAGCATTTTTCAGTGGAGCAAAAGATAACACAGATGTGAAAGCTGTAGCTAGACAAATTCAACTAGCAATAATATACAATTATCTAACGGAAAAAGTCATTCAATTCACATTAGACAGCCTTACTTTTAGTATTTGGCAGATCCATCCTGATTGAGAATACGGTGGAAAATTGAGTTTTAATATCTTTCAATGCATGAGGCTTGAATGCAATAAATCTAAGGTATGCCAGGCTACAAAGGTTCAACAGAATGTTAACCAACGTTTTCATAAGCTATACTTGGGTCTAAATGGCAACTTAAATTATTCTATAGCGCCTGAAATTATCCGTTTCCATATAAAGCTGACCAACTACATGAAAATCTAGCTAGATGCACATAAGTGTGGTTTATTAATCAAGTAACTGCACACATTTGCAACTCAGCCTGTTACACATTCACTCCACACAACTGTTCTCACCATAAAGGAGGGAACCATATATTCCCATGGCAGAGGAACCACAGTTCTCCAAAGCCACAAAGCTCTCCACTATAAGGACGTGCGAGTCCACCAGCAGAGTGACATGGGTGGCAAGGACAGCGTCCCAACTCTGGACGGCTGTTAGCAGGTCTGAGCATTGTTTGTAAATGAGCTGTCAGTTAACAGCCTGCCACATTTGAAAAATCAAGAGACTTTCCAAAAAATGACATGAAAAGTTGCTTTAAATGGGAAGTTTGCACCGAGCTCATCCCTCCTTTACGAGCACAACTGGTCTGAATCTCTGCCTGCAGCTTCGCAAGTGCAGCAAGGCCTTGTTGCCATCTGCTGGCACATCACCGAGAAAGTGCACTCAGTCCTGGACACAAATACCACTAGATGGGGTACGAAGAAAGAATTCGGAATTCATGTTTTTTAGGTGCCCAGCAGCTCAGATTTTCAAAGTCTCAAGAAGTTACAGGTCCAGAATTACAGTGAAATTGAAGAAGATTTTAGGAACTGCTTTGTTTCATGAGAAATCCCAGGCTATAGATTTCCAAGTATAATGCTGATACACTTGAGAGCCACTTTTCTGTCAACATGATTTACCAGCACCTCTGGTGTTTTACCACTGTAACATACAGGCACTACTACAGCTTTCCCTGGTACAGCTCTGGTGCTGTAAATAGTGACAGACAGACCTGCTCTGTGCTACTTTTGTGAGAAAGCCCTGATCAACTGCCAGATACGGGAATCTGCCCCTCCACGAGTACGCATTAGCTGTAAAACTTCTCCAAGTCTCTACCATGAAGCATGAATTCATCTCTTTGGATTATCTCAGAATGAGAAATTCCACCTCATCGCATGTGGCAAGAAAAGGGGTACTTACTGCCCGTGGAGTTCATGGGAAGGACAGGAGAAGAGGAACTCATCTGCTCCACATCTGCAGCTAATGGGAAAGTGAAAAAGAAAAAGCTGTGATGTGCATGTCACCAAGAAGTCTCTAATTTTGAAAACTTTCATTGACATTTACATTGAATATGCGTATCTTTGATCATCCAAGGAAGCCGCTTTGAGAAGCGGTTATTTTAACAAAGTTGTCCTTTCTTCTTTTCAGATAGTTCTCTCATACACATTATCTGCAGATACACTTTCCCAAGCAGTCGTACCGGTAGCCTGTAGCTTGTGATGGTTTGAGAACAGCAATTCAGAACAATTTCCAGCGCAAAGAAACCCTGAGTATCAGCTTCACACTGCATACAGTATCAGCCTGTAAGTGGAGCATTACTGTGGAATGAAGGACGCTACGATCTCCCATCCGTGTCCAGTGCGCCTTCAGAAGATTCCTGACAGAGAGAAATCCCCTTCCAAAAGCATGCAGAATGCTGGCATTTGATCTGAACCAGGATCAGAAACAAGGACTTCTAAATACAGACACTCCAAAAGCTTTGTTTTCTAACAGCAGAAAGAAGAAACAGAACTACCTGCCTGTGTTTTGCCAGTGAAAAACCCCCAAATCAGCACCGATCTGACCCAAATGCCAGATGCCCTCTGCATTTTGGGAAGGGTCCACCTCTGTGGGACCCAAACCAGGAAAGAACCATCTCCCAGTAACGGGGTCAGCTTTAACCTGAGAGTAGATGAAACAGAGACATTCTCTGGGGCTTGGTCTCTCTCCCGAAGAGCCGCATTCACTCTGAGCACATCGCCACAAATGCCCAAGTCAAACAAGTCAGCTTCCATCTCCATCCTCCTAATGCTGGTAGATACCACATAATTACAGATTATACAATTCTCGTTTAGCTTTACGACCCCATAAATGCATACTGCAAGCTGACATTCCTACCCACAGAACACAGTCCCAGAAGCGTAACGTTAGCCCGTAGGCAGGCTTTGCCGTTGGTCCAGATCCTGCGTTTCACATTCTTACCATTCCCATTTGTTCGGCAGCAGGCAGTTCCCTGAAGGCCACTGTTTACACTGGAAAGTGCAAAGTTCTGCTCTAATTAGACAAACCACAAACAAATGTAAACACTTGAGCAGACCATTTTTACCGAATGTGAAGAGCAGGCACAGCACACGCTTACGTTAACCGAATCCTCCTGCCACACCTAGCAGGCGCCCGGCCTCGGAGCCACTCGCTGTTGCTACACAAAGCCAGCAGCTCCCGTTTAACACGCTAAATGCCAGCGACCAGCCCAAGGAGAGTTTTGTTCAGAGGTGCCCTGGATTATTCCTGTCCTATTCCCCACTCAATTATCAAGACATTTACTGCCCAGAACATCTAAACATTTACAATCTCACTTGGCTCTTCTTGCAGTTCTTGCCCAGTGTTCAGACAGCTGCATGCGACGTGCTGGACTGCAGCATTTCTGACACTCCACGGGACATTTTTCAGATCTCTGATCTGCTTACAGAAAAAAATTGATTTGGAACTTCCTATTTTCCACCTTATTACTATAATCTCCCTGATGTGGGAATGGATAACCCTTCAAAAGAGCTAGCAAGTTATACACTATACACATTTTCATAAGTAAAAAAAAGATTCTCTATATGCTCTATAGCAATTTCAAATACCTGGAAAGTTTTGTATTTTTTCCTATCTAAACCTACATATGCTTTCACATATAACCAAAATAGCCTGAAAAGTAAGTGCAGTATTAAAGTCACTCTTCTTCTGAGAGTGGCAAGATTCAGCCTGTGTAGATACCAGGATTGAGCACAGCTCGGCTCTGAGAGGTGGACGGAACAGATCAGCAGATGGCCATTTAAAGGTTACCTGCTGCTCCTGGACAGAGGTCAGCTGCCCGCCAAGCCAGCCAGATGGCAAGGAGCAGGCTCCGTGCGGGCAGCAGCCGTCCGGACCACTTGAGAAGCGACTGTGTGAGCAACAGTCACCCAGGGTAGTAAGCTACACCTGCACACATCTGGAATAGTTTATCAAGTATCATTCAAAGAGCAGCCAAATAACGCACGTGCCTCCTGCAGAGAAATTCTGCATGGTAAGCATTTAGAGAGAGCCAGTGTAAATTTTCAGTCCTGTAGTTTCAGATTGTTCAGTTTAATGCCATGTTAAAGGCTATAAACAACAGAAGTGTAACCGTATTTCCTAGCTGTACTCGGAAAGGATAATTTCAGTTCACGCTTCAAATGATGTATTTTCATTACTAATATGTTGACCAAGGCTAACGCACTGTGGTCACAGCTGTCTGGTTGTCCAAGTTTGAAGTTAGAGCAGCCTCAGTGTCCTGCCAAGTGCTGCTGCAAGCCAAGCGATGCCCAGCAGCTGGCCAAGGGCTCACAGACTGGAACACAGCCAGGCCAGTGTCGCAGGACAGGAACGCCTCAACATTGCTGTTCTTGTGCTGCTGGCAGATGGGTATTTATAACCTATCAATATCAAAATTGTACTTCAGATTTTTTAATGAAGTATATAGAAGTGCAAGTACTTATCCTACAACTTGCCTTGAACAGATTTCTCTCATTCATGCAAATCAATGTTAAAAAAGTTTCAAACAGCCCTTTATGAAACATGGCAATGCCGGTTTTGTTCTCTTATCCATAACCCCTCACCCCCCCCTCCAGACCTTTTCATCTTCATAATTACACGCAACACATTAAGCTCCTAAAACAATTCAACTAAGAGAGGAGATATGGATTAACAACCCGCTAAGATTTAGAGCAAACCAGTTTCCAAAAAGCTGAAAAGGACAAAAGTCTGCTCAGCTATGAAGAACAGCTGCTGCCAATACAACTATTTACCCTCTGACCTCTCCTCTGCCCAGTAAGTGAACAGTGCCAATTGTTTTCTTGTATTATACACTGTTTACAAGCCTGGAGTAGCATGAAAGGAATTAATAATTTAGCTCATGGAGCTGACGACCTTTATTGGGGTACCCCTATTTGCTGAGCAGAAATCAGAGCAAAAAGCTCCCTTGAAGCCATGGGGTTTCTTTAAGAGTTTTTCACTTTACAGCCTAATTGGCCACCATAACATAAATCAATTATTTCTCCTGTTTTAAGCAGCAATGCTACCTATTCTCAACCACTCAACTTCTAACTTCCTTGTATCAAGCCAGGCCTTGTTCTTTGACTTTTACAACTGTATAGTAAACACGATGGCAAAGACAGCCCGGAGAACTTCGCAGTATTAGGAACATTTGGGAACACTAGCAAGAAGAGGTTATGCTATTTTGAACTCCTCTTGACCTTTGACTGCCCTTGTCCCTGTTTATGCTAATTGAAGGGGTATATGGGCTACTCCTAGAAATGAACTTAGCCTGAACCTGTGACATAGCATTGGACTTTGAAGAGATCAGTGCATGAGTTTTGGTACCCCCTCCCCAAAGGTTGTCACCTTACATACAGGAAGAGTATGGTACGCAAAACATGGCCCCCTGGACAAACGCAGGGATACCCAAGATCAGAATAAGCAGAAGATGCTGATTCAGCGAGTTGCATCACCTCCCACTGCTTCTGACCAGCTGCTAGCCTGCTGAAGATCAATCACACACCTGGATCTGTCATGTAAAAATGCAGTGGTGCTTGTGGGGTTGCAAACAGGACATTTGCATAGTAAGATCTCAGTAAGTTGGTTAGCATTTTAGTAAAGGCTTTCTGAAGTATGCATGCTAAAACAAGGAATTCTGAGCTTGGAAAAAATGCAGATAATGTAGCATAGGATTATAGACTTCTCCCTCCCAAAGCTGAAAGTGAGGCATCAGAACTTCCAGGTAAGAGATGGTACACTCTCCTTCAGACCCTTCAGTAGAATTATACTTCTGTTATCATTGAATAATTCAGGTTAGAAGGCATCTCTGGAGCTCATCTACTTGACCCTTGCACTGGAAGCAGACCTAGCTTCAAGGTTGGATCGGCTTGGTCGGTGGTCTGTTCACTCCAGCTTTGAAAGTCTCCACGGATGAAGACTCCACGGCCTCTCTGGACACCTGTTCCAGTGCTGCATCACTTCCACTAAGTTTTTATTCTCCCCCCCAAATACTCAGTAGGCATTTCCTCTATTGCAGCTCATGACCATTGCACTGGCCTTTTGCCACAGACCTTTGAAGAGTCTGGCTCCATTTCTTCCCATAGCCACTTATAAAGACCTGGAAGACTGCGAGCTAATCCTCACTTAGCCTCCTCTTCTCCAGGCTAAACAAATGCAGTTCCCTCAGTCTGTCCACGTTTGTCATGCCTTCCAGCCCCCAGCCATCCCAGCAGCCCCCCAGCAGGCTTACTTCAGTCCTCCCTATCTTCTGCTGGGAGGCCCAGAACTGCAGAGCATTCCAGATGTGACTGCCATGTCCCACCGAGGAGAGTAAGTGCTTTCCCCAACCTCCCAGCTATCCACAAGCCAGCACACCAGGAGCTGTCATCACCATAAGCACACCCTGCGGACTCGGTCACGAGGTTCTCCAGGAGCCTGGGTGCCCCCTGCAGAGCTGCTCCCCAGCCTGCACTGCTGCGTGGGGTTATGACATTCCAGATGCAGGACTTGACATTCGTCTCTGTTTAAGTTCCAATCAACCCTTTCCTTCAGGTTACCAAGGTACTTCTGAACAGCAGCTGTGCCCTCCAAAGCATCAATCTGGTGTCACCTGCAAGTCTGATTGGTGTACTCCATCCCATCATCCAGACGGTGAATGGAATTGCTGAAGAGCACTGGCCCCAGTAATATTGGCTCCCAAGGACAACCACACAATAACTACCCACCCGTTAGTATTTGAACTCTTGACTGCTACCCTTTGAACCAGATAGCACAGTTCGTTTTTCACCTACATTTTTGCCTTGTAGCCCAGTTTGGCTACAGGGACGATAGGGGAGACTGTGTCAAAAGCCTCGCTTAAGGTTAAGGTGAATGACAACATTGCTTTCTCCTCGTTCACGGATCCAGTCACTTCATCACAGAAGGAATGAGGCTGGTCAGGCATCAACTCCCCTTGGCAAACCCACAGTGAATGTGCCCAGTTACCTTCCTGTCCTCCAAGGGCCTGGAAACATCTTTCAGGCAGATTTGCTCCATACTCTTCCCAGGGACTGAGATGAGGCTGACCAGCCTGCAGGTCCCAGACCAGCTACTGCTCAGCAGAGGCAAGTTAAAGGTGAGTCATTACCCCTTATCAGCTAAATTTTACTATACAGAGACATTCCTCCCCTTTCCCCTACATTGGGTAGAGCTTCTTGTCTCACCTCAACACTGAAAACACATGCTGTTTGGGAAGAGGAGTGGGAAAGAAAGTAATCTCATGATAAATATTTTTAATTATTTTCACTAACATGGAAAACAATCAGTTCCTGCTTACCAACGTAACTGAAAGGAAATATTCACAGGAGTTTTAATGGTTTATGTGCTTAAACAGCTATACCTGCACTGTATTTCTCCATAAACACTATACAGACATTGTTATTTTAAATGCCTGTTTGCATTCCAGTAAAATCCTGTCAGCGTGGTATCTGATTTATTGACGCCATCAAAAGTCACAGGATTCCTGAGATGCCTCCCGAGACACAAAAATCAAAGCAGAAAGGAGACGCATGTTGCTGTGGTATCGGCTTTACCACATACGTTATGGGCTAGATTCCCAGAAGCCGGCTGCGTTTTCTGGAACAGAGCGCAGGGCCCCTCTCGAAAGCTCCCCAGATTTCGTGGGCTCTTGGTCTGTGCAACGGGGCGCTGCGGGTGGAAGGGCCCTCAGAGCCACCCCTTGGTGACAGCACAGCTCATCAGGGCTGCTCTCCGCCACAGCCCACTCACTCCTCTAAAGGGGGCTCATACACATTTTGCATCTTATTTTAGGCTTTGAGGCTACAGAAAGGGAAAACTTCGCTTTTTAGAAAAATTATGATGAAGAAAGCCTCCAGGCATGTCCTCAACGAAAAGTAACGTTCAGCCACTTGGCACAAGCCATCAGAATTGCTCCGCGAGGTGCACGGGGCACTCCAAGGGGACTGAAACAACAACAAGCCAGCCTAAAAACCCATCTCACTAAAACAGCTCGTTTCTTTGCCTGGAAATTGAGATTCTTGTTCATCTTTCCACAGATCAATACTGAAGTGTTTTACAGTTTTTGGTGACATTTCCTTTCACTTTCAAAGCATTTTATTCAGAACCAAAACTACATGTTCTGAAATACCAGCCAATTCCCAACGAAGCCGGGCTTTGGAGGGTTGAGGCAGATGAGCAGTGCCGCAGCCCACGTTCATTCAATTGTCAGACAAATGAGGATCTCGGAATACAGCATCTCCCTCCTTCACAAGGCTCGTCTGTTTTTAAAAGGCACTCTTATCCTGACTTGAGGATAAAAAGCCTACAAAATGAAGTTACAACCAATAGTAAAAATTATATTCACTTGAAATTGTATTTTTAATTTGAATTCATAGTTTCAGTTTGCAGTCTGAATATTTATACTGGGCCTTCTCTTTAGGAACCCCTTACAACCCAAGATACTCTCTCTGCAGCTGTAAATCTGCAGTGTAATTACTCTCAATCTTTTTGATGAGCTGAATAAACCAAGACTGTCAGGCTGCCTCAATCTTTTTGGGCAATTCCCAGTATTTTAAGATATCAGCATCAGGGTTTTATGCACCATTACTGTATCCACATCCCAAAGCTGCACTGTCAGTGTTAGGCAGGCACTACACGCAAGAGACCTGCTCTCACTTTCCAAAGGACCACACCGGTGCTTTCTGCTGCTGCCTTGCAACAACAGGCACTTAACTGCTCACAGCCCGTGCTGCTCAGCGTGCCGTGCCCCATGCCACAGGCATGCTGGCTGTGTCCCTAGACATGAAGTCTTGCATCTTCTGTACCTGGAGAACATTTTGGTTGAACAGGATATTGCCTGCCAGGCAGCCCAGACTACTCCAATATTGAAAGATCAATTATGTAATCGTTCTGTAAATCTGTGGAAATCTTTATTTACTTTTTGATCCCTGATAAAGCGTTGGCCAGCAAAAGGCTACTACTATAGCAAAACCCATCTATTCAGTCCACTAGAATTTCCTACATTAAAAAACAGAACTAACTGATATTATAAAAGAGTAGAGATGCAACTGATATTTTAAGAGTTAACATCAACTCAGATTAATACGCATCACAAATAATAGCACATTATCACATACAGAATATGCCAGAAATCACGTTGCAAATTAGCCAGCGTTCCCAGAGGTGAGTGGTTCTAGATGCCAACCCACGCATCAAGCTAGAAGCACTACTCTAAACGGACCTTTTCACCACAAAGCAGGTGACATGCCCTTTTAACCCAGCAGCAGTGCATGAATGGCACTGACAAACTGGGATCCTAGAGCAGCACAGACATGTGAGGAGTCTGAAAACAGCTTTTTTCCCCTAACCTCAGGGTTAATTAATTTAACAGCATTTATCATCAAATTTTAATTAGTGGAGATAATATTACAGCTTCTAGCTCTAATGCACTTCAGCTGCACGCTGCCAGTGCCTACCAGGACTTGGCTCGCTGCACTAGCCTGGAGATGAGAAGACCAACTAGCACTTACTAATGGATGAATCATGCTCTGGGGGAGGATCTCGACAGAATCCTAGAATGTGAAAAATAGGGGTAAGCACTACACATCGAAACAAGTTTCCTCGTTGTTACCACACGTACACAGAAAGACTGGATCATCCAAATCAGCCACTGAACGTACAGTCAACGTTAAAACAGCAGCAGAGGGGAAAGCTTTACAGCTGCCTAGGTACGGTACATTACTATAACACCCAGTTATGAAATGAGATGGCTGGGTTGCAGCAAATATGCTCACTATTTTATAAAAGCTACTGTTGACATTCTGTATTTAAACCTGCAAGTCTGATGGTTCAGCACATGGCAGTGACATGTTTTAGAAATGCGATATATTCTGTACTGTATAAATCAGTTACCGGAGGCGTAGCTCTCACTGCACAGCACGTGACAACCAAATAAATGAGCGAGCTTAACACTTGCCAGTGTGGGTATAGCTGTGCTCGTCGCTCTTTCATTTTCGTGAGGTTCTAATTTCTTAAAAGCCACCTGAAGGTGTTCTGTGGCTCACGCCAATGACCACAATAAACACCCTGTCAGTCAGAGGCAGAGGGACCAGCCCCGAGCTTCCCGGCCCGTGGGATGCCCAGTGCCGGCCTTCAGGCCGGGAGCGATGCCGCAGCGAGACAGTGCCCGTCGACGGCGCACAGCCGGACCTCCCACCGGAGAGCAGACAGCGAAACAGCCGACACGCTGCGGCTTCAGCCACCCGGACCCGGCGGCAGTCCCGGCTTGCCGCGACTGCAGTGCCTGCTACGCAATACAGGAGTTTTACACCCTGCTACAAACGTTCTCCTCTCGTTATTTCCTGAGCAAGAGGCCTCAATCAGTTCAGCGACCTGCCGCCTTCCAGCCCCATCGGCTGCTTCCCCCTCCGCCCCACCAACACCCGCGCCCTGGCTGCTGCTGGAGTGAACAGCTCACACGAAGCATGTGGCCTCCCAGGGGTGGGGATTACAAGCAGGCAAGAATCAAGGGAAATCTGAGTCTTTCCCCCCACCTACCCCTCTGCCTACTGTCTTCCATGTTTGCAAACCGCATTAGCTCCTGCTGCTTGCGATGCCAGAAACGCTTCCCTTTCTTTGGGGCTCATTCCAGCCCCATCTGCCTACTGCTATAATCTCATTTTGCAGGATGCCGCAGCTCTTATTAGCTTTTAATTGTGGTAGCACATCTAAGTGTCTTCAAAGGCACATCAGAAACTGACAGCTAGAAAACAGTCTTCAGGATAGAAGCATCATTCCTAACATTTGCATATTTGTGGGTATTTGTCTCCACTTGTAGTGGAAAATTACCTTAAATACAAGAAAAATACCGGCATTTTTAAATAAGGAAGCTCCCATTCCTCTCAATGGGAAAAATCACTGGAGTAAATTTAGTCTACACTGTTGCTCTGAAGAGCAATCTTAAATTTTAATTCTGGTTTAACCTAACTTTATAAAAATACAAGAGTTCATGTTTTGCTGGTTTCCATGAAAAGGCAGTGTACAATTTTGCTTTTTTTAATCTCAGGTTTTAAGATATATGGTAACAAGTTTTAGAATTCTAAAGTAATTGTTACATGCATTGCTAAGGGAAATCTATTTATTTTCCTCTGCTCACCCATAGACTATTCAGCTTCAAACAAACAGAAGTGTTCACAGATCAGCATTTTATGCATTTTTTTCACAACCAGGGTAAATATTCAGTAGCTGTTATTTACCTTTTTTTTTTTTTTAAGCAGCAGCAAAAAATGCAGCTTAAAGGAATGAGCTGGTCAGTAAATCACCTCCCACTGCACCAACAGCTGGAGATGTGAAGTGCACCAGCACCTTCCCTTCCCCACACCCACACGACTCGCTCAGCACCGCTGCTCGGAGCAGAGTGCAGTTCCCGGGGCGCAGCCTCCCGGGACAGCCCGCACGGCCCCATCTCCCCAGCACCCCTCGCCCGCGGCAGCCACCCCACAGCACGGGCTCGCAGCCAGAGCTCGCAGCCAGGCCCGAAGCTGCAGCGTGCACGCTGCCTCAGCGAGCCGCTCGACAACAGGTCGTCATCACTGAGGCCGAGGAGCTGCTCCTTGTGACAAGGCGCTCGCGCTCCCTCCGGAAAGCCGCGGCCTGCTAAAGCACAAGGCAAGCACTACAGCAAGCCAGAGATTTCAGCAGGCAGCAAATCAAGTTAAAAGAAGTCAGGTGACATTTCATGTGAGGGGCAATTCAGGCAGATGCTGGTCTTGTGTGGGTGAGGAACGGGATTTGGTACTTCACCGCATCTGCTGGGGATCCACGCGAGCCTTCCAGCGAGCTGACCCGCAGCATGCTCATCTGCACAGCACATGGAGAGGGCACTTCAGCCGCTCAGAGTCACATCAAGCATTAGCATGCTTTTAAAGCTGCAGCTGAATTTTTAGTCCCTGTGGTAAGAGCCGTCATGGGCTTGTGTTCCTGTCACCGCGCAGGTGAACGCCACAGCAGCGTCCGCACCGCACAGCAGCGCTGGGGACGGTGTCCCTCAGTGCCACCCTTAGGGCTGCTCCCTCTGCAAGGCCTGGCATCAACGGGACACGACCGTGGGTCAGCCTGAGGCTTCAGGCCAGCCAGCCGAGGCAGGACAAGGCACAGGCTTGGCAGCTGACGACTGCCGACACCCTCAAGAATATACAGTCACGCTTTGCTTCTTGGCAGTGTTCTCAGCTTTAAACGAGGAACAGAACAAGTCGCTGCAGACAGCCAGCACAGTTTCAGTTCAGATGTCTCCACCAAACTCATAAAAAAGCAAAACAAGTCCATGAAACCAATTGGCAGATAAGTGCCCAGCAGCTCGGCCAGCTCCTGCCAAGGCTGTGCCAGGAGGTGGACGACTGCGCTCCCTCGCGAGGCTCTGCCGGGCAGGAGCCAGGCACGAGCCCACCACAGCCCGCGTCTGTCCTTGTATTATTTCTCTGGCAACTGTCTCAAGACTTGACATCTTCGTACCTGGGAACCAGAGGCTCGTGAGTTTTCTTGCCTCATACGTTGACCACAAATGAATCACTCTAAAAGTCAGCATAAGCACGCTCCCACATAGGCACTCCCCATTGCTCACCCCATCCCCTTTCACAGATGGCCGTGTTCTGCTTGGCCAGCGGTGTGGGGTACAGCTTGTCATCCAAGCACGAGCCTATGCACCCCCACCCCACCCCAAACCGCGTCCAAGCCTGGAAACATCTTGCTCAAGCAAAGCCAAACGAGTCCCCGTGCAACCTGATCTCCAGCAGGCCGAGCAAGATGCAAAGGGCTCCCGCACTGCCCTGGAGCTCTGGAGCGGGAGCCCCGGCGGCAGGCGCTGCCGGCACGCTCCGCCAGCTCCCCTCCAGCCGGCACGCAACCGAGCTCACGCAGACCCGCCAGTTTTACGCTTCGGCTGCTGAAGTGGACACAGACCTCCTAGGCACAGGAGAAAGGTACGCCCACGATGGCTCACCCTTCAGCAGATCACCACTTCGAGCTGCAGGGCATCACCCTCCTTACTGACAACAGCACAACTTCTACAAGAAAAAGTTTCAAAATTCCTGATAACCAAAACTCTACCCAAAAAGCAATACCTCAAAGTCTGAGAAAGAATGTTTCAACATCATTTTAGACCAGACTAGCGCTGAACTAAGAGAAAACCTCAAAGACACCACCAGCTACAACAAAATCTGCCGAGCTGGAACAGCGCCTGCTCAGAGCAACCGCCCGCAGTAGTGATGCTCTAGAGCTGAAGCTCTTTGCACTTATACACTTACAGAACGACAAATAGCTCTGTACCTTCGCTGACTACAAAAAGAGTTTGTTCTTAAAAACACACTAAATATCCAGCTGGATTTCTCATTAAGTAGGATAACCCATTACAGTAAGTCTCTAAAAAAATTAAATTTTCCAAGAAGTTAGGTGCGAGCATGCAGTTTCATTCTCTGGTTATTTCTATATATAGCCCATTTTACCTTTTTTTTTTTTTTACTGAGACACACGTACTTGCAGCCATTCTGCATGGCCGTTTTGTACCTCAACCGCGTTCTGATTACTTCTGATCTTTGCTGCTCATCCAAGGCTGCCATGAAACCTTTCACCAGACAGCACAGTGCACCGTTGCACCTAACCCTCTTTTGCAACGGAGAAAAGTCATAAATTGACTTCAAGACAGCTTTAGATTCAAGGTCATTTCAAAGCTTCTAATTACTACTTGGGATTTGGGGATTTTGTCTTCAGCGTTTAAGAGCAGCTGGCAATCTTCTTCACTACTGACTGCTGCACACACGCATCGCAGACAAGCCATTTTCCACACCCGCGACCACTGTGGCACTCCGCTGGCGGGGCTCGCTGGCTCACCTCTGCCGGCTACCTCCACACGCCCCGAGACTCCTAGAGACGTGTATTAAACACCGGGATCTGACAAAATTAAAGAAGTCAAGAGTATTTCTGATGCAGCGCTCCTCAAGTTCTGAGGGTTAGAAAAGCTCCTTCTGGGCAGACGCAGGGCGCGCTGGAACAGTCGCTGTTGTTCCAAAGGTGTTCTGCAGGAGACAGCCAGGAAAATGCGCTTCACGTTTGACACGAGGTGCTGCAGTCCGACTCCTCTTCTCCATGAAGCAGCCCAGAGGCGGCTGGCAGTGCCCCCAGCCCCACGGGCAGTGCCTGCTGAGGTGGGCTGCCCGCAGGTAAAGCCAGGCTGGGGCTCCTGCTCGGCCGTCTCCCGGCACTGGGGACCCCGGGACGCCTCTGCCCACCCTCCAGCCGTGCTGTGGGGAGCAGCAGCCACCAGCCCGGCTGCGCTCTCCCAGCCGGAGGTGAAGCCCCACGATGGAGGGGGTGCACGAAGGGCTCTGGCCACCGAGGCTTTGGCCTCTCACCCCCAGGGAGGAACTGGCCCTTCTGAGTGTATTTGTGAAGTCAAGCACTTACTTGGCTTTGTGAAGTCGCCAGATTAGTTTCAGGTTTCTGTGGCTGTTGCAGTAGAAGAGGAACACAGACACTGGAACCAGCAGCCAAGTCGTGCCGAACCCTCCGACTACCCAGGCACTGCCGCAGAGAGCAGCCCCCGACCCTGGGCCAGCCCTGCCTCCGCGGTCACCCACGGCCACGCCAGCCCCGCTCGGACCCGGCGTCAGCAGAGCGAGCCCGAGCCAGAGCTCACTCGGGCCACCAGCGCAATGCCTGTTTCCTACCAGGCACGCAAGAAATGTTTTCCTGGTGAAGGAATTCTAGCAATTCACTTGCCAATCATTTTACCACGAATACTACGGCATTTCTTATGCAACAGCTATTGCAGAGCTTTTCATAAAAAGAACAAAGTTACAAACAACTCTCTTGTTCCAATTTAAAGTATTTTACTAGAAAATAAGAATTCAAATAACCCTTATACACTTTCTACAACCAAATATCCTACAGATGTTGACAACTACTGTTTATTTATTATTGGGCAACCTATATCGCTATTTTTCTTAAAATAAGTCAAAGATTCAAAAAGAGGACAAGCATCCAGAGGTGTATTTCTTCCCCAGTATCAGTTTGCAACTATTTCAAACTTAAGCCGTTTCATGAAGAAAGTGCAAAATTTTAAAATTCTGATCCTCTAGACAAAACAGCACGCTGCTGTGCCTGCCGCTGATAAAACCCGGAGGTCTGGGAACAGGGAACAAACCTTCACCTATCAGATACAGAAACGCAAAGAAAAAATCTCAAAGCAAAAGATCGCTCAACTTCATCGCTGGAAACAACATCTTTAGTTCAAGCTTAGCTTGCGTACACAACGTTAAACCCATTACTCCACCGATCGTCTTTTACAAAAGGCTGAGCCCCTTACAGCCAGGGTGTAAGGTACTGCTGGTGAGTAAGCACAAACACAACACTTTTACTCTGTCAAGACGCAGGAACATTTTTGGTAGGGCCAGCGATCCCCGTTTCCCACACTGTGTGATTGATTACGCGCTACCCCTTAGAAGAGCTGATTGGTTTCCTGGTGCCAGGAAAATGATTGATGAATATTTCAAGACATGGGCCTCTCTTCCTGCTGGGTGTCCTTTTCACATGTCGCCAGTGGGCCTGGGGACTTTTTTCAAGACTAGGAAGTGTCATTTTTATGGATATCATCCTGTGATAGGGACAGTTCACTGAGCGGAGGTGCTATGTAAATCAAAGTGAAATACTAAAGGTCAGCCCAAGTGTTGAGGCGACAGACCGCTACGGCACGCATCAGGTAAGCGGGGAAATTGAGGCAGACACAGAAAAGCTTTGCAAAGCCAGCAAGCAGAGTGGAAGGCACTAACTACACTGCTGGCTTGCTGCTGCGAATTGGCAGCAGCAAGCTATCCCACTATCTCAGCAAGCCTGGGATGCTCCCACAAATAAGGTACAGTCATACACAAAGATCATCAAACCCAAATTCTTTTAGCACCCAAACCACTCAGTCAAGGCAGGCTGAGCAAAGCGACCCCAGCCCCTGCTGAACCGACACCCAGACCCAGCTCTGGAAAAAGCCCACCTCATATCAAAGCCCTGAGCTTACATTCTGCTGCAAAACACGCCAAGACCTCAGCTAGACCGTTACCCACCTGAAACCAAGGCCCCGGTAACCAGGAGTGCCGTGTTACATGACGTTATTTGCAGGTAAGAACAGCCCCTGCTTGTGGTGCCCAGCAAGGGCCTTTCTGTACAGCTGCTGACAGAAGGGGCACAGGACATGGTCTCCTGGCAAAAGCCTGCACAAGACATCGCAAGGAACAATACACTTAGGAATTATTCTAAATACTGCCAAACAACATCAAAAAGTCAAGTGGCAGCTGTCAGATTGAATGATGAGATTTTTGGAGGACAAGCTGGTGTTTGGCAGAACTTTCAGAGACCAGAAGTTATTTTCAATTTTTTTTTACTACAGCTGTGACAACCATCATTTAATCACTTGGCTTCAGGATCTGAGGGCTCCAAAACAATTCCTGCAGATAAACCCTGTGCTTCTCAGCAGTGCCAGAGTCAGCATCAGCCAAGCAGAATAAACCCCAACTTTCGCAGCAGCACTGTGCTCACTTGCAGTTTCCGAAGGAGGACACGCGCTGCCCGGTTAGCTGACAGCCCAGAGCACCCAGCGCGCCGACCTGAGCACGCCGTACACCTTCAGACACACGTACCACCACTGCAATTCATATCTCCTGCTGGAATAGCTGATGCAGTTTTACAGGACAAGAGAATTTTGAGATTTAGTCCTAAGGGCTTCACAATTCCAGATTATATTTCCATGAAAAATATTTAAGGTTTCCATCAAGTTTCAGCGGAGAGGTATCTCCAGACAAGGACACGGCAGCAGTCTGTAGGCACCCTGACATTAGAGCCTTGGTGAACTTTTATCAGTTTTTTTTCTGATGCATCCATAAAAGGACAAAGGGCTTAAAAAAATTAATCGTTCACACAGACCAGACACTTCTCTAAGTTTAAATGTCACCGCCTGTACAAGCCCGTAACCAGGATGATTAGGCAACAGACAGCAGACATGAAGCTTCTGCTCTCCGAAGGACACGGGGTCCACCCTTTGTAAATGAAACCTCCTTATCCAAGAGCTGGAGTAGAATTCAGATACTCCAGACATACACTGCTTTCAAGATAAGTTATTGGTAATCATTCACCAATAAAGAACTGCACCGAAGCTGGCCTACTGGTGGGGTGTTTTCTCTTTCTAACAAAACCTGTACGGAATCATTTTTATCAACATTAAGATCTGAAAGTCTTCTAATTAGGTAATTAGAACCGTAAGAATTAAGACTAAAGCTAAACCTTGAAGGGTCCTCTTGTCCCCCAACTTCCCTTTCTCGATTAACTCTGCAAAGCGATAACTGCTCTGGCTTAAAGGCTAAAAAAGGAAAGGATCAAAAGGCTACTTTAATACAGCTGGAGGGAAAGAATGCATTTCAGCTCACCAGCAGCCATCTGATGAAACCCTGGGCCAATTCTTTATGTAAATGACTTAATTTAAATTACCAGACTACACTGCTGAAGGCTTTATTTAAATAGGCAGTTTATCACCAGAATAAACTGTGCTCTCATCCTCAGAGAATGCTAGTGTAAATGCATTTGTTCAGAGCTAGCTACCACCACGTAACAGTGGAACAGTAATTCAATAAACCGCTTGCACATTCCCCCCACCACAAAAAAATACCACAAATGACTTGCCAGAGACGGGACAGAAAGATGACCACTGCTTTCCAACAATCAAGAAACAGTCTCCTACATGGAAGAGTTCCCGTATTTTCTATAATACGGGAAATAAAAATATATATCTTTACACTGATTTATAGCAAAGCAGGGAAAAAATCCTGTTGTTGCAGAGTCACATCACACACTGCATCTGCTGAACATACATTGCTAGTCCTGTTTTTAGTACAAAAAGGCATGCATAAACCCATTTTCCTGATTAATGATCTACAGAAGCCATCAATACCAAATTCCAACTTTACACCGAGAGGTATTTTTTTCATCTTACCATCAACTCAAACACAGGAATTAAGTTCTTCCTAATCTACAAGTCTTATTTCCCATCGCAGACTCAAGCTCCGAATTCTGTTATTTATTATTGTCTATTATCATTTACAAAAGCAAGAGCCATCCACATTCAACAAGCCAACACCGAGTCGAATAACACTGCAGTTTCTTGTTTATTCACAGACATTTGACTTCAGCAGCATTGCCATTTGACAACTCCACTTGTTTTTCTTCCTGAATCTTCAAAGAAATGTTTATAGCAAGTAAACTAAGACCTAACTGTATCAATGAAATAGTCTTTGTTAAGCAAAGGCTTATCTCATCAGATGCAAAGCAATCAAGCATAAAGAGCCACTAAAAATGTCAGTGTGTGCCAGTAAAGTTCGAGAGCGCTGTGGAAAAGCAAAGGGATGCAAGCAGTGGGATTTTTCTTTGAAAACCTTTCATTCTCTGTGCTCTTACAACTTCCCTCTGGTACGAAATTCATCCAGATTAGTAATCTACCTATCTGAAACTCCAATGATTTTAAGGGAACACAAAGTTCAAGTAGTTTCCTGATACTTAAATCTGTCTTCCAAGACCGTATCCACACAACAAAGCTACCTTAATTCTAGATAACCTGCTTAACCGCTACTTTAGCTAAGACATAAAATAATCAAAGTGGTGTAAAAGCCATCATGTTTCATTCACAAAGGAAAAACATTGCAACTGAAGCTATAGGTAAAGTGGTCTTAAAGAGGACCCTATTGAGAAATAATTGCTAGTAATGCAGGAAAAAATGAATGCCCTAATTAAACGATTTTTAAGAAGAACTGACTTTACTCATTGCCATTGATTTGCTTGGTGACAAAATATTTTTCTTACATGGGAAGGGACGTACTCAGATTGGCAAGGTAAAAATATCATCTTATAGCCCCAGAATGTCAAACGCCCCCTCAAAATAATGCGGCTGTAATTCACCGTAACTGCTGAAATGAAATCACGTAACCGCATTTCAAAGCGCTTCTGAGGCTTCTTTCACCGAGGACGCCAATAAACTTGCGGCAGCTTACACGGGGTTAACAGGGGAGCCACGTGCAGAGCTTAAGTTCATTAATGATTTTAACATAGCCACCAAGAATATAATCCTACTTCTATACGCATATCTATATGTGCATGTCTCCTGTGCATCTATTACACGCACGTCACACAACCGTGACTGTTTCCACAAAGCGCGAAGAGGCTGCACCTCGCGGAACCCAGGGTGCCACGGACCTGCCTTGAGGAGAGGAAGAGCTCGGAGCCTTCATTCGCCGCTCCCATCTGCGGACGTTTCACCAGCCCGCAAAGCACCCACCCCACGCTCCCCGCTGCCCCCGGCTGCCGCAGGCTCCAGCAGGACCGAAGGGCAAGCGGTGTCTCAACACCGTGCCCGCGTTCCGCTTTTTTTTTGTTAAGGCACGGCAGTAAGAGGCGGTTACATCACCCACCCCGCAGCCTGCCCGCAGACCCCGCGGACGGGGCGGCTGCGCAGGACACGCACACAGCGCTCACGGCCGCTCTGAGCCGCCAGCAGAGACCCCCCGCACCCCGCGGGAACGGGAAGCACGGGCAGGGCGCGAACGCTGCCGCGTCCCCAGGGCCAGAGAGGAGGGACGCTGCCCGGACACAGCGCAGCGAGCGCTGCCAGCGGCGGGGAGCCGGCCGGGACCCGGAGCCGCACCGAGGGGAGCCCCGGGGCGGCCCCGCTCCCGCCGCGCACGCCGGGCTCGGTCCCGCCGGCGCTGCCCGGTGCGCGGCTCCCGGCCGGGCGGGCCCCGGAGGCGGCCGAAGGCAGCGGCAGAGCTCGGCGGGGACGCTCGGGCGGGAAAGCGGCGCGACCCGCGCCCTCGGGGCCACCGGTGGGTCCCGAGGGAGCCCCGCGCCTGGGGGGGGGGGGGGGAGGGGGTACGCGAGCCGCGAGCCCAGCGGGGGGGGCGGGGGCGGTGCGGGGCCGCTGACAGCGGGGGGCGGCGGGCAGGGCGGGCAGCGCGCGGCGCGGCCCTTTGTTGTCCCCCCGCGACCGCGGAAAGTTGCGGCCGCCGGGAGCACCCCCACCCCCACCCCGCTACCCCCGGTGCGGCGGCCGAGACGCGGCAGGCGGAGCCCCCGGCCCCGCGCCCCGGCGCCTCACGGCCCCTGCCCAACCCCCCCCCCCCCCCCCCCAGCCCTGAGGGGAGCCCGCGCCGGACCCCGCGCTCCACTCACCGCTGCGGGGCGGCCCCTTGGCGCGGGGCTCCGGGAGCTCTGCGGGCGGCTCCAGCTCCATGGCGGCGCCGGGGCCGCGCCGGGCCGGGCCGGGTTTCAGGGGCCCCGGCGGCCGCGCTGCCCCATGGCCGCGCTGACAGCCAGAGCCGCCGCTGCGGGCGCCGCGCTCGGGCCGGGCCGGGCCGGGCCGCCCCGCCCCTCACCGCGGGGCACGCCGGGAAGCGTAGTCCTCCCGCGCAGCCCGGATGTACCCGCGGGGGAGCGCCACGCCCCCGCCCGGCCCCGCCCCCCGGCCTGGCCCCGCCCCCCCGTGCGGCCGCGCCCGGCTCCGCTCTGGCGGCCCCGGCACCGGGCAGCGCGCGCAGGGACCGCCCCCACCGCGCGGGGAGGGGGGGCAGGGGGGGAGCGGCCACCCCGGGCGGGGCGCAGCGGGCGGCCCAGCGGTACCGCAGCCAGACACCGGTGCGGGGAGAGCCCGGACGGCCCCGGGGGCGGGCACCGGCCAGCTCCGCCCGGGCGGGACCGCGCCGCCCCCGCCGCCGCCGCGCCTGGGGCCGGTGCCGCCGTCGGGACGGGGACGGGACGGGGCGGGACGGGCGGTGCGGGCGCTCGGTGCCGGTCTCGCCATGCGGGCTCTGCTGCTCCCGGCGCTGCTGCTCCCGGCGCTGGCCGCCGCCACGGTAAGCACCGGGACCGGCACCGGGAGCGGGACAGGGGCGGCGGGGGGGTGGGGGTCCCGACGCGGGGCGTGAGCCCGGCCCCGCAGCCCACACCGGGGACCCGCGGCCGGTTTCGGGGCCGGTTTCGGGGCGCGATGCCCCGGCGACCCCCGTGTGCCGGCAGCCCCGCGGCACCGAGCACCGGGGAGGAGAGCGGGGCCTGGGGGTGGGGGGTCCGCAGCCCCCAGACCCCGCAGCGCTGGGAGGGGGCTGTCGGCGGTTCCCGGCGCTCGGGCGGGAACCCGTCGGTGGGCCTTCGGCGTCGCGCTCGGGGGTCCCGCGTCGGCTGCGGGGGACGCAGCCGACGCGGGACCCCCGAGCGACGCCAGCGCCCGCAGCCTATCCGCCATCCGCCTCGGCCCCCCGCGCTGCGCAGCGTGCTTCACGCGTCGTGCCAAGCCGGGGAGGAGGAGGAGGAGGAAGAGGAGGCCGGCACGGTTTCCCTCCCACGACGGGGACGTGCGTTTATTGTCGCGGCGTGTGTTTCCCTCCCGGAGAAGTCCCCTGGCAGCGGTCCGAGCGCGGCGTCCAAGCCAGCTGCGGGACCCCAGCCCCGTGCGGAGCCCCCGTCTGCAGCGAGCGGGGGGATTCGGGGACAGAACGGCCCGGAGACCCCCGGGACTGCGGCAGCCCCCCCGAAGGTTTCTTGGGGAGCCGCTGGGCTTCGTCCCCAAGCAGCTGGCGCAGCGTGGTGGCCTTCGGCAGGGTCTGCCCCGCACCTGCGCCCCGCGTGCCCACCCACCGCACGCCGCCGGGGAGCGGGTCCCACGTGCCCCCCGCGCGGGGTGGGATGGCGGGGGGTGCGCGGGTGACCCCGGGGTTCAGCGTCACGTCCCAGCAGGGAGCAGGGGGGTGCCCCGGCCCCTGGGCAGCGAGGAGGGGGCAGCACCGGGGAAGGGGCAGCCGGTGGCCCCCGGCCTCCCACCCCCCGCCCCAGGGGCTGCGACACGAACGTGCGGGGGGCTGTGCACTGGGACGTGGGGGAGGCAGATGGAACCGGGGGTCTCCGGGTCAGGGGCAGGCGACTGGGACTGGGGGTCTCCGGAGCAGAGGTGGGTGTCTGGAACTGGGGGTCTCTGAGGTGGAGGTGGGTGTCTGGAACTGGGCGTCTCCAGGGGGAGGTGGGCAGCTGGGATCGGGGGTCTCCAGGTCAGGGGTGGGCGGCGGGGACCAGGGGTCTCCAGAGTGGAGGTGGGCAGATGGAACTGGGGGTCTCCAGGCAGGGGCGGGCGGATGGAACCGGGGGTCCCCGCCAGGAGGGCAGTGCTGGGGGACGGCGGCTGCGTGGCCGTGTCCCCACGGGCAGAGCCCCCTCCCTCGGGGCCACCCCCACCTCCCCCCATCCCCCCTCCTGGGTGCCCCAGCAGCTGCCTCCCCGCAGCCGGGGCACCCAGCGCAGCCTGGCCGTGCCCCCCCCCAGCCCCGATGTCCCCCCGGGTGCGCGGGCGGTGGCAGGGGGTGAGGAGGGTCCCAGCTCCCCGTCCCAGCCTTGTCCCCGCGCTCGGCGGAGGGAGAAAGCGGCTGAAAAGCACCCCGGGCTCCGTCGCGTGAGCCGGGGCCGCGTGCGGAAACAAGGGAGCCCTTCAGCGCGCCCAGGGCCCCGGCAGGAGCCTGGGGCTGGCCCGGGGTGGCTGCGTGTCACCGCGAACAACGGGCCCTGTGTGGGCTCGGGGCGGTGGGCGGCGGGGGACAGGGGCACTGCGGGGTCTCCTCGCCACCGTCCCTGCTCCCTCGGGTCTCGCTTGGGGGCTGGGAAGCGGCTGCAGAGATGGGACCAAAGAACCCGGGGCGCAGAATGCCGCGGGGCGAGCGGCTGCCCGAGGTTCGTCACCGTCACCGGGTGGGACGGGGGGGTCTGGGCCAGACGATGCCCCCACGGCGGTGGGAGACCCCTGGGCGTGCGGCCGCGATGGCTTGCGGGGGTCGGCGGGGCTCTGTGGGACACCCAGGCGGGACCCCGGGTTGGTGGGACCGCAGGCTGGTGGGACCCCCAGCTGGTGGGACCCTGGGCTGGCAGGACCTCCAGCTGGCGGGACCCCGGGCTGGCGTGACCCTGGGCTGGCGGGACCCCGAGCTGGTGGGACCCTGGGATGGCGGGACCCCCAGCTGGCGGGACCCCAGGCTGGCGGGACCCCAGGCTGGTGGGACCCCGGGCTGGCGGGACCCCAGGCTCGCCGGCCACCCACTGCCACGTGTCCCCGCAGGCGCTGGGCGAGGCGGACCAGGTCCGGATGACCTCGGAGGGCTCCGACTGCCGCTGCAAGTGCATCCTGCGGCCGCTCAGCAAGGACGCGTGCAGCCGCGTCAGGAGCGGCAGCGTGCGGGTGGAGGACTTCTACACGGTGGAGACGGTGAGCTCGGGGGCCGACTGCAAGTGCTCCTGCACCGCCCCCCCCTCCTCGCTCAACCCCTGCGAGAACGAGTGGAAGATGGAGAAGCTGAAGAAGCAGGCGCCCGAGCTCTTCAAGGTATCCGCAGGCCTGGCAGGGCCGTGGGCTGGGGTCTCTGGCCCATGCTCTGTGCCCTGGCAGACCCACGGGGCTGTGGAGCAGCGTGGCTCCTGCGCTCCGGTCGCGCATGGGGATGGGGAGACGGGGGGGCACCCGCGGCGGCTGCGCCTGTCCTGTGCCCCGTGCCCAGCCCTGCCCTCCCGCTGCAGCTGCAGTCCATGGTGGACCTGCTGGAGGGAACGCTCTACAGCATGGACCTGATGAAGGTGCACTCCTACATCAGCAGGGTGGTGGCCCAGATGAACACGCTGGAGGAGGTGAGTGAGCTCCGGCAGGCACCGTGCCCGAGCGTGCCCCGTCTGGCTGCTTGGGACCGTCTGGGGGTGCCGAGGGGTCCCCGAGGGGGGCTCCAACCTCTCCTCTCCTCCAGACCATCAAGACCAACCTGAGCAGGGAGAACGACTTCGTGAAGGAGAGCGTCCTGCACCTCAGCGACCAGATGAGACGCTACGAGAACTACTCCGACATCATGATCAGCATCAAGAAGGAGATCTCCAACCTGGGCTACCAGCTGCTGCAGAAGGACGCTGCCGCCGTCCCCGAGAGCAAGGCACAGGTACCCCCGGGCCCAGCCCCTCGCAGCCTGGGCTGCTCCTGCCGCGGGCAGAGCCGAGCTGCCCCGCTTGCCGCCGGCAGCTCGCAGGAGCACGCCGGGGAGCACCGCGCTGGCCGCCGAGGGCCGGTGCCTGCACCCCCTGCCCGGCGCGGCGGCGGGAGGGGAGCGGGTCTGACCGGGCTGTGCCCCCAGGACACGGTGGGCGGCCGAGGGAAGGAGGTGGGACGGTACCCCAGCACCCGCAAGGCGCTGGGGGACAGGGCGGCCCCGCGGGCGCCCAAGGAGAAGCAGCTGAAGCCCGAGAAGCCCAAGAAGGACAACGCGAAGGCCAGGGTGGGGTCGCATCCTACGCCCAAGCCCAAGGCGTCGGGTCAGCAGCAAGCCGTGGTCCGAGGCATCACTTACTACAAGGCCGGGCAGGCGGGCGCGGTGGAGGGGCCGGCCGGCAGCCGCGGTGAGTCCCCAGGGTGGGGCGGGGGGGCGGGGGGCTGGGGGAACCCTCCCGCCGAGGCGGGGGGCCAGGGGCTGCCCCCACAAAGGCACCGAGCTCCCGGCTCATCTCCCTGCAGAGAGCCCTGCGAGGGGGGAGCGGCAGGAGCAGCGGGGACCCCCGCCTTCCCCGGCTGAGGGGACCCCAGCCCAGGCCACCGGGCGGGCAGAGACCACCGCGCCCAGCACCACGGCTGCGCCCAGCACCGCCCTGGCCCCCCACACCACCGCCCGCAGCCCCCCCGCCACCGGGCAGGGGGCTGACAGCACTGGGGGCCCCGAAGCACTGAACAGAGGTGGGTGAGCAGGGGGCTGGGAGGGGGCACCCGGCGCGGTGGTCCCGTGCCCGTGGCCAGGCTGGGCCAGCATTAGCCCTGCCGTGGGGAAGGGCTTCCCCACCCCGTGGAGGCAGGCTGCCTGGGGCAGGGGTAAGCCTTCCTCCTCCTCCTCCTCCTCCTCCTCCTCCTGGGTACCCAGTGAAGGAGGTGGAGTGCGAAGGCACCATCGAGTCGGTGGAGCCCCCCACGGAGCACCACAGCTACGGGCGCAATGAGGGGGCCTGGATGAAGGACCCGGCGGCCAAGGATGACCGCATCTACGTCACCAACTACTACTACGGCAACAACCTGGTGGAGTTCAGGAGCCTCGACAACTTCAAGCAGGGTGAGGGCCGGCGGCTGAGCGGGTGCGGGGGCCCAGCGCCGCGTGACACTGGCTGTGCCGGGCTGGGGGTGGTGGGCAGCCCGTGGGGACACAAGTCCCCTGCCACTGGCAGCGTGCTTGGGCCACCGTGCGTTGCTGCGAGGGGTCCCAACGCCTCTCCCGCCCGCTCACAGGCCGCTGGAGCAACCTCTACAAGCTGCCCTACAACTGGATCGGCACCGGGCACGTGGTGTACCAGGGAGCCTTCTACTACAACCGCGCCTTCACCAAGAACATCATCAAGTACGACCTGAAGGAGCGGTACGTGGCGGGCTGGGCGCTGCTCCACGACGTGGTGTATGAGGACACGACGCCCTGGAAGTGGAGGGGCCACTCGGACATCGACTTCGCCGTGGACGAGAGCGGGCTCTGGGTCATCTACCCCTCTGTGGACTACGACTACTCGCAGCAGGAGGTGATCGTCCTGAGCCGGCTCGACCCCGGGGACCTCTCGGTGCGCAGGGAGACCACCTGGAAGACGGGGCTGAAGCGCAACGCCTACGGGAACTGCTTCATCATCTGCGGCATCCTCTACGCCGTGGACGCCTACAGCCAGAAGGAAGGGCATATCTTCTACGCCTTCGACACGCACACGGGCACGGAGGCAGAGCTGCGGCTGCCCTTCCTCAACCAGTACGGCTTCACCACGCAGGTTGACTACAACCCCAAGGAGAAGGTGCTCTACGCCTGGGACAACGGCCATCAGATGACGTACAGGCTCCGCTTCGTGGTCTGAGCGCCCGGCCGGGTCCCAGCCGCGTCCCCGCGCCCGCCCTGCCCGGCCGGGGTGCCCCAACGCAGCCCAGCCCCGCACCCCGGCCGGGCCAGGGCTGCGGCGAGAGCCCGGCTTCACCCCAAAACCCTCCCCATCTGCTGCACCCCGGTCACCCGCCCCGTGCCTGCTGCAGCGGCCACCCCGCAGACCCCCCGCGACAACGTGGCCCCTGGGGCCGTGGGGCTGCCCCACAGCCGGCAGCTCGGCCACCGCTGCCTTCCCGGGATGCGGGAGGGGACCCCAGCCCCGCAGCACCGCTCCCGCACCCCACCGGACCCCCGCGCTTGCTGAGGCCTCTGGCTGCCCGCGGGCTGCTCGCTGCCGGGGTGGGAGCAGCTGCCGGTCGCTATTTTAGGAGACGTGGTTAAGATTAAGATGCCTTCGCTTTTGCCGCTCATTAGCTAATTATTATTTAAAGGCAGTCATCGGAGCCGTGCAGAGTCCCCTGCGCTGGCAGTGGGTGCAGAGCAGCCTGCCCGCAGCGTGGGGTGCCCTGCCTGCCCCCCAGCCAGCCCCCCTGCCTGTCCCCAGCCAGCCCCCCTGCCTAACCCCCTGTAACCCCCCAGCCTGCCCCCCTGCCAGCCCCTCGCCTTCCTCCCTGCCTTCCTCCCAGCCAGCCCCCCCGCTGCCCCTCAGCCAGCCCCCCCTGCCTGTCCCCCTGCCCTCCTCCCTGCGTGCCCCCCTGCCAGCCCCCCCGCCCGCAGCCCCCCCGCAGGCCGCCTGGGGCAGGACGCGGGGCCGGGAGCGCGGGGCTTGGTTTTGGTCATTTTAGACGTGAACGGGATTAAAAAAAAAACTAACGGCTGCGAGCGGTGCGGGTCTGTGCGGGGCCGGGCGGGGGCCGGGGGGTCACCGCACCCTGCCCGTGCCCCCCAGCCCCCCCCTCCAGCCCCCCGCCGTGCCCGGGGCCCGCTCCCGAGGGCTCCCCCCGCCCCGGCGATGCGGGGCAGCCCTCGCTCACCACCCTCCCCCCGGGCTGAGTCCCCGCAGGCTCTCACCCAGCGCTCCCTGCAAAGCCCTCTCCCAACAACACGCGTTGCTGACACTGTGCTGCGGTAAAGCGAACGCCCCGCGCATCGCCCATCCCGGGCTTCGGCGTCCATCGGCGGGGGCTGTGGGGCCGGGCTGCGGGAGGGAGACGCGGGGAAGGGGTCGTTAAACGCGCCTGGGCGGGGGGCAGCGGCTTCGGCGGGGGGGATGCGGGGCGGGGCAGCCGCAGCCTGGGGAGGGCGAGTGAAAGCTCCGGGCCGCCAAAGCACCCCCCCACCCTGCTCCCCCCCGCGAAACACCCGCAGCGAGCAAAACCCGGGGGGCCCCCCGCACCCCCACCGCCCTGTGCTCACTTCTCGGCCCGGGGCACCCCCCAGCCCCCTGCTCTGCTCCTGGGGGTCAGGGAATCCCCCCCCGGGTCGGCTCCGGAGCCTCCCGGGCTGCTGCTGGCGGCTGTGCCTGCGGCGGGGCTCCGGCCCTCGGCCTGCGGCTCTGCTGCTCCTGCTCCTGGTCCTGCTCCGGCCTCTGCTCCTGGTTCTGCTCCTGCTCCTGCTCCTGTCTCTGCTCCTGCTCCTGGTCCTGCTCCTGGTCCTGCTCCGGCCTCTGCTCCTGCTCTTCTCCTGCTCCTGGTCCTGCTCTGCTCCTGGTCCTGCTCCTGCTCCACTCCTGCTCTGCTCCTGATCCTGCTCCGGCCTCCGCTCCTGGTTCTGCTCCTGCTCCTGGTCCTGCCTCTGCTCCTGCTCCTGCCTCTGCTCCTGCTCCTGGTCCTGCTCCGGCCTCTGCTCCTGCTCCTGGTCCTGCTCCACTCCTGCTCTGCTCCTGGTCCTGCTCTGCTCCTGGTCCTTGGTCCTGCTCCTGCCCCTGCCTCTGGTCCATGGGCCCTGGTGCCTGCTCCTCATCCTGGTCCCGGGTTCTGCTCCTGGTTCTCGTCCCTGTCCCAGGCAGGACGAGGCAGGCTGGGGGGCAGGCTGGGGGTCCCCAGGCAGGACACGGTGGGGACGTGCGGGTGGGGGCAGGATGGGGGTCCCCAGGCAGGACACGGTGGGGACGTGCGGGTGGGGGCAGGATGGGGGTCCCCAGGCAGGACACGGTGGGGACGTGCGGGTGGGGGCAGGATGGGCTCCCGCCGCGCCGGGCGCTGCTGACTTCCAGACATTCCTGGTGTGCGTGGCCGGCACCGCCTCGGCTCATAACGTGATTAAAAGATTAAAATCTCTCAGTTCAGCAGCAAGCAGCAAATGAAGCTTGAGGCAGGGATGCTAAGGGGCTGCGGCGCCCGAGGCCCCGGACAGCAACGCAGCGCCCGGGGAAGGGCGGCTGGGGCCACCCGGGCCGGTGGGTGCCAGCGCCACGGCCCTCCCTCCAAAAACAGCCTCCTGCCGGCACGGCTGCCCCTCGGCGAGGCCGGGCACTGCCACCCCGACTGCCCCCGCCCCGGTTACCGGCCAGGGAGGGTTTGTGGTGGTTCTGTCTCATTCCTGGCCCCATGGGCCAGGCTGGCCGTCCCGCTCGCCCGCCGCTGGGCTGGCCCCGCAGCACCGTGCCACGGTGCTGGTGCCGCGCAGAGCCATCTCGGGGCTGCAGGCGAGGCCTGTGGGCGGGCAGGATGCACAGCGGGCACAGTCCTGCCCCGGGTGACATCCCGGCCGGAGCCTGTCCCTGGACGCAGCCCGCTGGCACCCGCCGAGGGGGATCACCCCTCGCACTGAGAACCTCAGTCCTTGTTCCGCCCTGGGTGCCGGGAGCCTCAGCCACCGCGGCCGAGCCACCCCGGCTGCAGCCTGCTCCCGCGGGAGGGCCCTGCGCCCGCCACCTCCCGCACGACACGCCGACACTCGGCCACGGAGAGCTGGGAGCCCCCCGTCCCAGTGGCTGCAGGGCTGAGACCGGGGGGATTGGGCCCTTCCTTCCATTCTTCTCTCGGTCCGGGGGCCGCTGACCCGGGCAACGAGGCGACGTGTGCCCGGCAGCAGGTGGGAGCGAGTCCTGGGGCTGTGCCCAGATTGCAAACACTTCAAAGCCGGGGCCAGCAGCACCCAGCGTCACAGGGATCTATTTTTATCGCCCTGCCTGACCCTTCCCTCCGCGCGGTCCCTGCTGCCGGCAGGCCCGGGCGCAGCCCTGGCAGTGCCGCGGCGTGGGGAGCGGAGGCATTCCCCACCGTGCCTCTGCCCCCGCTCCCCGGGACGTGCCCTGGCTCCCCGGCACAGCGGCAGCGCAGCAGAACCGCGCTGGCACCGCTCTGCCCACGCGCTGTGGCGGGCATCCCTGCCCTCCGTGTCCCCACGCCTGAGACCCCCCCACTCACTGCACCCAGGGCCAGCGGGGAGCCGGGGGGACACCGACGGTGAGGATCCCCCGGAAGGCACGCGGGTGCCTGGTGTCCGACCCGCTGCTCCCAGCACGGACCCGCTGCTCCCAGCGCCGACCCGCACAGGGCACCGTCCTGCTCTGCACCGGTGACAGAGCCGAGGGTCCCAGGGCTGGCACGAGCTTTACCGGGGGCCACGGCCGCGCCAGGGCGCGGGGAAGCAGCGCAGCCCAGCAGGGAGCGTGGCCTCGTGCCCAACGCTGCTGCCTTGTCCCCCGGCTCCTGCTCCAGGTGATCCCTCCCGGGCTCTGGGACCTGGGGCTCAGCGGGCAGCCGTGCCCGGGACGTGGTGCCCAGCTGTGCCAGCAGCCTCTCGGCAGAGCCTGGCCATCCCCAGGTCATCTCCGGGGAGCCGCAGGCTCAGTGCCAGGGGCATGGCCTTCGTGCCGTGCCCCCATCCCATCGGCCGCCATGCAGGATGCGTTTGGTGGCAGAACACGGTGCCGCCGGGGCAGTGGCGGGTCCCCGGAGAGCGGCAGGGCGTTGCATGGCTGCGGGTCCCACGGCAGCCGACCTCGAGCGGCAGCAGGAAAGGGCCGGGCAGCAGGAGGGAAGGGAGGGGAGCCCCGCGCCGTGGCGGTGCCGCCGCTGACTCACTCACCAGTGGAAACAGAAATCTGTTCCCAGGCTCCCCGCTGCCACCTCCAACCCACCCCAGCCCCCGTGGCACGGCACAGCAGCCCCTCGGCATGGCGGGGTGCACCCTGCAAGCACCCCCTCCCCGGCAGCACCCCACGGCGCAGCACCAGGGGAAGCAGAGGGCTGCCCGCGGCCGCTGGCATGGCTGGGCTCTGCTCGCCCCGACGCAGGGCCTTGCTTTCTCCGCCACGCCGCGGGCGCACAGCCAGGCGGGCAGGGAGCCCCGGCACGCAGCAGCCCCCGTTTCCAGGCAGCCCAAGGGCCACCTTTGTCCGGGAACCCCCCGGACGGCGGGAGCAGGACCCCCCGGTCCAGACACTGCCCGCGTTCATGGGAGCAGCGGGACAGGGCAGTGCGGGGGCAAGACCTCCCCCAGCCCAGCCAACAGAGCGGGCATTCAGGGCAGGGTCGGGCTGCAGCGTGTCCCCTCTCCCCGCCGGCACAGGCCCTCACAGTGTGGGGCTTGCTGTCAGCCAGACGCAGCGTGCACGCTGATCGCACACTGCCGTGCACGGCCGCCTCTGCCCTGGCACACGGCACGGAGCGGGTGGCACCGCACGGTGAGGGCACCCGGACGTGCCCGGGGCGGTCGCTCCCTGCTCCCTGTCTGTCCTGCCATGCGCGGCGCCTCGTGTCCCGCCACGTGCTGCTTCCCGAAGACGCAGAAAGCGGGGCCAGCCCTCGGCGCTGGTGCTCGGGAGCACTGCTGAGGAGCCGTCCTGGAGGAGGGAGGTGACGGGAGCAATGCCAGGAGCGTCGGAGGAGCTGGTGTTTGTGTCCACTGCAGCAAACATCGGCCACGGGAGGTGGAGCACGGCTGTCCCACCCAGACCCTGCACGACGCGCGTCTGCCTTTGCCCTCTCCGCAGCTCCTCCCTTCCCCCAGGCCCCTGCCCAGGCTGCAGAACTGGGTGCATGGGCAGGTCCCACCAGCTCCCAGAGACGCCATCGGCGCTTGGCCGCTGCCCGCTGTGCCGGGGACTTGGGGAGAGAAACAGCTGGTTGGGCCCGACACTTTCCAGGCACGGGGCCAGGGCTCCCTGCGGTGGCACCAGCCCCGGGCCGTGCCCTGCAGCCAGCCAGCGGCTGTTCCTCCTTCCTCCTCCCCGCCCTGGAAATCATTTATTTGCCGAAGAACAGCTTTGCCCCAGAATTCTGAGGGACATCTCCAGTTACCAGGAAAAAACAAACCGTTTGAGCCCTGGAGGCCCTGCTGCTCTGCAAACACCCGTGCTAAGCCCAGCGCCGGCGTCGGCAGCTGCGCGCCCAGCACGGGGCACCGGCCTCTCCCGCGCCCCTCTCGGGCATCAGGCCCTGGGACAGGAGCACGCGGATCTGGGCTCCCCGCAGCGGTGGGCTCCTGCTCCGAGGGCCACAGGCCTCCCCCGCAGCGCCTTGCTGCAGGGTGCTCAGAAACGGTAACGCAAAGCCTTCTGTAACCCGGCCTGCCTTCCTGGTGACACGAACACGAGCCGAGGGGGCCCGGTCCCACACGCGACACTGCATCGCACGGCACGCGTCAGCAGCCTGGGCCCATGCAGAGCTCAGGCCCAGAGCCATGCCAGGCTGGGCCTCCGTCGCTGCCAAGCCCATCGTGTTCCAGCCCACACTAAGCCCCAAACAAAGCCATCACACAGCCAGCACCGGCATCACTGCAAAGCTATCCCTCGAAATAGCTCAGCATATGGGAAATGCACTTTACCGCACATAATTAGATCTCTCTCCAGTTAAAACTTGTTTGGGGCTTAAAAATCCTTCAGATCTCCGCTAAGTTCAGCGAGTAGAATTAAGATCTTTTTCCTAAGCAGAACCTGGATCCAATCTAAAGACTCCCTACCGAGTAATTTTTCACGTTATTAGCTATGCTAACACAAACCATGACTGCTGCATTACTAACGCTTGAGCAGCACTGCGTAACTCTTCCTTGCACCAGGACCAAAAAAGGCCCTTGGAATCGCAACTCCATCTTTCAGTTCCAGAGACCTCCATGGGGGACAGAAAGCCAAACCCTTTAACTAGTTCTGTGCTGCAACTGTTTAACTAGTTCTGTGCTTCACAGGTGCCAGCGTGGAGCTGCGATACCAGGGAGTGCCTTGAAACCTCAGAGCTAAGATCTCCTCGTTCAACCGGCTTTTCTCCCGTCCAGCTTCCTGATTTGACCTCAGCCAGTCTTCACTCGCGCACAGAAGAAGCACTTCACACTGACACGACCACACTCCCTACATTTTCCTAACAATCGGAACCGAGCCCCTCTCCTCCCTCCCTGCAGCGTGTCACGCTGTCTGCTAGCAGCAGCCTGCTCGGACTGCGCTCATCCAGAAGAAATACCCGCGTGCCGCTAGAAACAAGCCCTCCTTCCGCTCCCAGGGCGGGTGCCGTGCCAGCCCGCAGACTCGAGAGCAGCCGGCGCGGCAGCTCGTGCGGGTTGCTGCCTGCATGCAGCCCTGCCGCAGGCCCCTGCGCAGCCGGGCACCGACAGGCCGAACACCCCGCGCCCGCGACGCACCTCTGCTGACAGGCGACGCGGGGCCGTGCCTTCGCCTTCACCCCGACAGCACCCTCCTACTCCCAAGAGCCGTTTGCCAAGATTAAGCCAGCTGCACATGGGAACAGATCTGGAGGATGATGCCAGAACCCAGCTTCCTGCTGAAAACGAAGCAGCTTCGTGGGACGGCGGCCGCGGCAGCGCCCGGGGTCAGGCAGCGACCAGCCGCCTGCCCGAAGCCGTCTGCCGGCAGGGCCAGGCGGCTCAGCCAGGCAAGCCCCCACCTACCGCATCCGCCAAACGGGGACCCGCTGGTGCTACAGCTAGTCGCAGAGATCCAGAACTCGTGCTGCTGGAATTCTTCAGTTTCAGTTAAGTCTGGTAACGCACCTCAGCAAATCAGTTCACCTCTGTGACACTTAAACACTGGTGCAAGACAAAAACTTTCAACATTTACTCTTAAGCTACTGGGGTGATGAATACCGGCTCACTGCAAACATCTGGGTAAAGTTTCAATTTTAAATCAATCTCAAGTTAAATACTTTTTACATGTTAGGCTGAAAGAGCTCCCCAGTGCTGTAATCATTCACCTGCTCTTGAAAGAGAAAAATAATCTTAGACCGCAAGGTACGCTAGTATTTTCATTAGCAACAGAAGCTCAACTCTCCGTGAATCCTCCGGTTTCTCTTCATGAAGCTGATGACTTCTTTATCCACTACTACCAAAAAAACCCACCAGTGACAGCTTCCAAACAAAATTCTATTTAATGAGACATACCCAGCCAATGTAATTAAGAACTCCCGGCACACTGCCACTTTATGCCTTGATGGCATATTTCCGCATAGGGTACAAACGCTCTTTTCGCTGCTGTTTTTTGGTCTTCAGATTTTCTTCATGTTTATTCAATCTGCGTCGCATGGCACGAGTCTTCTTCGGCCGCAGATCCAGAGGCTTGTACTTTTTGCCCTGTTGGCCAAAATATTCAAGCTGAGTTTGAGAGACTGCAAGGCAGCAATCAGGTGCACAGGCTCACAGCGAGCCGAGCTGCCTACATCAGCAGCAGTGCTTCAGGCTTCTTTTTATTGGGCCTCTGATTACAGCCTAAAAGTTTAAAACTACTTCTCTCCACTGAGAAACATAAGCTGATTCTAACGTTCGTACCCGTTGCACTAGCTTTGATTCAGGTTTAATTCATGCCTTATCCTACAAGTCCCAGTTCTCCAACCTCCTGAAACGTCCTTTCTTTCCTACACTATACAATTCAAACCTGAAGGAGCAATATTCTAAAAAATCACAGAAACTTATTGAAATAACAAGTTCCTTGGTCACCTGCTACATGACTAAAATTTAGGAAAGGGAGTACCTGCACTTCTGGAAACTCCCTCTGCTAGAAAGCAGACTACACCCCAGGAGTGATGGAGCGATGCTGCCCAGAAGACTCTTCTGGCAAAAGCAGATTCACACCGCGCCTACAGACTTGAGTAGTCCGCAACAATATTCAACGATTTGCAGAGAACTTTAAAACTGAACATGTATGAGTATTTTTTTTTTGAGTTTCAAGCCTGCAAGTAACAATCTACAAAATTACTTCTCTTCTGCAAACTGTATATTTGAAAACAGTATGAGAGAAAAGACCGCTATGTAAGAAGTGCGGGCTTACCTTGTAAAACTTCCTCAAGTTCTCCTTCTGGGTCTGATTGATCACAGTTAAGACTCTGGCAATAGATTTGCGCACCACACGTCTGCAGGTGGAAAAAAACAATCTGCCTCAGAACATACTGAAAAAGAAGTACTGCAGGTTTACAACTCGGTATACAGAAACCACGCAGATGGTACAGCGAAGTAACTCACGTTGTACCGTGCGGCAGCAAACCGCTAAGGGCTTCGAGCACATCTCAGCTCACCATCTCTAAGCAAAGAGGCTCAGAAACAGATTTTCAAGCCCACAGGCATCTACTCCCCTCTCACACCCCTGTTTCCGCCCGCTTTACAGCACGAGGCACCCCCAGACCCTGAAGCACCCTCACACACGGCGCGGCGCGGCCCCCGCGGCCCAGCCGCCAGCGCTGCCCCCCGGTACCGGCCGCCGGCCCCCACTTACATCTTGGAGAGCTTGGAGGCGGCCCCGCCGGTCACCTTGGCCACGCGAAGCTGCGACAGCTCCACCTTCAGATCGTCCAGCTGCTTCAGCAGCTCCTCCTTCTTCTTTCCCCGCAGGTCTCGGGCCTTGATCTTGGCCTGCGGGCGGCGGAGAGGCCGTCAGCCCCGCTCCGGGACCCCGCCGCGCCCCGCGGCCAGGCGCGGCCTTCCCGCGGCCTCCCGCCGCCCCTCAGGCCCCCCCATCGCCGCCCGCCCTCGTCCCCCCCATCACGGCGACGGCGCGGCCAGGCCGGCAGCGTGCGAGGGCGGCGCGGCGGGCTCGGTGCCGCGGCGCGACGGCCGGCGGCCCGGTGCCCGGCCCGGATGCCGCCGGATTGCGGCGAGAAAGGCCCGGGAGCTCTCACCATAATGGCAACACCGGTGCGGCTCGGGCCGGAAAGGACGGAAGCCGCGCAGGGACAGGAGGCGGCCGGCGCGCCTCGGCGGAGCCTACCAACCCGCGGCTGGGCGGGGGGGGAGCCTGCGCGCCGCGCACCCCCACGGGCAGCGCGGTGGTACGGGCCGCGGGCGGGGGAAGAGGCGGGGCAGCGCCGCCGGCCCCGGGGCACGGGGGCTCCGGCTCCTCGGGAGGGGGGGAGCTCGGCCCCGCTGCCGCCGCTTCGCTCTCAGGGGCTGGAGTCCTGTCAGAGCGGAGCCGGTGCTGCGGCGCTGGCCGAGGTGCGGCACTCGTACCGCGGCGGGGCAGGGGCCGGGCGGCGGGACAGGCCTGGCCTCGCCTCCCCGCACGGTGGCGCCGCCGCACGCCGCCTCCCGCCGTATCCAGGCAGCCGCGCCGTGCCTCGGGAGGGCGGGGGGGTGGGCTCCCGATTGACGGCCTGCGCCACCAATCAGAAGACCGTCTCGCCGTTAGCCCGGGCGCCCCCCTCAATAGGAGCGGGCGGGGGCGGGGCGAGGCCGGCCGAGGCGAGCGTGAGGCGGCAGCCGCGCTCCGCGCAGCCGGAGCCTTGGCGCGGCGGCGCCCGGGGGAGGCGGCGCGGATGGTGAGAGGAGCCGCCCGGCAGCGCCTGCCCCGCACCGGCCCGGCCTCCAGGTGCGGGGGGCGGGGCGGCGGCGCGGGGCGCGGGCGGGGCGCGGGCGGGCGGGCGGGAGCGGCGGCGGCTGCGGGCGCCTCGGGGCAGGCCCGGCGGCGCGGCGCGGCGCGCCCCTCACCGCTGTCTCGCCCCCGCAGAGCTCCAGGCCCGGCGGAGAAGCGCTGCCGCAAGCGGAGGCCCAGGTGAGGCGGGGGCGGGCGGCGCGGCAGGTGCGGGCGGAGCGGAGCATCCCCTCGGGTGGCGGGGCCGGCTCCGCGGCGGCGGGAGGCGCAGCCTGGCGGGCTCTGCGCCGGGGGGCGGCAGGACGGGGGCGGCTGCCGAGGGCCTGCGCCCGGGGCCGGGCTGCGCGCTGTCTTCGCCGTTACCGGAGGAGAGATACACGACGTGACACGCGTTCTGCCTAGGCCTTGATTGGCGGCGTGACTGCCATCATGACAAGCGCGGCTCCCTCTCGTTCCCCTCTCGTTCCCCTCTCCGTTCCCCGTGCCCCTCGCCCGCCGCCTCTCGCAGCCCGGGAGGCCGTGGGGGCTCGGCGTGCTTGCGCAGGCGGCCGCTCTTCTGCGTCGGCGAAGGCATCCCTTTGGCTGAAATGCTGCTGGATTTTACGAGAGCTGCCTGTGCAGCGCTGGGCATCCCGATCGCACGTTTGAGGGGATCATGGTGGATTTGTTCTGATTTTAAACTTCTGTCGCAGCACCTCCCTCTTCACCAAATTCCGGTTTTGTGCGCAGAAATGCTACGGACAATAGGTGAGGTGAAATGCCCTTGGGGATAGAAGCTGGATGACTGTTACGTGGTGTCATCCCCCCACATTTCTTGCCTGTTACTGGCTATAGAAATGTCAGTAACTAAAGGCTGTCCCAGATAAAACATTCAGGATCAAACTGCGGGTTTTCAGTGTCTGGGTACAATCTCCTGCCACAGAATAGGACCTGTTTTCGTCAAAGTCCCAGTTGCACTTCTGTAATTTAATCACCAGGCTCCAAGCTTGCTTGCTCAAGCTGTGTCTTGGCTAAGCAATTCTAGTCCTCCAACCGACAAAATGGATCCCTTAATGTAAAAAATAGCTCGTTTTTGCAAGAGCTGTCCAAATGCAATCCATAATTCTCAGCATCTTGTCTAAGCTAATGCAAAGCAGCACCGTTGGAACATACGATGACTGAAGTGTTAGTCTAAGCGAGCCTCCCAGCATGCGTGTGCTCCCCCAGCACTCCTGCGAGCAGCAGAACCGCAGTGTTGGTAGCAGCCTTTGGAAATTGTAGAAGATCATCCTGGTGTGGGCCTTGCTGTGGAAGTTTGCAGTCGCTGCCGGGTGCATCTGCTCACCTTGTGTGAGCCCGGTTGTTGTGACAGTTGTAACTTCCCTTGCTCAGGCTGTCGAGGGAGCGATTAAGCAGCGTGACACCTGACTTAGGTCATGTTCTTAGAGAAAACAATGCTTCGTTTGCAGATTAGATAAGTCAGGCTCTTTTAAGATGTTTTCATGAACTGGATCACAATTTATGTTAAATGAAAGAAACAATGAGTCACTTAATGAGAAGCAAGGAGCATCATTCTCCAATCATTATGGGCTGCCCAAATAATACAGACAGCACACGCAGATGTGATAGCAGGGTTCTTTGCTACGGAGAATATAAAAATCATTCATAACACTATATGGAGAGAAGAAATATTTTGCTGTGCTACAGAGGAGATTGCGATCGTTGTTTTATCTTGAGATAATAGGGGCAATATAGCATCAGAGTTTAATTGGCAATCCATGTCCCTTACAAACATTGGAAGATTTTATCACAAAGATGACTGGTTGGGCTAAGCTCTACATGTGAGAATGATACAGACAACAGCAATGATACAGACAACAGCACCGTGCTCTGTGTTCACCGTGCTCAGCTGAGAAGCTAGATCTACAAGTGATAAAATGCCAGAAGTGCTTAGCAGGGGGAGGAATACATAGCCTGCCTGTATTGTTATTTGTTTCTGTGTTACTGTTTGATTTGGTGGAGAGAGGTAGTAAAAATGGAGAGTAACAATTCAAAACATTGAGACGCTTATAACTGCAGTCAGTTCTGCATTGAGATTAAATTGTGTTGTCCGTAACGGTGCGCCGGAGGCACAGATTTAGGGAGGTGGGAGGACGGGGGCTGTAGCTCTGCCTCCGCTGCTGCCAGCGCCGCTCCTGTCGCATGATGCGGCTGCACAGTCCTCTGCTCACACTGCAGCTGCGCTCCCCGGGCGCGTGCCAGTCGGATTTCTCCTCCTTTTGGATCGCATTTATTCTGGTTTAGCTCTGTGGGCTTTAAGTGGAGTTGCTGATAAACTGCCGTGGTATAAATGGATAATGGGAATTCATTTGATCATCTAGACACGTTATTTTATTGGTTTATGTTTTATTCTGCATGGTGTGCTTTGGGCAAGGAAGGAAGAATTCTGGTGTGAGAGTCTATTCTGAGGTGATGTTACTGACTAAATAGCTAAAATTTAACTCTATTTTAAACAAAAAATCCCCACCCCTTCCCACCACCTCCTGAAATACGATACAGCTATCGGAGTCTTATCACAGAAATCTGCGTGTTGATGTCTTTTTTCACAGAACTTTTCATAGTTTTTCTTTGTAGAAATGTTCAGTTGGAGCAATCCTTGTAGAAGGAAAACCAGGATTCGTACCTGCAAGTTTTATAATAATTTTCTTTGGTATTCTTGCATATGGACGTTCTGCAGGCTTGGCTTTTGTAGCCAGGTTGCTCTCTTTAGGCACATAAGCTCTGTTCTGGATGTGTAGTTTTTAAACAGGCTGGAAGCAGAGGTACAGGACGGGGTATTTGTTGCAGCAGAAGGAAGCAGTTTAAAGGAGTGGACCAAATTGTGCGTGGGAGCTGCATGGAGGGTCAAATAGAGGTCTGTTTCTGTAAAGTATGTAAGTTAGTTGCCAACACAAATATTACCTAGCAGTTTACATGTGCTGAGAGAGCGCAGTACAGTCCTGCAACAGGAATAAAATAGAATAACCCTCAGTCTGGTTCCCTGAGGATGGCAGTCAAGAAAGGAAGTGTGCGATGCCAAAAAGCCTGGATGGAACAGCAGCTTTAGAGGACTCGTTGTTTGAAGTAATTTTAATTATCGCTATTATTATAATGGAACACAGACTAGAAGCTGAATTTTAAAAATACAATTAAAGCAGAAGTCAGCAAAGGGGTGTCTCTGCTGTGTGGCAGAGGAATGCTCCAGGAGCAGTTCCTGCTCGGGAGGGTGAATTCCCAGAGCGATGACACTCCCCGTGCAATTCCCGAGCTTGCTGGCAGCTTACCACCGCGCATGGTTTGGAGGGAAGAAGTGAACTGAACCGACCAGAACGCTTTTCCTAGCTTGCACTGCATTGCCTTTTGTCAGAGTACGGTCCAGTTGGAAAGCAGCCATTGACACCTTGGCTGAGAATCGTAACAAGATGTAGAGCATGATGAGCACTGCCCTCCAGATTGGATGATGGCCTGAGCTGCCGTTTGGGCCATCTACTGAATAATGTCACTCGCTGGGTAGAAGTCTTGCCATCACATTAACATCAAGCTACATTGTACAGCAACCGTTCAGTTCTGAATTAATGAGTGTACATAAAAGAGTTAAAACATCAGTCGTTATCTGAGTAAAGAAAGAAAAAAAAAATCTATCTTGTAACTCGGATGCTTTTCAGGAACTTGGCCGCTCTAGATGCGAGAGGCATGTGCTTTTTCCGCCCTTGCTTTAGGTGATGGCTTAGTTCAAGGGGGCCCAGATTTGGCTCAGTCAACAGTTGTGTTGGCGTCTTGCCATCAAATGTGCATAAAATGGAGCTGACTGCAATTCCCTCCTCGCTCTAACATGGAGGGGCAGCCCGGAGGGACCTGAGGCCCTGGTGTGCCTTGCTGTAGGTTGACTTTGCTGTGAGAATTACACTGGCGTGTGCGATCCCTGCAGCAGAAACTGTTGTATCGTGACTTGGTCGTTGCTTTTCAGTCCCTGGGTTGTATTTTGGTGTCTTGTCATAACTAATGCATTTCAACCCTTGTTGTGCCTGTGTTTCCAAAATCTTTCTCCCTTCTCACAGTGGCTTATGTGCTTTTCCAGATGTACGAGGTTCGTATCTCATTTGCAGACTCTTCCCGAGATTTTGTGGCTTATGTGCATTGCCGCAAAATCAAGATAAAACACAACTGGCATTTTAGCTGCTCCAAGCACATTGTGTGTAAATAAAGCACTAAATAGTTTAGCTTGTGAAATATAAATATACACAGCTCAGCCCTCCGCAGCTGATGGTGTTTTTCTGTCTCCCTTCTTCCCCTCCCACCCCTGCCAAGAGTAGGCTAGCCTGATGTTCTTTTTTTTTATTGCTCTTTCATACAATGCAAATGACTACCAAGTACCATGTAGGTGGTATGCAGGCACCGCTACGGATTCATGGTGAATGTGGATGAAAGGAAACACTTGCATCCTCTTCCACATTGCTTCTGAACCATCTTCTGGGGATTCCTGGACTCCGATGACCCAGAAACTGTGCCTCAGTCTGACTTTGAGCTTGAGCTCATTTTTAGCAGCGAGCTAGTTAAGTCAGTGGAAGAGGAGAGGCCCAGCTGTGATGACATTTTTAGCCTTTGCCCTTTGTTCATCCTATACACAAAAGGTCGTGAACTGCAGTGAAAGAGAGATCACAGAGGGTGCAGAATGGACAACGGTGGAACAAATTGCCAGTGGCAGAAACATAAAGAGGGGAAGCAAAAGTTTTGTGTTATGAAGATAATTGAAAAAGGCCACGTGGATCCCATGGTGATGTCGTGTCTCTTGTATTTAAAGTGAGTCTGCCCACAGTGAATTTAGAAGAGTCTGCTGGTAAGGTGTGGCTTAGATGATCTCACTGTAGAAGGCAGGAAGGGACAACGCTCTGTTTCCATGGTGTGCTGTTAATGAGCAGCTCCGCGTTATTCTGGGAGAAAAGGTGCCAAAGCTGCCGTTCTGGACACAGACAGGTGTGCTTTGAGCAATGAAAGGATTTTTAAAGACTTGTAAACCAAATGAAAAGTCTGATTCTATAGACTAAGCACTTACTCGAAGCTAAGATAATAGGACTGACACTATATGCTGGATATTCAAGCTCGTTTGACTCGGAATGGGGTCGACTTTGTGGCACTGGCTGTTTCCCTACAGCAAGTCTTGAGACTGTTCCTGCTGAGATGTCGAAGGTAAAATGCAGAGGTGGCAGCTCACGTTAACTCTGGGGTCTTAATACGAGACAGCGCTTGCGAGTCTTCTGATATGCTGAGCAATGAATTACACATTCATGTGAGAGTATTAGACTTTCAGTTTGCAGTAATAAAATAAAATTCTTGTATAGCTGTGTGTGCCTGCTGTCTGTCACTTCCACTTGATACAGCAGTGCGCGTCTGGAGAATTGCGTGTGCGTGGTTTTATCTTGTTTTCTTACATATCCTCTTCTCTCTCCTTTCCCCTTTTTAGGAAACAAAGTTTATATAAATGCACAGTCGGGCTGCCTCTTTTTTCTTCTTCTCCAAGCAGCTTTTGAAGCACTTGCCTGATGTAGCCAGTGTTGCTGTAGGGAGAAAGGTCCTGAAGATTATCTAGCTAGTAATGTTCACAAAACTCGAAGGGAATGGAAGGAGAGGGGTTTGTTTAGTGCATCTATTAGAGGGAAGGACAGACAGAAGAGAGTTGTCAGGTCTTGCAGGGAGTCGTCTGGTCAGCGTGTGTGGAGTCCTGTCACTGTGGAGCAGTTCCCTTGGCTGGGTGGGAGAGCTGGGCTTACTGCGGTGGGCAGGGAAAGGTCAGTAGGGCCACACGCAGGTCTGTGGGGGACCAGGCTTCCTCCTTCTGTGAAAGAGAGGATGACTGTTCGGGCACAAGTGCATGGGCCACTGTCACAAGCTTCACTGGTTTTTTAGGTTTTTACTGTTTTTTTAAAATGTCTTCCCTCTTCCGTAATCTTTGGCATACTACTACTTCTCCAAGTGAGCTGTAAAATCGTTATATTTTAGTAGGAAAATACGTTCTTGGAGAATTCCGCATTGGAGTATAACTAGTTGCGTTTGCAGGTGATTTTCAGTTAGCCACGCTGTAATTTGTTTACAAAATAGAAGTTTTTCACCCTCCTAGCTCATACTGCATTTCTCCTTGGTGCCCTTTTGAAATAAGCAAACGGCCGGGCAGAGAGAACATAATCTGACCGGCCTTATCAGCTCAATAAAATAGCTATGTGTTTCTTAAGTTACATTTTATTGTGGCATTCAAACAAAACATGTCCCCAAAGCCTGGGCTCTGCCCAAGTCCTTTTCATTGTGTATTCTGTGTGCATGTCTGTACAGCAGTGAGCGCAGCTGGTACAGAAGCCATCTAGTTGTTCTTCAAGCTAGACCTGGGCATTGCCGAGCTCCTGGACTGCCGCGGTGGGCTCGCAGCCCCTCGCAGATGCCTCCTGCAGCGCCCGAGCGAGCTGCTGGAAGAGGAGCTTGGTGTGTCTGGAAGAGCTGCAGCCACTGCAGTGCAGACATGCCCCGAGGTGAACAGTGGTTGGGGATGAGAAATGTCTGTGTTTGGTTCCAACTTCTACTGAAAACCTTAGAATAATAAAGAAATCCTTTTTCCCCCCGATAAATTTTGTGAAGAAATGGTCTGATACAGAACTGCTCCTTGCCCTTCCCTCTGTAGCGCTGACTCCAGCAGTCTGTGAAGCGTTCGGTGCCGAGGAGCCTGTGTGTGTGGGGCGTTGCTATTTATTTATTTCAGTGTTTCTTGAGTAGAACCGAGTGGTGTTTCATGGACTCTGGGACAGTGGCGGTCAGTGGAGAATTAGGTATTCTGGTGAGAGGAGTGAAGGAAGCTGGGTTCTGATTAATTTTGTGTTGCCTGAGGCTCTGTCAGGACTAACGCTCTTGGCAGAGTACAAGGAAACGCACGGTTTTCCTGAAATGGGCAGTATTGCTTTGAACGAACACACAAGGGGCGAGTATGCCTGTCTGGAGAAGGAGAGGCAAAGAGAGAGCAAAGGTAGGCATCTTGCTTGATGAAGTCGAGATTGGATGTTTCTCGTTAGAGATTTGAGACGTGATGATACTAGGCTTTGGGTATGAATGATCAAGACCTTAGTTTTATCTGTGCTATTAATTTGGAGATAAAAAATAGATACCAGCTGGCATCTGGCTTGATACCACATCCCCTTTTGGCAGTGATGCTGTGGGAGATGTGTCAGGATGAAAAGAGAGCTGGTCTCTTTGACTCAGGGTTTGAGACTTTTAAAATCCTGATAGATTGGAATGTGTTTTCCACCACTGGTTTCTGTGGAGAGCAGTTCTAATAACATCTGAGTTTGGGGAAATTCCTGTGTCAACAAGATAGATGTAGAAAGTGTGTTTGCTTTTGCTTTTTTGGTTACCACTTGCATCTAATAAGGAGTGGGAAGCACTGGAAAAACAGAGTTTATATTTCTGTGCTGTGATTTCCTGATTAAAATGGTAAAACTATCCATGAAGCTGTGAATCAGGATGCAGCCATCACTTACCCCTGTCATTAGTTCCCTTGCCTAAGCACATACTTTCTGCTCAGCTCCAGAATTTTAATGTTAATCAGAACCTCAGTGGTAAACCCCAAGCCAATTGTATTTGATGCAAGCAGTGAAACTCCGGATCGGCAAGAGTTTAGGCCTTGTAGTTGACGCAGCAGCTTACCTTTCTGTGTTACAGCTGTCACAGAAAGTTCTGATTCTCAGGCTAAATGTTAATCAATATAGTCAACCCTAGTTGACTGCTTAGTTTGCAGTTTGCTCTTTTCAGGTGGATGGGTGAAAAAATCAAGAGCATTTCTTCCAAAAAGAAAAGAGAATGCTCTTCCTTTCCCTTCTATCCCTGTCCCCAACATTAACCATTCTGGATTGTCCTGTTAGATTTGCATCTGCTGTCCTGCTCAGAAGGCTGTGTATGGGTTATTTAAGGGATGGAGCTGAAGGCTCAGTGATGAAAACGACTGGAGCCTGAAATAAAATACAGATTCTCATTCTAATTTTAGCCAAGAAGTTTCACTGGGTCACATTGATCAGTTCTCTGCATTGTAATAAATTTGTTCCTGTGCGTAGTGTGAATGTTTAACAACCAAACTTTATCTTTGGAAGGCTGGAATGCCATGGAGATCAGTATTTGTGAGGTGTGTGACGTCACCTGTTAAAATGACACAATGAGTGACGTGTTCTGATTTTTGGAAGAGTCGCTTCTGAAAGATGCGCTCGTGCTTATACTTACAAAGTCATACGATTTTTTCTGAAAGTGATAGTTTAAAGCATAAATAGCTAAAGATTTAAGACTAAATTCTTTTAGTTTTGAAGTAAGAAAGGTTGTATATCATGTATGTGAAGTATCTGTGCTCCATACTGCTGGTGTTCAGTACTACGGACTCTGATTTCCTTGGTAGAATACCAGACGGAACAAATGTGCCGCTAAAGTCTTTGTAATGAGATTGTTTGCCTCTAGTAGTACAAGATGAGGGGTTTAAGTCTAATGCTGATGCTCTAGTGAGAAGAGAGTTGTTCCTTCAACTGACCATTTAGATGAAGTAGATAAAGCACTGCTAATAGGTACTCACAGCTTTTATCCTCCAAATACTCATGTGATGGGGCTGTCCAGGTTGCCTGGAAGGCAGGAGACAGTGATGATTCCACAACCCAGCAGAGGCATGGCCTAAGAAAGGACAGATCAGTTGTACGAATGCTCTGTCGGGAGGTCAAGGTGTGTCCAGCCAACTCTGCTGTGCAGCTCTAGGAAACTGTCCCTGATTCCACCTGTCCTTGCTCAACGGAGTTGATGCATGCAGAACTGCTGCCCGTGCAGTGTGCCGTACAGCTACAGTATCACGGAGTTTTCTGTGGAGGGAGGTGTTACTTCCTTGTAAGTGTCAGGTGTGAAGTTATGACTACCCTCTTCTACCAGGCAACTGAATGGCAGGTTATAGTGACCCTGGCTAAGTAATAAATCTGGGGAAAGGAGGTGTGCATGTAGTAGTTACTTATCTGTGCTTGGCTTTCATTGTCAGCTCGATTTGCTTGAACCCAGAGTATTCTTGCAACGTTCACCATTGCTTTACAGGCCTGAGTCCCAGTTTAGGGCCAGTAGAAGTGCATGCTGTTGACTTCAGCGTTCTTTTTTCCTTCCAGTGGAGCCTGGAAAACCTTAGCCAAAAGACGGCAAACCACAGGGAAGTGGAAACGCGTGTGATGTAAGTGACACATAACTTTAAAAATACTGGCCAGCATCACAAAACCTTCATCCGTTTCCCATACCCCTCCTCCTGCCGCCTTTGCGCAGCCGTGCCGTCCTCGGGGAGGCCCGTGGGCGCCTCTGCCCTGGGTGCTGCGGTGCGGAGTCTCGTGGTGCGCGGTACGGAGACCGGGAGCTGTGCGTTCTGAGAGTGCGTTGGAAAGAACCTGGCACGCCAAGTGCAGCGCTTGGCTAGCACGATTTTTCTGCCTTGTATGGCCTGAGGAGTTGGCAAAATCTTTGACAGAATAATAAGTTCTGCTGGAAGTCACCATTTTCTGAATTATTTTAACAGTCTTTTAAACCAATGTTTCAGTGTCTCCTTTTGCAGACTCTGGAGAGAATTTTTTTTGAGCGTGTGCTACTTAAGAAAAAAGAAAAAAATTGTCAGGCAAAACAGCCCAACAGTTTCTTTAGCATGAAAGAAAGCAAAAAGCATCAAACAAAAGAACAAAATTAAGTAGGTGTTATTTCTGGTATAGCTGGGCTGTCTAAACTGACTGAGAACTGACTGCCTGCAGAGGAGGAGCACAGATCTGTGGGGTTGCTGCTAGTATCAAAGAGAAGGAGAGGTGCACACTGTGGATGTGCTACTGGTTGCATTTTATTTATATGTTTTCATTTGGCGCTCAGCAGTCCCTGAGGAAAGGGCGATGTCAGTAGCTATATTCCTCCCTTTGCTGTGCCCACTTGCTGTTTCTAATAATAATTCTTTCTGCTGTCTGTAACGCTGCTGCATTAGAACACAGTCTTCAGTGCAGGGAAGACCTCCTCCTTTCCTGAGCTGCTCGTGATAGGAATTCTTTCTCTGTACAGCACCAAATAGCACCCCCTCCAGAGCATGAGAACCCAAGACCAGTGCATGAGATGACTATTTTTATTTTCCTTCTCGATCAGCTGGAAAAGCCAGCTTCACCTGTCATTTTAATGGCTCCCATTGTCCTTTATATTTCCATCTTTGCTTTGTATTCAGGCATGTGCTGTGGCTGAGTGAAACCAGGGTTTAAATTGCAGCAGCGCCTGTTTCATGTCTGTAACCAAAATGCTTCTTTGAGTCTGAGATCTGTAGAAGAATTACCTTCTGGCAGCTTTTCTAAAGATATCTCTCAGAGGGAAATTGTCATCCTTGTTACTACGCTGCTTAATTCTTCACTGCTTTTATTTCTTCTTGGTTGAACCCCTTACTTCTTTTCCTGATAATTTTTTTCCTAGGAGGAAGACTCTATTTGCCCATGATGTGATTCAGTCCGAGTATTTTCACAATGTATTTTCTGAACGGTGTTACTTTATGATCATCATGAAGATAAATTGGACATGTAATGAGGAAGCAAGCAGTCCATTTTGAGCAGGACTCCTGCTTACTTTCGAAGTGTAACCTTGAAGGATTTTCAGTAGGACTTTACACTGTACTGTGTACGTGTGTAAATTCGCTGGATAGTTTAGAAGTGCTCCTGTTTTCTGAGCACAGGATGTGGCAGAGCCAGAAGGTGCCTTTAATTATCCTGCAAGAGTGTGAAACTCGGTCTCATCCACTGTCAGTGTCCTAAGTGGATTATTTTGGAGCATACTGGTTCTGTCATCCCAGAGGTGGTGTGGCTGTTGTGTCTGTGCTACCCCACAGAATTGTGCTTGCGTCTTCAGGTCATTAAGAACAGAGATAGTTTCATAATTGTGTGGATAACTAAGGTTTGATTTCATTCTTCTTTTAGCTGTGTTTTATTATAAAATAACCCAGAAATGAAGAGCGCATTGACGATTCTGTGTTTAATTTATGTACTAATGGAACAGCTTTTCATAAGCACCCAGAGTCTTCTCCATTCAGTCTGCCGTCTTGGATCCAGTGTCTTATGGTCACCTCCCACCCTCTAAAAGCGTCAGTGGAAAATGAGATTAATTTTTGCATCTGTCTTTCTGTTCAGGTGCCTAAGGTTGAGTGAGAGGAATACCATCAAAATGTTTGACAAACAATGAAGTTAGGCTAAGCGTGTCTGAAAAGCTGGCAGATACAATTTTTACAGACCATGATACAGAGCAGAAGTTTTTGAGGTTTTCAGAGAGAGTTCTGTTCGAAGCCCTTTTTAGAATAAGCATTATATGTGTAATTCAAAGCATGCTGATGAAAGTATGCATTGAGTGTTTTATTCCAGGTCTAGCATGCGAGTCTTTCTTTTATATCCTGTGAAATACATAATGGCAATGCAGATTAGAACCAGGTACAGGGCATATTTGGAATGCTGAGTGGTAGGGTTGTTTTCACGGCAGCAACTATCGTAATGAGGTGTTTTGGTTTACTACTATTAGCTGTATTTCAGCCTTTTTTGTATCAATATTGTATTGCTGAGTATTAGTTTTAATGGAAAATAAAGTAACGAACAAACTGAGAAGTTTTAGCAGAAGGTCTGCAAAAATTTTGCCATCACACAGACACAGCAAAAGTTTGAGCTGCAGTACCTCAATGATGTAAGTACATCAGTTTGTTTTAAACCACTGGGTTGGTCATGTTCGGGTTTCCACGATAACCCTCCCTGCAACGCTCAGAGCATCCGATGTTAGTGATGGTCATCGTCTGCTTGAAGAACAGAAAATGTAGGGGTAATACTGTGCAGTGGAACTCTTCCATTTTTCACCACAATCTAGTTTTTACTGTCTTTGCGAAGTCCGTGTGACAGCCAGTTATATTGGAAATCTTTTATTGTTGTAGTAAGACGTTCCCTGGCAGGCAGGCCCTCTAGACATAAAAACCAAACGTGCTTCTTGCAAATGAATGCCAACTTTTGTAAGATACTGATTTTAGAGGATACAGGCGTTTGTTGTCTTCCTCCTGAACTAATCATCTATCTTAGTATTCTGATGAATTTTTTGTTCTCCTGTCCTTTCCTTTCATATTTGTGATTCTGGTGCTTCACGTTTTTTTGGTGGTGTGGTTTTTTTTTTGCTTTAGATCTCTGCTTTTTGTGCTTGTGACAGCTTCATTTTAAAGTGGACCTTGATCAGGCATTTACTGATATATTGATGTCTGAAACAATACAAGCTAAATTCTTGATGTATGTATACACATGTTGGTGTATGTGGTTTTGAAGATTTCAGCTTAGTTGTAGAATGAAGATGTATTTTTGCAGGTACTGTAGTTCCACATCTGTGTGGAACAGTTTGTTTTACCAGTTGGGATTCTTCTTTGGAGAGAAGTTTGAGTGACTGAGACTTAACTTCATTTCTTCTCCTTGAAAAAGTAAATCCTTGACTGTGCTCTTTCTGTGTGCTGCTTCATCTCTCTGCCTCTTACTCCTCACCCCAGCTGTGTGCTACCACATTTTAGCCTAAACTCAGGCTACTGGTTGGCTCAATACCATCTGTGTGGCTTGATTACAACCTGCATTTTTTCACTTCTGAACCTGTGAATAAAGGAAAAACTGAATGTCCTCGTGCAGTGTCTCCAGGGTATACTAATTTTCCAGGTTTCTGTGCAGTGTCAGAGATATGTTTAAACGTGGTTTGTTTCCTAGGTTCCCTCAGCAGCAGTCTCTGATCAGAAGACAGGTTGTTCCCCCTGCTTTCGGCAGTTTCTTTCTGTGAGCAGAAAAGGTCCTTTTGCCCTCTGCTTCAGTAACAGGTCCAAAGCCACGTGCCAATAGCCACATCAGGAGGCTGACCATACAGAATATTCACCAATGTTTTGTTTTCAGTTTGGTAATCTCCCCCCCCCCCCTTTTCCTCTTTTTTTTCCTCTCAATTCTGCTAACTTTCCACAAACGAGTGTTGTGCTAAATATTGAAGAACTGGCTGGGCTTGGAGTAGGCTTTCAAAATACACCTGAATTGTCTCTAACCTGAAAGGTTTTTTTCTTCTTTCTTTGCAACAAATATTTTTCCTGTCTTCTGATACCTTTCGGATTGGCAGGCAGTGAATTTTCTAGCATATCTTTTACTGATTGTGTAAATGGCCCTCTGCACAGTGGGGCTGCTGGACTCCCTCAGCGTCAGACCTGCAGTGGGCTTCACTGGCCTGCGCCAGGGCTAACGGGTTCAGCTGGCCGACGTTAGCAGGGGTTGGGGTGGTTGGATAGTGTAACGTAAGGGCAGTGTAAAATGAAATTGGGTTTACCATTAAATTACAAGAATGATGTACAGACTGTGTGAAACGTGCTTTGCCATTTAAGCAAGCTCCTCAGTTTTTGCCAACGTGTCTGAAGCTGCTCTGGAGTGCCTGGCGTACCACGGAGGAGCGCTGCGGGATCCACGGGCCTCGCCGCAGGATTTAGGTCACCCTTGCTGCGGAGCACCCAGGACCCGGGGTACTGCCACTCTTCCCGAAATTCCTGAGTCACCTCCTGGCTCCTGCTCACGGCTGGTTTTTAGCTCTCGCTGTTCACTTTGGTGTCGTATGTTGGTGCTTGAAGTACCCAGTGTTGTTTGTTTCATGCTGTGTGAATGTGGATGTTTAGAGATGTCAGACACAGGCTGGTGCTTCACAGTGTTCGTGCCCTGCTTTGCCAGGCTCACACCAACAGCTTTGGACATCTGCTTGGTCTGTTTTGAACTCCCTTACGTTGTCTAGCACCCGTATTGCAGTTACCTGGCAAGAAGTACACGCTTCCTACCTTTTTCTGGAACTCTTCAGCAAGTGGTTTGTGCAGTGCACCCCATCTCCCTGCACTGGGGCTCTGGTGCGCTGTCGGCGGGGTGCAGAAGACACGTGAACGTGTGCTGCATCTTGTCTAAACTGGGAAATCGTGCAGCTGCTGGGTCGGCAGGATACGCTCACTGACTTGTTCCCAGAAGCCGGGGGGGAGCTGCTGGTTTCTTCTGCATTTGGTGGGCATGAAGTGTTTGTTCAGGGAAGTATTTCCAAAGTCTCTTTGGTTATTGTGAAGGTTTTCCGTGACAATCGATGAAAGATACTTCAGGGTACTTTCCAATCACCGTAAGGAGTTAGCTTTGCCGTTTCCTGGCTTGAATTTGGACTTGTAGGTAATTTTTTATACAAATAGCATCCAAACAGCGCTTCTGCACAAACGGAAGCTTGTTGCTTAACAAAAGTGCTTACCAGAACTGGTAGAGAAGCTGCTGAAAGCAAAAGCTCTGCATTTGCCTGTGTAGAGGTGTGTTTATGTTGCACTAAAATTCTTAGAGAGCGCAGAAGAGCCAAAGACCTGGCAGCCATTTTCAGAGGAGCATGTTTTGTTGCTGCTGCTGAGAAATTTGTAGCTTACCTTTGGATGCCAAAAGGATAATTTTATGTCTATGTATGTTTCAAGTAAAATTTAAAAAGCCACTTTGCCTTTATAGGCTTTCATATCCCTTACTCAATACTAGGATTATCTATCTATGTTATATCTTCTTTTTTTTTTTTTTATTCAGGTGATTACTGTACAATATGACATTTTGCTCATAAGAACAGTAAAAATAGATCTGCAGGTATAATTGTGGGCAGTGCAAGACATAGAATTAAACAGTCATGAAGAAGTGGAGACGAAGCAGGATGTTTTTAGCATTCTGTCTAAAATTGCTGTTTTAGCAATAGCAAATAGTGAGCTACAGTTTTCAATGGCTGCAGAAGAAAATGAAATGTAAACAGAACTGATGCTAGTCTCTCTAAATACGGTTGCAAGATAAACACCTCTGCAGGAAGGCAAATTTAGAGAGGATTTCTTTGTCCAAGTATGAAACCCAAGTACTGTCTGTGTTACAGTCCTTTTGTTGCCATTTTTGTGTTTGTGAGTACAGTCCTCAGAGTTATTTTATTTTATGACTGTTGTACCACTTTTAATTTTGCTCTGTTAACTAGTGCATTGTGCAGTAATCAGTCCCATGCTTTGATTCTCAGCTGTGATTTTTAAGGAGTCTTGAGAAGAGTAACCTGTGGGAGAATTGCATGCTCTTTGTTACCATCCACATGGAACTGTACATGCATCTAATCTGGATGAGTTTGTAGTAGCCTCAATTTTTGAGTAATGTGGCTATTTTTTTTCATAGGACTGAGTTTGCCCTAAAAGAAATCATGTCATCAGGAGGAGCTGAAGATGACATTCCTCAAGCAGAGAGGAAAACAGTGACAGACTTTTGCTACTTATTGGATAAATCTAAACAGCTATTCAATGGCTTAAGGTTAGTGCATTTTTGACAGTATTCCTTCAGAAGAGCATTGAAACACACTGTAGTGTGCGAGTGATGCTGAAGTCAGTTGTACAATGAACACTTTGAACTCAAACCCAGTAAGTTTGTTTAGGAGAGAACAATGTGCACCTGTGTATGTGTAGTTTTGGACCATGTAGGCAAGAAGGTCTGCAGGGAAAGAAATGTGAGAAAGAGAGCTGAATGTCTCAGCCATGTCACTTAACAGTACACTAGAAGTTGGAAATGCTGTGAAATTGATAGACTTCGTACTGAAATGTTGTGTATGAAGTACACAGTTAAGGACTAGGTGTGGCCATATACAGTCAATAGCATGCAAGTCTCATAGCCCCCAGTCACTGTACCAAAAAAAAAAAGCGATGAGAAAGATTGACCTAGGTAGGAGGACATGGGGGGAGGGAATATTTTGGGGGGAAGAAATTTAGGAAGCAATAAACAGAAACATCCAAACCACAGCCTTTATGTGTCTGGTGATACCAATGCTTAATTTGAACTGTGGAGAAAGGTAAAATGTGCATTTGTCTACAAAACTTCTGCAATAATGTGTAGAAAGTCTAGCTGTTATGTCAGCAGGAATAAGAAGGGGAATAAGAGTACGGGGAGTTCAAGGAAAATACTTTGCGTTTGGACAGTGATATAGGCGTCCTGTTTATGTCAATATATGCTGAGTTAAAGATTATGTGTTCAAGAGCTGTTTTAGTTCTAAGCTTTGCTGTAGAGTCTCTTAAGCAACGTGGTTTTTTAGCTTGTATCTTGTTGGCAGTTCAGCCTCTTACCGGTCTCTGAGTAATACTGTATGTTTGGGCTTGCTGTATAGCTTGCTGTTATTCAAACACAGATGGTTAGCAAAGATGTTTTTAATTTCTCCCCCCTCCCCCTGCTATTGATAATCCTTTCATGTGCTTTGGAAGTTGATTACCAAATCCAAAACAAACAGTTTGTGCTCCAAAATCTGAATGGTAAATGGGCAGTAGAGACAAGGAGTTCTTGGTGATTGTGTCCAGCACCCCAAGAAACAGTCTACAGCAAAAGGGCTGAGATCTTGAGGCCAGGATTTCCAGTAATGTATATTCCATTACATTGGCTTTCTGATATAGCTTGCTTGAAATTTTGGCCTGAGTGACTGAAGAGTACGAATTGATAACAGTTCATGTCTGGGTGTGTGATGCTGAAGTTCAGATCACAGAGCAGAGCACCTACAGCCTTTCTGTCTTTCCCTTTGGCTATGGAGGGGGTTAATACTTGTATCATATTTCCAGATGAGAGATGTAGTTTTTGTGTGCATCCATGGTATTTTGCCAAAAGGAAACCTTTTTATCCAGCTAGATAAAAAGAAAATGGAAAATGCCTTTGATTAAATTTGGGCAATAAAAATAGAGAGATGGGCTTCAGCAGCCGGCTCTGCTGTGTGAAAATCAGAACACAGCGGAACGGGAGCCTGCATCCGTCCTTACTGTAGCTCGACACAATTGACATGGTTGCTTCTTGCACTGAACTTGACCACCAGTTTTCCTACAAGGCCTGTGGTTCCTGTGAGCATAATGACAGGATAAAGCAGCATTATAATTTTCAGGTATCTCCTCTGTTAGCGCTTGCTCTCTTCTGGGTAGTTCACCTGGAAATGACTTGGCAAGTATCCTAATTCTTAGTCCAGTTGCTTGCTTTTCCCTCTAGCATAATAAATGCATTTGATGCATGCCTGCCGCCTTCCGTTTTGAAGATGATGATGGCCTTTGCTGCTGTGTTTTATGCCTTTCTCGTGTCCCTACCATGTTTCACGGAAAAGAATTGGTGGGGGAGGGAGAGGAGAGAAATGATTTCCTTCCTGAAACCTCCTCTGGGCACTTTGGCTACAGGGAACTGAGCCTATAGCTGTGTTGGCAGCTGCTTAGCTGTTGCTGCTGCCAAAAATGCAGGGGCTCAGCCTGCCACGTCTTTGTTTCAGTAGCATTTCCTTCCTCTCTTCCCAATACAGATGCCAAATACAGCATTTGAGGAAAACATATGATGATCTGCCAAGGTGGCTGCTCCAAAGTATACTTGGTGCTCACACTGCCATCGATGCCATCGCTTTGTGGCCATGACTGCTAGAATCAGTTAGAGGGGAGGCTGTCTTTCTAGTGCTTGTGCTCCCTTTTTGAACACCCTGAGCTATAAGTTAGAAATAACTGTTAATTATGTTCCAAATGCTGTCTGCTCTCCTTTCCACACTCCCACTTGCATTTTTCTTGGAAAAAGGCTGGAAAGAGGGAGTGTGTTAGGAGGCAGTTTTTCATGGTGTACTGTCACCAGTTACTTTCTTTTTAATGTTAAAAAGTGCTTAAATGTGTGCAGTATCATGGAGGAGCTTGAAACTTTAAGAAATGAAAAGACTTTCCACATAGATCATACTTTCCCAGATTATGAGGTCTTGTTGCTCGCTGTGCAGGCTGCAAGAATCGCGGCTGCTGTCCTTTTACCGGTAGAGGTGAGAGTGTTTAGCCATTTATTTTGTAGACTTCTAGTAAGATGCAGGTTGAACCTCTTAGTTTTGTTCCATGCTGCTGCTGCTGATGTAGAAACAACAGGGCCACGTTAGCTTCAGGTAATGCTGCAGGCTGTACCCTGCCTGGTACACCGAGGAGGGACTGGCTCCTCGTACCGACTGCATCAGTGCGGCAAGGTGCTGTGAGTGCTGCTGGTGTGCTTTGTGGGTTATTAGAGGTGATGGGGAAGCCGCGCCACAATGCCGTTATCCCACTGCTGCTTAGGTTCTGGGAACAGGAGCCTGTAATTACTGCAAGCCTATGAACATAAAAGAAAATTGTCTTTTTTATCACCTGTCAAAACTGTGAATGTATTTAAAGCTCTGAATGTTAAACTTACAGTTATTGTAACCTTCGATTTCGAAGTGTACTGCTGAGTCTCTAGGACTTTCTCAACATCTTTACGTCTCTGGAAGCTGTCCCTGCGCGACAGCTTCCATGTGGTGCTGGCCAAACAAACCTCAGCACCTTTAACTGGTTTTCAGCCAGTATTATCTGGCTTCTGCCAGCAGCGTGGCTGAAGCGAACTACCGACAGAAAATGAATTATGAGCATATAAGTAGTGCTGGTCTTTGCTGAGACTATACAGCAAGAATTGGATAAAATTCTAGACTGTGTATGGAATTTATCCACCAGCTACTCTAGTGCCACAAGGGAACCAGTCTTCTGTGCCCAGCGTGAGAAACGCCTCCTTTTGGAACATCTGTGTTTGTGTCTTCGTGTCCAGTTTGGAGTGTTTTAAAAGCCAAGAAATTGGAAACAGTCTCCACTTGTTGGAGGCTGTTGTAACGCAGTGTTTGACTGTCTTCCTTGTCTGGACAGAACTGTCCTAAGTCAAAGCATCTCCATTCCCTCCTCTGTATCTGGATTCCTTCCTGCTGCCACTTCCTCCCTCCTGTCAAGCTGATCGCATGAGTACCCCTACCACTGCCTGCACACCCCGAGGAGGTGGAGACTGTCGCCTTTTTCTCTCCAAGTTGCTCTATTGTCCTTCTGTAGGCCTGGAAGATGCAAGATGTCCTTCTATAATGTAGGTCTTTTTCTCTCGAGTTGGGGGTATAATTGCTTCTGAATCATGTATGTCTCCTTCAGTGGGAGGAGCTGTATTAATAATCCACTCTGCCAATCAACAGAGTCTTTACTATAGCAGTATTTTGGGCTGTTTCTCACCAAATAATGTCCTCTGGTCTAAAAGTCCCCTGAATTAAAAAACTGCACTAAATGTCCTCTTTTGCTTATGCATCCATTTTCTCACAGCACAAATTTCCTGATGCATGGGAGCAACATGCATGATGTTCAGAACGTGAAACGGTAGATGGATGGCAGAAATGGCAGCTCTTATCTGCAAAAATCCGTGGTGAAACCACGGTAATGTATTGTCATAAATGAAGTTTTATTACAGCCGTGTCAGAATACTATCAAAAGAACAAGTGCTACTGTCTGTTTCCATGGAGATCTTTCCTGTTCCCTGGGGAGCTGAGGAATCGCATGGTATTGTGCAGCTATGCCAGCTGCAATTAGGCGAGCACGCTGCTTGAGAAATATGCATGTGGACACCCAGCAGTGACTCTGGACACCAGCGGCCAAACACGTGTTCACTGCGCTAGCAGAGGCTTTTTAAAATGCCACTAATTTTCATATGTTCAAAACTAATGCGGCACAGTGAGCTGAACTAGGCTTTGTAAGAATGCTTAGGCTCGTTCAGAGGAAGGTGCAGAACGGGGGGGGACACGGAGGCGCGCGAGGGAAGAGGACAGGTGAGGTGTAAAGAGCGTATGAGCTTACTGATGAGGGGTGTATGCATAAGCATGGTCAGCAGATAGTTACCTGCTGATTTCTCCATTTGTGCACATACCTGCTTCTGGGTGTTTGAGAGAAGAAGGGTATGTTTTCTTGTCTCCTAATGTTAGACCTTTGCTCAAATGTCCTAAGCAACGTGGCCTAGGAAGCCCATTTTACTACAGGTGGGATTCTTTGGGTCAGTTTGCTAATTCAGTCATTCTGTAAGTTAGTGCCAGGGAACCTTGATTTTTATTATGTTTTTTTAAAGGTCAGTTTTAGTGCTGTTTTGTATTTGTATTCACTTTTTATTTTAGTTTGTTTTTTAAACATAAAATTTGTTTATGTTCTAATTAAATTTAACACTATCTCTTGCTACATCAAAGCCTGCAATATATCTTCGGCATGTATTTGGACAGTTTCTTAACTTCTTTTGTTTAGCTAAAATGTTTACATCTATTACAACAATAGAAAGTGATGAATCGTTTGTTGCAGTAAATGCTTTAAATTTGCATGTGTTTGTATCAAGCTGCATTTGGATGAAGGTGTTGGTGCCCTAAAGCACGTTTGTGCTCCTGCTTACCTCTCACTACACCAAAGTATGTTCCAAGATGTTGAGCAGCCAATTGCAAGTTTGAGGGGATTTTTTTTTTCTGGGGGGGTACAATCCTTGGCATCTTCATCGAATAGCAGCATTAAGTACTGGAATGGTTTTCCAGGCTGGTGAGAGTCATAGCTGATAACAGATTCAATTTACATGTAGTAACTAAGCTGGGTCCCTTCAAGCTGTGTGGGAAGTATAGTTGGCTGATGAGCAAAGGAATATTAATTTCCTTTTCTACCTAGGGTGCTGTTAAAGCAATTACGGTTAGCAGAAAAATGCCAGTATGCGGCTCTGGAAGGCGTAGTGTGCTACTTAGCTTGTCTTACTCCTCCAGAAGACGTGGCACGGTTTCCAAAAGGTGGTGTTTCCCTCGGGCTCGACCTCCCAGGCTTGGAAGTGGAATATGCTGCTTTTCTGTGCCCGTCTGCTGGAGGCTGAGGTGTTGGGTGGTATGTTAACCAGCACAGTGATTTGAGAGAGCATTCCCTGAAGAAATCAGTCTTGAATCAAAAGATTATGCCATCTTGGAAAAGCTGTTCCACGTAAAGTTGTATACCTCCTTTGAATCGGCTTCAGTAGAGGTTTGTAGGCAACGTGCTCAGCAAGACTGATGGTTCTTGGTCTTCTCTGTTGCACTTGCTCCAGGGTTCATGCAAGTCCTAGGAGACGGCCTGCTGTTAGGATTGAGAGCGCAAACCTTTAAAGCTAATATCCTGGGGACTACAGTAGAGTTGTGGGGTGAAGGGAAATAGATCACAGCATGGAAATCGAGTGGAGGTATGAGAGCAGAACTGGATTGACTAACTCGCCTAATAGCACTGGAGACTGGTAAGAAGAAGCCAGAAGGTCTCGGGTTCTGACATGTCTCTAACTATGAGTTAGAGGGTGACAAATGTCGTGGTGATGCTGTAACCTGACCCAGTGAATGTTAGCAGTGAACATCCATATGCTTGCTCGACCTGGTGACATTTGGACAACTGATGTAGGTGTGATGTTGTAGGGTCTGTCTCTGAAACACAGTGAACAACCACATACATTTAAAAACATTATTTTCTTAATGAGTAAGAAGAAATATTATCAGTCTAAATGAGTCTAAATGAACTAATTTCCATTAAATTATTCTGTTTACTCTTGGGTAGGGTTTTTTTTACTATGATATTTTAAGAGTCCAGTTTAGCTTTCTGTGCATATAACCATAAAATTACTTCCCTTTTGGCAAGATGGTAAGATGTTTTCAGTCACCTGTTGAAAAATGCGTGTAGGAACATGGTTATTTCCTATTTGGAGTGATTATTTGTAAGCCGGTTCTTCTGATGCTGTTGAGAACCTGTTAATATTGAGGAACCTTGATAAAGGCATTTTTACAGGGGTTAGAGAGCATGGATTTCCTTGTTGCCCTTTAGACTGTATTTGTCCCTAAACACCAATGTTTGTGCACATACCTGATCACTGGACTCCTGTTAACTCGCTCATGGAGAGCACTGCTTCCATCTGCTGCTGCTGTGCGTGTTGGAGTAGCCATTCCAGAATCCCAGGCACAGCTGGAGAGAACAGGCTTGTGTGTACAGTGTGTCATATGTTCATAATAAATACCATATAAATACACTGTAAACATATCATATGTTTCCACAAGTGGATGTCTACCTGTATAACTGGTGGACGCTGCTGGACAGGACTCATTTTGTTGAATCTCTTGGGGAGGGAGAGTCAGCCTTTCGTAAGGGTCTGCTGTGTGGAGGGACTGTCGGTCTAATTTGTAGCTGGACAAATGCTCTCGGGTAGGATATTAAGGATAGTGGACATTGACTGGCAATAAACACTAGAATAACTAGACCAATTCTGCTATTCTTTGAATAAGTGAATGGATTACAGTTCTTGCATTTGAAGGCTGAGTTACTGTCTTTGTAAAAGAAGTTTTACTTCAAAAAAATGATAGTTAAGCTGCCCACCTTCAGTTTGATGTTACAGCATTGCCCTTATTTGTATGGAACCTGCAGAGCTTGGGCAGTGTGAGACATTGGCTCTCTGTGTCCCCAAGCAGTGATTAAATGTAGACAATCACTTGGAAGATTTGCAAAATGCATAGGACCTTTATTAACACTGATCACTTCAATCCTTTTGCATTTGAAAAGTGACTAGAGAATTTGTCTGAAAGCAAGAAGCAATAATTTGGCGACAGCACTGAAGAATGTCTTCCTCCCCCTAATACATGCTGCTTTCTCTCAGATATATGTATGCAGTCTTCTATATAGATGTTAAATGAACATGCTGTCTGGCTTGTGGCATGTTTTTAGAGATACTCTGGTCAGATCTTGATAATACAGGATTTCCTTGCAGGTGACAGTAAGAAGGGGTTTTGAGATACTACAGGAATTGTGGTTCTTGTAGTGCTGGATGCAGGCAGAGTTACTGAGCATTTCAAATCAATTCTGAACAAAGCTATTCCGACATTGACACAAACTCTGTGTTTGTCACTTGTCTGTTGCAGGGATTTACCTCAGTATGGGCAAAAGCAGTGGCAATCCTATTTTGGGCGAACATTTGACGTTTACACCAAACTCTGGAAGTTTCAACAGCAACATCGGTAAGGGAGTCTCGTAGGCAGATGTGTGCTGTGGATTTCGGTGTGTCTTTAAGCTCCAGTATGCCTAGGGGCCCCACTTAAGACTGAGATTTCACTGCGTTATTCAAGCATGAAGGGAGGGAATAGTCTCTTCCTGTTGTGCTCACAGTATAATGAATTAAAATGTTGCAGAGTTTTCAGTGTGACTTTTTTAACAAAACCTTTTGCTCTACTTAAATGCACGTTGCTGTAATATATTACCAAGGAGAAGCTGGGATGATGGCTTCTGCAGTGCAGATCCCATCTGGAATGGTGTGAAGCGTCTTACTGCAGCGTGGGCTCTGGTCTTTCACACCTCACTTTGGCTGCTGAGTCGGAGTGTTCTCCTGGGAAGCTGTAACCTTTTGTTGTGTGTATTTTCTGCAACATACTGATGTCTAGCTCTCGCAAGTTTATGCAAGATAAACGGTGCTTGTTGTGGTGTCTGTATGCAGTGCTGCTGGCGCGGTGAGGGGCTGCAACTGGGTATGCCTCGCCCATGATGAAAGCTGAATTTGGCCCTGCTGTGGCTCTTTGTCTTGTCTGGTGTGGTGTTCTGAGAAATTCGGGAATGCCTTTTAATCTTTCTTTTCTCTCTTGTGAAATAGACAAATATTGGACAATCGGTATGGGCTGAAGCGGTGGCAAATTGGGGAAATTGCTTCCAAGATTGGGCAGCTCTATTACCATTATTAGTAAGTAAGCATAGAAAAGGATTCAGCAGGGGAATGCAGTGTTAGTGGCAGCTCCCTGCCAAACATCTGGATACTGAGTCAGGAGAAATCAATGTACCAGCTGAGTCGTGATGCGCGTTTCTGAATGCGAAGGCCCTTGGGACTGCGTGGGGGTGCTGCAGAGAAAGGTACCTGTGAGCCCGGCACCATATCACTGGTCACGCTGGTGTGGCCTGAGGACTTACCTCCTACCTCAGAAGTGTCTCTAAGTCTTCCATGCGTGCTGCATTTGACTCTTGTGCAAAAGAGCAAAAAAAAATTTGCAATTTTGGGAGCTTAATATTCCTGTAAACTTTTCCATAACCTGTCACCTGCACGTTTGGGTACAAGATGGGCAGATTTGGTAGTTATCTGAGATGGAATCCAAGCTCTGAAATCTGTCTTCCCAGCAGGCACAAAGAATGAGAGTCTGGCTTTCATGCGATGTGACTTGTGGAGGGAGTTTTGCCGTTGATGCACAAGATGGTTGAGGGGGCAGGAAGGGAGGGTTTGGCATGGATTTCTGTCTGAAGCAGTGAGCTAATCTGATTCTTCCTCTGCAGCTTGCGCACTTCAGAAACCAGCTATCTCAATGAAGCTTTCTCCTTCTATTCAGCAATTAGGCAGCGGTCATACTACTCCCAAGTTAACAAAGAAGACAGGTATGTCTGAGCGAATGCCCTCGTTTTTTTCAAGGCTGGAACGGTGTATGAAAGCAGCAAATAAGTATAAACTGTAGGAGCATAACTGGGATAAAAATAGTGTTGTTGGAGGAAGTTTCTTTAATCTTCCTGCCATGATTAAAAACCTCAGTATAAATAAGAGCTTTGCTGTATCACTGGAGGAATATTCTATTATCTGGTCCTGGCTAGAAAGCTATTAGCCCCAAAGTTTGTCATTTTGAGCCCTCAGCAGTGTCAGTGCTGGGACCTAGTATGCTGTGGCTGGAAGAGAAGTCAGTTGGGCTGAAGCAGAGGAAACTCTTTGATTCTGATCAGGCTTTTCAGAGGAACATCAGTTAGTACTGCAGCACAACAGCCCTCTAACTGACTGGGACAAGGTCCAGGAGCTTCAGGAGGCATGATGTCTTAGTTTTTAAGACACTATACTGAGAAAGGTACACTCAAAGCAGGGCTGTGTTGTGGCAGTGTAGAAGATGTGCTGCCTGCCAAGAACGTAGACAGTTATAAATAAGAATAGGTAGAGAACTCGGTTTTAGACAGTGATGTTACATTCTAGCCAGTAAACCTTGGTTCCCTCATTAGAGTTAAAAAAGAAATGATCTGAAGTCATTGTCAAGATAAATGCAGAAGGTTAGTTAGGGACTTTCTTCAAGGGTCTCTGGACTTAAACTAATTGTACCTCTCTGGTCTTGCTGATGTCTACATGCGCCTGTGTGCCACAAAAAGATGAAAGTTTCCTTGCTCTGTTCTGATACCTGTTGATCCTATTATCTTCTCTCTTAAAAATCTCTTAGTTTCAGTCTGAGTGCTTGAACTGTTTCAGACAAGGTAGGATTGACCAAGCAAGTTTCTAGATGCTGTCAGAAGATTTTAGAAATGGATGAGTAATGATGGGCTATGCTGACTTGCAGATCTCTAAGTTGTCCCAGGTGGGTGGACTCTGAGCCAACTGTGATCCTCATGTGATGCAGTGGGGTCAGGTATTGCCCATGAACTGTCAAAAGGTTTGCAGAGCCAGCTGTTTTATCTGAATCCCGTGCCAGTTTGCATGTAAGGATACATGCAAGGGGAAGGGGGAGGCTGTGGCTTTCTGGATGTATATTTTATGTCCCTGTACTCAATTTTAAATAAACCTCTAAGCAGCCAGGTAGCTATTGATCTCCACATGAATTCAGTTACAACTCTGAATCTGTGGAGCGTTCAGCCTTGCTCTAGTCTTAAACTCCTCCTCTCCCTGACCCCTGTTGTCTATCTATGTTCTATTTTAATCTCAAGTTTGGCTGTGGTGTTTTTGTTGTTGTGTTTAGGCCTGAATTAGTGGTTAAGAAGCTGCGTTACTATGCAAGGTTTATAGTGGTTTGTCTCTTGCTCAACAAAATGGATGTTGTAAAGGACCTTGTAAAGGTAGGTTAAAATGAGGATAAAGATGCTAAGGGGTGGGAGGTGGCTGGTTATTCAGGGGTTTTCTCTTAAATAAGGAATCCATTATATAGTCTATTTAAGTTGAAATACCACTTATTAGATCTATGATGTTAGCTGCTACTGCAACATAGCTTTTCATTTTTTTTCCCATCATTTAATTGATTGTGCTATTGGATGCCACAGAAGGAAGGAATAACCTGGCCAGAGCTATGGAAAGATTCAGTATGATGTGAACATTTGGCTAGAGGAAAAACTTCACAGATTTATATAATTAGTTAGGAACAGACTGTAAGATGCACGTTATTCATCTGAAAGTGTGGGAATCATCTGATAGCTTCGAGTAAATCTTCATTCCTGTAGTGGATTTAACACATCGGTGGAATCTCCCCTAGCAAGTCTTCATGACACACTGTTGCTTAGAAAGCCAGTGTCTTCTAGCTTGATGTTGAGCTTATTTCTCTTCCCTTCCAAACTGCTATCTCCCTGTCCTATGTCTAGGACACACCCTGAATACATTTTGCACCTTCCAGAGACCCACCAGAATTAAACCTTGCTAAGTGATGTAGATATTGCTATGAAATTGGAGAGGCTCGGTCTGCATATGCCTGTGCTGTGGGTGTAAAGCACTGAATGCCTGCAAGCACAAGTCTTTAGGTACGACAAACAGAGTACAGGCCAATGTTGATCATTGCTTTTCTCGTATATCTGACATCCAACGTAGTGAGGATCTTCTGTGAATCAGACATTTAACAATGACAGTTTAAGCTCAAACGATTTGATAACATTTTTTGAACACCAAGTAAAAATATTCCAGTAGCTGCAGCCTGGGTAGGGAGGTACCCTTTAACTACAGCAAAGGAACAGCCGGCTTCTCCCCGCAGCATATGCTTCCCAGACCCCTCTGACAACCTTGCTGCAAGCAGCTTCTGGTATTGACAAGTTTGTGTAGGTTGCATTACTGTCTTTGTGTCTAAGCTTACGTGAACTGCTAGCTTAGTTTAGTAGCATCTAAAAAAGCCATACTGTTCACTTTCTCAATGTATTTAAAGTTACTTGTAAGCTCATATTTGAGTCCTTGTTATCTGTAGTTTATGGTAATAACCAGTGACATAGCTGTATGTGAGTGGGATAGTTATACTTAACTCCAGATATTCTTTGCATTTGGACCTACTTAAAAGACACGTTGCATTGCCAAAACTCAGTGTAACATTGGCATTCTGTCTTCTGAAAGAGCGTGTGTTGGCTCCCGTGTTAGTCAGAAGTGTGCTGTATATGTTCTCAAGTAATTTTTTTTTATCATTATTACTACTCTTAAAAGCCAGCACAGCTAACCAAATTGTAAAGTTACTGCCTGCCTGTTAAGCTCTCCGTTTGAGAAGTGTCTGTCTGTGAACTTTTACATCAGGAGCTGTCAGATGAAATTGAAGACTACACTCATCGTTTCAATACTGAAGATCAGGTGGAGTGGAACCTGGTGCTTCAGGAAGTGGCAGCGTTCATTGAGGTGAGAATACCACTCCCTGTTAGTTGTTAGTTTAAAAGTAACATTTTTTGACGTGTTCAGTGAAGTGTTCCTGTACCACCCCCTCTGTGGTAAGCAGGTGTGCCACGCGCAGGGGCAGCGTTCCTGTCCACTTTAATCACTGGGATGCGTTCGCAGTGGTGTAACAGTGACAGCTGCTAAAGTGTCTGAAGAGTCAGACCTGGTCACGTGAGGTGCTGAGGACAGAAGCACGAAGCTGAGCTACACTCGGTCACCTAACTGCTTTTGCTCTTGGTGTTCAGAAAATGGTGGAATTGAAAGCAAAGCAGTTATCGTGGTCAGTATTTTGGAGAGACTGCCAGCTCTGGTCCTGTCGTTGTGGAAGCCAGTCTGATTTGCTGGTGCTTTGATTGTGTTTCCAAGTGTACTGTGTTGGAGTACTGGTCGATGCCACTGGCAACGCCTGAGCAGTCGATAACGGAAAATACGGCGTAACCGTGGCAGGTGGCGGACGGGCTCTTAGCGCAGCAGTCACGTGACCAACTGCTAAAGTTTGTTAAAAGGAAAATAATTTTTTTTGTTCTGTCAAATGAGACAGTGTTTTCCTTTCCTCCTTCTGTATAAGGTGTGACTCTGTAACACGAGTATTTATTTAAATACTGCCAGAATGGATGGCAGCATTATCATTTGCTCATCTCCTTTGCTATTTATTTCTAGGAAGGGAAGGCAAACTAAAATAGTGTAGGATTCTTCTGTATTGTTGGAATGTTTAGTTTATTCTATGTGAATTTATAAGGTTGTTGATGACATTTGGTTCCTCAAGTATGGAAAAGCTGAAGCAGAGTTTGTGTCATTTGAGGAAATATGTTTTTCTGTTTGCTGTAGCTTCCTATGCTTGTACCATGTGTTTTCTGGCAGTCCCTAAGAGCTGTTGGTTTTCCAGGTGGATAGGCATTACTCTGTAGCCTGCATACAAATACACAAATATAGGCATGACAAATTAGTTTAAAAAATCTGCCTCAGTTATGAAATACTTACTGTAAGTGACAAGACCTTTGGACTTCTCTCTGAGTGCAAATCTGTGTGTTTTCTTGAATTCCTGATTTATTCTGGTTGCTTTTTTTAGGCAGACCCTGTCATGGTTTTAAATGATGACAACACCATTGTAATCACCTCTAACAGGCTTTCTGAAACAGGAGCGCCGATGCTAGAGCAGGGAATGATAGTGGGACAGCTTGCTCTTGCAGATGCTCTGATTATTGGGAACTGCAACAACCAGGTAAAAGAAACCTTTTGGTTTGGGTTTGTGTCTTTGGAGTTCAGAGTCCTTCCCCCTGTGACATCCCTTCTGATCATACCACAGAGATTCCAATAGAGGCGAACATCAAAATATTTTGATTGTGGTGATTGCAGTGGCAGCCAGAGGAAGAGGTTCTGAGAAATACGAGCTAAAAATGAAATGTTAGATACTAAACCAGGGGTACTGACCTCTTACTGCTTATATTCATAATGTCGATTAAGTAGTTACAATTGGTTTTCGTATACTGGATTGTTCTTAGCAACATTCAAGCATGAGAGGCCTCTGGGATATGTCTAGAAAAAGCTTGACTTAGGCTTTCACATGACATACTCCAGCTTGTTGCAACTTCAGTTGTAACAGGAAGGGGTTTTCAAAGACATTCAAGATCTGCTTTTTTAGGTGATGATGATAGTGAAGTTGTACAGACTTCATGACTTCTCTGAGCTCTTTTTTCAGGTCAGCAAGGGAGTTATATCTAGATTGCAGTATGTGTATCTTATTTGGATTTTGTCTAAATTCATAGTAAGTAGTAGTTTCAGCACTTGATTTGTAAACACCCCAGAAGAGTCTGTAATTTGCGAAGTAGGGGTCTGCATTACAGTGAACTGGCCTGGTACACCAGTAATAGGCTTGGTCCTCTGTGAGCTCTTCTAAGAGTCATTCACAGGTCTTTAGAGATTCAGAGATGACACTGACAGACCCCTGAGAGACAGAAAATGGTCAGTCTGACATGCAGTTGAATCTCTTACCTGGATAATTCCAAAGAAATACTGTTTAATCTGTATCTGGCAGAGTAAACTGTTTGACTCTTTTGCAGGTCAAGTTCAGTGAATTAACAATTGATATGTTCCGAATGCTACAAGCACTTGAAAGGGAACCAATGAATTTAGCTTCACAAATGAACAAACCTGGAATGCAGGTAAGTTCCATTTCAATGACAGACCTGGGAACAGTTCTTAACTGGAGTGGGTTGGTTGGTTGGTTTTATTTTAAATGGTGTGCTCTTGCAGCGTTGCCACTGTGCAGAGCAGGTTAGTGAAGCTGGTGTAATTCTTTCTAGAAGTTAGTGAAGAGTAGATCAAACCTGTGGAGTTTGATCCAAGTAATGTCTTCCCCCTCCCTTCCATCTTTTTTTCTCCGTAGCAAACCTTCAATAGTGAAAAAAATAGCAGAAACGAAGATTTCGGCATCATCTCACACACGGTTTACGTGGGTCTAGTTGAGGTACCTCTGAAGGGGTGCCACGGCTCTCCTTGTCCATGTACACTCACCCCTGCCTTTTGTTTTCACTCTAGCAGCCGTGCAGCCAGATGAGTTCATCAGCTTGCTAAGTCACCGCAAAGCTAAACAGACCCTTCAGAGAAAGCATCAAAAATACTTCATCTGGAGGCAAAAGGAAATACCTAGATTTTCATTGATTAAATTGGGATGAGGAGTGATCTTTTTCACTCTCTTCTTGGGTGATGCTTTAGAGAGTAAGAAAGATTTAGGTAATAAATTTAAGTGAGGGATAATATAAAATTCTGGTTCAAGTACTGTGAATCTTGGTTTACTGTGTAGCAGGAGATGCAGCATGGGCAGACCATTTGTGTGGGAAGTATGTTGAAGATGAACATTCTAATAAATAGAAATTTAGAGGGTTATGAAACTGCTTTGTAATATGGTTGTTATTTTTGTGTTGTGTGGTTTTTTTGTTTTGTTTTTGGTTTGGTGGTTTGTTTTTTTTTGTTTTTAAACAGGAGTCAACTGAGAAACCAGCCAGGCGGGAAAACCCCCATAAATATCTACTTTATAAACCAACTTTTAGCCAGCTATATACGTTTTTAGCAGCATCATTTAAGGTTTGTGAAATTGGTGAATTTATTTGCAATAGAAAAATATCCAGAATGTTATGTGACACTGAATAAAACGTGGTTGAGATAATGTTTTATACTTCAAGATAATGAAGCCTTTTTGGCCTTGTTAAAATGTTCAATAGGATCTTTAGAGAGGATGGAAATATTATAGATATGTGTAATTTGTATAATAAAGGAAAACCTGACTTCTCTTAAGGGAAAGAAAAAAATTCATTTGAAGACAGAAATGCAGCTTGCTGTTCTGCAGCGGTTGTTATATCGTTGCTAAATACAGCCATCTTCAAAGCGACGCTTGAACGGCTCCTGTGCGAGCTCAGTCCTGGCTGCCCAGTATCGAGTGGTGTGTGGCAATACTATGGAAAGCCTGAAGTGATGTGAAGTAATGTAATAGTTGCATATGGTCTAATCTTATCCAGTAATTTTATTTGTGTGTGTAGGTACACACACATATATACAGACATTTATATTTGTGTATACAGACCTGTATATAAAAATAAGTGTTTCGTATATAAAGTATATCTATTTCATATAGGCATATATATATTATATAGAAAATATTTCTTGTGATAAGAGATCTGGGAGAACAGAAAGATCGTAAGAGTATTCTCCTGCTTCATGTTGTGCCAAACATAATCCAGAATCAGGGAAGTATGTTAAGAAACTGTTGCTCTTAAGCACTGTGTACCTGCTAGGGCTCCAGTTCTGTGTCCCATTTGAATTATCTCTCTCTCTCCTGCATGTGCTATATTTTTATCTCCCTGTCTTACTTTGTTACCCATTGCTCTCTTCTGTGTAAGTGAGCTATACATTTGTAGACTTTTTAAAAATACCATTGCTGTGCTTATTTTAATAAAGTTGCTGGGCTCATTATGCTTGATTATGACTATACAAGTCAGCAACTTAGGAGTTAGTAGTAAAACAGAATATGAATCCCATAAAGAAACAAGCTTCCATTAGTTTCAAAAAACATCTGGTAAGGTGAAGGAAGTGCATCCTTACTATTTAGAATTTTGGGTGCCTGCATGCTCAGCCTTTTGCAGAAATTAAAAGCATCTGTTTCCTCATGCAGACAGCCTGTTAGGAAGGTGGAAAATAGATTTCATTTACAGGTCTGTACAGAAACCTGGCTGTGTTGTGCTTGTTGTCCAGCTGAGCAGGGTCAGGGGGAAGAGGCAGATGTGGCAGACTCTGGGGTATTTGGAAACAAAGAGCTTTAGGATCCTGAATGGTTTGGGAGTTAGTGTCTGCATGGATCTTGGCAGCTTTTTGTTTCCAAAACTTGGAAAGCCTCGGATCTGGCTAGATGGTACGAGAGTCTGTATGGAAGCAGATGCTTTTTGAGTGCTGCTTGAACCTCTAATATCAGCCTAGAGGTCTGTGTGGAAAAAAAAGTGTGAACACATCATCAGTTTACACTTTTGTCTGACTACTCACCTATTTGAAGGGGTGTATGTGGTGGGGAAGGGTGTATACACATATGAGGAACAGAGTGAAGGGAAGCCAGAAGCAAGAGTAGCACAGTCTTAAAGGACAACGGGTTTATGAAGGTGGTGACTGAATATTGAAGTAAACTTACACATTTCTTCCCTTGCCACTCTTCTCTTTATCTGAATTTCAGGAGCTGCCTGCAAACAGTGTACTGCTGATTTACTTGTCTGCCACGGGCGTGTTCCCATCAGGTCGTTCGGATAGTGAAGGTACAATAAAGGAATGCTCCCTGTCATGAACAGGGCTTGAATTCTCTTTATGTTCCAGGACAAGTGACCAAGAAAGATGTCACAAAGCTCCTTTTGAAAGACATGTCAATTTTTTTCACCTGTCTACTTAGTGAGATAGCCTTTTTTTCCCACAAATAATAGTTAATTGCCTGTGTGTTAATTGGTGTGCATTAACCTGAGACCTTTCCAAAGGACATATCCCGTTTTTGATGCATCAGAAGTATTAAAAGCTTCACCAATTTTGAAGACCATGTGGCTTGGTTGATGCATCAGTGCAAAGTTAATGAAATAGCTAAATGGCACTTTGTGATTATTTCCAATCTCCCGTACTATGAGAACATATGGTCAGGAGATGGGTGGTAAAAGGGCTGAAGCATCTGCAGGGACTGTTCTATTTGCACGCTTGTTAACCTGACAATTCAAGCCCTTTTCATGATTTTTGACAATTCCCCTCACCTCATCCTCCTGTTCTTTGCAACCTATCAGAATATTTGGATGCAGCTGCCATCTAAAAGCTGAAAAATGGTTGGCTGAAGTAAACACAGTCAAAATATCTGTTTATATAATTTAAGGGGGAAAAAAAAAAGAGTTTTTAACATCCTAAATATTGTAAACGCCTCATCTGAGACTTGCATTCCTTTATAAGATGCATGCTTTGTCCATCCCAATGCATGATTTATAGAGCTCCCAAAATGTTAAAGGAAAAAAAAAAAATCCCTGTCAATTTTGGATTGTGACAGTGATTTTTTTTTTTAAATGCTTTTAACATTTTATTTTTACTGTGACTTGGTGATAGATTCTAACTAAAACATGTTCTTTAAAGCCTGTGTTGTGTCCACTTCACTGCATGTACGGTTTCAGCTTAATACCTTAATGTAGCAGCATCCAGGCTCCCTCATCTGAAGAACTGCATAGTCAGACTTCAGTTTTCATTAAATGAATCCAATTACAACTGCATTCTTTTAATAAGGTAGTCTGCACAGCCCCAAAAGTTCTACCTTATTAAAAGGGAAAGCAGCTGCAAGTTGCACTGTTTATCACCTGTAACCCATTTGTGTTTGACAGATCACGTGAGACATTTGTAACAGTGCTAAGTTAATGTATGTTCTGTTCCTAATTTTGTATTCCCAAAGCTTCCCTTAAAATGGAAACGTGTCTTATGTGTCCAAACCTGAAAATACTGCATTTGGTGGCCAAGTACAGGTCAACCAACTCTGCAATGTATAACAGAATGAGGAAGTCCTAATACTTTGTTTGACTCATGTTAGTGACATTTCATACCCGTATCAATGGAAGAAATATTTCATGGTGTCTCTAGGACGTTTTTTTGGTGTAGGATTTGATATTTTTTATAGCCATTACTTTCATCTTTGGTCTCCATCAGACAGGTAGGCGTGTAGCTCCATTGTGCAAATTTAGCAGAATATTTCTTTAGCTTACCTTAGGAACACATCCAGACTGTGTGCGTTTAAAAATTGTGAATTCTGTATTTGAAATCTCTGAAAAACAAACCTTTGCCACAGAAATGCGATTATAACTTTTTTGTCCTTCCTAAGAGTATTGAAAACTTATCTATTCTCTGAGCTCATTCCTCTCCCCTTTGCAGTGTTATAACTGCAGATGATAGTATTATATCTGTTCTGAGAGGCTACAGGGGTTTTGATTGATTAGGCCTTACATTTTGATGAAGTTCTGAATCTAGAATATGCTAGCCGATATGGTAATTTTACACAGGTATTGACTTTTTGCATGAAGTGTGTAATGGGTTTTAATCTTTTTGCTATGTAGTGTAACAAGAGCCAATATTTGGATCTTGTGTATTATGTTTGTGGATAAATAGCAAATATATGAATTAGAATTTATGAAGTTGCATTGCTTGCTTCTATTTGATAGATGCTGAAACTACAAAAAATGCATAAAATTGAATATGTAGTTAGTAAAATCTCCACATTCGTCCCTCCTCACAACTGCAGTAGCTCAGATTCCTTTGTTTTCTGGGATTTGTGGCTGCTTCCTCCCTTTCACAGAGTCATTAAATCCATACCAGAGGTGAGTTGCATCTGCTAATTTTAGCTTGCTTTCTGCCATGTGTAGGTCCGTATGATTTTGGTGGTGTTCTGACAAACAGTAACCGGGACATCATAAATGGGGACGCTATCCACAAGCGAAACCAATCTTACAAGGAGATGCACTGGTAAGTTTCCGGAGTGTGGCAACTGCAAATTCAGAAGAATTCATCTTTAATAGAGAAAAATGTATCAAAGCCTCTTGGATACAAAGTCTTCAGTGCAGGACATCGTAATGTAGATTGGTTTGAAGTTGAACAATTAGAAACGAATATGCAACTCAATGATTATTTAAACACTCAAAAAATGTTACTGTGATTTAACATAAATTCTTTGTTACTGGAAAACTTCAAATTAATGGTGGGTGACTTCTCAAGAAGATAAACGTCTCTTGTTGGGAAAGAAAATAAGAAGTCCAATAGCGCATGTTACAGAGAATACCAAGTTAGTTTTGCAGGTAGTCTCTGAGGATGAATCTGAGGACTGGGGCATGAGGAACGTGTTTGCTTTTTATCTGGACATGGGCAACTGTGTCTGAGGAGCCTGAGCACTCTCACAGCTTCGCAGCAATTCCAGCGCTCTGTGAAGCATCCCTTTCTCTTTTCAGTCTTCACCCCGGAGATCTCTACCCTTTCACAAGAAAGCCCCTGTTTATCATTGTGGACTCTTCAAACAGTGTCGCCTATAAGGTAAGGCTCTTGACAGCAGCTCCTGGTATGATAGGATGCAGTGTCAACCCCTAGTTAGCTTACACTTTTAACAGGCTATTTTTTTAAACAGTTTGTATTCAGTCTTTCTTTTCTTTTGAGGTTGTGCATGCTAGTCAGGATCTGATCCTATGCATAGGAACAAGAAGGAGAAGCACATGAACAGCCGCTCATTGGAAAGTAATAAATCCTCCTGGAGGGAAAATATTCAAGATTTCCAAGGTCTCTGGTGGGAGGTTTATTTTTGTTATATACCAAAGACAAATCTTGGTGTGTGTGCATGGGGGAGGGAGATAACTAATCTACTTTTTTTTTTCCAGTCATCCAACACTCCGTTGCTTTTAAGCAACAGAAAGGAGTGAAAGCATTGAGCCTGATCTTATAAAATATGGGGTGTCTGTGTCTGAAATGTATCTGAACCAAGGAAATAACAAGACTCAAATTAGCATCTGATGTCACTGTGGAGTGGTATATGCTTGGACAATGAGCCTCCTTCCTAAGGTGCTGTGGGCTTGCAGTAGAATTACTCGATGCCAGGTGACCTTTGGGAAGCTGCAGTTCGGGTAATACAGAAGCAGGCATTTTCAGTCTCAGTTGCCAGTTGCATCTGGATAGCATAACGAAATTTATTTCATTCATGAATGGGATATTAAGAATGTGCTGTATCCGGGGAAAGTGCCACTTCCTTATGTCTTCCTTTTTATAGCTCCATTATGTGCAGTGAGAGAAGTGAGCGTTCACAGCTGCGTTTCAGAGGAGGAACAGGGACGTCTAGTGGCCAGAGGGACTTGTGCCTTCTGCAGAATCCACAGGCCCTGGCATTTCTTTGAGAGGCATTTGCTGGCCAGTGAGAGGGACTAAATCAGTGCTCATATGGTCCACAGTGGTTCTGCACTGACCAGGGAGCTTTTAACTGGCAGTCTTAATAAAGAGCTGGCCTCTCTGTAGGGTTCTTGGTTTGTGGTATTTTAACATGTTTCAAAGGGCTTTTTAAATACTACTGCATTTAACTTCACTACACCAGACTGCAGTGCAAGTCTGCTTTTTATTAAATTCCTTCCCCATTTACAGAGAGAGAAACACAATTAGAATGATTTACTTGTCCTTCTGAGAAAATGAGGATTGGTAGGGATTTATTTTCCTCTGCTCTTTCCTGACATTCATTCCAGTATAGCAACAGGGGGATTTGGTTTTGCTTCAGGGGAAAAAGTGTGGCTTGAGTTTGGTGTGTTGTTTTGTTTTTTTGTCCACTTCCTCTCTAGTGGGATTGCTGAAAGGTGCCAGGTAGATCAGCTCTGTAAGAGAGATAGCAAGGGATTCCTGATGATCCATAATTCAAATACAGCTCTGGACGTACCGGAGTTCTGTGGACAGCTTGGAGCAAAGGATCTTCTTGAAGTGATGGATTCCCACATGTAGATTTGTAGCTCTTGTGAGAATAACTGTCAAATGTTTGCAGTAGAATTCACTTTTTGTATTACATTTAAATTTGGTAATTGAATTTTCTTGAGATTTTTGTGGGCACACAATAAGCAAAAACTGTAACTTCCATTTAGTTTCTTGTTCTGCAGTGAACTGACCATCAGTAGTGTAAAATACGCCAGTGCCCCATCTGTTGAGCACAGAGAGCAGCTGGTGTGAGAGAAGTCCAACTCTGCCTGTATGTAGGGAGTATAGCAGTGTGAGTTTTGGAAGTATTTCAGGACAGGATTATGGGAGTGACTGCTAGGAGCTCTGACCCAGAGCAGAATTGTGTGGGCACAATTGTGAGGAATTTAAAAAGAGAATGAAGGGGGGGGGAGGGTTGAAAACAGCATGGACCCCCTGCTGAAAAAAATACATTCAGCATTTGAGAGCACACATTCACCTTCGCAATCTGTTGCCACTGAACATAGGCAGATAGATGTATGGGGATGGGTTTAGGTGTTTAGTTTGTTTGCAGCTGAAGGTAGATGGCAGACGTCTCAATCTCAGTATTTCCTAGCCCTTGTAAATTCCTATCTGTCATTGTTCTGTGCGTGCTTACGTGCTTTGTTCCTTGTCACCAGCATATACTCATAGTGCTGTCGTGTGACTGTCCTCTGGGTGTGTTGTGAGATGCTTTGGAGACTCAAGATTTGGCACAAACAAAGAGGTGCTGTGCAATTGTGTGAGAAGTTAAAGTCAGCGTGCTGCCTTTTTTCCACATGGCTGCTCTGATCTTTTCGGGTAGGACTGTAGCTATCCTGACATTTAAATGTCACTGCTAGCAATACTGGCAGTAACAGCAACTGCTCACACATCTTTTTGTACGGCCCATTTCTGCTCTCCTGCACACATTCTCATCCTCTCCCTCTCTCTGGAGGGCTTAAACGGTGATGACTGAAACGAAGTCCTGCCAGGAAGTGACTTGCCAGTTTGTCAAATCAACGGCACTTGAACAGTTTCCTCCCCTGTATATTTAGCTGAAAGTGGAAGATGATTGCAAAACGAGCATATCTCATTAAAGCCATGAAATTTTTTTTAACACTTCCATTTATATAGATGGCTCTGTTCTGGAAGGTTACCACTGTATATGTAGATGAAGTAATATCTATAAATCAGTATCTTCCTCTAGCTGTGGCTGTCTAAGATTATGGTCAAATGTGAAGTCTTTAAAAAAAACAAACAAAAACAAAACAAAAACTCCAGCCAGTAAGAACACAAGGCCTTTGTCAGTGATGTGGTATAAATACTCGGCATGGTAAACCTTACATGTGAAGTGACTTCTTTTGGAGATGACGGGTACTTTAAAAAGCAGCAATGCTTCTGCTGGAAAACGTGAATACTGAAGTAAAAAAAGAATTTTGAAACAAAAAAGTGTTTTACCCTTTTTGGAGTTGTCCATGCACTCAAAGGTAGAGTATTCCTCATCCAGAGCTGCCTGCAACCTCCAGACTGCGTGGCAGATTTTCCTGGTGCACTTTGTGGTCCTCTGCTCCAAGCCACGGCTGTAACGTGCTCCTGTTCCTGTGTTGCATGTGCGCCCGCAGCGCTTCTCTGTGGAAATCCGAGTGGAGCTGGTGGTGGTGAGCGAGTCCTGGTGTTCGCTTGGGCTGTGGTAGGCAGCCGTGTCTGGGCAAGGGCAGAGACAGGTACATCGGAGCTTGAGAGTCTTCTGCTGGATCTGGAGTTTAGATGTAGCGACAGGCATGAGCAGCTGTCTTCCAAAGAGCACGTTCTGTGTTAAACCCTGGAGTTCCGCCCATTTGGAGGAGTTACTAGCTATGTTGACTTAAACTCTGCTGGGACAGTCTGAAATGATCTCAGATACTGTCAGTGAGTAATACCTTTCACGAGATACGTGAGTGACCCTTGGTTTACTCTGTAGCTGTAGGCAGTGTTTAATTGCATTGTCACTTTACTGGTGGAATGTGTGGGAAGTCTGCTTTGGTCTCTAGCTGGCATGATAGGAGATCGAATTCAACAGATGAATCTGCTCAGGAATACTAAGCATACGTGTTACTTGAGAACGTGTAACCTGCCAGTGTGTGTTCAAACGGGCAATGTCGGGGGTGACACCTTCTGGAATTTTAAATGTTTCTTTATAATACAGTTTTACTAATTACTGCGTTGGCCTGCAGTTACTGTCTTCATGGCAAGAGGCTTTGTTTCTTCATTAGACACCAAACCTTAGTATCTAGCATTCTAAATCTCTCTTGGGCGCTTAATGAAGTAGAGGGGGTTTTAGGCCTAGTCAGCACTCTGTCAGATATAGGAAATGTTTTATTTTGGTTAGACTAGATTACTGTCTTTAGTATTTAGCAGACTTGGATCAAATTATTTCAGTGAAACTAATTTATTGAAATATACTGCCCGGAAGGGAGAGTTCCATTTGAGTTAAGCAGAAGCCAGAAGGAATTAAAAAATGAGCTTTTTGATGATTCTACACAAATACTTCTAGTGATGTACACCTTACGCTCGTAACCTGCCAGTTTTAAGAATATAAGCTGCAGAAATGTGTGTTGCACTCACGTCCTCTGGATGCATGGTTAGAATGTGTGCTCTGGCAGGAGGCAGACACGATCATTACATTTTCTGTGGCTGTGCAAGCCTGCGGTTTTGAGAAAGCTGTTTTGGTGAGAGGTGTGACAGCTAGTTTTAACTGCTTTTTTTCTTTCCTGGTAATAGTTAGTACTATTCAGTATACCTACCAGACAGATACACAGCAGGACTGTTACCAGGTAGATGTTGGTGAAACTAGACAAAGGTGTCGCTTGAGGTTTCTGTAGAAGTTCTTGTGCAGCAGGACACTTACACAATACTTTGGGTGCTGGTGGAAGATGCATGAAATGAGTATTTTAACATGAGGGTTTGGTATAGCAGATGTTAAGGTTATGACATATTTGCTTTAAAGGAAACTTATTTCTCCACTGGGCTCTTCTGTTTCATCAGAAAGAGTTCCTCCTGCTAGAAAGAAAAGGGAAAGAAATTGGTTTGACTGGATAGCTCAGTTGGTATTGAGGAAAGATGCTAGATCGATTTCGACCCGAAAGCCAATAGCTTTCACTTTTTTTGCAGGATGTTATTTTTTTCAAGTAATGTATTACTACTGAAAGCCATATTTTCATGAAATTATTGTCTGCTATTAGTAGCAGTGAAATGAGAGAATTAAAATTTCTTTAAAATGTAATGGGTTTATATTCCTTCCGTGCTGTGATCTATGAATGAGTCAACTTGCCAGCGTTATTGCCAATGCTGAACTGTGTGATAGGCATTAGTGTGTTCTCTGTCAGTAATAGTCTGCGTTTGTATCCTTAACCTGCTGAATATTCAAAAGTAAGCAAAGTGACCATCAATACTTCAAAATTCTTATCTGTTACAGAATTTCACAAACTTATTTGGACAACCATTGGTGTGCTTGCTTTCTCCAACAGCATATCCAAAAGCATTACAAGGTATGTGTAGTACTGCATTTCCTGACAAGTTGCAGTTGCATCATGTATCTATCCCAAACAAATATAACTGAAGTTCTTCAGGAAAAGAGAGCTTCTCATCACTATGTAATCCCTCAATCAGATTAACATTCCCTGAAATAGTGTGATAAAGTTTACTTACTGTTTATGGCAAATAATTTTTTCTAGCAACGATGATATTTTCCAGATAGCACAACGAGTGCTAGGAGGCAAAGTCTCTCCTGCCTGGAGACTCAGAAAATTGCCAGCCCGGTGCTGGGATGATGCTGCTGCTTAGCACTTTGAGTAGCTTTATTAATCCCAGAAAGCCAGCAGAGTCAGTTAAGGTGTCAGCTTTTAAATGCCAGATGTAGAGCAAAATTGTCTCAGGTCTTGTTCTGATTTTGGAGGGTAAGTTAAGGAAAGCCATTGGCTTTGTATGCCCTGAGAGGGTGCGTTTATAGTAGGAGCAAGCAATGAAACATTATATTCTTCAGTACTAAGGGCTGCTGTAAAATATAAATCAGTCCAGACTTCCTCATTGAATTTGCCATGCTAAGGTGGTTATCCATCACAGGGACAGGTATGAAGATCTAGCTTAAGCCACAGAGTGATATTAGGCAAGTATCCTGTGAGAATGTCCAAGAAGTGGAAGCTTCTCATTTGTCTTGAAACTAGTCCTGTTACTTAGCTGAAACTTAAGTAGAAATAAGTACTGTGGTAATGAATCCTGTTTAAACAGAAACTCTGAAAAATAGAACTAACTTTGTAAAACACTGGATGCTTATATTGTGCTCATGGAACAGTCAGGAAGGTCTTGCAGTAGTTCTGAGGGAGTGCGACGCCGTGTGCTAGGGCACCATGCAGAGACCTCTTGGCTGCAGCTAACTGAGCCCCCCTGTCCATGTAGCATCACACCACGCGTGCTGGGTACCCAGAGCCTGGGGGGGAAAAAGGGAAATGCACCACAACAAGTCAGTCGTCCTTGCTGGTGAGGAAGTGGCCTTACTGTTAGGGCACATGTGCATTACCTTTTTTTTCAGCTAATTGAGCTGAAGCTTGGGCCTCTGTGTATCATGTTGAACTGCACGGAGTAAATGGGCTTCAGGATATTGTGGTTCCCAACAAAAGGGCAACTATGGAGACTTCAGGGGGTGTTCAGCTGCCTAGCTTTTTGAATGGAATAAGAATGTCCATGCTTAATACTTCTTTTTAGGATTTGTAATCAGTAGCTTCTATGGGGTGTTTCAGTTACTGACTCTTGTGTTCAAGTTTTGTGCACAAAATTAAGACATAGGGTTCCCACAGTTCATGAGAATTTCTCTTGGTGTTAATGCACATCTCCAGTAAGCCTTATTGCTAATCATTGCATCATCTCAAGAGCAGATCTGCTACAAGAGGAGAGAAGATGTAACTAACACAAAGGATTAGCTCCTCTGTTACAGAATTTAGTGGGTGAGCGACTTCATTCTGTGGCAGGGACAGCTTTTCTGTTTCATCTGCCAAATGTATCTCTTTGTCTATTGATTTTTTTTTTTTTCCTTTTAGATCAGTCTCAGCGGGGTAGCCTCTTCACACTCTTTCTGAACAATCCTTTAATGGCATTCCTATTTGTCTCTGGATTATCAAGCATGCGCAGAGGACTGTGGGAGAAGTGTCAAGATTACCTTAGAAAAATCAACCGAGATATTGCCCAGCTGCTGACCCACTCCCGATCCATAGGTACGTGCCTAGAGATGCTCAGCATGCTACTTGAGCAGGTGCTGGTTTTTCTTGCTCGGCCTTTCCAAGGGACAGAACAGTGAATAAGGGGAATGCACAAGTATTTGTAGTGGTTTTCCCCAAGTCTCTTTTTTCTTTCTTTTTTTTCTTTTAAGCATTTCTAAACTGAATTTTCTTTGCCTTCTCTACAGATCAGTCCTTTCTTCAATTTTTTGGGGATGAATTTCTTCGCTTGCTTCTAACAAGATTTATCTTCTGTTCGGCTACTATGAGGATGCACAAAATTTTCCGGGTATGCAGGGATATCTATCCCTTTGTGAGAACAACAGTCCAGTGCATATAGAACTGCACTGCCTCAGGATGGAAGGGTCTTAGGGCTAAGCATGTCGCTGACTTCAGAAAGACAACTGATGCTCACATGGTAATGCCTACAGCTTGTATTGAGTCTGTGCCTTTGCACCTCTCCAAAGGCATGAAGCCTTTGGCTTGCTGAAGCCTTATTCCTCTACATGAGTAGCAGACACGCTGTCACTCATTTATGTCACTCTGAACAGCCTTGCTGGATAGAAAAATTCCACTTAATAGTTCAAGATTATTATTTCTACACAACTAAGAAGGTGTAGAACAAGAATATAAGAGGAAGTGGGGAGGAGTGGAATGTTACTGCTGGAATGTATTCTAGTGTGAATGGATTTTGAAAGGGCTTTGAAGTGTAAATGAATAAACTAAACAGGAAGATGGTGTTTTCCCTCCCTGCTGGTGAATGCTGTGCCAACAGTAAAGTCTGGTTCTGGATCTGCACCATTTTATAAATGGGAGTGTTGGCATATAAACTGCTTGCTCCGTTTTAAACATCACAGAAGAAAGTGGAAGTCAAAGCACAGAAAGGTGTAGGATTGATCTTGTCTAGCTGCAGACATCTCGTAGCTTTCCAGGCCTAAGTTAGCTACCGAGGATTCTTTGATATCAGGGAAAAGCAGCAGGTCTTCTGCTAGTGGGGACAGATTTGCCCCCAGTGTCTTAGGTATTTCTTTTAGGATGAGATGAATCTCCCACTGGAGATGCTTACATGTCTGTAATGTCAGGAAATGAACTCCAGCCTAGTTAGGGTAAGTATATATGAAGTATTTTTGTCTTTTTTGGGGGTGTTTTTTTTCTCTTTTTTGCAAGGCTTCTGTGAACATGTGATTAACCATCTTAGATGAATGGGCATTCGTATTGCCACTGTGACCATCTCTGAGTCAATGGAAAAAGAAAACCGAAAATGCTAGTATATTTTCTCTCTCTGTGGCATGCTATACAGATCAGGATGCCTCTTAGGCGAAACTGGCCTTTTGCAATCTTCTTCGTAAAGGGTGTAAAAATAAATGAATGTCTGATTCTCTTTGTTTTCACTGTCATCTAGCAGGAGACTCGAAATTATCCAGAATCTTATCCTCAGCTGCCAAGAGATGAAACGGTGGAGAACCCTCACCTCCAAAAGCACATTTTGGAGCTGGCTTCCATACTGGATGTTAGGAATGTTTTCCTGGAAAACACCCTCGACGACTATTAAAAGAAACTGTCTTACTGCAAAGGGGTTTCCCTGGCCACAGATTTTGAATGGTGCAGTTTTATAATGTGAAAATCATAAGAGGAAGTACTTGATTTTATTTTTAAATTTAGGACCATTATTTTAAAAAGTAATGATAACAGCTGTTAATGTAGCTGTTCCATTCTGTATGGGGTCAATTTTATAAGCAGAAGTTTTCATGTCTTTTAAATGTTAAAGAATCACTAGAGGTTTATTTCTGGTCTTGTGGCTATCAACCACATTTCCGACAGCTGATCCTAAGCAAAGAAGTATTATTGGTTACCTTTAGCCCACATTTGTGGAAATCCTTTATTTTTATACAATTTTAAGAAATTGGAAAAAATCAATAGAAAAACAATATTTTATCCCCAAAGAGTCTGGATTTGAAATGGTAAAGATGGAACCACACAGTGCAAACCAACAATAGCAATAAAGCAGAGTCCTTCATAACAAATATATTTTTTCAGTCTTAGGCAAGTAAGTAGACAAAACTGTGGACAATTAAATTGCATTTGGAGCGGTGGGTTTGAAGTGAAGTTGTAAAGATACTTAATGCTCCCTATAAATTTGACACAGCAGTTTTATTTGTGAACTTTGTACTGCTGGCCGAGGACGCAATTTCCACCCTGCCTGACTGGGCAGAGGGTTAGCAGATTAACAAATTACGAAACTGAGAAAGCTAGCCCCCATCTCTGACTGTAATGTGGGTCACCTTGCCATTCGTATTGCTGCCACAGGTTTCCAGGAGGAGAGGGCGTTCTTCATTTTGAGGTACTAGGCAGAAATGCTCACGCTGCCAGCAGGTGTTATCCCTCCTTTCCCTGCGTGGATGGAACGTGTGGCTCCCACAGTGTTACCACTCCCCAGTGGGAGCTGAAAGGACGTCCCGTGTAGTGCTGAACACGAGCCCTTCCTGTCGCTCCTTTGTCTGGCCCATCTAGGCTGGAGCCCTGTGCCCTAGGAGAGAAGCTGGTGCTCCTCTCGCAGCTTAAGCAAAGCAGGTGCTGCTGTAAAGCCCTGTTAATGTTTTGCCTGCCCACCATTGCATCTCAGTCCTGTCTTTAAACCAGTAAAACTAAGGGGCTGAGTTAGGCTTGGCAGCACTACAGGCTCCCTCAGCCCACAGTGCTCAGTCTGGGGATGTTAAGGAGTACAGTGGCCTTTGTAAAGGCAGTTGCTGGAGAAGGCTGTTCTGACGGCTGGGAGAAGCGCTTGCTGACTCATTTGGACTGTTCGGCCTTCCTTGCGGAGCTAGAAGACCTCTTGCAGCTCCCGACAGTGAAGGTCTGAGTGAAAATATTTTAAACTATTAAATGAAAAAGTCAGTTTTCAGAGTTCCATGTGCTGCTAGAAAAGAAGTGAAAGGACAAGTCTGGTGGGTGCTTTTGTGCTGAACGCCAGCCATGTCTCTATTTTTAGGTGAAAAAACCACAGTATGATGGTAGACCTGTCTGCAATGCTGTTGTACGAGGTATGAGGTAGTCAGCCAGAATAGCGGAGGGCAGCAGATCAGCACTGATGGACCCCGTTCAGCTGAGCAGAGCACAGTATGGAACAGCAGGAATTGCTGGAGTGTAGCTGGGAAGTTTGCATGGAGGTTCTTTGTAGCTGCACTGAAGCTTATGCCATCCATTCTTTAATTTCCCAAGTGTAAAAAATTCTGTGAATGCTGGTGTTTGTCCCAAGCAGCCTTGAAGCTGGCATATTGAGCCCCCCACCACTTGGTGCTGCTCTTCTTTGGACTATGGCAGGACTTCGTTACCTGGGATGTGGAGTTTTTTTTAACAAGTGTGTGTTTGTGTGTGTGCATGTGTATTCTAGGCGTTTGTGTGTATATGTACAATATGCATACATCTACTGGCTGGTGTAAATTGTAAATATGTATATATGTATAGGTACTTGTATATGTATTAAAAAGAATGAAACAGTACAATGTCTATATACAAAATTTATATATACACACATACGCCATTTTGGGTGCATTCCACAAGGTGTTGCAGATCATTTGTACTTGTAGTAAAGGTTGTGGCTCTTCTGCCATTGTAATTTGCTGTTTCCAGGGACTCACACCTGGACCTTGAAGTAATTCATAACTGATTTCAGGTACAGGAGGCCTTAGTTAGCCAGGGGAATGAGTACTCCTGCCTGTGTTACTGTGATAAGATTCCTGTATTCTCAGCTGGGAAGCTGATGATCTGCTTTTCCTTCTGGTAGGAGGTCCCCAGTTATTAAAACATGGGTTTGTATGTAGAAGCTAAAGATACAGAAAGCCTTTAACGCAGCAGCGAGAGGCGGGTTATCTGTTACCCTGCCTGCTGTTCCTCCACCAGCAGTGTCCAGCTTGCATGGGAAAGGGGAATTTTGGTTTTCCCCAGCTCACTGCCGTCCAACCAAATGCTTTTGTTTTGCTTTAGCTCTTGCTTTGATGAAGCTATTCTCATTTTTGTTCCATGTATCTGGAAAATAGTATGCTATTTCTAAGCATAGGAGTGATGATGATTCCATCAGTGTGGGCTGGTGAATCTTGGTGGGACGGTGCTTGTGAAGCAACTGGGGAAGCCTTGGCCGACCCAGTCTTCCTTTTAGCTGGGCTGAAGTGATGAGTCCTTGCTTGTGATCCCAGAGGCTTCTAATCCACCTTGCAGCCCTAAGAGAGGTTCTGTTCACATGTTACCAGGGTAGAGCTGATCAGAGGAGAGTGCACTTTTTAAAAAAAAACAAAAAACCCGACAAAGCTAGAATGTAGGAGGAGAATATAAGGGCTTGAAAATTCGTTCAGAGATTGAACTTATCAGCGATGACTGTCCAATTCAAAAATTCATTCTTGAGGTCCCTTACTCTCTTCTTACCGAGTGACCTTTCGTTCAGAAGGTACGCTGCTGGCGAGGACATTCAAGATAAAGATTTCACTCCTGTTGTGTCGGTAGGAGTACGAAATTGTACTTGGTAAGCAAAAGGCTGATACCCTCTGTCTGCTCTAGCTGTAGATAGGATCAGTGTCTGGTCTTAGATTTTGAGCCATCCCCCTCCCTTCCCACCCAAAGCAACTGCATTCAAGGTGAAAATATTGATATTTCCCTCTCAAGTAAAAGCTTGTCTTGTTTGAACTTACTAAGTCATTCTAAACTTGTGCTGCTGTGTGCCGTGTGCTGTGGTCGTAGGTACCTTCTCGATGTATGCTTGTATGTACTGAAGAAAAATTTGGTTTGTGTATCTAGCAGTCCTCACTGTGGAAGCGAAGCAAAGACTGAACCATTTTTAAGTGAGAACCAAACCCTTTTCTTCTCAGGCCTAATGCCTTCCCTCTCGTCTCGCTCTCCCTTTGTCCATGTATCTTTATCGCTTACGTTAGCGGAGAAGGCTTGCCACCACCAGGCAATACCGAATTACAGGGGAGAGGGGAGTGTGACCTGGACTGAGTGTGTCCTCTCTGGACTGCTGCCTAGCTCCCTGCTTCCTGCACCTGGTATGTTCAAAAGAACCGTGCTCCCGCAGTAGGCACCTCTGTTTGTACGCCTCTTCCAACCGGCTTTAGAACAGCCAAAGCTACTGCCCTTGCCTTTTGGTTTTTCCGCTTTGACCTATCAAAATAACAATGAGAGGGGAATACAAGGCTACGAGTCTTTAATGCTTTTTTTAATTGCTCTTGGGATGTGATGTGTCAGTTAGCTCCATGCACAAGCCAAACGGAGCACTAACTTCTGTGAGCTGTGCAAACTGGACTTGCTCCCTGAAGTGCCTACTGGAAGAGTTTCAGCACAGTTTGTTTGAGTAGTTCATCAAAATAATACCGGTCAAGTCATGACTTACTAAACCCCTCAAGACTATTCCCCAGGGAGATGTGCAGAGATGTCTTTCAAAGATCATAGGAAATAGATGGGAGGGACAGGAAATTAGGCTTCAAATAATCATCTTGAAAAGCTACGACTTCAGTAGCTCCGGTCAGGCTTCTCCTCTGAGGACAGGATGGAAGTGCCGCTCCGAGATTCACCCCCGGCATGCTGTTGTGAAGCGCCTCCCCTCCCCGCCGCCTTCTTGTGCTGTGACTCCATGCTGTGCTTCAAGTCTGCTTTTTCCTGAAAGCTAAAAAGCTTGGAATCTGTCTGAACAACTTTTTTGTCTTGAGGCTTCTTTTGTAAAAGGCTAGATTCATCAGTAGCTGTTCTGACTACAGATCACCAAGGATAGCAGCGGCAGAGCCCTCCTTCAGTCCTGCCCGCACCGTGGAGTGGCTGCTGTGTCCGTGGCTGATCCGTGGCGGCCGCGGCTGCTCCTGGGACCGAGGGAGCTCTGCAGGCAGCAATAGCAAGAGCGATCGTACAAACAGCGGAAACAAATCTGATCTACAGAGCTGAGAGCTGCTCTGTGCAGCTCGGCAGTGTTGGACTCGCTGCGGTCACCCGCCACGGGAGGGACACTGGCACAGAGGAGAGCGGCAGAAATCTCCAGAGCAGAGATGACACATTCCTGAGGTGGCTCTCTTACCTTTTTGATGGCTTTTGACTTCTGGAGCAATACTGCTTCTGTGGCCACATGTACTGCAAGTGCTTTGAAGATCTGGGGATCAGGGGAGAAACACCTCAGGCCCATGTATCCGCTTTATTTATTATTTAGGACTGAAAGTAAGCCACTTTCTTTTTTTTTTTACCCCCCTCCAAACCATTACTCTGCCAAGACAGAGGAGATTCAGTTCAAGCTTTCTGAATCTGACAGATGCTTTGGGGGATGAAGGAGTGTCTCTGAATTCCTATTGACTTACTAACGTGCCAGCTGCCCAGATGCACGCGTAGACGTTTTGCTCTTAAAAGATCCCGGTTTCATTCGCTTTGGGAGCAGACGTCGGTGCCGCTGGCTGCCCCGGGAGCCCCCGGGCAGCACAGACCGTGCCAGGCCTGCCGTCAGGCAGCAGAGCCCCTCGCAAGGATCTGCCCCGCTGACACGGCACCTCTCCTTTGGCACGCGTTTGATTGCCGCTTCTCTGCTGCCAGGGCCGTGTTCGGAGCAGGGTTCCGCTGACGCAGGCTGCGCAGCACAGGCTGGCTCTGCCCTGGCCTGGCTCGGCGAGGAGGAGAAGGGGAAGGCGGCGGGCAGACGGCGGGAGCGTTCCGGCGTGGCCGTCGCGGAGAAAGGAGAGCTTTGCCTCGCTGAGAATCGGATTAACGATTACCAAAAGTAATTTTGTAGTGAACTGGTCTAAAGTTATTTTACAGTCATGTGCCTGTATATCATATTTTGGTAAAAACAGATATTTTGCTTGAAATATATAGAGATATATGAATAAACATCTTTTGGAGCAAAGAGGCGTTATTTCTTTTTGCGAGGGCTCTGTAAGTGGCCAGAGCAGCGTCGTACCAGAAGCTCCCCTGCCGTCGTGCTCGCGTCCCGGGGAGGAAAGCGCTGCCCGCCCGGGGCCCGCGGCCCGCCCGCCCCGGCTCGGACGGGGGGCGAGGCCCGGGGGCGAGGCCTGGGACTCCGGAGCTCCCCTCCCGCCGGGCCCGGCCGTGCTGGGCGCGGGACTCTGCCGCTCGGCTGTGCTCGGAGCCTCCCGCCCGCGCCGCACCGTTTCACCGGCCCTATGGCCCGGGAATGCTCCTGGCCCGGCACCAGGGGCGGGGCGGTGCGGGGGCGGGCGGGACGCCGGGGACGGACCCGCGGCTCGGCCCGCCCCACCGCGCCTGCGCACCGGCGCGCGCCGCTTCCGGCCTGTCTGCGCGGCGCTTCCGGGTCGGCGCCGCCAGGGGAAGCGGCGGCCCCGGGGTCCTGGCGGCGGCGAGGCCCGGCCATGGGCGGTGAGGGCGCGGGGCCGGGCAGGGCCGGGCTGAGGGGCCGGAGGGCGGCGGAGCCGGGCTGAGGGGCGGGCTGGGGGGCCGGAGGGCTGAGGGGCTGGCGGGCGGCGGGGCGGGCTGAGGCGCCGCCGGGCTGAGAGGGCGGCGGGGCCGGGCCGGGCCGCAGTGCTCGGTCCCGGGCTGGGCCGCAGCGCTCGGGTGGGGGCCGCGGCTGCCTCGGAGCAGGGCAGCAGCCGCCGGACACCGGCCGGCCCCGAGCTTCCCTCGGCCTCGGGCGGGGGCCGGGCTGCTCGGACCCCCCGGCGGGACCGGCCGTGCTGAGCGCTGTGGCGGTTGGGTTTGGATTGGTTTGTCAGCGGGCTCTGCGCTGGGGCAGTTGATTCTCAGCGTGCTGTGACGGGGGGGCGTTGAAGGGCGTTCGGTTATCTTCGAGTGTTTAACACGGGTGGAGATTTTTAGCGTGGAAACCGCATCTCTTTAATGTGCAGGTGCTGTTAGGCTGTGAAGGCTTTAATGGAACTAGAAATGCAATAAAACTGAGTGGATGAGGCACAAAATTAAATCTCGGCATCTGGAAGCTGTAAACCGAGCGTCACTACGTTAACCATATTGGTGGTAGTGGCTTTTCAAAGTCCCTGGCCATTTCCGTGCCCCAGAGCAGTAAAATGTTTGCGAAGCTGAAGAAGAAGATTGCAGAAGAGGCAGCCATTGCTCCCAGGCCAGGGGGGGCTGCCAGGATACCCCGCTCCGTCAGTAAGGAGTCCATCACGTCTGTGGGAGCAGACTCCGGAGATGACTTTGTGAGTGACACCTTGCTTTGGGTTTTGATTTCTCTTGCAGCATTTCTGATACAGCTTTACAGGCTACCGTTCTAAGTCTGGCGTAGGAGTTGAGTATATATTGTGGTGTTTTTGTATGTCTTAATGCATAAATGATTCATTAGCTTGAATGAACTTAAATGCTGAAGAGAAAACGTTTTAATGCTAGCCATGGTAGTTACTAGGAGGCTTGCATTCCCACGTAAACGTGAGTTACAAAGCTGCCCCAATACAGACCGTTGTTAAACAGATATAAAATGCTGAATAAAGCTGTAGTAATGTGTGAGATAACCATTTGTAAAATTAATCACTGGAGCAGGAGGAAAGCAAGCTTGCTGGTTAGCTATGATCTTGCTATGGTCCTGTGTTTACCTCTTGGCTTCCTGGTACTCTTCCTACTCCAGCACATTGTTTATGCAACGTGTATTCGGTTTTGCTGCACTCAGAACTTGTAGCTTCTCCCATGTCTGGTTTAAGCTCTCTTTCATTACAAAGCGTTGTTTAAGCAAGCCGTGTCATTCCAGGAGCGTATGGGTTAAACGAAACCCTGTAGTGCGCCAGCACCTCTGCCCCTTGCTGGCTATCACGTTCCTCAAAACCCGGATTAGGACACAGTGTCGCACCACTGCTGGTGCCTGCGGTACCCGCTGGTTGCAGCAGGTCACTCTATGATTCTGTTTTGCTGGCTGCAAAATGGAGAAGTTATTTACGCAGCTGAGTCTTAACTCATTTTTTCTGAAGCTCAGCTGAAATTCCAGTTCTGTTAAGCAGAGGGTTGGAACTCCTAATGGTTAAATACATTTTACAAAGGAAATACATATCTTGTGTTTTTCTGAAATTGTTTTGCACTTAACACGTTCTCATGTAGAAATTTCATTTATCATCATGTGAGTTTAGAGAACAGAAAGCAAGTAACGATGGTAGCTGGAGCCTTGTGTGGCTTTCAGAACACCTCCAAGAATGTGTTGGTTTAGCAGTAGTAATTTAACTGCTCTTCATATTGATTTTTATGGAGCAAAAAAACCCCTAGAGAATCAGAAGTCAGTTATGCAGTGGGTTTTGCAAGTGGCAAGACTGCTGCGTTAGTGCCTAAGCGAGCTTATCCCACGTGAAGAGCATTGCTGTTTCTCTTCTGCTTGCTTAGTTTTCCAAAGGCTTTCGCTTTAGCCTGTCCTGGAACCTGTACTGTAGAGCTGGGATTTTTTCTTTCCCTGAGTCGTTCTGTTACGCCGTCTCCTCAGTGACCAGTTTGAACAGCTTGCAGCTACAGCTGCTTTTAAAAGCGTTGCACTGCGTGGAGCGGGCCGGCGTTGCAGAGCTCACTGTTTGAGCCCTGGCTGTTTCTCCTCTTCCGCGTTTTGTACACATTCTGCTGTGGTAGTGCAATTTTCCCTGCGTGTGAAAACCGGAAGCATTGTTCCTAGGCACGATAGTGTGTATTATGGTAGAGTTAGTATATGGCAGGATCACTTTTTCTAAACATTTGTAAGTTACAGGAGTGTTGTTTTTCTACCAAGGCTTCTGATGGAAGCAGCTCCAGAGAGGATCTTTCATCCCAGTTGTTGAGAAGAAATGAACAAATAAGAAAACTGGAGGTCAAGCTGTCTGGTATGTGTCTCGATACATATAAACCCCTATTATTTTAGGAAATATTTTCATTTGAACTGAAGTGCTTTAATTTATTAAAAATACATGGGTTTAAGTTTTTTTTAAAATGGGTTTGTAACAAGCGGTTGATTGTCATCTAGGGAGCATCCAGTGTCACTGATCATTTTGTAAAGACGACCGACTCTCTTCTGATTCCACACCACATTTGTGTGATTCTTTGGAACAGATGGGACAGCTTTCTGTCCCCATTCTTCAAATAGTGTCTTTCCCCACTCTTATTTATTCTGTGTACATAATGGTTTGTTTCTCTTGGGATCTGAGCTTTCTGGTGGTGACGGTAACACAGTGCCATTCTTAAAGAAGTGAACTTTGAAATAAAGCAACGGATTCAGCATAAAACAGTCTTGAGGCTTTTTTGCTTTCCAAGATAATGCCTTGTTCTGTAAAGCTGTAGTAAGGGTGCTGCTCTGACACTGTTGTAGGGAGTGGATCGGGGACTAGGCTGAGCTGTGTTCTGCTGTTGCTTCCCAAAGCTCAGAGGTGGCCTTGGAGAATAAGGAGAGGTTATAGCCAGCTCAGGATTATTTTAATTTATTCAGGACACTTACCAGGCTCCTGTTCAGTTCAAGAAAATACAAGATTCACAGGTGATTTCCCATTGCAATTTGAAAGGGCAAAGTGTTCACCTGTTTGCGTAAGGTAAACTTGAAAGTGCTGGTTTGGGCTTAGTAGGAGAGAGGGAAGCTCTAGGTACCAAGAGACTCGTGCAAGCAGCCTGATCAGTAGGTAAATCCTCCTTTCCGTTGTACATCAACTTTTCCAAGGTCTGTGTGTGTGTTTGTTTTGTGTTTTTTAAATCTGCCTTCCTTGTCAATTCTCCTCTGCTGAGCAGACACGGTGGTGGTGAGGGCGTGAGTTTGTTAGCTGCGGGGAGCCCCAGTCGGAGCTCAGCCTGAGATGCGGTGCGACCTGAACAGCGAGCAAGCGTCAGTGAATCGCCCCGTCCTCACATGCTCCGATGAGAGAGACCTTTCCTAAACAGAGTTAAACAGATTGCCGTTCTTGAGTGAAGTAGACAGTGGGGATGGTTCTGCATTCTCTGGTACTGCCCTTTCTTGTGTAACTAGCACACCCAGGACAGGTCCTCCTGTTTGTGCCAGCCATTTTCCCTATGGACAGTGCAGAACCGTTTGCTTGTGTTCATTGTTATGGTCACCCAAGTTTTCTGCAGCAGGAATGATTTTCTGGTAGAGAAAATCATCGTCATTTTCCACTCATCCTTTTTCCTTTTTTTTTTTTTTTTTTAATTTCTTTCCCCAATGTCTGTTCATTCCTGGTCTGTGCTTCTTCCTCCTCACACAAGATTATGCTGATCAGATCCGAAACTTGCAGAAGATAAAAGAGAAGCTTGAAAATGCATTAGAAAAGCATCAGGATTGTACGTACTTTTCTTTTTCCTTTTTTTTTTTTATTTGAAGTAGATAACTGTGATGGTTGGAAGGAAGTGGGTTTGATGTACAGATGCGTTTATCACTTGCTTTCAAACTGCGCACCTCTAGGTTGCAGAGGAATAGAACTCAAGCGCTTGCCTTATTTACCACGTAAAAAGCAGCAGTAGTGTGTTGGCTGTTGAACAAAGTTGTTATTGTACTCCTTTGGCCAAATTTGGGCCTAAAGTGCAGGAGAGACTGTTTTGAAACCTACAGCTTCGTTATAATCTGGTGAGGAACAGTACTGCTATCGTCTGTTACTTGTGGCGTTTGTCCAAGGTGCAAGCAGTCTGAGGTAATGAGAGGCACAGCGTTAGTGCTGGAGAGTCGAGGTGGGGCTAGTTACTTGCAGAAGCAGCTCTTTAAAGTGATAAATAACATATAGAAGACTGAGAAGCAATTTTAGAAGACAAGTTTTTAATATAGCTGGTGGTTCTCTGTTGATAGCCTCCATGAGGAAGTTTCAGGAGCAGAATGAAGCTCACCAGGCCAGTCGAGCCAAGATGGCTGAAGGAATGGCTTTGGCCTTAGAAAAAAAGGACCAGGTAATGGAGCTTGAACAACTCGACTTGTGACAGTCTGTGGAGACTGGAGTGCGTGACCTTGATGTTTTCAGCAGGTGTCGCCGTTAATTAAAATAGTTGTTCTGCACTGTGTTTGCTCAGCATGTCAACGTAGAGGAAAGAAGGGACTATTAGGTTCAAATGCCAGAAACGGTGTAGGACTTGTCGTTGCTTTGACTGTTCATGCTGTTTTTTAAAAAGAGCCCACACCGATTTCTAAGGAGAGGTTAAGCTTGCGCTTTGGTAAGATTCAATTACAATAGACCTGTTCTCACTTTTATTTTACTTGCATGAAGCTTATGTATTCAGGTAGCATAAATGATTCCTCAATGTTTGTATCTTAAAACACTAGCTGTTACTTTTCTTTTGCTGATTATTTTTTTAATCATTACCACAACTTACTATCTATGTTAACAATACAAATGCATTTTTTTTCTTTTTTTTTAAACCATGATGTCCTTGAAAGTCTACCAGTTGGTTTTGATTGGTTTTCTCCTTTCTTGTTCAGGAGTGGATGGAAAAACTGGGTCAAGCTGAAAAGGTAAGTAACCTTTGGGGGTTCTGTTTGTTTTGTGCATGTGTATTCGTAGACACTAGCCTGCACACTTCCTGCAGCTCAACTCTGTTTAGCACTTTGTATTATTCGATCTTTGGTCAGTGGGAGAGGCCAGAGATCTGCTTTCATTACCAGCCCCAGTCCTTCAGGAGATATTTCTGAAATTATTTTTCAGTGGGGAAGTAGAGAAGGATGGGTTATGATGAGAAAGATGTACTTCTGTAAGGTGGAACAACAGTTTCCTTTATTACAGAGGAGGCAGCTGGGATGCAGAAGGAGGTAGTGATTTCGTGTGAGCTCTTGCAGTAGGTCACCTGTTTCATTAAACAAGTGAAACTATGTGTTAGGGATTTTTTAAATACAGGATTTCAGTCTTGTAGTTGTTCCAGCTGTTCAGCTTGGTCTATTTTAAATTATCTCTGATTATGAAGACATGAAGCATGCTACTATTTGCTGTCCAGTTAGGTGATCATTTGCTGCACTGTAATGAATAGGGATTCTTTTGAGATTTTTGAATTTCGATAATTTGCTCCACATTGCCTACTGCGCCATGAATGTGGAAGAACTGCTAGTTCTACCTGTAGTACTGTCAGAGAGCCTTGTGGCTGCAAGACAAGATTCCTTTCCCAGAGAGTTCACCTAAACTCCCACTGACTTGAAATGAGCATACAGATTTTCTTGGATTTCTTTTGGTTTTTGTTGGTTTATCAGGAAAAAAAAATACTTGAAGCACAATTACAAGAAATGAGGGAGCAGAGGTTGAACCTTTTTCAAAAAAGAGATGAAATTGATGAGCTGGAGGGCTTTCAGCAGCAGGAAATTGCCAAAGTTAAACACATGGTAAGATTATTTTAAACTTTTTTTTTTCTTTCCTGAAATTTCTGTTAGAATACTGAGTTAGTGGTAGTTCTGCATTAATTTTTTTTAGCCTTACACAGTCTTGGTCAGTCTCAAAATCCTAAGAGTAGGTACATGCATACAATATTACGTAGCTTTTTTCAGCAGTGACTTTTATGGCAGTTATTTAATACAGCTCATAACTTAATAAAAAAGGCAAGTTTCAAAGGGAAGGCTTTATCAGTATTTCCAGATCATATGTGTTGTCAAAGATAATGTTCTAATATTCAGCTTTTGAAAAAGGAAGAATCTCTGAGCAAAACAGAGCAGAAACTAGAGGCGTGCGCTCGAGAGCTAACCCACACTAAAGAGGTGCTTCGGGGCGCAAGCAGCGAGTCGTCAGGCTTAAGGAAAGCTCTTGAAGAGTTGCAGCAGCAGTGCTTGGAGCTAGAGGCACAGAGGTACGGATGTGCTGTTCCGTGAGGAGCAGTGTTTTCATTTCCCTCGTAATTTACTGCATGCCCAGTTTTGTCTTTTTGAAGGAGCTTATACATGGTGAGCTGACTGAATAATTGCTTCTGGTATGCTGATGTGGATGTAAATACCAGGTTTATATTTCTTTTCAAGCCAATTAGAGTAGTACTTGTGTAGGGTGTTGTAAGCTTGTTATGATGTCTTTTTTTCGTAGTTTGATTGCTGAACTGTCGCTTTGTTTGGAAAATGTATAATCAAGCAGTGGCTGGCTTTAGGACAAGAAAATCTTCTTGATGCTTGTTCCATTTTCATAAGAAGCAGAATTATCTGTTAAAGATTATTTTTTCTGGAACAGTGTGACACTTTTTTTTATTCTCTTTTGAAGAGATAAACTAATGACAGCTGAGACAAATGCAGAAAATAAGATCACTGCTCTGGAGTTAAGAGAACAGGAGCTACAAACTGTCATTCAGCAGCTTTCTGTAGACTTGCAAAATGTAAGTTTGAGCTAAATGAGACATGATTCAAAGAGCTCCTTGTCTGCAGAAGTTAGATTAGATATCAATTCTGTGGTTTTGGAAATCAAAGTTTCAAAGCAAGTAATTTCTCAAAATTTTTAGGCCCGAGTTGCTGGTTCTGGTTGTGAGAAGAGACTGGAAATGTTACAGGTGGAGCATGAATCTCTGAAGGTCGAATATGAGCAACACAAGCGAAAGGTTAAGTGTTTTCCGATGAATCTACTTTTGTCTGGTGTAAAGGTGTGCTCTTGGGTAATGCACTATGAGTTTGAAATTTGGTGTCTAGAGAGTGTTTTAGGATCATGTTGTCTTTTCAAATAGGACTTTTTCTAAAGACACTTTTTAAAGTCAAACTACAATGGATTAGATGAAAGCTTCACTCTAAAAAAAGATTCTGTGATTTCTTGTTCTCGCAGATGACTTTTGAATTTGCTGAGCGAAATAAACTTACTGAACAGCTGCAGGAAAAAGTGTCTTCCTTGGAAAAAAAGCTAGAAAGAAATCTTTCAGGGGATGAACATGTGCAGGAGCTACTCAAGGAGGTAATTATACATTTATAGACGGCTTAAAAGTGTAATCTTGGTGAGATTTTTTTAAGACACATACATTACTTATCACACATGGGAGGAATATATGGTGATGTAATGCAGGCGCCTTTGTCCCTGCAGCGTACGTTGGCACGCTGTCTATGCTGGGCAGAATTGTGGGGGTGACGACACTGAGCCCATTATGTAGATATGGCACAGATGTTTTGTGGGTCTTCCTGCATTGTCTGTTCAGGCAATGCATCTGACTGCTTAGAAGCAAAAGAGCAGCTTTTTAACATGTCCACGGGAGGTAGAACAACTTGAGAGTTTTATTAGTCCTTCCAGAGAACAGTGCACACTTTTCCTTGTTCTTCATCTTCTATCACTGTGACTCACCAAACAGTGGGACAGGGAGGGGAACTGGTTTTGCACGTAGTTGTACAAACAGAATGTTGTATGTTGAAAGCTTGGGCCTCAGAAGTGTTAGGAAACAGCTGGAAACAAAGAACTTAGCTTTGGTTAATGCCCTTTCTCTCATTACTTCTTGATCCTTGATCTCAGTGATCTCTCTTCTCACTGGTGCTCCTGTTCAGGATCTGCCTGGAGCAATGCCTCCCTAGCTGGGTCTTGGGAGACAAGGGAAGATGTGCTCTTCCTTGGTCAGGCTTGCCTACAAGGCACATCAGCTTCATGTTGCTATGATAAAAGAACATGGCTTAGTAAACTTGAGCTAGTTTGAAGTCCATGTAGGGGTAGTAAGACAATTTGGAAAGTAAATACCATAACTAGCAAAAGTTTTACGTTCTCTGTGTATTTGCTGTGATGCAGAAGGTGGTAAACTTTCAAAAAGAAAAAAGTTTTTTATCCCTTAAACTTGGTCTGGGTTAGAAAATTATGACCTGGCTGGTGATTAGAGTTTACATCTGGATCATGACAGCATGCCAGTGAATTTCCCATTCTTAATTAATGATGTCATTCCCAGGGCAACCTGGTCTGCAGAGGCCCTATGCAGTAGGATCATACTTCCTGGTTCCCCAGAGCAAAGCTGCGTTGCACATCAAAGTCACTGTTCCAATTTAGTTTGACCTTATTAATGAAGTAAAGAGAAAAATCTTAGTTAAAGAAAAATCTCTTTGTCCATCCTTCCTCCTGTTCTTCATCTCAATGTAATCTTCAGAAAGCCACTCTTGAGCAGAAATTGGATGAAACCAGGCAGCAGCTACTAACAGACAGAACGCATCACACTGAGACTGTGAACGATTTGGAAACACAGGTAAGGTGGTTGGGCTTTTTTGGGTGTTCTTTACTACAAATTCCCAGTGTTTCCAGGCTCTTTATGCCCTGTACCTCCTCTCCTCACTGTGCTTGTGCTGTCAGCCAAAGGTGAGACTGTGTCCCATTTAGTCTTGAACGGAAGCATAGAATTGTTTAGGTTGGGAAGGACTTTTAAGATCATCGAGTCCAGCCATTAACCTAGCACTGCCAAGTCCACCACTAAACCCTGTCCCTAAGCACCACGTCTCCATGTCCCTTAAATACCTTCAGGGATGGTGATTCCACCACTTCCCTGGGCAGCCTGTTCCAGCTTGACAACCCTTTTGGTGAAGAAATTTTTCCGAAACCTCCCCTGGTGCAACCTGAGGCCATTTCCTCTCATCCTATCGCTAGCTGCTTGGGCAGAGACTGACCCCTGCCTCGCTACAGCCTCCTTTCAGGTTGTTGTAGGGAGCAATCAGGTCTCCCCTCAGCCTCCTCTTCTCCAGACTGAACCACCCCAGTTCCCACAGCCACTCCTCATAAGACTTGTTCTCCAGACCCTTCACCAGCTTTGTTGCCCATCTCTGGACATGCTTCAGTTTAATTGATCAATGTCTCTGGTCACCCTCCACCCTCAGTGGTGAAGGGCCTAGAGGTTGTGAAGTTAGAGAAGACAGACATGAAAGCTCTGTCCTAAGAAACAAATATCTGAAGTGCAAGCACTGCTGGACAGCAGCGGTGCGGTGAAGTTTGTAAAAGCAGCGTGTGTCCAGTACGCAGTCTCTCTGAATGATGTGATTTTAATGTTAACCTTCCCCTACTGGGTTATCCGTCATTCTGTGTGTTTTTTCTAATAACGTAGATGCCAATGGATAAGGAATTAAACGTGTGGTTATATTTTAGAATAAAGAACTGGAACAAAAACTACAGATTGCAACAGAAGCATTGCAAAGGAGCAAAGAAGCAGCTGCTGAACAGGATCTGAAGATCCAGAAGCTGGTGAGTACGCTGCGTAAGGTTTCACTGACCAGTAGCAGATCAGTTTGCAGCATCCCCAGAGACGCTCGCTTGTCTATGTTGGTTTCGTTCCTGAAGTGTTTTTGTGCAGTTTGTCTCCTAAACTAGTGTCTGTATACAGGTACACGAGGCTGCTGCCGGAGGAATAGCGTTGCTTCGGATTGCGTGTATGTCACAGGGAATGGTGTCCGATTCTTGTCAAAGCTTCGAAATGCCATTAACCTAGTGTTCTTTATTTTTCTGAAGCAAACTGATCTAGAGGATGAAAGCAGTAAACTACGGCAACAGATTTTAAGTGAGAAACATCAGTACGATCAGAAAGTTACTGGGCTGGAGTCTCAAATTGCTGCTCTCGAAACAGGTTGGGAATTGGATAAAACAGCTACTCAGCGCAAGATCGTAAGTACAGAAACTGTTCAGTGGGCCGCGTGAGCCTTCACAAAACGATGTTAACGCGGCTTGTAGACCTTGCATGTTGTCTGAATGTTCATACTCAGCGCTTCTAGCATTATAATAGAAGATCTCATACTTTGAGAAACTAAATATGAACAAAACATTGTATGTGTTTAATTGTTTAAACAAAGCATTAGAATAAATGTGCTTAGTATTTAAGCAATCTTTATTTTACAGAGCCAGTTGGAAAAGGAAAATGAAAATCTTAATGGAAGCAGAGAAGAGTATGAGAGTTCTTTAAAAAAACAAGAGTCTGAACTGAGCAGGTTAAAGGTAAGGGTTTAATTGGTTAGAGACGCTGGTTAAATACCGAGCCGAGTTTGAGAAACAGCGTCAAAGTGTATTACATTCTGGGTACTTGGAGTCACATTACACGTGGGTTGCTTGTACTTACAGCTGTAAATCGTCTTTGGTACTCAGTAAAAATTTATTTGAGGAGCATTACAAATGGCGATCATTTTCTGAAACAGAATGCTTGGGTCTGCCTAAACCAGGCAGAAATAACAGATTCCTGTATTGTTAGGCATGAAGAGCTTTTAAATCCCGTTAGCAGCAATGAATACAGAATGGTTCAACATCAAATTCCATTCATAGCATTCAAAACAAAAGTTAAAAACTGAAGTTGGTCAGGTATTCACAGCTTCTAGTCAGCCTTTAGACTGTAGTTTTGGGTTGTTGAAAGTGTTTTCTCTAGCTACTCTTGGATGCACAATTGGAATAAAGATCAGTTGTAGGAAGGAGCTACTTCAATGTAATAGAGACTTCAAGCTAGAAGGTATTTTAAGCGTTGGATACATTTGGCCTCTCACATCAGTTCTGTGTTGCTCTTACATGTGCAGGTACCAGCAGTGCAGTAAAACAAAACAGTAACTCTCATTTGGAAGGGTAAATCGTGGTGTGTTAGAACACCTGTGAGTTCTAGTTGCTAATGGATTTGGGTTGCAAGATGAGAGACTGATTTGATTTTAGTTGTCTCAAGTACCCTCTGAATGACTTTTGGTTTGCAGAATGAACTGAGCAGCAGAGAGACCATCAGTGTTGAAATTGCCAAAGCATTGGAAGAAACCCGAAAACAAAGAGAGGAGCTACAACAGCAGGTGGGTTAATACCGACAGTCTGGAATATATTTGGGTGCTCCCTACCTTGCACAGACCAGACTAGATTTGGACTTAATTATCGTCACAGTCAGGAAAATTAACAAGAGTCAGATCCTCAGCATGCAAGACAGTAGTGGTTGCCTCAGTAAACTTGAAACTTAAGGGTGTCTGTGTACATGCCTGCACAAGGATGTAATCAGCTGATACGAGTTACCCCAGTGGAAGAATGTGAAATGCTGCCGAGTGCCAAGTTAAGGATATTCGTAAATGCATAGGCTCAAGGTGGCAGGTTGCGGCCGTTGAATATGTACAAGGGAGGGGAAGACCAAGTAAGTAGCAAGCTTAAATCTGTAAGGCTTGTGCGTGATCCCAGTGGGCCAGCCATCCTGAGCCATTGGCTAGCTGGCAGTTTGTTTTAAAGAAACCTGCTCATTCTGCTGCTGTTCCTTTCAGTGCTTATGTCACGTGTTTGTCCCTCTGAAGCACAGCAGTTCTAAAATTATAAAATTTAGAGGAGGAGGTTGTTTCCAGTAACTAAATAAATTTTAGAGGAGGAGGTTGTTTCCAGTAACCAAATATGAATTCTGGGTGGTCTTTCTTTTGCTGCTCTTTTACTAAAAATGATCATGGTGGATAATGTGACCTTGTTTGTTTAAACTGGGAACTGCCCGTTGAGTAAGTTTGGCTGAATTTAGTCCCATCTTTTGGTTTCTTTATTCATCTGGGACTGCTGTAGATCGGCGCTTGCTTGGTCCAGCTGTATGTAGAAGGGGTAGAATGCTGGTTGTGAGGCACAGAGTAATTGTGGCGCAGAGTTTATCACCAGCAAAGCGTGTTTTGGCTCCTACAGCACATTGACTTCAGTGCTTTTGAATGAGGTCAGCACTGTAGAGGTGCTGCCTTCTGTGGGTCTGTGGCTAGATCGCAGACATCCACGTTGTGTTGTCTGTAACACTAATGCTGCACAAACCACTTCAAGGTGCTGAGTTGCCAGGCACAGAGCTCATGCAGCCCCTGCCAGTTGTAGATACCAGCCGCGGCTTTTGTCACCAATACAAGAATTCTTCTCCAGTCCCTCTCACAAAAAAAAAGAAATCTGAGGCATGTTGAAATCTTTCAATGTCCTCTTCTAGTTTTATATCTTTAATGACTTCTGTTTGTTTGTTTGTCTGCTTTGAAGGTTTCACATCTGGCTTCCTTAATAAAGGAAAAAGAGCAGCTGATTGATGAAAAGTGTGATGTGCTTCTAAAACAGAAGGAAGAACTAAACCAACTCAGTCAAGGTTAGACCAAACAAGTCTACCGACAGCTTTATCTTGACAGTCTCTAGTTCTGGGCTTACCTGATAGATTGTAATAATTCTAGATTTCTCTTCCATATTTAATGTTACCAGAATTTTAGAAATCTTGAATCTTTCAGTAACAGCTGGGCAGTCTCTCTACTGCATCCCTAAAAACAAAACCACTTTTTAAAATACGTCTTATGTTTATACACCATAAAATAACAAATCTTGCTGTGCTTTTCGTAAATGGTTTTGCGCAAAACATTAAATAAATTATACAGCTCAAAAACTGCTGCTTCGTTGCACCACGTTAAAAACTGCACTTGCTTGAAAGATTATTTACATTCTTAAAGAGCAACTGTAAACTGATTCCACAGTCATACTAAAAAATGAAGTGCAGTCATCTTCATTCAGTTCCTTGCCCCTCCGTGTTTCTCTTGTCTGTTGCCATTCTTTAGAAGGGGAACAAACGCGCAGCCTCCAGTTGCGCCGCTCCCTTGGCTAGCCATGAGTCGGGAGCCGCTGGCGCTCGCAGCTCAGCCCCGAGTGTTTCTGTGCAGCCACGGCATGAGTCACACAGACTTTGGTGGGGGTCTTTTGGAGCAGGTGTAATTGATAGTTACGTTGTTTAGTATTAAAATCGCCCTGACTGTCAGACAGTTCGGCATGTGAGCTTGGGTGGCTTAAATTCTGTCGTCTTTCTGTCTTTGTGATGGAGAAAGGCAAGAAGGTCAGGATTTGCTGTCACCGTAACTTGCTTTGTTTAAGAAAAATAATTAGAAACTCCCATGTGATTTGGTGTACTGATACTAAGCGAGTCTCCCCTTTCTCAGATCATGAAGCTGTCTTGCTGCAAATGCACCAGTTGCAGTCTGACATAGAAGCGAGTAATAGCCGAGCAGTGGAGAAAGAAGAAACGGCAAGAAAGGAGATCGATGGATTGAGGTTGCAGATACAGGAGTGCCTGTTGGCCAGAGAACAGGAGAAAAACGTGAGTGCAGTTGCAAAGCTGATCTGTTCAGACTTCTCAGGAAAAGGCGCGGGTGTGCAAGAGAGCCCAGTTCTGTCACGCCTGGTGATACGTGTCTGGAGCCGTTCACGCTGCCAACTTGCTCGTGACCTGAGACACCAGCAGTGTAGACCACCATTGTTTGTTGTTCCCTGTCTTCCTAAAGAAAGCTGGTTCCTGTCAGATCTGTGACTGGTTTATGGAAGACACCTTATTTTATTTGACTCATAAAAAGTCTGGAGAGAACAATTAGGAAACCGATGAGACAGACCCAAGAGCAGTAAGCAGGCCAGTGAGAGATGTAGCCAGCTAGATTGCCACTAGTGCTGTCTGGTTTGTAAAAGCAACCACCACCACTCCCACCCCCCCAAACGCCACCAAAAAGAAGTCTAGCTTTCTCCCTGGGGAGTGTTCACAGGCTGCAGATGTCATATCTGCCTTTCAACCTTTTCGTTTATATAGGTTTCACAACTGGAGGAATCGCCAAGAGCCTTGAACAAGCATTTACATTCTCCAGAAAAGCGTGTGGTGGAACAGAATGGAGAGGTAGCAGCTGTGGACATCATTCAGCTTCGGGAGGATAACAGAGAGCTGGAACAGCAAATTGCTGAGAAAAACAAGGTGAACTGAAACAGCAGAAACAGCTGTTAGTCTTTCCCCTTTTAGTTAGGAAGCCTAATAATTGGTGCTGCCCATGCTGCCCTTAGAAGGACAGGCTTACCAACACGGCGGATCCAATCTGAATCCTGTATTCTGTGAGAAGATTTTTTTTTTTCTCTGGGTTGTACGGAGATTTAGCAATAGTGGGTAAAAACTGTAGCCAGAATTGTAGGAATCCTTATCTATTTTGGAGGAAAGATGCACCAAATGATGCCATTTACAGCTTTCCAGCAGAGACCTTTTCCCTTCCACTGTGCTGCCACGTGAAAGCCGAATTGTCCTGCCACATGCCTTGCTAATGCGTGCAGCTAGAAAGGCAAGACATTCAGGTTGCTTCTTCAGGGCTGCCAGCGTTGTTTAGTGATTGCTTTATTCGTTGCCCTGGTTTGTCGTGGGTTTTTCCAGATATCTGTGGGTCAAAACATGTCCTGACCATGAATACTGTGTTAACACTGTCCTTTGCTCTGCTTGCAGATGATAAAGCAGCTACAGCAAAGAATGACAGAGCTCAAAAAAACCCTCCAGAAAGAGTTGGTAAGGGTGATGTTTTTTCAGTCTCTTCATCTGGCACTCACTGACAGTTACTTGCACTGCTAATTCCAAAAGCTTGACTTCTATTTAAAAAAAAAATTAACAGAAGTTTTAAAATATTCTGATGTTGTTATTTTTGTTCTGAGGTTGAAATTGTTTTGGAGAAGGCCCATGTTTGAAAGGCACAGAGCAGGTTAGTGATGCAAGAAAGTTATCAGGTGATATGACTGCGGCCGTCCAGTACTTAAAGGGGGCCTGTAGGAAGGATGGGGACAGGCTTTTCAGCAGGGCCTGCAGCGACAGGACAAGGGGTGATGGCTTTAAACTGAAAGAGGGGAGATTCAGACTGGAGAGAAGGAAGAAGTGTTTTACACTGAGGGTGGTGAGGCCCTGGCACGGGTTGCCCAGAGAGGTGGTGGACGCCCCATCACTGGAACCATTCCAGGCCAGGCTGGACGGGGCTCTGAGCGACCTGATCCAGGTGAAGATGGCCCTGCTCACGGCAGGGGGCTGGACGGGGTGGCCTTTAAAGGTCTCTTCCCACCCAAACCATTCTCTGATTCTAGGATAGTTTCTGCCGTGGAGCCAGTTCCGTGCTGGTTTGGTCAATGTCCGTGTAACGCTGCCAGCAACTAGCTTCTGTCCTAGAGTGTGGGGAGGGGTGGAGACACTGCTCTGCTGTGGTCCCATGAAGGATGAGAAGCTTGTCCTGCTGATGCCCAAGCTGTACCCACCTTGTGGATACAAGCCTTGTGCTGGCCGGCTGGGACCCGGATCCTCTCCCAGGGTTAAGCTGACAGAGTCTGCAATGTACTTCTCTTTTTCTTATTTTTTAGAAAATAAGGCCTGACAGTGAGGTACCTGAAGTACGTGAAAAAGCAAATTCTGAAGTGCCTAATGCTTCTGTGACTGTCACAAACAACTCTGATTTAAATGACTCAAGGGAGATAAACTTTGAATACCTGAAACATGTTGTGCTGAAATTCATGTCCTGCCGGGAATCTGAGGTAAAGGTGTACCCTGAGCTTCTCTTGCTATGTCTGTCTTTCTCTAGGAACTGCCACCCGTTGCCTGCCAAGGACACTTCTGTGCCAGTTCCATGCTTTTACACTTCAAAAGTTGTTGACTGATTCAGCACCATGAAGCAAAATAGCTAACAGTGATATGTTTGGAAGTACAGATTATTATGAACTAAATGAAAGGGAAATGTGGTGTCTGGAAGTTAAAAATCTGCAGTTACAAGACATTTCCTCTGCACTACTCTCAAAAGCATATGGAGTGTGTAGTTAGAGTGGTTGTACATTTAAGACAGATGGAAAAAAAAAAACAAGAAAAAGACATAAACTGCTTGCTGTTGATCTGTGAGAGGTAGTTCCTTGCGCACTTGGAGCTCCTTCACCTGCTCCACATTGTGTTGAAAAAGTTAAAGGTAAAAAAGTCGTGCCAACAATACACTTTGCTTACTTGCAAGTCAGTGGGTAAGATCAAGAAGTAATTGTGGTATCCCGAGGGCTTGACTCCTTTACTGACTCTGCATTGTGTGTCCCAGTAAGAGCGTTAGTACGATAGAGTTAATATACTTCAGTGTATATTTTAAACGGCGTAATTCTTTCCTGCCTACCTGCTAGTTTGGTCAAATTTTCAAAGCTTAGAAAACCCTGGGATGCCGCAGGAGCCAAGCTGCTTCTCTGTTCTAACCAACTAGGCTCCCCATTTGTCGTCTTTCCCCAAAATACACAAACCATTGCTAAAGAACAGAAAGCAGGAAGAAGAGACAGGCCAGCCTCGTCTGTTGGCGCCGGGGCTCGCGGGAGGCTGCTGCTCTGCTCTCCGCAGTTGTGACTAAAAAGTCTGTGACCAAGCCTACAGAAAAACTGTGCTGCACCGTAGTGCCGAGTGTGAAGCCTGAGAGCATCACAACGAACAACGTACTGTGGTTTCTTTCAGGCGTTCCATCTAATTAAAGCTGTATCTGTGTTGCTGAATTTTTCACAAGAGGAAGAAAACATGCTTAAAGAAACTTTGGAGTACAAGGTAAGGGTTCTGTGCCACTTGTAGTCTCTGACAGGACTCCCAGCAGACGGAATGGAAATTCTTAGATGCTGGGAGGTCATGAAAAGGATCTTTTCCAGATGTTCGCTACAATAATAAATGTAATTTATTATTAAAATGTTAGCTAATCACTTGCATGCATGTTGGAAATTGTCCATTTCGGTGAGGGAAGCAGCAACTTGCCAGTGCTTCATGGAAGCAGTAACAGCACAGTTTTGCCCAGCGGACTCTGTCCATGGAGGGCAGCTGGAAGCTGCTCACTGGAGTCCAGTCCAGTGTTTAAACGCAGGAGGCCGAATTCTTGGTTTATCGTTTGGACATTGGGCTTAGACACCTGGGTCTGTTTCTCCTGTCCATTGCACAAAATGTGTCTGTTCCATGTCCCTGGCTGTGTGGTTATTAGTGAACGTTCGTAAGTGAGCGCTGCCTTCAGTGCACGTCCTTCGGTGCCCTGCATTCATCTCTGCCCACGCGGAAAGCCGGACAGGTTCAGTCTGCAGGACTGCAGCTGAGGGAGATGCCCTCACCCTCTTGTTCAGGGAACAGTTTCATACTAGATTGACTACAGGTACTGTGTTGAAGTGACTGAGGATTTGTAATTTGTAGTTATTTTAAAGGAATATATGTAAGTGTAATCTTCAGTCATCTTCACTTGTGGAAACTGCTTCTGCCAGGTCTGATTGTGTGAAACTGCTGCAGTCTGAAGTCTGCAGTGCTCTGTTTCAGAAATAGCTCTTTTCATCAGGTGATGGGGAGATGCATATGTACCATATCTTTTCTTTTTCAAATCTTCAGCTTCTGAAAAATGTGAACCTAGCATGACGTGTGTTGTGCTTTCCTGTCCTAGATGTCCTGGTTCGGGTCGAAGCCATCTCCTAAAGGCAGTATCCGGCCTTCTATCTCAGGCCCAAGGACGCTGTGGCCTTAAGGGAACCTGGAAATGGGCAGTCAGCATCTAGCCACTTTTTTCTGTGAAAAGAACGCTGAACACACTCCTTCAGGTGTGTCTTAATCACTGTCATTGCAGTATTTTGTACAAGAACTTCTGACGCTGTTTACAAAACTAATACTGTGCAAGGAGAAATTCTCACCACAAACTGAAACCCCTCTTCTGCGTGGGATCCGGGGACCGCCGTCGCGATGGTCTCGTGATGGAAGTCAGCTCCTTGTGCTCGTCGATCTTGGTTTCTTGGCACCAAAGGGTAACGTTAACCTCGCTGACAGCGGTGCTGGCCGCTGGAGCTGCTAACACGCGCGTCTGTCACGATGGCAGCGCTAGCGCCGAGTGACTCCAGACACCGTGAAGCTTCCTGGTCTCGCCACGGAAAGCAAGCAATGAAAAACAAACGTTGGCAGCACGGTGTGGAGTTTCTGGCAGTTTGAAAAGCCTTTCACAGAACAGGAGCGGGAGCTTTAACCAAAAAAAGAAATCTGCCTTGCCTTGTTATACTGACACAACTAATAGTTCGCATTTTTTCATATCACTGTGTACTTTAAGGTGCGTATATCCTGGCCTGCAGTCCCGAAGGCTGCATGTTGATGGCGATTATTTAATTTGAGAGCACAACTTCAGAGTTGTCTGATTTTACTTTTCTTAAAGAAAAATAATATTTAAAATGGTCTTAATTATAGTACCTAATACTCAGTCGCCTTTAAAACTAATCTGTTAGCCTGTACCATAGGTTGTTAGCGTTGGGAAGAGGGGGTAGTAAACCATTTTAAATTTTTAAAGCTGAATTCCAGGTATTGTAAATGCACACTGATAATACCTTTTATTTAAAAAAATAATCCAGTGACAAAGAGTGAAAATCATTGGTACTAAACATTCGATTTTTTTTTTTTTTTCCCTTCAAAATCTGCTAGCAGCAAATCTTCATGACCAGTATCTGCCTCTTTGGTTGTGGTTTTCTGTGCTTCAAATGCTGATGCTTAAAAACTGTTATGAACGGGTCGTGGGCTGCTAACTGGGTCCGAACTACACGGCAGAAGAAACGCTGCTCATGAGGGTTTTGGTTTTGAGGGCAAAATTCAGCTCTTAATGAATAAATCTTGGTTCCAGCAGCTTGCTTTCCTTCCCCCTTGAGAAGAGGGGGACCAAAGTGGCACTTGCCTCACAGAGTGGAAGCACAATTTGCCAATAGTTATTAATGCCACGGCGAAATCTAGATGAAAATGGGAAGCAGCAGGAAGTCTGACTCCTTAAAAATGGGACCTATTTTAAAAATACTAGGTATGTATGGTGAGCAGGCTGCAGTTCTGGTAATTCTTTTACAATGAGCTTCGTGTTACTACTGACAGTACTTCTGTTAAGTACATTCAAGAAAATTCAGCCTGTCCTCCAGTGGAGACGCAGCCTGGCCCCGCGGCCGGCCGTGAAGGTGCGGTGCCAGGGCTGCGGCCCGAGGGCTGCTCCCAGCTGCCGGGCACAGCCGCGCCGCGCTGGGGACAAACGCATCCTCCCGCCTCGGGTCCGGTACCGGAGCGGTGACCATGCTGCACCCCTCCGCCCTGCCTGACCTCCCCCGGGGCCCAGGCACGGGGCCTCGCAGCGGCTGTGCCCTCGGCATGAGGGACACTGCTCCCCTGACAGCTGGGCTGGATTTGTCTAAAGTTAAGAAAACCAGCAGGATTTTTTAGTACGCTAAAGCTTGTCCACACACAGTCTTTAGCAGCCTCCCCGTGCTATCGTTAAGCAGTGTGGGTGAGGTTTGGGGGCAGAGTACAGCTCTGCTCCAGTACGAGAAGAGACGGGCCAAAAGTGGGTTTGTATCAGTCGCTCCTGTACTGAAACAAAGCAGGGGCCGGATAACCCGGCTGCTTCTGGGATGATTTTGTTCTCTGAGGTGTTTTTGTCGAAGGGCCCTTTGCCCTGGCCTGTTGCTGTGGGACCCGAGGCCGGGGACAGGATTCCCTCTGCTGACGCTGCTGCCTGCTGAACGGCTGCTCCGTTCGTGTTGGTCCTGGCTCGAGAGGTTGCTGCTGCAGGGTCAGCAGAGCAGCGCAGGCAGCCTGCAGCAACGCGTGACGCCGTAACGCCCTAGGGTCTATATTCACTGACACAACTTCCGTGTCAGATCCCAGAGCTCATACGGGATCAACTTACCATCAACTAGTTCTTAAGTGTTGAGTTTTCTTTAGGTCTTATACATATGTTAAGAAGTTAATGCACTTTCCCTTGTATAAAACCAGTGGAATACATAATCCTTTCTTTGGCCCTTGGATTTCTTCCCTTCTATGCTGTAAATACGGACTGTATGATGAAACACTATGAAATTTGTGGTGCAATACATTTTGGATCAAAACCCTAATCTTGATTTCTTTCTCATTGTAGTTCTGGTTTTCTCCCCTGGGATGCAATAGTTCGTTAAAACGGGGAGATTTTAAAGCATGAAACCCCCCCCGCCCTCCGCCCAGGGTAGGAGGGGGGCGTCAGATGTGGAGTTACGGCCCCTGTTGCTCACGGGGAGCTCGGAGCATTTGGGCAGAGTGGACACTTAGCTCGGAGTTGTGCGTTGCTGGCCTCCTTCTGAACGAGGTGTTAGACTTCAGCACAAATAAATGACTCGGGTAATCCGAGCGCTTTACTCCCGCACGGGGGAGGGGGGAGGCCCGTTTCTGTGTCACCCGCACCCCTCCACGCACGGAGCGTGCCCCCCTGCGGCCTGCAGGAAGGGCGATGGGAGGGTGGAAACACCCCCCCTACAGCTGACGGCGCGAAAGGAGGCGTTTGCTGCGCAGGGGTCGTTCCAAGACAGCCCCGTGGGCACGAACGAGCGCGGCGGTGCGAGAGCTTTGCCGCCCGCAGCACGCGGACGAACGCGGAGCAGAGCCTGGCACGCGCCGACGTCCCCGCGCTGGCAGCGGGACGCGGACGGGACGACGGCCGGGCCCGCGGCCGGCTCTGCCACGCAGCACCGCGCCAGCCGGGCTCTGACCCCGCGCCAGGCCCGCCCGGCGCCTCTGCGGGCAGAGCTGCGAGGCTCCCGGCACGCCTGCCCAGCCAGCGCCGTGCGGGGCGACGCTCCGCGCCCGCAGCACCCACCCACGGCTGGCGGGAGCCGCCTCCCGTGGAAACAACCACAGGAAAGGAAAGGAAAGGAGACCCAAATCAGGCAGAAACACGTTCTCTGCCGTCCTGAGAGACGACGACGACTCCTCCTCCGCCCCGCCGAGGCCCCGCAGGGGCACCGAGCAGCCCCCGCCCACCTCGCCCAGCAGCCCGGAGCCCGCACAGCACCCCGCGGCCCCGGCCCCGCCCCCGGCCCCGGCGGCTGCCGCCTCAGCAGCGCCCCCGCCGCCGGGGGCCCCCCACGGGGCGGGTCTCGCCGCACCGGCCGATGTCGAGGCGGCAGAACCGCGAGCGGAGCGCGCGTCGCACTGGGCCCCACCCCGGAACCGGAAGAGCCGCTCCGGAACCGGAACCACCGCCCAGACCGGAAGCGGCCATGGGGGAAGCGGCGCCGGGAGGGGCCCCGGCCGGGCCTGTCCCCGCGGCGGGGCCGGCTGCACAGAGCCCCGCGGCCTGCGACGCGCCCGGCCCGTGCCAGCCCCGCGGGAGCCGCCCTTCCCCCCGCGGCAGCTGTATTTTCGCTTTTCTCCAGCTGGAACGAGCACCGGGCACGGCCGCGCCCCCCGCCCGCGGGGCGGGGACTTCGCTGCTGAAATCCCGCACCGCCCCGGCGCCAGGCCCAGCCCCGCCGGGAGGGCGAGCGCTGCGCGGCCGCGGCCGGGTTACAAACGCGCTGTAACGGATCTCGGGAAGGGGGGGGGGAAGAAAAAAAGAGACTGGCCACAGACACCGTCATACACAATAAATTTACATAATTTAAAAATAAGAAAGGCCGGAGGCAGCATTTCAGCAGCAAAGTGCTCGATAAAAAGTATATTATAGTCGGGGGACGGCACGGGGGGCAGCCGGGAGGGGGCTCAGAGGAAGTACGGCGTGGTGGTCCGCGGTGGAATGACGCGCTCTGAATCCGGGACGGCACGGAACAGCTTTGGTTCTCTGGTGTTGACGTCCTTGAAGACCATGATGGACGCGATGTTCCCGCAGCGGTAGCAGTAGTTGGGGGCAGACCACACCGTCACCAGCTTCTCGTCGAACATGAACTTGTAGCCTTCGTGGACGAGTTGGTGCGCCCTGCAGATGAGCTTCAGGTTGTTGATGTGAACAAACTGCAAGGGGAAGACGTGAGGTCAGCGAGCTGCCAGCCGCCACGCCGCAGCCCCGGCCCGCGCAGCCCCGGGGGTGCAGAGGAGCTCCTGCACCCAGGGCGCTGAAAGAAGCCGCCTGGGTTTTGGGCAGCGAGGAGCCGCCGTGAAGCGCGGGCGGCGGCGGCCAGGCCTGTGCTGCCCACGAGGCTCGGTCCTCCCCGGCGCGCGGGCGGAGCGCCCCGGGGACAAAGCCCGGCCCGAGCCCAGCCCTCGTGCGGCAGCCAGGTCAGGGCCCGAGCAGGTTGGCGTGCCAGCCCCGAGGAGTCCGCTCGCTGCTTTCCAAAGTAATAAAAATTAAGAGTTTTTAAGAAAAAGGGTATTTTTATCCCCCCTCAGAAAAGCATTCCAGCCAACCCCGGGCGACACGAGCGACCCTCACGGCGTTCCGCTGTCAGAAGGCAAGGTCAGCACTGCCGCAGCTGCATCTGCGCTCTCCAGTTCCCGCGGCTCAGCTCTCCGAGCTGACTCGAGACACCCCCCCCCCCCTCACAAGTAACGGTCGTCCCCTCATGCGCCCTCGACCCCCCGTCGCGAGGGGACCATCAGACGGAGCGGAACGCTGCAGCCGCTGCCAGACTGCGGTCGCTTCGTGCCGCGTGCACGGCAGCATTACCTCGTTCGTCACCTTTGCACCGAAGAGCCAGCCCGCTCCCCGCGGACTGATGGCCCACGTGTCGACGTCCTCGGGGTCAGACCACACGAGGTCGCAGAAGGCGCCTTTGTGAGGAATTTCTTGATTACGTTCAATGGTTCGAATCTGATCGAGCGTCTTGATGTCTGGGGAGAGGCCACCGTGCACGCAGAGGATCTGCTCGTCTATTAACTGCAGAGAGAGAGAGACGCGCGGAACGCTCCCGGCACGGAACGCTGCCGGCTGACCCTCAGAGGTCACCAACTCCAGAATTCACATTTAGACAATGCGTTTGCATTTTTGTAACGCGGCGTTTCCACTTACAGCTGCTATTGTGAGCATGTCGAAGACTTTGGTGCAGTATCTCCAAGCGTTCGCATTTCCGTATTTCGTTTGGCACTCATCTGTTGAACAGAGAATTGTTCTGTCTCAGCGGCGCAGCAGGCGCGCAGAGCGGAGGCAGACCCTCAGAGCAGAGCTCGGCAGTCAGGCGCACGGCGAGACCCCTGGCAGGGGCACCGCGCGGTCGCTGGGACGCGCTGGGCCCCGCGCCGGGGCAGCGAGGCGCCTGCTGGAGATAAAACAGGGCCTCGTGCACGCGGCTGGCGACGCTCCCACTGCTCCCCCGGGCTGGGAACTGACCCCCACCGCACCGCTCGAGCCCTTACACCACAGATTTCCGAAGCGTGAACCGGCCAGGGCCAGTGGAAAATATTCCTGCCACCCACGGGCGTTGCGGTGGCTCTGTTTAAAGCTACACGGAGGCGGCGGTGAACCTGCGGGCAGGCGTTTCGGAAGCGACCCGTGAACGCTGGGACTTGCCCTGGCTGACGCCTCCTCCAGAGGGAGGCTCCTTACAGGCTGTGTTCTCTGGGCGGGTGTCAGGTGCTTTCCGGGATTTCCTCCGGTTTTATCAACGCCCCCCACAACAACAAGGAAGTTTCCAAGGAAATGAATTCCCTTGTTTTTTCAGACACTTGTTCCGCTGCTTGCTTCTGGCCAGCGGCGTTTCCCCAGGTGCTCGCTGGTGACACTGCAAGCCCCCGCCGCAGACTCGAGGTGTGACACCCATTTCCAGTTACACGGAAATCACAGTAATGCCGTCACCTCACGCAGAACCTTTCGTTACGAAACACCAGAGCCCGTTCTGTAGACACGCAGACCGTCCCTACAACGGAACGTGGCACCAAAAACCATCCCGAGCCCCCTGAGGCTGGAGGGAAAGAGCAGCGAGACCGGGGCTGAACCACGTTCTGCTTCACAAGCACAACGAGCGCGTTCACAGATGACAAAGCTCGAGTTTGCCCGAGCCCAGCCCCCAGCCAGGCCCAGGAACGCCCGGCAGCGCTGCCCCCGAACGGGCCGCCCCCGGGCAGGACGCCGCGCTCGTTTCTCGCCCGTTGGCCCCCGTTCCGCAGTCGCTTGGACAGAGACTTACCGTAAAATCCGTACACCTGCGTTATCTGCCTGCTTTCGTGATTGCCTCGCAACAGCGTGATTCGGTCCGGCCACTTGGCTTTCAGCGCCAGAAGGTAAGTGAAGGTCTCCAGGCTGTAATACCCTCTGTCCACAAAGTCACCCTGCAAGTCCCAGCAACGTTTGTCAACGCAGCAGCAGCCAAACGGAGAAACGCAAAGTGACGCAGCCGCTCCGGCTCCTCGCAGCGCCCGCGCCCAGCGCTGCAGGGAGCCGGGATCAGCCGGGACCGGTGAGAACACGGGTGCTGCTCACTGGGGCTGCAGCTCCGAGCCCGCCGGCGCTGCCCCGGCCCGCGGCAGGGTGCGGCCGCCCTGCCGGCACAGCTCTGCTGACGGACGCTGCGCACCACGGATGGGCACTGCACACCGCTCAACGGGCACCGCGCTGTGCTCGATGGGGACCGCGTGCTGCTGCTGAGCATCGTGTGCCGCTGACGGGCACCGCGCGCCGCTGACGGGCGCTCTACACTGCTCGCTTGACAGGCGCCGCGCCCCGTGCCCGCAGCGCTTCATAGAATCACAGGTTGGAAAAGACCTCTAAGATCATCGAGTCCAACCGTCCACCCAACACCACCATTGCTACTAAACCATATCCTGAAGTGCCACATCTACACGCCTTTTAAACACCTCCAGGGACGGGGGGAACACCTCCAGGGACGGGGAATCTCATTACCTGGGAGCAGAGCCCAACCCCCCCTCCCTGCCCCCTCCTGTCAGGGAGCTGCAGAGAGCGATGAGGTCCCCCCTCAGCCTCCTCTTCTCCAGCCTGAGCAGCCCCAGCTCCCCCAGCTGCTCCCCATGGGACTTGTTCTCCAGCCCCTGCCCAGCCTGGCTGCCCTGCTCTGGCCACGCTCCAGCCCCTCCATGTCCTGCTGGGAGCGAGGGGCCCAGAGCTGAGCGCAGCCCTCGAGGGGCGGCCGCACCAGCGCCGAGCGCAGGGGCCCGATCCCTGCCCTGCTCCCGCTGCCCACACCATTGCTGGTCCAAGCCAGCACCCCGCGCAGTGGCACCCAGCACCCCGCACCCAGCCCGCACCCGGCCCGGCAGCCCGCGTACCATGAAGATGTAGTTGGTGTCGGGGACCTGCCCGCCGGTCCGGAACAGCTCGCACAGGTCGTAGAACTGCGGGGGGGGGGAAGCGGAGCCTGAGGGCGGCGCCCGCCGGCCCCGCCGCCGGCCCCGCCGCCGGCCCCGCGCGTTACCTGCCCGTGGATGTCCCCGCAGACGGTGACGGGCGTGGAGACGGGCTGCACGTTGGACTCCTCCAGCAGCAGGTCGCACACGTAGTCACAGAGGCGCTACGGGAGGGGAGCGGGTGAGCGCCGGCCCCGGCCCGCACCCCGCGCCCCGCGCCCTGCCCCGCGCCCCGCCGCCCCGCACCTTGAGGTCGTTCTCGGGCAGGTACTTGCAGAGCCGCGCGATCTCCACGTACTTGTCCAGGTCCAGCGGCGCCATCTTGGGACGGCGGCTGCGGGCCGGAAGCGGGGCCCGGCACTTCCGGGGAGCGGCGCGGGCGCCGGCGGAAGCCCGGCGGCACTTCCGGCGGGCGCGGGGCGGAAGGCGGCAGCCGCTTCCTCCCGGGACCGCGCTCCGGTGCCCGGCCCGGCCCGGCCCGGCCCGGCCCGGCATGGGCCCGCGGGCGCTGCCGCCGCTGGAGCCGGGGAGCCGCCCGCAGCCGGGCAAGTGGTGAGCGGGGGGGGCGGGGCGAGGGCGGTCCCTGGGCGAGGCCCGGCCCGGCTGAGCCCCGCCCCCCCCCCCCGCAGGTACCGGCTGTCGCCGCGCGGGGACCGGCCCCGCGGGCGCGTGGGCCACGGCTGCCTCTTCCTGGCGGGCGGCGGGGCCGGGCGCGTGCTGCTGGTGGGCGGCGCCGACCCCGCGGGCGCCTTCGGGGACGCGCACTGGGCGGAGCTGGGTGAGCCCGGGGGACCGGGGGGTGGGACCGGGGCGGGCCGGGCCGGTGCCGACCGCGCTGCCCGGTGCCCGCAGGCTCGCACCGCTGGGCCGCGGCCGGCTGGAGGGGGCTGCGCCCGCGCTACGAGCACGCCACGTTCGTGCCCGCCGCCGCCCCGCCGCGCCTCTGGGTCTTCGGCGGCGCCCACCCCGCCGGGAACCGGAGCTGCGTCCAGGTGCTGGACCCGGGTGAGTGCCCGCGGAGCCCCGCACCAGGACCGGCCCGCCCCAGGGCCGCCCGGGGCTCCCCGCGACGTCCGCGCCCGGGCCGGGCCAGGCCGTTCCCGGCGAGGGGCAGCGGAGCGCATGTGCTGTCACACGCCGGTCACTTCGTTAACCGCGTGTCTTCATTAGAAACCGGGACGTGGGAGAGCCCGGCGGTGAGCGGCGTGCCGCCGCCGCCCAGGACGTTCCACACCTCCTCGGCGGCCGTGGGGGACTGCCTGTACGTGTTCGGAGGGGGGGACCGCGGGGCAGAGCCCGTCCGGGACCGGCGGCTCCACGTGTTCGACACAGGTACCTCGGGATGCGCGACGGGCCCTCGCGCCCAGCGGCGGCACCCGCCCGCTGCCGAGCGTGAGCTCTGCGCTTCGGGTTCGGTCCAGGGCACGGAAACGTCGGGCCCCTGCTTCGGCGGCAGGCTCGGATGGGTGGCGGGCGCGCCTCGCCGGTGACACACGCGTGTCTGTGTAGACCCTGGGAATTCGGGCCGAAGCGGCAGCGTAAAGCTCTGTGAAGCTCTGGGGTGAGGAACGCCACGGGAGATGGGGGGGATCCACCACGTCTGCCTCCTTCCCGGGGTGGCATCGCCCTGTGCTGCTCGCGTGCCGTCGGAGCTGTCCCTCGTGCCCCTGTGTGCACCAGGGAGGGTTTGCTTTCCGGTGTGAATTCGTTGTGCGGGTGGGTGGCCCGAACAGCACACGAGCTCTGCCGGAGGGCTCGCCGGCGCTTCGTGGTGCGGCGGTAACTCCTCCCCAGCCCCACTGGAAGCCTCGACAGGGCTCGGGGGTCTCCGGTTTGTGGAGCTTCCAGAGTTCGCTTCCCAATGCGTGTGCACGCCCCATTTCCAGCCACCTTGACCTGGTCCCAGCCAGAGACTCACGGCGACCCCCCCTCTCCTCGGCACGGACACGTTGTGGTTGCGGTGGGGACCAAACTCTTCATCCATGGAGGTTTAGCCGGAGATGTGTTTTACAGTGATCTGTTCTGCATTGACATAAGTAAGTACGGTACAGGTACCGCAGAGCAGTGTGTGATGTGTTTTGATTCCGGGGCACCTTTTTTCCTAAAAGATCCATTCTTAAGTGCTTAAAATATGACCCAGTTTGTTTAAAACAACGGAACTTGTGGGTCTACTTTAGGGCTATGAGGAGGATGAGGGGACTGGAGCATCTCTCCTACGAGGAGAGGCTGAGGGAGCTGGGCTTGTTCAGCCTGGAGAAGAGAAGGCTGAGAGGGGACCTTATAAATGCCTCTAAATATCTGCAGGGTGGGGGTCAGGAGGATGGGGCCAGACTCTTTCCAGTGGTGCCCAGCGACAGGACAAGGGGCAACGGGCACAAACTGAAGCAGAGGAAGCTCCAGCTGAACCCGAGGAAGAACTTCTTCCCTCTGAGGGTGACGGAGCCCTGGCCCAGGCTGCCCAGGGAGGCTGTGGAGTCTCCTTCTCTGGAGATATTCCAGCCCCGCCTGGCCGCGGTGCTGTGCCCCCTGCTCTGGGTGACCCTGCTTGGGCAGGGGGTTGGGCTGGGGGATCCCCACAGGTCCCTGCCAACCCCAAACATTCTGTGACTCTGTCTTTTGTAATCCATAACCATGGATGCGTTCTTCTGCTCTGACAGATGACATGAGATGGGTGAAGGTACCAGCCACTGGCGACGTCCCGGGAGGACGGGCATCCCACGCGTCGGCTGCGTTCAGAGACCACGTGTACATTTTTGGCGGGCTGGGTCCGGGCGGGGCGCTGGACACCACGTACAGGTACCACACAGGTACGCAGCCTGCCCTCGGCGGCACAGCAGTGGGTGCCGCGCTGCCCCGGGGCCTCGCCCCTGCTGGGCAGCACCCTGGCGCTGGGGTTACGCCTCGGTGATGTTGAAACCCAGGCTAGTGAACAAGGTCACTGTCCCGGCGCGCTTTTTAAGCCCGTGAAGCTACGTGTGAAGACAGGAGTGTGTGTCTTTGCACCGCAGAGCAGCAGCAGTGGACACTCCTGCAGTTCGACTGCCCTGTGCCTGCCGGGAGGCTGGACCACGCCATGTGTGTCATTCCCTGGCGCACTGGAGGGAGCGGGGCCACGGGCGCTGCCGCCCAGGAGGACAGCGCGGGGAAGGAGCCGGCGACGGCAGCAGGCGACGGAGCTGGGCCTTCCCAGGAGAGCCTCCAGGAGCCGGGGTGCGCGGAGGACGCTGCCATGCACCTGCTGTTAGTGTTTGGGGGGATGGACACGCAGGGGGAGATCTACAGGGACTGCATCGTCACTCGGATCGCCTAGCAGAGCGGCCGTCCCTTCCTGCGCGGTTTTTATGCTACTGTCAGCTGAAGTGCATTCGTCTTTCCAATAAATGAGTTCTTGCCCTCAGGCGGGTGGCACTGTGCTGATGCAGCCCTGGGGTACCGGCGCCGTGCGTACGCGGTCCTGCTGGCCGTCGGCGCAGCATTCCCTGTGGCTGCAGCCGCTGGCACTTGGCCGAAGGCTGCTGGAGCGTGGCTGCAGGCCTTCCACCACAAGAAACTCGTGTACTGCTGGCTACAGAAACACTTCGACCTGCAGAGCCACAGCCTTGTCTGGAAAGAAAGTTTCTTGGGGGGAATGATTTGAAAGTTTGAGCTTTCACTATTTTCAAAATGAGTACAGGAAAAACAGAGAAAAGTTGTCCCCCGCAGCAGGGAAGATGTGAAGGGGCAAGGGCTTGAGGGAACGACAGGAGCAGGCACCACTCAGGGCCATCACCACTCAGGGCCATTTCTTATCTAATCCCTGGAACTGGATATGGATGACAGCCAAACAAAAAGACTGAGTTTCCACTTAAGACAGGGTTTTTAAACATTTATTAGTCTTCAGAAACCTGCTCAGTTGCCTCCTGTGAGAAAGTAGTACTTCCTAGAAATAGCTTTAATACTGCAGGAAGTTCTGATGGCAAAGCATGGGAGGGATGACCTTCCTCTGGGGCAGGCAGCACAGGCTCTGCCCAAGCAGGGGAGCAGAGGCTGCTCCAGCCAGAGCAGGAGAGGGCAAAGCCACCCTGCAGCCCCAGCAACAGCCCCAGGGCAGAAGGTCACCCTGGTGCAAGGTGGGTAGGGGCTGCTGCAGCTCCCCGGGCCCCTGGAGGGCTCCCGTACCAAGAGCTCTGGGCCATAACCCTCATTCTGCTTCGAGCCAGCTGCTCTAACTGGGGACACGGAACAGGCAACCCCTGAAAGCCCAGTGTAAGTAACAAATTTATTGTGGTCACTTCAGGTAGAAAAGTTCTACGCCAAGTTCACATGACCAATTGTTAAATAGAACACTCCCACGGCCAATACTTCTAAACCCACGGCGCATTTACACTCCCCCCAACGACCCTTCCCCCCCCCGGCACCAAGCAACTGCTAACGAAAAGCAGTATACAGCCACTTCGGGCTAGCGGTTCCAGCTCCACTCACGAGTGAAGATTCAAAGTTACATTCCAAATTAAGAGTTCAATATTTTAAACAAGTGTTCCTGAGTCCAATATATACACACACCACATTGGGAGATGCCAGTATCTACAACTCGTCCTTCTCCGCCGCTTCCTCTTCGCCGGGGGGAGGGCCTGCGCTGCCGTACAGCTTGCTGACAATTGGCTGGACAACTTCCTCCAGCTCCTTCTTCTTTGCTTTGAAGTCTTCAATGTCTGCATCTTGATGGCTCTCCAGCCACTCGATCTTTTCCTCTACCGCTTTCTCTATTGTTTCTTTGTCTTCAGATGACAGCTTACCACCCAGCTTCTCTTTGTCCCCAATCTGATTCTTCAGGGAATAGGCATAGCTTTCCAGCTCGTTCCGGGAATCAATGCGCTCTTTAAGCTTCTTGTCTTCCTCTGCAAACTTCTCAGCATCGTTAACCATCCTCTCGATCTCTTCTGGTGTCAGCCGATTCTGATCGTTGGTGATTGTGATCTTGTTTTTGTTGCCGGTGCCCTTGTCCTCAGCAGTGACACGGAGGATCCCATTCACATCTATCTCAAAGGTAACCTCAATCTGGGGGACACCGCGGGGCGCAGGAGGGATTCCCGTGAGGTCAAAGGTTCCCAGAAGATGATTATCCTTGGTGAGGGGACGCTCTCCTAGAAGACACAATTAGATACGGTTTCAGTCGTGTCCAGCTGTGGTTTGTGCTCTGTGAAGCCACTAGCTACACCCCTTCTAAAGGTAAGGTTTTACTTTAGACACCTACAGTGTCACCTCTCACTGAGCTCTTCGGAACAGAACCATGGAGAAAAAACACTCTGGGAACAGCTTTTGATGCAGGTCAAGCAGCTCGATCAGAGCAGCTTCGGAAAGGCAGCACTGCTACTGAGCTCTTCTCCACAAGGAGATACCCATAACCATCTGGAACCATCTACAGCCTTTGTGACAAGACAGCAGCAAGTGAGAGGCCTACAGATTCCAGCTGTCACATGTCCACCACAGGGGACACTTACCCTCATAGACCTTGATTGTCACAGTTGGCTGATTGTCAGAAGCCGTGGAGAAGATCTGAGACTTCTTTGTGGGAACAACAGTATTTCTTGGGATGAGCTTGGTCATGACACCTCCGACAGTCTCAATGCCGAGTGTCAGAGGACAGACATCGAGCAACACCAAGTCACCTGGAAGAGACAGAGCGCGAGACTGCCATGACTTCAACAGAAACACACACATCTCACCACTGCTAACGGGATCCTTCTGAAGGACTGGACGAGTTCCACTACGTCTGTCCATAACTCACACCCGCTGTTCAGAGCCACCACTCCAAGTGACAGCAAAGGTGTCATTACCTGTATCTTGGTCCCCAGAGAGAACGCCAGCCTGGACAGCAGCACCATAGGCTACGGCCTCGTCTGGATTGATGCCACGAGAAGGCTCTTTCCCATTGAAGAACTCTTTAACTAGTTGCTGTATTTTGGGGATGCGAGTAGAGCCGCCAACAAGAACAATCTCATCAATATCAGACTTCTTTAGGTCAGAATCTTCCAGAACTTTCTGAACGGGCTTCATAGTGGAACGGAACAGGTCCTAGGAAGACAAAACCACCCAGGACTGTTAAGACCATATTCCCACACGCCTCGCCTCTGAATTATGTGGCCTTACAGTGCCAAGGACAACCACTATGGAAGAAGAACATCAACCAGCTTATGACCAGCCCCGATGACACCTCAGCTGTCACCAACACACACAGCCCCAGCTACCCCGGGAAGGAGCAGCTGCCTGCTCTGGGAGTTATTTATACCCCAAAGCACAACATCACAGCATGAAATGCTGCAGCTTGACAAGTCTCCAGTCTAGAGCTGAGGCAATGTGACTTTACCCTTCTAAACTTACCATGTTCAGCTCCTCAAACTTGGCTCGAGTAAGTGTCTCTGAGAAATCCTCTCCCTCAAAGAAGGATTCTATTTCAATCCTAGCCTGGTGCTGAGATGACAAGGCTCGCTTTGCTTTCTCCACCTCCCGCCTCAACTTCTGCACAGCTCTGTTATCCTTCCTGACATCTTTTCCAGTTTTCTTCTTGTAGAGTTTGATGAAGTGTTCCATTACACGCTGGTCAAAGTCTTCTCCACCCAGGTGAGTGTCACCATTGGTAGCCACAACTTCAAACACTCCGTTATCAATTGTGAGGAGGGAGACATCAAAAGTTCCACCGCCCAAGTCAAACACGAGGATATTCTTCTCGCCCTCTCTCTTGTCCAAGCCGTAAGCAATGGCAGCAGCCGTTCTGCAGAGGGAACAGCCCGTTCAGGAACCCAGGACTACGACCCCCACCTCCCCCACCGGCAGCAGGATAAGGCTACTCACGGCTCGTTGATGATTCGCATCACGTTCAGCCCCGCAATGGTTCCTGCATCCTTCGTGGCCTGGCGCTGAGCATCATTGAAGTAGGCTGGCACAGTAACAACAGCATGGGTAACCTGAATAATGAACAATAGATACAATTTTGTTTAGAAATGAAAGCGCATCGCCACAGCAGTGCTGGTAACAAGCAGCCCACTGTTCTTTAAAGAGAAATAGAAGCCCATCATCAGCTGAGCTGCCTCAGGTTCCAGCAGCACTGAGCTTTGGACTGCAAGGCCAGTCCGCAGTTTCAGGCCACTCATCTTTAGTTTTGCAAAGCTGCTGCGTTAGGTTATTATTAGAAGCACTCATGAACTTACTTTCTTCCCCAAGTAAGCCTCTGCAGTTTCCTTCATCTTTGTCAGGACCATAGCAGAAATTTCTTCAGGAGCAAATGTTTTTGTCTGTCCACCTCCAACATCAACTTGAATATGGGGCTTGGCTTTCTTTTCAATAACCTGAAAAGAACAACATATACTGTCCTATCCACCAATTCATAGACTCATTCCCTCCTGTCCCAGTGTTTCTTTCTGTCTGAAGACTAAACAAAGCCTCTATACAACAAGACATAGCCTGAATACCAGCTACCACAGGGAACTGTTGTCTCTGCACCACCGCCACTTCCCCGCACCCCAACCTTCTCAGGAGGGCGAGGGAACTGCAGGGGTGCTCCGAAGGGTGCCATGATACAGTAGCCTCGCCCTTCCCCTGCGAGAGAAAGGCAGGCAGCATCTGCAGCCCACTCCTCCGCCCGGACACGCAGACTCCCCCCGCCGCCCACCTTGAAGGGCAGGTACTTGATGTCCTGCTGCACGGAAGGGTCATTCCAGGTGCGGCCGATGAGCCGCTTGGCATCAAACACGGTGTTCTCAGGGTTGGACGTGAGCTGGTTCTTCGCGGCGTCCCCGATCAAGCGCTCACCCTCGGGCGTGAACGCCACGTAGGACGGCGTGATGCGGTTCCCCTGGTCGTTGGCGATGATTTCCACGCGACCGTTCTTGAAGACGCCCACGCTGCGGGGAGCAGAGCCGTCAGGCGGCAGCGGGGCCTGCACTCCACCCCCTCCCCCCCACCGCTCCCTTCCCCTCTCCCCGGAGCCGCAGCCCGCCTCCCCCCCGAGGCCCAGCGCTCCCCGCAGACCCACAGGCCCAGCCGCCGCCACCCCCCCCCCCCTCCCCGGGGCTCAGCCGTCCCGCCCCGGGCCCGCTCCCCACGCACCAGGAATAGGTGGTGCCGAGGTCGATGCCCACCACCGTGCCCACATCCTCCTTCTTCTCCTCGTCCTCCGCCCGCGCGCCGCCCAGCAGCAACAGCACGGCCAACACGAGGCGCCTCATCCCGACCGCTCGCCCTGACAAGAAGCCGCCGGTCACAAAATGGAGGCGCCACGTGCGCGCCCGGTAACGCCGCCAACCCCCGACCCCCTCCCGCAGCCGCTCCTGCCGCTCGGGCCGGACCCTCCGGCCGCCCCCCCCCAGGCCCCGCGGGCCGCCCCGGGCCTGCGCCACCGCCCTTACCGTCCGCACCCGAACCGCCGCGTCCCGACTGCCGCTGAGGGGCCAGGCCGCGCCGCCCGCCCTTATATACCTTCCGTTACTGTCTCGTGGAGGCTCGCCATTGGCCCCAGCGCCCTCGCTGGAGCCTCCGCATTGGTTGGCTGCTACTAAGCTGGCCTTCCTTCATTGGCGGGAATCAGGCGGTCCCTCTGACATACCTGGCGCGCCCCCCTCCCGCCACGCCATTGGCTCCCCCCGCCGGCGCCGCGGACCAATCAGCAGAGAAGCGTGAGCCAAGCGGAGGGAGCCCATTGGCCGGAGGCGGATGCCATGGCGGGGCCGGGGCGGGGGCCGGGGGGACGTTCTGGAAGTTTCCATGGTTACCGGCCCTGGGGCCCGCAGCCGCTATTGGCGGGTTCAGCCTCGGTGGCCCGCGCACACGCGACGCCTCCCGCCCGGGGCGCCCGCCGGGACCCGATGAGCGCGGTGAGGCAGAGCCCTGGCCCTGGCCCTGGCTGGGTGGGCGCGGCCCTGGGCCGCCGAGTGGGGCCCGGCGCGGCGGGGCCTGCTGCGCCCGCGGACAGACCCCTGCCGGCCGCCGGCCCCCGGCCCCGAGCAGCCGCCACAGCGCCGGGACAGGGTGGGCGTGAGGAGGCGAGGGGCAGGTCCCTCCGCCGGCGTTCCGCGGTGCGGACCCCCACCGGGGCCGGGCGCGGGGCTGGGGGCGGCCGCTCTCCCGGGGCAGGCACCCGCCGTGCCGTCCGGCCACCAAGGCCCCGTGCCCTCCCCGGGGCGTGGCGCGGTGTCGCCTCAGCCGCCAGGCCTCTGGGGTGGGAAATCCCGCAGCAAGGGCGAGGCGGCGGCCCCGGGACCAGGCCTGCCGCGCGCGGGTGCCGCGCCTGGCTGCGTCTCCGCTGGCCGCACGGCTGCAGGTGGCGTGTACGTGTGTGCTCTGCCCGCTTACACTGCAGGTCACGTCGTAAGGCACAAGGCACAGCCACAGAACTTGAAAGTTTTGAGTGGCTGGAGAGTGACATGAGAAATTAAAAGCTGTTCATTCACCGCTGGATGACAGCAGACCTGAGATCTGTCCATAATAATTTCCGGTAACTGCAGCACAGCGAAGCGGTTACAGGCAGAGGGAGCGCGCTGTGTTCAGGCAGCGCTCCGCCAGCGTGAGCCACGTCAGGAGTTCCCTCTCAGGGCAGCGGGGCCTGGTCCCGCTGCCGGGGCTGCCTGGGGTTGTGAAGTGAGGCAGCGTCAAAGGACTCGGTGGTTACTCAGCACACGTCTGGAAGTGCCGCTTGGGTCTCCGTGCTGATCTTTCTGTTTTACAGTATATTTTGCATTCTTTAGATCTGTTTGTGGCTTTGGGTTTTTTATTGAATTACATCTGCATTGCATTCCCATTGATGTGGTTTTCTCCTTTTAAAAATCCTGAGGTGTCTGATGCAAACTCCTGAGCTTAGTCCTTGAAGGGAGCCATCCCCTGGTATAGCTGTGCGTCCTGAGAGCTGTGAATAACGTAGGCATTTGATGTCTTCTCAGGAAACCTCGTGCAGACAGGGCAGGGGGGGTTTCACGCTTCTGGGCGGGATGACGCGGTGAACACCGCCGGCGTTCTGCGTTGCGGTTGGGAATACAGCTGGCTGCACGCTACCAGACGTGGCAGCGTGCTGGTGCGTTGTGTGTTTCAGCTTTGTGAACATTTTCTTCTTATATATAGCAGCTTGCTATAGTTGTTTCTAAAATCTCACTTGGATGTTAAAAGCCCAATTACAGAAGACATTCTGCTTTATCAGAGGAGAGAATACCAGGCAGTTAGGAAAAAGGAGCACATAGACAATATTTTGGAGAGTGAGAGATACAACATGTAAACTCCTGGCTTTTGTTTTGAGCTGCCCAGTGGGAAGAGCTTTGCGGGTAACTTGGGCATAAAAAGCCGTCAGCTGTGGTGGCTCAGGCATCGTCCCTTCCCCACAGAAACCGCCATCGAGCCTGGACACCCTGCCCTCCTTCACCGAGCCCCGGGGAGCCCATCCCTGGGAATATCCAAGGCCAGGGGCTCTGAGTGACCTGGTCCTGTTGCCCCTCAGCCTGAGGGACTCCAAGGGGCCTGAGGGACTCCAGGGGCCTGAGGGACTCCAAGGGGCCTGAGGGACTCCAAGGGGCCTGAGGGACTCCAGGGGCCTGAGGGACTCCAAGGGGCCTGAGGGGCTCCAGGGGCCTGAGGGACTCCAAGGGGCCTGAGGGACTCCAAGGGGCCTGAAGGACTCCAGGGGCCTGAGGGACTCCAAGGGGCCTGAGGGACTCCAGGGGCCTGAGGGGCTCCAAGGGGCCTGAGGGGCTCCAGCGGCTTGGGGGGCTGCAAGGGGCCTGAGGGGCTCCAAGGGGCCTGAGGGGCTCCAAGGGGCCTGAGGGACTCCAAGGGGCCTGAGGGACTCCAGGGGCTTGGGGGGCTCCAAGGGGCCTGAGGGGCTCCAGGGGCCTGAGGGACTCCAGGGGGCCTGAGGAACTCCAGGGGCCTGAGGGGCTCCAGGGGCCTGAGGGACTACAAGTCCCAGGAGCGCGGCCGCCGTTCCCGCCCGCCGCCTGCGCAGTGCCGCGCCTGGCCCGAGGCCGCAGCGGGAGCCGGGCGGCGGAGGAGCCGGGGCGCTGGCCGGGTAAGGGAGCGCTCGGAACACCGTCCCCGGCCCCGATCCCCCCCCGCCCCCCCGGTTCCGCTCGGTCTCGTCGCCCCGAGGAGGAGGAGGAGGGTGGGGGGGGGAAGGCGAGGCCCGGCCGCCCCGTAGCGCGCCCGCCGGCGCGGGGCCTGGCGAGACGCTGCGGTTCGTGAGGGGAGCGGGCCCGCGGGCGGGCTGCGGGGATCCCCGCTCGGGGGCGGGGGCGGGGGTCGGCACCGGGCGCGGTCGGCCGTGGGGTTTCCGCGGGTGTTTCCGCCAGCCCTCCCTGCCGTGTGGGTGCCCGCGGAGCGGCCGCCGCCGGGGTGTGGGGGGGGGGGTAGCGGGGGGGCTCGGCGGCCCGGAGGGGTTGGGCAGGGGTCGCCGCCGGGGCCGCCGGGCGCGGTGCTCGCTGCCGTCTCGCCCTTACGGCTTTCGTCTCCTGCAGGGCCCGAACTCGTAGCGTGGCGAGTTCCTGACTTCCCTTTTCCGTGGCTGACAGACCCCGAATGCCGGAGAACTTGGCCAGGCGAGTACCTGTCCTTTTTTCTTGCAAAGTCATGATACCGGGCGCCGAAGGAAGGGAGCCGTCACGACTGAGCTCTCGAACCGAGCATGTGACACCGCGCTTCCGGATAGGTACAATGCTATTTTTGTGAGCGATGCCGCTGGCTTGCAAGTGGAAGCTGCAGTTTGGAGATGACGGAGGGGGGAACGGCGCGGGCAGCGCACGAAGTCTGAAATACCGTGCTCTGTAGAAGCGGCAGGACGGCGGTGTTAGGCAGTGGGACTGCTGAGCTGCTGCTGCCGTGGAGGGCTCGGAAATATTTCAGGTACTCCACGCGAGGGGTTTGGTGTGAGGTTTGTCAGGTCCTGGAGAATATACTCTGTCCTTAGCAGCAGTTGCCCTTCATGGCGGGCCGCGGGTGGGAGGTTTCACAGTGCAGAGGGGAGCTGGTCTCCAGAGAGGGGGCTGGGAACAAGCTGGGTTTGTCGGTCTGAACAGTTTCGAGTTCTGCACTTCTGGCTAAAAGTTTAGTAGTATGACTCCTTATGTAAGGGGAACTCCTCTTTCTAGGATCATGAGCAACTGGAGCAGATTTTGACGTGGTTTTATGCTTTAGTTGATTCTTTGCTATGCAGTAATGCCGTAATGGATAACTTAGGAGGCAGCTGATCCTGTGCATTGCTGGTGAGTTCTGTTAAGGCGCACGAGAAATGAGGCGCTGCTTGCACGTAACGCTTGCTGGAGAGACGGTATGTTCAGTGCTAGTTGCAGAGGAGCCCCTGGGCAGAAACGAACTCGAAGTATGAGTTTCTTATTAATACTGATTAGAGAGTTGCGCTGCAGCAGATTGAAAATGCATTTTGCGTGTTGTATGCGTCTATTGAGATGGCGGGTATTGTAATGTGAGAATTCAGCAGATAACTCCTAGGTCATGGTGAACTGTCCTGCTGATACATGGACTTCTTGAGCTCAGCTTTGGGAGGCAGGCTGTTAGCTTATGTAAAGAAATAAGGTTTGTTAGTTATTACTGTAAATATTAATGAAGAAAGAGGTAGTTCATCTGGGGTGAATTAGCATGGAAGCTATTTAAACTTGCTTAGGAGTTATTTTTCAGCAAGCCAGAGTGATTGCAGTTTTGCTTTGCCCTGCCCTGCCTACATTAGATCTGCCCAAACTTGCTTTGGAAGTTGACTCTTGCGTAGTGAGACTCGGAGGAGCAATAACCCTGAGCAGGAAACGCCGGAGGAGGAAGAAGGATCTGGTGTACTAGCAGTGTTTACTACTTTGCTTAATCTCTTTTTTCTATCAACTGAATTGCAAAAATATTCGACAGAGATGTCACTTGTTCCTGTATGCCACAGTACAAGAACATGTACTATTGTAAAGTTGGAGTTCAGTACCTAAAGATTAAATGCAGTGTTCTCCAGGACTTCTAAATGTCGTGCGTTCATCAGAGGCGTAGGTTGGCTTGGGTTGTGAACACGTGTGTCGTGCTGATAGCAGGGCAGAACATCTTGGATGCTGTCAGGTCATGCGATCCTTGCTGTTGGTACGGTGGAGCATCACAAAGTGGAATTGTTTGAATTGTTGTGCTACGCTTCTCTTACCACATCACAGCTTTTAGTAGGTTACTAAGCAGTCTTGAAATAACTGACAAAAAATTGAAATGTTTTCAAAATGAAATTGTCAGGATTGAAAAATGATTTGCACATAGCAGGAGCTATTTAATATCTGTTGTTTCTTCACCCACAGCAGACTGTTGGCTATCTAAATTTCCTAAACTGTCTGCTTTATACGTCTGTGTACAGACATGTGTTGTTTTGGGTATGGTGCGTGGTAGTCATAAACCAGGTAACAGGGTAATTATGGGCACCTTTGTGTTTACGAGAAACTGATAAGGTCGTCTGACAAGCAAGGTTCTGGAACTAGTACCGGCCGAAGCTGCCACCCCTCACTCTGCTCCGATGCTGCTTTCTGCAGTGTGTCACCAAACACGCAACTGTGGCTGATTGCTGCTAAAGCTCCTGTCACCTGTGCTGGCATGGAGTGGATGTTGTGTAGCCTGGGAAGGTTGGAGAATGCAGCTGGTGTCGTTTCGTTCTGGTCGTAAAGGGAAGAGGTTTCTGGAGGGGAGCAGTATGTGTCATGTAGGTGTGTTGGTGTTACAACAGTTTCTTCTTTCAAGACCAGCTGTGTTAGTAGTATCAGTATCTGAAGAGAGTAACAGCGTCCGCATCTTGCTCAGTTAGGTTTTTTGGGTTGTCTGTACTATGCTGCAAGTTTCCTTTAGGGCCTGTCTGAAGCCTGCTGAAGCGCCGTGTGTATTAAACTACCTGCTTTACGTCTCTGCTGTTCTCAGATGTCTGCCAGAAACTTAAGGTGAAGACAAAGTTGTTTGCACTGTTGCTTGCTATACTTGTGTGACTTCAGAATAATTCATTTTTAAAAACTGGTAAAGGGGATTGAATGAGGCATTCCTCTTCACAGAGGTGTATTTCAGTAGCAATCTCTAGCGATCAAATTAGTTTAATTTTTGTGGAGGATTATAAAGATGGGGAAGCTGCCGATCCCTGCAGATCCTGCAGATTTTCATAGTCCTTGGCAAAGCAGTGGTACTTGCTAGCCTGCTGCAGTTCAGGTCCAGATCAGTTCTCCTCTGGCTTTTGTCATTTATGGTGTTCTGCAGTAGAGGCAGATGAGATGGACACGTGGGTAGTGACCAACGGATAGCGTATTGTCAGGTAGTCGTGGGACCAGTATCTTTCGAAGTGCAGGTGCAGGTAATGGTAGTCTTCGGAGCCTTATCTTGTTTTGGGCCTGAAGTTCACACTGGCAGTTGGTTTGTCAAAAATTAGAATGCATGGCAGTGTGCAACTTCTCACAGTTACTCCGTGCTTTGGTGTCTCTGTTCAGCAGCTGCGATGCTCTGTCGTGTCCCGAATCCTCTGTAGGTTAGGTGGTAACTTCTCTTTCTGAGTATGTGCGAGGCCCATACTGTCTTTTTTTCAGGTGGTGTCACAAATGGTACAGGGTTGTTTTGCAGTGGTCTGACCTTCTCCGCTGTTTTGTTTTTGTTTGCTGGACAGGTGGATTGTATGCATGTGCATTAGGACTCGGGACTGTGTTGGAGTCTTGCTTGCTGAGTATTAACTGTGGGTTGTTTTTTTTTATATTATTTTATTGTCTGTAGCTCCAGAAAGGGTTGCCAGCAATTTAACTGCTGTTTTGATAATCATAACTTACCAGAAAAAAGTTCTGTTGTTTCCAGGACACCTTTGTCTCTTTTGCTGACTGGGCTTTTGGAGGTCGCTCCCACCTGTGGGCCAGGCGAGCAAAGAGCAGTCTTTCCTCAGGGGCTGAAAGCTGTCAGAGTGCTTAGCCCATCTCTCATGCTGAAAACATCTTCTGGAGTAAAACAGAGAAAAAGACACTGGGTGAGACAGTGAGAGAAGTCGCTTTACTTGTCAGTGTAGGAGACACCTCAGAAGCCGTTTAATCGGCTTGTCTACTGTTAAACGTGTTTATAACAAGTGACACAGAAATAGAAACTTGTTTAGAAATTTGGCAAGGCAAAGGCGTAGGAACGCAGGCGAAGTCAGCAGGCTGTGCGTAGGGGGTACCTCATGTGGGTCCCCTCTTCCTTCCCAAAGCTTGCTCCCAAGCAGGAGAACTGCTGGGGCTAAATTTCTGTCCAGAAAAGTGGAGCCTGTGGGTGGACGCCTTAAAATGGACAATGTCAGCTGTAACGGTTAGGGCTTGATAAACTATGAGCAGCTCTCAAGTACAGCCTTACAGCGGAAGGCATCTGAAAAGGCAGAAGGTAGTTCTGCCGGTCTCATCTGTGTGTGTTTTTATGGATGCAGCTTCCTTTTCCTGGCCAGTATCAATAGCTCATAGCCTAATAACTAGTTATTAACGTGTTTGCCGGCAGTATCAAGTTTAATGCTGTTTTTTTGGCGAGCCCTTAAATTCTGGGACTAAAAATAAATTTATTGCAAGAAGCTGTTATCTGTTTCTTAAAGAACTTTGGCAGTAAAGTCAGTGTTTCTTTTTCTAATCGCTTCTCTGAGACCGTCCTGGTTAAAAACATCTGAATTCGTGCATCCTTCCGGTTCCTTGCTTAATCTCATCTTTGGATACGGGAGCTGTAACCACTGGTTAGGGTTGCTGGGGTTTTTTGTTAGGGTTTTGGGGGAGCTTTTTGAGGTTGATGTTTTTGAGACCGTTATATACACAGTTGTCTGTATTTGCTAGAAATGGCCTTTAAGCCATCAGGTGTAATAAGATTGCAACTTTGTGTGCGTAGAGACTTGTGACAGCATCCTTTTTTGGCTCTGTTAGGTTTTGGTTGCGAGGTTAAAAACTATAGATGAAAGAGCTTAACTACACACGCGAGGAGCAGTGGTGATTGTCGGTACATCTGGCTATCAGCCTTGCTCCACACACCGGAAAAAAACCCAACCAATATAAAACCTGTGCCTAATTAGGAAGCTGATCTGTATTCTGCAGAGAGGATCATCTCCCGCCACGCTGAGCAGTGGACTACAGATCTTTAAAAGGGGAGAGCATTAGGCCAGCACGTGGTTCGCTGTTTGTAGTTTCTCAAGCAGGGGCTGAATGCTCTTGTGAAGCGACGCTCCTCCAGAGTCACTGCAGGGGCTGGGAGGCAAGTTTTTCGTTGAATCGTGGTAAGGCTTTGAAGGGTTCATCGCCAGATCCCGTGACAGCTCTGCCATACATCCGTTACCGACAGATCTGACAGATAGCTGTTAGAGATTATGTCTGGATCAGGCCCTTTTTCTTCCCAAATTAGCTAGTACAGCTGCTAGTTCTGGTGGGAAGAAGACACAAAGCAGTTAATCATTCATTCCGCAGAATCTGATCTGCATGGTTCTACCCCTTCCCTGGTCAGTATTAGTGCAGTTGATGTTTTTTTTCTTCCATAGAGTTAATTTTTAGATGGATTAGCTCCTTGAACTTGTTTTGAATGGTGTGGTACTCCTTGTTTATCTAACTGCTGACTGGTAGCTGTTTTCTGGTTATGAAGTTAGAGCTGATGTTGCATTGAGACATAACAGTAGTTTGTGTAGATTTTTGTCCCTGATGTGAGATAAAAGCCTATGGTTGTTTTCAGTTTTTCTCTCTTTAAAACAGCATTTTTTGATTGTGGCCCAAAGAACTATTCTTCTGAATTGAAATATTTGAGGAATTTTTTCTGAACGAATTCTACTGTTGAGCAAAGTCTCCAGACTTATTTCCAACATCTGCCTTATCTGGCTATTGATACTCCTTGATTTTTTTTTTTTTTTTTTTTTAATTAGTGATACTATTTAATTTTTTTTTTAGCAGGTAAGACCAATACTGGGAGCTTGGTGCTTCTTATGCGTAGGTGAGAGAGGGCGTTTGTTGTGACAGGCCGGAGATAACCACACCGGAGTACTCGGATAGTGCTGCGTTATGTGGACATGCTTTAGGACAAAGTAGTAAGTGCAGAAATCTTTCTGCCTATTTACTTGACAGCGAGTCGGAATGGGACTCCTTCTCGTTTCCCCGAGCTTGCGTCACCAAAACTGCAGCAGTGGCCACATCTCTCCAAGTAATGGCCAGTTTCTTGCCTTGTGTGTTGGAGGAGTGGTGCGGGAGTTTGTAGCGCTGTACTGTACTGCTGTTTCAGTTCATGAGTGCGAGTTGAAAATACCATTCGCTACTGTTCGAGTGTCCCTGATGTGCTGACATAACAAGGGTTTAATGAAATTAGCAATTAGGAAACCTTGCATTAAGAGAGAGTGACTCAGTCATTAGGTGGTGGGCTGTGGATTGGAGAGAACATATGCTAACATGGAAGGGGCACAGCAGTATTTACTGCTAGATGTAAGTTTGTAACCTGCTTGTCACTTCACTGAGGCTGACAGAACTTGTTCCCTAACTGTTGGAATTCACCTGTTTCATTTTCTTTCCCTCTCGCTCTGTCCTTCTCTCTTTCAGTGAGTACTGTGTAATCTGCTCGCTGCCCAAGATGGTGAAGCTGGATATACACACGCTGGCTCATCACCTCAAGCAGGAGCGACTGTATGTAAACTCAGAAAAGCAACTTATTCAAAGGCTCAATGCAGATGTACTGAAGACAGCTGAAAAGCTGTACCGCACAGCATGGATTTCCAAGCAGCAAAGGATCAACTTGGACAGGCTGATCATAACGAGGTGACTTGGGGGGGCGGTCCTGGGGAGGACAAGCTCCTAAACTTCTGTCAATTGTAACAAATCTATCAGATTTTTCACACTTAATATCTGGAGTGCTTTGCTGTACTAATCGTAAAAATAGTAAGGTTTTAAAACAAATCTCATCTAGGGAATCTGTCTCGCCTGAGACTTACTTGTTGGCTGTTTAAGCTACCTTTTTTAACATATGTGTTTGTTTTGCTTCTGTTCATAGTTTATGGGGACAAACTCCCCCTATTCCTGAATTTGCAAATCATTTGTATTAACTACACGGAAAGAGTTTTTCCCTTGGTGGTAGTCTTGGTAATAGGTTGACCACGTGGCATCTTTTATGAAGCTTGTTTGCTTAAGAGTTACTTAAACTATTTCAATGTTTTTCTTTAAAGTGCTGAAGCTTCTCCTGCTGAATGTTGCCAGCACGCTAAAATCTTGGAGGACACGCAGTTTGTGGATGGATATAAGCAGTTGGGGTTTCAGGAGACTGCTTATGGAGAGTTCCTAAACAGATTGAGAGAGAACCCCAGGCTTATTGCGTCCTGTCTGGTTGCCGGAGAGAAGCTCAACCAGGACAACACTCAGAGTGTCATTCACACAGTCTTTACCTCCATTTATGGCAATTGCATCATGCAGGAGGATGAGAGCTACCTCCTCCAGGTCCTCCGTTACTTGATTGAATTTGAACTCAAGGAAAGCGACAACCCTAGGCGGCTGTTGAGACGAGGCACCTGTGCATTCAGCATCTTATTCAAACTTTTCTCCGAAGGACTCTTTTCTGCGAAACTGTTTCTTACTGCAACTTTACATGAGCCAATCATGCAGCTTCTGGTTGAAGACGAAGACCACCTGGAAACAGATCCAAACAAGTTGATTGAGAGATTCTCCCCAGTACAACAGGAAAAGTTATTTGGAGAGAAAGGCACAGAAAAGTTCAGGCAAAGAGTCCAAGAGATGGTTGACTCCAATGAGGCCAAGCTGGTGACCTTGGTGAACAAATTCATTGGCTATCTCAAACAAAATACTTACTGTTTTCCTCACAGCTTGAGGTGGATTGTGTCACAAATGTACAAAACTCTCTCGTGTGTAGACAGGCTGGATGTTGGGGAGGTCAGAGCAATGTGCACAGATCTGCTGCTAGCGTGTTTCATCTGTCCTGCAATTGTTAACCCAGAACAGTATGGGATAATTTCTGATGCTCCTATAAATGAGGTGGCGAGATTCAACCTCATGCAGGTATGACTCACCTTAAAGTAGTCTTTAAAAAAAAACCCCAACCCTATGAGAAATGTTCTTTGCCTTTTTTTTTCCCACTAGAACCGATGTTACTACCGTAAAGGTACTGTCCCTCCTACCTGTAAGACGAGTGCTAACAAAAGATGTGTGTTGTTGCTGAAAAGGCATGCTCTAAGGATTATCTGTTTGTTTAAAACAGTGACTTAAAAAAAATGATAGCATGTGTTCCTTAATCTCTTAGAAGAATTGCAAGTGTGCATTACAAAAGCTATTATAAGGGATGGAAGCTAAACTGTAAAAGTGACTGTAAGAGGTATTCTGGAATGTGTGTAAACAGATGTTGTGCTGTTCTTGCTAATGTTAAATATTATGCAAGGTATTGCACAATATAACGAGATATTTTGCGAAAAAGCCTTCTTGTCTGGCAGTAACGACCACTGTTTTTGCTGGGTAGCTGTCTGCTGTTTCTGAGTATTCCCCTGCCCTCAGGACAAATTTTTGTCTTTGTGCAAATACTTGGGCAATTTACTGACAGCGTGTAGAGGTGTAGTCTGAGGGTGGTGGGCAGCACTTCTCTGGCTGAGGATATTGTACACACCGGTAACAAAATCTGCTTTTTAATGTTGTCTGTATAAACTAGACAGTGATTGATTCTCACAATGTAATCATTCCGGTGAGTTTTACTCACGAGATTGTTACTGACAGGGCCCTGCCGGTGTTTTTCTGAAATACATTAGTCGTCTTTTCGTGTGTCCCTGCTTGCGTGTTGTAGCAGAGCTTGCTGTTGGCATCTGTTTAAAAATGAGAGTTGTTTTGCAATTGGAGATTAATAAGTATATGCTCTGAAACAAGGGTTAGTCCGCCTGCTCTTTTTTCTTTTTTTTATATACAGCCTTTTAAAATCTCTAGATTTAAGATGACCTAGATTTAACTCAATTCTTACGTGTTGTAGAAACAAAACATGCTTTGTTCCTGGGAAGGGGGGAAGTACGGATGCTCATAGCATACTGTGTCTGCAGATTTTCTTGTTAAATGCAATGACTGCTTTTTTTCTAAAGCTTCTTGCATTTTTTTCTGCCCTGAAAGCAAGTACAAGACTGTGTCTACTTGATCAGAAGTATTTCTCAGAATATTAAATGGAAAAAAAATTTAGAGTGGAGGCATTCTCGTAACTGTTTTTAATAATAAGGTCCATCATGGTGATGTTTTGCAATGCTTGTTCTTCATACCTCTTTTTCATTTCAGGTTGGGAGACTCCTGCAGCAGTTGGCAATGACAGGCTCTGAGGAGGGAGATCCACGTATGAAGAGCAATCTTGCTAAATTTGACAAAGTAAGAATCCAGACTGAGGAGAGCTGAGGCTCGTGTGTATACTTCATCCTTCTGAAGTCTCTTTATTCGGACATTGCAAAGGACTTACTAAGCGGTTAACTTCCAAGTTACATGGACTGAAAAGCAGATTAAATCCTGCACAACGCTGGGAACAAAATCTTGAGTACTAGAATTAAGGGCTGGGGGTTCTTGCTTCTGCTCTGACATAATACTTCTTAAATTAAAATACAAAGAAGAAATAAAAACAAGCTACCTTTTAAATTGAAATGCTGAATTACTGTCTGTGGTTTTTCTGCTGAACCTAAGGAAAACACTTTTATCTGAAGACAGTTTTTGTATGAGAACTGGTTTAACACCAGGCAATTTGTTAGCGCAAGTAGCTTCTGTTCCTTTTTTGTGTAGTTTTACTTTTTTTGTTCAGCTTGTGCTTCGTTAGTATGAATCATCCATAGCAATACTGAAATTAGCTTTGTCAGAGGAACAGTGAAATGATCTCTGATGTGTTATTGTCATGTGTTTAAAAAACTGTGGATTTTCTTGTGTAACTTCCAGGGTTTTGCTAATTATCATTGTTACCAGTCATCATACAAAGTTACACATTTATTATACAAGTAACATTCAACCAGGTTAGAAAGTGATATTGTGTGTGGCTTCCTTGTTTCACTTTTAGTCTGTGCTCAGCAAATTCTTCAGGAAGGGGCAGTCTAATTGCCGTAAAAAGGTTTAATTTAAAAAAAAAAAATCGTAAGAAGACACCTAGGTAACACTTTTGAATGCAGAAAAGGAATGAAGGAAATGCTAAAACTAGCTGGAAATGCTTTCCTTGCTTGTTCTACAGTCATTTTAATGATATGAGGTATTTTTATCCTAAGATTTTTAAAGTAGGAAGCAAAACTTACATCATTATGTAAACTAGTTAACTCTTGTCGTAACTGATGTTCTTTCCAAAGTCTAGTAAATGGTCTCTCATTTAAAAACTGTTCCTTCTCTTTGCAGAGCTGTGTGGCTGCTTTCCTGGATGTCGTGATTGATGGGCGTGCGGTTGAAACTCCCCCAATGTCTTCTGTTAACCTTCTGGAGGGGTTGAGTAGAACAGTGGTTTACATGACGTACAGCCAGCTAACTGCTCTGGTAATGTCTGAAGTTCTTCAAAAGAAGTAGTATAAACTTGTCCCCATGTGTTTACAGATAGGATAAACAAGGCTAATAATTTACGCTGCAGTTCTTACCAATACTATTTCTAAATTTTTAGGTTGGCTTTATGCGGAATGTAATGTCAAGCGATCAACTTAAGGAAGATCGAATGGCTTTGGAAAACTTGCTGGCAAGCTTACCCCAGAACAAACCAGGGAAAAGCAGCAGCCTTGAAATGACTCCGTATAATACCCCACAACTCTCTCCTGCAACTACTCCAGCCAACAAAAAAAATCGATTACCAATAGGTAAGGAGAGCAAGCAGACTTCTTGCATGATTTCTGATACCTTGATACATTTTTTGTGCGGTTTTTTCAGTCCTCTCTTGGGGTTACTCTTCGACTACACCTTCAGTTCCTACTTTTTCTGTGGAGATGGTGAAGAATTTTCTTTTGCTTAGAAGGCCAGGTAACTTCCTTACTTTCTGATGCAGGTATGGTGAGCTTCCTCACCCTGGATTGAACTTGAGAAAAATGCTGGAGTGGTTGGTAGTCACTCTAGTGCAAGGATAATAGAGGGAAAGTTTGAAGACGGGAGGCAGATTTGGGAGGGAAGATTGTTTAAGAAAGTGGTGAGATGGAAGCGATGACATTTAATTAGTAGGATAGAATAAGTTTAAAATTTTTGTGTCTGAGAAGAGAGCAAATGTGGAGTAGGATGAAAAAGCAAGAGCAGAACTTTTAGAGTATCTGCTGAGAAGAGAAGCTTGCTTCTTTCTCAATTATTTGCCAGTTTCCAATTGTTAGTGTCCTGTAATGCAACTTTGTGTTTGTTGGGTTTTTGTCCTGTTTTTGAATAGGAGTTCTGGGTCTTGAACTTTTCCATTTCAATAATATTTTCTCTTGAAATAGCAAGTGTGGTACTCTTCTTCAGTGTATAATTACATGAATATGACTAGATGGGATATTTTTTGTTTGCTTGGGAGGTTTGGTGTTAGTGTGTAACAGAATGAAAATATGGAGAGCCTGGTAAGTGGCAAAAAGCCCCATAAAACCAACCCCAAAACAAACCTATCCCATGTTGTTTTAACTGTACTTCTGAATGGTTCTGGTCTTAGGCGTATAAAGTAGAGGCACAACAGCATTTATTTTGTTGTATAAAATAGTTTTTGCTCAAATTTTTTATTTCTTTTGTTTCATTTTAATGCTTTCGAAATCCAGGACAGCAATTGGCAGCCATTACTGCCTGGGATACTTCTGCTACCAATCTATCAGCTCATATAACTCTAGTAACCCCTTTTGGTGGGTAATGCCCTCTTTCCATTCTTCTCTGTGAAACTTTTACTGATAACACGTGACTTAAGCATGCCTTTGGTTTACTTTGGCAGTCAGTTGCTTTTTCAGATTTCTTCGCGGATCGCTATATGAAGCTCATTTTGTATGTACATGTAGTTGTTAAAAACACCTTGTGTGCCTTTGTGTGATGGTCAAAATTTGGCTGTAGCTTCTGCACACTTGTCTTGTTTTCCCCAGATCAAATAAAGAAATAACTGGTGTCATGCTGCCATACTTAGAAATCTTAATTCCGTATGGGCGGTTTTCCTTCCGTGGTGCCAAATGTGGGAATATGAGGCTACTTGAAAAGACTAATGAAGAGTCACAGAATAAACCACCTGATGCTGAATTGTGTGTCTATGTTTGACACACCTGTTAGAAAAAGATTTCCCTACTTTTAGGAGAAAAAAACTTCTAAATTTATTAAACAGAGTTATAAACCACAGAAACCTAGACCTTTTTTTGTTGCTAACAAACTTCTTCATTTTCTCAATTAATTGACTAAAGGTCTTTCAGTGACTGGAATATACTGAATATGGGTAGGCAAACAGGACATAGTATAGCTCCTTTCTCTAAACTTTTATGTTGAACGTTTGCTTTTTTACAGTTCAGTACTCAAATTTAAATAGTAGTTCCATCTCTCAAAGTCTAATATGACTTCATTTTGTAAGTTTATTTAGTATGTGCATTGTTAATTCAAAACATCGCTGTTCTGTATTTCCATTGTGTTGTTTCCTTAAACGAGGAAAAGCTTTCTAATGTTGATGTCTCGAAATATTTTCTTAGCAACTCGTAGCAGAAGCAGATCAAATATTCTAATGGATCAGCACGGAGACCATGAAGGATCCTCCCAGGAGACTATCCCAGAAGTTCAGCCGGAAGAAGTGCTGGTGATTTCTTTGGGGACAGGTCCACAGATTACTCCAGGAATGATGTCAGAAAATGAGGTATGCAAAAACTATCCCGTCTCAGATATTTTGAAAAGTACGGCCTCTGCGTTCTCTGGTAGCAGAACAATGAAGTTGTGCCGCTAAGTTTGGGTAGTAAATCCAGAATGGGAATTAAAATCCTTACTTTATTTTACTGAACTGGGGTGTTGTACCTTTCAGATCTCCCTTTGTTAGATTTTTTTTTTTCCTCCCTTAGTATAGCTGCAAGGTGTGAAAAGCAGTATTTTAACACAGGAAAAATGAACCTGGCAGATTTATGAAGAGGCTTTGTCATCTAACATGCTTAAGAGCAAACTTGGGCTATTGTTTCTGAGTCTGAAGAAACGGATTCAGTTACCTCTGTGCATGCTCGCTCCTTTGGATCAAGTGGCGTAGGCGAACGACAGAACTGGAACACTGATCCTGACGGCACAGGCCCAGCTTCTTCTGAGGGCGGAGCTGTGGTGGTGTTGCCATGAATGCCTTCAGGCTGTGCCGCGTAGGGTAAGGCTGGTTTTACAGCCTGTGCTGTCACCAGCTGCAGTGCAGCTTCTGCTTTCATCTTTGCTGCCTTGCCGGATGGTTCGGATTATCTCCTTTTGCAGCCTCGTAACGATCCGTCTCCGTATGACGTTAGTCTGCTGGGGTGATGAGGGAGCTGGTGGCTCCGTTACTATCAGGGCTTGCCTTGTGTTCACAGCTTGCTTACCTTACATTCTCTCCAGGCTCTGACTTCCGAGGTAGCTATTTTTTTTCAAACAGAATGTTAGAAATTGATAGTGCCATTAACATCTAGGGGAAAAAATGCAAAAAATGTGTGCAATGTTTTGTTTACTGTTTGATTATCTGAAAAAAATGGATGATTTTAAGGAAGTCTTGCTGCTCTCTCCCACTCTCCAGGTCTTAAATATGCAGCTTGCAGATGGCGGGCAAGGAGATGTCCCTGTTGATGAAAACAAACTCCATGGTAAACCTGATAAAACCTTGCGCTTTTCCCTCTGCAGTGATAATCTGGAAGGAATATCTGAAGGTGAAGGGCTACTTAAGTCTTGAAGAAGTTTTGTCCCCTTTTTTTTTTCCCTTAACTATAAAAGGAACTTCTGTTAAATACAGCATGTCATCTTTGCCATTGTGAAGACTCTGCTATTTTACTCTGAGAGCCATTCAAAGAAAAAAGTCTGGAGCTAAATTTTGACCTGCAAAGGCATAACTGAGTCTGAGAGTTAGGAAGAAAAAAACTGTGTGTATTTGGAAAGAGAAAACAGAGGAATTTTTTTTTTTTTTTTTTTTTTTTTGGTGCTTAAGTGCAGCACTAATTATTAAGATAATCTAATTTAGCTCTAAACTTAGACATTTCAGACTTATTTTTCATCATGCTTTAATAAGCTATTACATATCTCAGAATAGTTTCTGGACTCTGGACAACTCCTTTATATGAAGCTCAGACACAACACAGTACAGGTTTATTTGTGATATTGAAGATGTTTGTACAGATTGCTCAGCATGCAATATTTTGTATAACTTTCATGATGTAGTTTTTGCACTTTCTCTCCTCAAAATAAGAAAAAAAATTCAAAGTCAAGTAAACAAATTAGTGGCAAAGACTTTATTTGCTTTGTAGTTAGTTAAGCATGGTAATGGTGAGAGGTCAGCAGTTTCTGGTAATGTGTTTGTAGATTATTATAAGTAGTGTAGTACTGTAAACATGGGAAGCACACATCACAGTGTGGGCTGAGTATCTGTAGAACAGGGATCAAGAATAGAGCAAATATACATTTAGTTCATCAATTCAGTGTTTTATATTGGAACTGCTACTTCATTTCTTTTTATCTTCCTAGGTAATTGTGTCCTGGATTGTTAATGTTGTATATTTAGGAACTGTTTTTCAACTTAGATTTACCGTAAAATCTGTTTTCACAGGTCCTTCAAACCGCTCCAACTCTGTGTCATCTTTGGATTTAGAAGGGGAGTCTGTGTCCGAGCTTGGGGCGGGCCCCTCCGGGAGCAACGGTGTAGAAGCTCTGCAGTTGTTAGAGCACGAGCAAGGCAGGTGCAGATTCTCTAACACAAGTGCCTGAGGTGCGGTAGATGGTAAAGTTGATGTTCTGTGGAAAAAAGTTGGAAAATTGACTAGTTTAGGAAAATATAAGTGAAAGTGTTCCCTGTGCAATAACTCTTGCATTCATTTATGGGTTTGTTTGGTTATTTTCCCCCCTAGAAATATTTCTTGTAGTCCATTGTTAGGAAAACGAAATTGCGTGGGATTTTGCTTAAGTCTTTTATAGGAAACTGCTTGTAAACTTTTGCTTCATACCAAGTTTTTGCTTTCAGGGAACAGGGTGGTCTGGGTTGGAGTAGTCTTACAGCATCTGGATAGCTTTCTGTTTAATATATATGTTTGTCAAACACTGGAACAGGTTGCCCAAAGAGATTGGGGTGTCTCCAGCCTTGGAGATACTCAAAACATGACTGGATGTGGCCATGGGCAACCTGCTGTAACTGACCCTGTTTTGAGACCGGGAGCTGCGTTTGAATGATCTCTGGAGGTCCCTTCCGACTTCAGCTTTTCTGTGTTGAGTTCTTCTTACAGGAATTGTATCAGTTTCTTGATAGTGTGCTAAATTCTATTCATTTTATCTGTCAATTTGGTTGATAGGTCACCATGTGTAGTTTAAGATGTGTGAAATGTGCTTAAAAACTGTTTTCAGGCAGCATTTCTTGAATGGTACAATAGTGCTTTACAGGCCATACTTTAAAACACTGCCTTACCTGACAGAATTAGAGGGTTGTTTCGTTTGGAGTTTTTTCTTATTTTCAATCAGAAATAATTGGAGAAGCCTTTTAAAAAACTGCGAACTTCTTACTTTTACATAGCCACAACTCAGGATAATCTTGATGACAAGCTCCGTAAATTTGAAATCCGTGATATGATGGGGTTGACTGATGACAGAGATATATCAGAAACCGTGAGCGAAACTTGGAGTACAGATGTCTTGGGAAGTGACTTCGATCCAAATATTGATGAGGATCGTTTGCAAGAAATAGCAGGTAACTCGGTGGTACATCTGGTATGTTCAAACGCTTCGTGCTTGCTCTTATAATAGCGAGGCTGCAGAGCCCTCCTCCTCTCTTTCAAAATAGGTGTGTTTTCGCTGATCGAACTGGAGCTTTTCTGTGGGAGAATGTTGTGTCCGTGACCTGTATTACATTTGGTTGCTCATTTCTATCTTTTCGACGTTGTGTTGCATGGTTATTAATTACTTTATTACTTTATTACTTTATTACTTTATTACTTTATTACTTAAAATGTGTTCTTGTTTTTCTCTCTTGTTAGAGCTGTCTTCAGGAAGCCTGTATCTAGCATATCTAGCTATACGCTTTGGCTTTACTTTTGCAGGTGCAGCTGCAGAGAACGTGCTAGGCAGCTTGCTGTGTTTGCCAGGTTCAGGATCCGTGTTGCTTGATCCCTGCACAGGTTCAACCATATCAGAAACCACAAGTGAGGCGTGGAGTGTGGAAGTATTACCGAGTGATTCAGGTCAGAACCGTGTGGTTTTTGCCGATTTCTTTAGCATGAATCAAGACTCTTCCAGAGGCAGGCCCTGCAAAACAACAGCCTCTCTTTCTTCCAGAAATTACAGTCCTAGGGCTAAGTTAGTGTTTGTGAATACTTCCAGTATTAACAGGACAAACTGTTCCTAGGCAGAGAGAGGATGGAAAGCATTGTGAGAGACTTATGTTACTTAAGAAATTCTTAAGGGCCAAAAAGGGAGAGAAGGGATTGCAAAGCAAACTTCTGTTTGTTTTCCTTCCCTATGATGTTAAATAGGTCTATCTTAGGATCACAGTTTATTTTGGGTAGTGAAGATTTGACTGTGTACTGTTGTCTCTAAGGAATACGATGCTTAAACCAGTAAAAACTTCTTAGAGTGCCCATGCAGACAGAGCGTTGCTCTCTCTGCAGAGTCCTGCCTTCTCTATAGGGAGAAAACTCTTGCTGAAGTGGTTGAGTTAGCTTAGAACTTAATATGCTAAACCAACACATACCCCCCTTCCCTCTGTATGCAAATATTAAGGGAGCATGGCATTGAGTAATGATACTTTTTTTCTCTACTCTCCGCGGTTTCCCTTTTGTAGAGGCCCCAGACTTAAAACAGGAGGAAAGACTACAAGAACTGGAAAGCTGTTCCGGGCTGGGTAGCACATCTGATGACACAGATGTAAGGGAGGTCAGTTCTCGACCCAGTACACCAGGCCTCAGCGTTGTATCAGGTGTGTTTAACTGTCTCTGAAAGCATGCTGATCTAATGCTGATCAGCATCCGCTTTGCTGCACTTTCTTTAGTCATACATCATTTTGCTCGTAAAATAGCTTTTTGCACTCATTCTGGCATTTTCAAAGCAGCAATTCTTTGTTCATCTTACAGAGGAAATAAAAAAGGCAGCAGAGCATCAAATACTCTGTGCTACAATGGCAGTGGTTGTTAGCAGTGGAGTATTAATTTGGAAGAAATTCTTAATTTTCTTGCGTTTAGTCTTATTATCACAACTTTTTGTATTTAAGTAAATCGGCATGTATCTACTTCAGTTCTTTGTTTTCTGCAAAGTATTTAACAGAGTGAGATGTCTTTCTAATGTCCACTGTGAAAGTGTATTTGTGCCTGTGTTAAAACAGTTGAAGATAGAGAGCAGAAATAAAGTATTATTTTAAGAGCATAGAGATTCGTGAAGTCTCTAGGTGCTGCTCTGAGTTAGGGCTTGATTATTGCAGTGTTCCCCAGACATTTTAACAGCTTCAGGATTTTGCTTCCTTTTTCTCTGAAAGACTATTACAGATGATTCTTTTGTTATGTGTAAGGTATTAGTGCAACATCTGAAGATATTCCTAATAAGATTGAGGACCTGAGGTCTGAATGTAGCTCTGACTTTGGGGGAAAAGATTCTGTGACGAGTCCTGACATGGATGAAACTGCCCATGGTAAGTAAGTTACTACCTGTAAATGAGAATTGGAATCTCTGGTAACTGAAGTCTCACAAGTGACATTTGTAGAATCCTTGAATTTTACAGTTTCTCCCAATTTCAAAGTTCTGGTGGCTAAGCTTAACATTTTCCTTATTTGCTAGCACTGAATATGTTTGACAAAGAGACTCCGGTACTTTCTAGTACTAGATCTATGGACTAATTCCGTTTGGTGACACTGACTGTCCTCTTGCATTTTGGAATTGGTCTGCTCCTCAAGATTTCCCCACTGTTTGTGATGTGATTCTTTGATCATTTCAGCATACCACGGAGATCCTTCCGTATAAGAATAACTTTAAAAATATTTTGCAATATAAATTTTGTAAACTTTGGCTGCTGATGGCCATTTTTCCAATGTCCCTTATGTTGTAGGTAGTTCTTGGTACAGTGCTAACTTGTTTTTTTTTTCCCTGTGTTTCAGGGGCCAGTCACTTGACATCTCCTCCTTCTCAGACAGATTCTTTGCTTGCGTTGTTTGACCCTCTGTCATCAAACGAGGGTGAGCTGTAAAGAATAAGCCTTTTTTAAAAAAGGCATTTTCAATGCTTCTGTGTTAGTACCAGCTAATTTGGAAGAATTGTAAAAGAAATGTGTGTGGCCTTTTGTGCTTATGACCACAGGTGTATCGGCTGTAGTAAGGCCTAAAGTACACTATGCAAGACCCTCTCATCCACCACCGGATCCACCGATCTTGGAAGGAGCTATGGGAGGTAATGAGGCCCGATTACCAAACTTTGGATCTCACAGTTTAATTCCAACTGATTTAGAAGCATTCAAGCAGAGGCATTCTTATCCGGAGAGGCTAGTCCGCAGTAGGAGTTCAGATATAGTATCATCAGTTCGGAGACCTATGAGTGATCCTGGGTGGAACCGGCGTCCTGGTAACGAGGAGAGGGAGCTTCCTATGCCGACCACCGGCACTGGGGCAGCCGTTCTGGTGGCTGCATCTCAGTCATCATCTTCGTCTCCCAGTAAAGACTCCTCTAGGGGAGAGGTAAGGCTTCTATTTATCATTTTATTTTTTTTCAGCATGCCTGCTTTAATTGTGCATCTAATACCAGAAAGCTGGTATTAAGTGTGTTTAGTCAAGGAATTACAATGCACTTTTGTTACCTTTTAAATGATGGCCATTAATGTTTTACAAGCTAAAGCTACAAATGTTCAGAGTGGCTTAAATGAGTCTGGCTTCTCTCAAGTTTACTGGGTGAGCTTTACTTGATTTGGTGGGACTTCAGAAATAGATTTGTTGTAGTGTTTACATTTAAAATGCAGCAGCACCTTGAAAAGTAATTTTCTTTAAAAAAGAAATAAGTGAAATCTAAGTTTCTTCAAGTCTTTGGTTTTGCATTTACAGGCTGCCCTCTTCAGGAGGGATATTTCTAACTTAATCTGTTGTGGCTGTTCTCTGCTGTAGTTCCGTTTTTACAGTCAATGTAGCAAAACCCAACGTGAAGGAGAAATTTTATCTTTGCACTTGGTATGGTAAATGCTCAAATGTAGCCTCTGCCCTTCTACAGATTGAAGAACGAAAAGACAGTGATGATGAAAAGTCTGACAGAAACAAGCCCTGGTGGAGGAAGCGTTTTGTGTCTGCCATGCCCAAAGGTAAGATCATGTCTGTCTGACTTTGGTACTTTAAGAAGAGTGCATGCTGCCTTTATTATATCTGTAGTCACTTTTATGGAAACTTTCTACAGTTTCACTTTGAAAAGCTGACCAGACTGACATAGATGTGTTATGGATTAATAGCTGTCCTGTTTAGTTTTGAGAAATAAAGGATTCTTATTTATAAAATAGCAAGTGTTGCAGTAAAGAGAGAATTACTGAAATGCAAAGTATGCAGTACCTGTAGAGAGGTGTGTAAGCTGAAAGGAATTTGGTTAGCTGTTGTGTTATCTGAATCATTCGGTAACCTTGGAATCCTTATGTGAGGCCAGCCATTTCATAGCTGTATGGGATTAACTTCGTTGCAGCTTCTTAATTCTCTATGGATGGTTGCGTGCTAGTTGGAGGATATCGATAACTTAGGATATCTCTTGTAACATGGCATGAGTGGAAATTAGACTTTGGCTATTTATAAAGTAAAGCTTGTTAAAGACAAATATTTGGCTTTCATGCTGTGAATAATGGCAACTGTGGATGGAACAATGTGTGCAATATTAGATATTCTTGCCTTTTTTTTAAAACAGACTTTCAGTTAGAAAAGAACCAACGTAATCCTTGCAGTCTCTGTGTGACTTTGGATAATGTTATAGTATTTTAATACCACTTGGTTTGCTATTCCGTTTCACAGTGTACTGTCTTTGCATCTTCTCGCTGAACTTACCACTGGGAGTGAGTTGCCAGAAAATATTCATGTCAGTATGACCAATATTTGAGTTAGGACTATTGGCTAAACCGAAGTATAAATATGTAAATAAAAAGGGAAGCCACCTGACTTCCTTGGCTAGTAGTTGCCTAGAGCATACTGTACCTGGAAGCCAACACTGTTCTGCTGGCTCACGGCGGGTTGTCTGGTAAAGGTAGAGCTTACTACATATGATGACAGTACAGTTCTGCTTCACCCCGTAGACAGGCTTATGCTTTTATTGAAGTTTATTTGGTGACAAACTTCTGCATTAGCCACTTTCTTGAAGTTTCTTCAATCTGACCATTATCTCAGAATAGTCTTTGATAAGGTACCTTGCTTTTTCAGCTCCTATTCCATTTAGAAAGAAAGAAAAACAAGAAAAAGACAAAGATGACATGGTGCCTGACAGATACGCAACACTTCAAGGTATGTGAATAATATCATCATAGTAATTTTGTCTCAGAACGTGCCCTCTAGAGTTCCACAGTGCCCACCAGGTATCTGTTTACAGAAAGGTGTACGCTGTTGTAGTTGATGATCACCACTGGCTTTCTGAATAAGAAAGTGGATGAAGATTTCTTGCCTTGAAGACTGTTTTTAAGTTGTCATGTTTCTGTCAGTATGTATAGTACTGGATTCTCGACTCAAGTCTTCATGGTTTTGGTTTGGGTTTTTTTTCGTCATTATAAAGCTCATGCCCTTATCATAGCTGAGCTGTAAGGATAGCTGCAGACACGTTCCTGTAATAATTACTTCAGTGCTAAACTAAACATGATTTGAACCTGGGTGTTTAGTTTTCTGTCTGACTAATCATTTCTGGAAGTCTTCAAATATTAAAAAAATATTTGTGTATACAGTATAAGTATGCTAAGGATCTGGCTTGATTTGTTCACTTTCATTGTGCCTTTTACCCCCCATGCTTTTGCGTCTGACGTTATAAATATATTTGAGTTGTGGCTACATGGAAAGCAAGCAGCTCTTTGTTTGGTGTGGCTAAAACCAGAGTCCAAACGTGTAGGTCTAAATTGTTGTGTTTGCTTTCCGTTGGCACAATACAGTGTTAACTCCTGTTGTTTTTAATGGTCTTTTCAGATGATCCCAGCCCAAGGCTCAGCGCACAGGCGCAAGCTGCAGAAGACATTCTGGACAAATACAGGAATGCGATTAAGCGAACCAGTCCTAGTGAAGGAGCTATAGTAAACTATGATGGTGCAGGTGAGAACCTGGCTTTTATAACAGCACTAACATAGTTTCTCCTCCTTAAAGATAAAAACACTTTAGTACTCTAGACCACTGTTAGTACTAACAGCTGAACAATGAGAGCTCTAAACTAGGCATATTTTGTCAAATAATCTGTGGGACAGTCCCTCGGAGGCTGGGAATTGAATCAATATTCCCGAGACAGCTCTTTCGTATTGCCATTGAGGTGGCTGTGTGTTAATAGCACATCTCTTACCAGTGTTTTATTTTGGTTTTTTTTTAATGCATAGTGAAGAAGTATATTGCCTTCCAAAACCAATGCAAGTTCTTCTTAGTGACTTGTAGATCGCATGTTTTTAATACACTTTTTTCACTTACTCAGAATGAGTTGTTTTATGTGCTGTCTCCATTCCCCTCCTGACCTTAGAATAACAAGAAGAAAATAGAGAATATTAATCCAGTTTCTTCTTCTGAGTCCTCTCTTCCAGTGTAATGTTGTTCTTTTCATTTCCATAGAGGCTATCGGGGATGGTGAGAGTATGCATGACTCTCCACGTGATGAGGCTTTGCAAAATATGTCTGCAGATGATCTCCCAGACTCTGCAAGTCAAGTAGCACAGCCACAAAGTTCTGCTTTCTCCTATAGGTAAATACATTTGCAGATTTAATCTTGTCCACAAAGTAGAATTAAAAGCTGAAGCCATGTGATTGTTTCCCACAAAAATCTTAATGTGGATCAATTGTAAACTTTTCCGTGCTTTGAGTTTTATGCATCTTGAACTGTCATATTTCCACTGATGAAGGGGGGGTATTGTAACCTGAGAGGACAGGGCAGTTCAGCGTTTAGGAGATTCCTTTGAAACTGGTCTAGGTGCTATATCAAAAGAACCGGTATTCCAAAGCCTTGACAGCATTGGTATATTAAGATTATGTTAAATAACTTTTAGGCAGTATTTGAAAAACAAACCCAAAAAACCTCAAAAAGTAAAGACTTCTTTTTGAAGAAGCAGACCTTGCACTAACTTTATTAAGAAAATATTTTTCCTCTTTAAGGGATGCAAAGAAGAAATTGAGATTGGCTCTTTGTTCAGCAGATTCTGTTGCCTTCCCGATGTTGACACATTCAACAAGGAATGGTCTGCCAGACCACACAGACCCTGAAGGTAAATGCTCTTTATGCACACAGGTATTTTTTAGTGTGCGTGTCTCTTCTTTTGCCCCGTCCAGTGGCACTTGTACTGCACCATTTATGGTAGCTTCTGTTTGGTATAGATACAGAAGGCATAGGCCATCTTTTGCCCCCCAGAATGTTTTCTTTCTTACTCCACAAATAAACCTGCTAACTAAATCTGGTCTAATTATTTTTTTATAATGAAGTATTTCACATATAGTGCAGGTAGAGACTGAACCTGTAGAACAGACTCCCAAAATGCATGTAATGTTGCAAATTGCGCTACAGTACTAATAGAGTAGCTTGAATGATTTACTGAGTCTTTACGTTGACTTGGTGTATGCATCTTGTGCTTGTAACCCTCCGTTCATTCTAGGTTTATTTGCAGCCAGGTGAATTTGTTGGCTTATCTGGTCCTCTTCACATTTCAGAATGGTTGTAAATACTAAATAAGATAGTGGTAGGAAAGCTTATCCCTTGATATCTGGAAAATTCAGAAAGACTTATTAATTGTTCTTAAATAACATTTATTGCCTCATGTACAGAAATTTTGTTTTAAACTGTTACGTGTTTCCCATATTCAAAAGCAGTTTTATTTTCATCATGCCTTTTCTTTATTAGATAATGAAATTGTGTGCTTCTTGAAAGTTCAGCTAGCTGAAGCTATTAACCTACAAGACAAGAACTTGATGGCCCAGCTGCAAGAGACAATGCGATGTGTGAGCCGCTTTGATAACAGGACCTGTCGAAAGCTGCTGGCGTCTATTGCGGAGGACTACAGGTAGTTTGTTCAGTATCCTCGTATTAATGTGTTTCCAAAAGCATGTATTTATTCACCAGCAGGTTGGGAAGGTCCCTTTTGATTTAAATTGTACTTTACTAAATCAGATTATGTCATCTCTGCTTCCCCACAAAATCACCTGTCTGCTAATGGCTTTAAAAAGCTTGGACCTTAAGTCAGTCCAAATAGTAATAAACTCAGGTTAAGTCAATTTGTGGCTAATGTTCAGCTCTAGCACACAAGAGACGCTGTTTGGAACTTGCTTTAATCTGGCATTCTGGAGTGCTGTAAGGGCAGTGAATTCAGTCAGAGAAATCTGTGTGAGGCGGAACTTCCTAATTCAGGCGTTACCTTTGTTTTGTAAACAGCACGTTGAAGATTCCTCTTGCAGTACAACTTAACAGCTATTAGTCTCTATCTTTATTGTGAATCTAATGTAGAGCACTTCTTATTTTAGGAAAAGAGCTCCATATATCGCTTATTTAACTCGGTGTCGCCAAGGCCTGCAAACGACACAAGCGCACTTGGAAAGGCTGTTGCAAAGAGTTCTGCGAGATAAAGAAGTGGCCAACAGATACTTCACTACAGTATGTGTGAGGTTACTGCTAGAGAGCAAGGAAAAGAAAATAAGGGAGTTTATTCAAGGTAAGATGAATGCAGACTGTGGAATGTTTATATTCCTTTCCTCCTTATTTAGATGCTGCCTCACGTTACTGTTTTAAAATACAACTTCTGATCTGAGGAGCCGATTCCTAAAATGGTTTGCATTTCAGCTGGTGAATTAGTGGCTCAAATAGACAGATTACTGTGACTTAACAGTGTGTTGTGGCAGCTAAGCCGTGGTAACTGTGTGCATTTTTCATGGGCTAAGAGAACAAAGAGAACTTGACCTCGATTGGCCTAAAGAACTGTGCTAAGTCATATTATCTATCATCTGCCCCATGGAAGAAGCAGGAATACTGTTCATTGTTGTAGATCTACTGATAAATGATAAAATAAATTGCAGCATGCAGTCCTCAGTATGGAAGCTATGGTTGCACCTTAGAAGATATAGGGAATAGTAGTAGTATGAATGAAATAAATCAAAGATTTCAAAATATCATAGCATAAAGGATATGAAAGACAACTCTCTTGAAACAGAGCCACTTTAAACTATTTCTGTGTTCTCTATGCGCATGCCTGCCTTAATAAAGTACATAAGAACTCTGGAGTCAATTCTTGCTCCTGGAGCATACAGTGCTGCATATTAAATGTGCTGAATAGGCTGGAATTAATATGAGAACTTGTATATACTGGCGTTAAAGTTCTGGTAATAAGATTCAGTGACCTAGGAAGGAGTTAAAGCCCTTTCATTGGACAGAAAGGAGACAGCTATTTCTGGATGATCTAAAAGAGAAACTGGCAACTGTGGCATTTGGGCTGCTGGCAGATGTGAGTGGCAGTTGTCTTCTGGTGCAGAGTGCTATAAATATGGAGCCGATGAATGGCCAGGGATTTGGTCATGCTGCATTAACTTGGCTGCATCCCTCATTCTGTATTTTGTAGATAAATATGAAAGTTGCAACTATGCGTACTGAATAAAGGTAGGGGTAGGAAATGGTACACATGGGTTTTCTTGAGATCTTCCCCCGCCCCTCCTCTTTCAGCATCTGACAACTTTGCGTGCGCTGGTTCTGGTGATTGTTCTGGGTGTTATCTCTGTGGGTGGCTGGAAAGAAGGCGTAAGAACTGGCACTGCAGAGGAAGTGATTCACACAGCATCAAGTAGAGTATTTTGACCATATGCTTTGCTAAACGTGTTCTATATGCTTTTCCTTTAATTCCTCCATTTATTTCAAGTGTTCCTGCTTGTATTTCCCTTACTGGGGTGTGGGCAAAAAAAAGCCTCAGTGCTGCCTGGCAACAAGTCTGAAGTAGATTCTGGACTCTTCTTTCCAGAGAAACTTATCAGCTATAACGCTTTTTACTTAACTGAATATTCTCACTCTTGTTTCTTTTTATCAGATTTCCAGAAACTCACAGCAGCAGATGATAAAACAGCCCAAGTTGAGGATTTCCTTCGGTTCTTATATGGGGCTATGGCTCAGGATGCCATATGGCAGAATGCCAGTGAAGAACAGCTTCAGGATGCACAACTAGCTATAGAACGCAGTGTGATGAATCGTATTTTCAAACTTGCGTTCTACCCTAATCAGGATGGAGACATTCTGCGTGACCAGTGAGTAAATGTAGTTTGAAGTACCTGGTTTCTCTTTTGCAGCTGCTGCAGGTGGAACCTGCGCAGTCTTCGTGTGACAGACGTGACCAAGTCAGCCATGCTGTACAAACTCATGTTTTCTTTCAGAACGCTTTGTAAAAGAACAAGGAAGTGCTTTAGCATCATGTGCAAAAGTTTGTTTGCAACAAACTGCTAGAACAGAGTAAAATTGCAAATGTAATGACCTGGGATACAGACTTTCAGATCTGCAAGTGTGTATGCACATGATCAAAATCTGCTTCGGGACTCGCTCCTTCCATTTTCCATGCATTTGGGGTTTTTGAGTTGTAGAAGACAGGCTGTTTGAATGCTCTGCTGGCTGTGGGGTTGGGCTGGGTTGTACGGCAGAACCCTTTGCATCTGTTATTGACCTAGTGTCTGTTAGCTGTAGGACCATCATGATTATATGCATTCCTGGGGATCTCTCTTGTGGTATCAAACTTAAAACTAGTGGGAAACCCCAGGGGACTGCTGGCTGGCTGCTGCTTACTATTCACTCTTGGCTTTTGTGTTTGTTTTCAGGGTCCTTCATGAGCACATACAGAGGCTATCTAAAGTAGTGACTGCAAACCACAAAGCACTTCAGATACCTGAGGTAACAACTTCCCCTTTCCTTCACTTTCCTATCTGCGTCAGGGTGCTTGGTTTTGCTGCTGTGTGGGATGGGGAAGAGGGTTGGTTTTTTTCACACTTAGAAGCATTGCTTTTCTGTCTGTGACAGCTGAAATATCCTGCAGGAACAACATGCTCTACCTGTGCTTTGATATCTTCCACTGAGTGATCCTTCCAAATTATATATTTTCTGATTTTCCCACTTCTGTCCTGATAGTAAGATTAAAGAACTAATACTGCACTGCACTAAGATGCAGTAACTTTCTGATAATATGCTTCAAAAGACAAGATTTGAACCCTTTATGCTTCTAATGTGATTCGTATGCCATGGCTGTGGTTTACAGCTATCAAGTTAACTCTCAGAACTAGCCAGCATTAGTGGAACCTTTACAGATCTGTGAATTTGCCCAGTGCTTTCACTTTTCTCATGGTTAATAAGGTAACGAAAAGGAGGCTGGTGGGCTAAGAAGTCTGTGAGAGGCTGGATGTTTGCAGCCTTCCTAGTTCTCAATTCAGTGCGTGCACTGTGTCACTCAGCGTGGTGAGTGTTGGTAAAGCTGCTGATATGGAAGACCGAGACATACAGCTCTACCGTCAGTGAACCAGTGGGCTGGGGAAGTCGGGGCAAGTACAGGGTCATTATGTTAGTTGCAGGTAGAGTGCTGGCTCCTTGTAGTTTTTTTATTAGAACACAGCAGGAAGCCACCTTCATTGGCAGTGTAAAGTAACCACCTTCACTTAAAGCTTCCCGTTTCTCCGGGGCCTTGCTCCTGCCTGCAGGTCTCTGGTACTTCCGATCCTCTGTAGTGCACAGTAGTAGCTTGGACAAACAAGAACTGGCAGTGTGTTGGGGTTTTTTTCCTAGGTATATCTCCGGGAGGCACCATGGCCGTCTGCACAATCTGAAATCCGCACAATAAGTGCTTATAAGACCCCCCGAGACAAAGTACAGTGCATCCTGCGAATGTGTTCAACCATCATGAACCTGCTTAGTCTGGCAAATGAAGATTCAGTACCTGGGGCAGATGATTTTGTTCCTGTTCTGGTCTTTGTCCTCATAAAGGTGAGTTCTTTTGCAAAGATCACAAGTCCCAGTAATTCTGGGTCAAGCAAATTTTAGGAAGAAAATAACGTGTTTGGGTAACTGGGAGCATGCTAGACTCAAAACCAGATCTAATTCAGCAGATTTAAGTAGAAACATCAGAACTGTGGTCACAGTTACGATTTTTGAATCCAAGCAAACTTCGCGTTTGGAACGAAGGAAATAGGGGTGCAGGCAGCGTGCGTGGAGTGGGCTTTTTTTGAGGTGTGTCCACCAGCATCTGCCATCCGTGCCTGCGTAATCTTGTCCTAGTTCAGGACCGAGATCCACACTAGGGCTGGCTTGCGTTGTGTTGCAGACCTGGTTTGACACACGCGTGTTTGGAGAAGGGTCTGTCCTGCCCAAGACGCCAGAACAGCAGGCTTTTCCGTGTGGTGAAATCTGTGACAACTATAGATTCTGCCAGTGTTTACCCTTCTTTCTCTTGACCTGCTAGTTGTTTTTCCTTGTTGGAAAAATGCTCCTTTCGTCAAGTCTGATGCATTCTGAGTGTGTGAAGTGGGTGAACAGTCACTACCCGACGGATATGTTACATAATCATGTATTATGAATGTGTGAGGATCACTGTACAAATTGTTTCTCCATTCTGTGTCTTGTAATGTTTGATGTTTGGCTTTGCAAACAAGCTGTGAGTATCTCTTTCTTCTTCAACCCTCAGGCAAATCCACCTTGCTTGCTGTCCACTGTTCAGTACATTAGTAGTTTCTATGCCAACTGTTTATCTGGAGAAGAATCGTACTGGTGGATGCAGTTCACAGCAGCAGTTGAATTCATTAAAACTATTGATGACCGCAAGTAACTCACACAGCACATGTATGGGCAGACTGTTAGCAGAAGAAGAGTATCTAAGAATGTACAACAGTTGCAAAAGCTGAAGAAGAGACTTTCCTTGTATAATACTGTACAGAATTGAGGCATTTTAAAACACACCTTTACTAATCAAATTAATTTAACAGATTTTCCCCTTCTCTTTTGGTTGCGTTTTTCTCCCCTATAGACACTGGCACTGCAAAAGGGACCACAGTTTTCAGGTATTTTGGAATCTCAAAACATGCAGAAAATTCTTCATGCTTTTTTCCACCACCCTTCTTCCTGAATTCTTACTCACGTGAATAATTCACCGCATTTAATTTCTAGTAGAAAACTGAAATGAGAAGAATCAGGGCAACCACTTAGTGTACTTTCTAGCTCAATACACCTTTTATTAATAAAACACCAGCCACACTGAAAGTTTGTAGTAGCAGACATGAGCTATCAATTGTATTTCACCTAAATTTAAAATCTGAGAGGACGGTGTAAATATTATATACCTATATTTAATGCACTGCAATTATCTTTGGACTCATTATCCTTTGAATAAAGAAGCAAAAGCCTCTCTGACCTCTATAACAGGTTGTGACGTACTGTGTTTTGGTAATGAAAGGACTTCCTCGAATTAAAAAAGGGCAAACTGAAATATTTATTAAAATGTAATTAAGATTACTGAAATTTCTAAAACTGGAATTTATAATAGACAGGGCTTCTTAGATAGCTAAACACTTTTTGGCTAGGGCATTAGGGTGTTACAGAGGTTTGGATATGTAGAGGAGAGGGACTGTAAGTTACAATAGAGAAATCTAATATAAAGAAGGAGAAATAAAATACCTTACTGTAATATTTTTTCTGAAATATTGTGTATACTGTACAAACCCCAAACAGAGATCCTTAACAGAACCTTGGACTGTAATATATATTTTGATTAGTGACATTAAATACATATGCCAGGGGTTTCAGTGAATGTTTTTACTAAATGTTCTTCGTGTTGTCTGCTATGCAGCAGTGCAAGTTTTACTGTTCATATAAAATATTTTAAAATATAACACTGTTCTTTATGAAACATATCATGACATCAGTTCAGGGTGTTTTATAGATTTCTCACCCCACCTTTCCCTTAAACTGACAGTTATCAATTTAAAGAAGTTTTTTATGCACAGCACCACATGGGTTTTCTCATGAGTGAAATGGTCTGAGTGATGGCCAGTGGTCGCTCTCTGTATATAAGCATTTGCTGTTCTTTTTTAGCTAGAATTACAGTGAAAAAGGACAGCAAGCATTTTACTTTTTCATGTCAGTATTATTTCTTGCTCTTACCAGAGTATTCGTTGCACTTCTGACAGAGGGACGTGTTAAGACTTTGGTGTCTGTGAGTCGTAAAGAAAACAAAATCTTTCTCTCATTCTTTTCAAACCATGATGGCTTTTCTTTGCGTGTGTGTGCATTTTGATGATTAAAACCTGTAAGCAACTAGTACTTGGGAAAATCATTTGGCTAACTGAAATTAGAGCAATTTATGTAAAGTATCAAGTGCTCATTTGGCTGTGCTACCTGTCAAGGCATAATTAAAGAAACTTACTTTCTAGGCCTCTAATATGTAATTCAGAACAACATTTTTGCCAAACTAATCACAGGCGAGAGGGTGGGATGGTAACTTTTTTCTTTTATTTATAGTCTTTCTCCTCTATTAGAGACTTGATTGTGTGGAGGAGCAATACTCAGTAGAAACAAAATTCTTCTGATCTGCCTTACTGTGGTAACTCCGTCTGTGTAGCATTGCAATATTCTAGTTATTTAGCCTTGATGGGGTTTTGGTGCTGAACACGTAACTTGATATTGCAAGCACAGCCCTGACCAATAACACTCAGCAGCGAAGCACAAATATGCCCTTGAAGATATGGCCAGATCATATCTAAAAGCAATATAAATTCATTTATATTGAAGTGTCCTGTAATATTTAATTATTACTTGAATATCTGAGACGTTCAGACCGATGTGTGAAAGTTCTTTCAGTCCTGCAGTTTGGGCTGTAGTCGAGGACAGTATTTGTACGATCCTTCCGGAAGGCACAAAGCCACGCGAGTCGGTGATCGCGCTGCGCGTTGCTTCTGCTTGTGAACTTGGCAAGCAGGGTTTGATCAGCACCATCAGGTCTTTCACGTTTGCTCTCCTTTATGGAAGGGGCAAGAACCGTTTCCTTCACAATCTTGATCACTTTTTGTTTTTCTGTGTAGAAAAATACTGAGAAGAACTGGAGTCTTTTATTGCTTTTTAGTTACTTTCAAAGCAGCAAGTGTTCCCGTGAGCCCCAGGTGAGCTGAGAGTCTTCACAGCAAGATGGTCCTTTGCTTCTTTTTTTGAACCTACTCTGAATGTCCTTTGTAGAGTCTTGGTAGGCGTAGTTAGGGAATTAGGGTTTCCAAAGAATTGAAAACCTTCCTGTAATACCCTCTTACTATTTTCCCCTGCTGTCCCATAATGTTTTGTTTTAAAATGATAAAGTACACGTATAGGAGGTGAGGTTAGGTTTTGTTGTGCAATAGTAAAGGTGAAAAGACAGGGCACAAAGGACCAAACGTAGCAGAACTGTTGCCAAAAGGTGCCAGCCAACCCTCTACCTGTTGCTGTAAACTTGGTGCTTTCTGTTAATTAAATTCCTGCAGCCACCGAAGGGCGAGTGGAGCGTTTGGGGGAGGGAGAGGGGGTAGAGCCCGTGAGTAGCAAGGAGCAGTCATGGAGGCTCCGTCGCTGACTGCAGCGCTGGTGCTTGGCATGTCTGGAGGAGCTCCAGATCAAACGAGGGCATGGCTGTGCCTCCTGGTATTTCAGAGGTGGTATTTTCCCTTTTTGGGTAGAGGAGTGAAAGGAAAGGGCTGGTTTTTTCATCCCGAGCAGATTCCTGTTTGCTCCTAACCCTAAATGAGATTTCTCTTTGAAGCTTTTTTAAATCCCCTCTAAGGCGAACTGGAGCGTGTACGGCCTATTACGTGTTTGAGTTTAGGGGATTTTGTTTTCAAGACCTTACACTACCAAATGCTGAATGTAACTGCCATAAATTTCAGGAAAAAAAGCCACGAGCGTGATCCTGTTTCCCGTGGGTGAGTTTCTGGTGAGCACAGTGTTGGTTCGTATCGCTTGCAAGTGTCGATGTTCTGTTGGGCCGAATTCTCACACAAGTTTGAGAAGGTGCTGCCGTGCTGCTGCCGAGCGGCGTGGGGGGAAAGCGGCGGGCGGAGGCAGACCCGGTCGGCAGCACAGCCAAGCCGAGTTTGGCACGAGTGTGGCCGTGCAGACCGGCAGCCTCCAGCTCGCAGCGTGGCGGGAGGGCTGGAGCCGCAGGAGAGCGGGGACGAGTTCTCTGAGTTGGGAAGCAGCTGGTGACTTGGTTGAGCCTGTACTACTTGAGAATTAATCTCTGCTGAGTTCGTAGTGTGTGTTCTGTACCTTTTAATTGTGCTTTACCTCTGTTTAAAAGCTTTGTACTGCCTCTCCTCTTTGAAACTGGTAAAGCCTTTATAAATCTAAATTAATGAGCTTGCACAATCTTGTATACAGGAACCCCATCTTGTCTCTAACGTGATTATTAATGTATTATTCTGTAAAAACTGATTAAAAGGAGAGCAGTTTAACCGCCTGGGTTTCATGTTTCCGCCTTGTTCCAACGCGAGCAGCTGAAGATGGCAGCGCAAGCGTGAACAGCTTCCCACCAGCTCTGCGAGCTTTCCCGTTCGGCGTCGCTGCGCTGCTGCGTCCTCAGCCCTTCCGCGGCAGTGTGCGGGGAGTGGACAGCGGCAAAACCCCCCCCGAGATCCAGTTAATGGGAGAGGATGCACCGCTGAGCTGCCTGCTGAATGCCGAGCTCTGCAGGTTGGCTTATTTTATTTATTTATTTTTTTTAAAAATCATGCAGCTTGGCTGTCCTGGTAGTTTGATGGGAATAGATAGCTACATGCAGCGAGGTGGCTCGCCTGGGGACAGCCGCCGCGACCGTGGTCCCTCCCTCCGCTGCGTGTTGTTCATTGCCTCGACGGGAGTGGTCGAGTCCGAAATGACCATGTTTTGGTGATCTTATTTCTTCAGAATTGTTCACATCACCTACCATATAGTGGATCTCAGTGGCCGCCGTGCAGCCGCCCCGGTCCCGCACCCATTCGGGGCGGGTGGGCGAAGCGGCGGGACCGGGGCGGCTGCACGGCGGCCGTGTGGTGCTGCCACGAGCTGGGTCCCCGCAGTATTATTGACCTTGATTCTCTCTCGTTTGCATCCAGCATTTTTCATCCTCTGGAATATGGTGTTTGGGGACCTTTCCATCATTAAGTGGATTTACAGCAATTTCCTTATGTGTTTTCTCCGAGGGATTCTGTTATGAGAGGCACATTAAATCTCCATTAATACCTCATTATCCGACTGATAAGATTACCATGATAATGAGGCAGAAATTCTAATTGTTTCACTTCTTATTGTGCCTTTCATTAAATCATATACCTGGAAGTTGCTGTTGGAGAGGGGAGCTCCAGCCTGCAGCCCTCAGGAGGGGAACCTGTCCCCGGTGCACCAGGGATGCCGGGGCGTGCTGGTCTGCTCCTCCGTGGCCACGCTACCGGGAAGGCTCCCAGGGCCTCCAGTAACCTGGGCTGGGGAGCGCGTTCCGGGGACAGCGCGTTCTGGGGACAGCGCGTTCTTGGGGACAGCGCGTTCTGGGGACAGCGCGTTCTGGGGACAGCACGTTCTTGGGGACAGCGTGTTCTGCGCGGCCCCGTGCTGTGGTTTTACACAGCCGCTTGCTCCTGAGGGCGTTTGAGCGCAGGGGTGTCGTGTGTGAGCAGCCTCCTTCGGAGCTGTTACAGCCCATCAGGTCAATGATCCATGAACTAAAAAGTCTCTAAGCAGGAGCAATTATTGTCTATCATGTGTCAAAGGCACCCGTATTGACCCCGATGGATGGAGCCATTACGGCCTGTTGAGTCAACGATCCATGAACGGGAGTCCCTGGGAGCAGAGGTCTGGCAGGCCATGCCCGCGCCATCTCGGCTGTCCCCTCCCTTGCGAGGGCTGAGGGACGTGCGGGGTGCGGGGACGGAGACCGCTGTGGGGAGTGGGCTGCTGCTACCCTGTGCTCTCCACGCCGCGGGGCAGCCCGGAGCCGGGGGGCAGCCCGGAGCCGGGGGGCAGCCCCTCTGTGAAGGTCTGCATCCGCACCGGTCCCCCAGCTCCTGGTCCCCCGGGTCATGCACAGGGGTCCCCAGTGACCAGCACGACCTGGGCCACAGCCCCGAGATGGGTGACGGCGTTGTGGGGCTGTCGGTCACACACTGCTGGCGAGACCCCTGCCCTCTCCTGGCCGGGACCCCACGGCCGACCTCGGCTGGGAGCACCACAGGGGCCCTGCTCGGGGTCGGGGCCGGCTCCAGGTCCCCCAGCTCCTCGCGGGGGCCGAGCCCTCCCCACAGACAGCCCCGTTCCTCGGGCTCAGCGCCTGGCCGGCGGTGGAGGGCAGCTCTCGCCACGCGGGGCCCGGGATGAGGTCGGCGGGAGCCCCTGCTTTGGGCACAGCGGGGCCTTGAGCACGGAGCCCTGGCAGAGCCCGGGGCCGGGGCGCAGGCGGCGCTGAGCCGGGGAGACGGAGCGGGGGACGGCACCGATCCCCCCGCCTGGGCTCCTCGCGTCCAGATCTGTAGCGAAAAATAACGTTATCCTGCACAGTGGGCTTCGTCAGGCTCCTCCCGCGCTAACAAGGCGATGTCTCCATAGTAACTGGCACGTTCGGAGGGCAGGAGGCGCAGGGCACGGGAGACAAAGCCTGCGCCAGAGCAGCGGGCAGGCCCCACGGCACAGCCCTCCGGCACCCCACGGCACAGCCCATTGGCCCCCATGGCCCACGGCACAACCCACCGTCACCCCACAGCACAGCCTTCCAGCACCCCACGGCGCAGCCACCATCACCCCACGGCACAGCCCTCCAGCACCCCGTGGCACAGCCCATCGGCATCCCATGGCCCACGGCACAGCCCTCCGGCACCCCATGGCACAGCCCTCCATCACCCCACGGCGCAGCCCACCGTCACCCCGCAGCACAGTCCTCCATCACCCCACGGCACAGCCCACCATCACCCCGCAGCACAGCCCACCGGCACCCCACGGAACACCCCCCGGCACTCCGCGGCACAGCCTCCAGCACATGGTGCTGCTCGGCCGGGAGCAGTGGCTCCCTGCCCTGGCCCCGCTGCTCGGCGAGGAGCGGAGTGCGGCCCCTCCGTGGCAGCACTCCTGGCAGCGACCCCGGTCCACGCGGCGTTGGGGACGTCGCAGCCGTGGGGAGCGGTGGCTGCTGGTGCCAGCCCGCAGAGCTGGAGCTGCCCAGGCGGCCGTGGCCGTGGGACCGTGGTGGGGCGGCTGCGTGGTTCGGCGGTGCCGGAGCACCTGGGCCGGGCAGGTGCGTGGTGGGCAGCCGGGGCCGTGCCCTGCCCCGCGCTGCGCTGCCCTGCGCTGCCCGCCCCGCCGGCAGCACGGCCACTTAACCACATCGCCAGCAGAGTCGTTGGGCTGGGGTTAATCAACATTCATTCACGTTTCCAAGTGTAAATTGAGCATTTGTTTAATTATGTGTAAGTAGCAATACATTCTGGCCATTATCTAAATCACTATTTTATTTCCTGGATGTGGTTTCATAATGCTGGGTTTGTGCTCCAGCCTCTGCATCATTAACAGAGAAGAGTTAATGAATATAAAAGCGTAAAGGCTAATTACACTTTAATTTACAATCATGGTCTCATTTTGGGACCACATGAAATCTGTTTTGAAAACAATTTAAAAAAAAAAAATAGCCCAGTGAAGGTCTGGTGAGTAGCAGGGTTTGGCACAAAGCGAGCGGTGCCGGTGGCCGCCAGGCCCGGTGCAGCGCGGCCGCTCGGCGCTGGCGGGGCTCGGCTGCCCGCGGCTCCCGGCCGGCTGCCGGGTCCCTCGCTCACCCCGCGGCCGTGGCCCCGCGGCAGAACGGCCCGGGCTGGCGGGGTGACCCCGGCGGGGGCTGCGCGGCTGCGGCGATGGTGCTGAGGGATGCGGATTGGAGCCGAGAGGAGAGCACAGTTCACCTGAAGGAGACAGAGATTTATTGGGCTGCAGATGTTGAAAGCAAAATTCAGCAAGACTGCTGACTCGAGCACTTTGCGATATTTACAGTTACGGGGATCTAACGGCGTGCGTTGCAGCGAGCGGGGCTTGGCGGGAGCTGGCACCGGTGCCCGGTCGCTACGGGGGGACAGCACCTGCAATGGGAGCTCGCAGCGGGGCAGGTGATGGTGGGCGGTTTCAGACTCCACTTCTGCCGTGTCGGCTGCGGGGGGATCGCTCCAGGCAGCGGAGATTTGGCCACCCCAGGGGCCGTTCGGTGCCGCGGCAGCTCCCTGTGTGCCGTGGCGGGGCAGAGCCCCCGGGATAGCCCCCAGTGCTGGCAGCTGCCCACGGCAGAGACCACCATGGCTTCGTCTGAGGACCTCCCTGAGGCTCTGGGGACCCTTCCTCTCCCGACGCACAGCCTGTGCGGGCGCTCGGCACGGAAGGCGGCAGTGACGGCAGGCACCGCAGGACGCTGAGCTTGCGGGCGGAGGAGATGCTGGCCATGCCATCCTCTGCCTGGCAGCTGCTGGTGCGAAGCAAAGCGCTCGCTGCGGTGCTGCTCGGCGTTCCTGCCCCGGCGCAGCAAACCCGACAGCAGCTGCTTCTGCTCCAGCCCGAACGGCGCTGCCTGCGACGGCACCCAGCGCAGCCGGTCCTGCCGCCCTCGCACCCGCTGCCTGCTGCTCCCCGGCCGGGCTCTGGGGCAGAGACCCCCGGCCGGTGTCCTGCCGCGGCACCGGCCCCAGCGGCAGCTGGTGGGACGGGTGCCGGCACTGCCCCGGCTGCGGGAGCGGAGGCTGGGTGCGGGCTGTGGGATCGCCCTCCTGGCTCCGGCCGCAGGTTACGGGTGGGATTTCGGTGCTGAGGCGTTGGGTGGGCACTGCCAGGGCGGTGGGAGAGCAGGGCCCGGGGAGCCGCGCTGGAGCACGTCGCCAGTGTACTGGTGTGCACACACGTGTGTGCTCCTGTGTTCTGCAACTGGCAAAAAATATCTGTTTGTGTTTCCTTTATTGTTCTGATTCCCTCAAAAATGAAATAAAAGCCGAGTGCTGGCTGCAGGAGGGAGCAGTGGCCTCGGAGCGAGAGGCTCATTCTCTCCGCTGGGCTGGCTGCCTGCAGCCGGCAGAGGAAATAAATCTCCCCGAGAAAACCACTTTGCTCACACAATTTCAATCCAGCAGGGCATAGTGGCATCACTCACTTCTTGTTTTATTTAGCTGATAATCTTTTATTGGGCCAGTCGAGCCCTGCGGCAGCACAAGGCCTGCACCGGGGCTGCCGCAGGCGCGCGGAGCCGGGAGCTCGCCGAGCCGCGCTGGCTCCCGCGGCGATGCCGGCGGTGAAGCCTCTGCCGGGGCCCAGCTCGGGCAGCGCCGGGATGTGTCCCCGGGCAGGTGGGTCCCCTGGGCGCTGGCCCTGCAGCAGCCCCCGCCGCTTCGCTCCCCCCGCCCAGGGCTGCGGCCGGGCCGTGTCCTTCTGTCCCAAGGTGGCTCTGAAGGTGCTCGGGGCCATCTGCTCGGCGGATTCAGCGGCCTCAGCACTGGCAGCGGCCCCAGGGGCTCTGCAAACGCCGCTCCCGGTGATGGATGCGCTGAGCGCGGGGCAGCGGAGGCTCCTTCACCAGCGCGCTGTCATGGCACCGATCGCCCCGGCCGGGGACGCGGTGCGGGGGCTCCACTGTCCCCCTGCTCCCTGTGGGTCCCCGTGCCTGGTGTTGTGTGCTCGTCCCCACTCCGCTGCGGTCACCCCGCCTTCCCGCCCCCTTCCCGGGGCAATGCCAGCGCTGTGCCGCAGCCGAAGCCTCGCGCGTCCCTCGGACGGGTCTGTCATCCGGCTCGTCACCGAGCGCGAGGCCGTGGCACTAATGAACACATCCAGCAGGTTGAGCGCCTGCAGCCGCTAATTGAAAGCGTTCACAACTGGGAATTAATGGGGGTTAGGCACGCTCCCCGCGCTAATAGAGATCTCCCTTTCAGAAATCCACGGCTGCGGAAGCCAGCAGAGGAAGAGCGGCCGCGGTGCCCTGTGCCGTGCCGGGGAGCAGCCCAGGGCCACGCGTGTCCCCTCCAAGCCCCTGACAGAGAGAGGGACTGGGAGTGCTGGGGGACGACAGGTTGGCCATGAGCCAGCAGCGTGCCCTGGGGGCCGAGAAGGCCGATGGGATCCTGGGGTGCATCACGAGGAGTGTGGGCAGCAGGGCGAGGGAGGTTCTCCTCCTCCTCTGCTCTGCCCTGGGGAGGCCCCATCTGGAGTGCTGTGTCCAGTGCTGGGCTCCCCAGTTCAAGAAAGACGAGGAGCTACTGGAGAGAGTCCAGCGCAGGGCTATGAGGATGAGGAGGGGACTGGAGCATCTCTCCTACAAGGAGAGGCTGAGGCAGCTGGGCTTGTTCAGCCTGGAGAAGAGAAGGCTGAGAGGGGTCCTTAGAAATGCCTCTAAATATCTGCAGGGTGGGTGTCAGGAGGACGGGGCCAGACTCTTTCCAGTGGTGCCCAGCGACAGGACAAGGGGCAACGGGCACAAACTGGAGCAGAGGAAGCTCCAGCTGAAGATGAGGAAGAACTTCTTCCCTCTGAGGGTGACGGAGCCCTGGCCCAGGCTGCCCAGGGAGGCTGTGGAGTCTCCTTCTCTGGAGATATTCCAGCCCCGCCTGGCCACGGTGCTGTGCAGCCTGCTCTGGGTGACCCTGCTTCGGCAGGGGGTTGGGCTGGGGGACCCACAGAGGTCCCTGCCAACCCCTGCCATGCTGGGATTCTGTGACAGCTCAGCTGTGTCCGGCTGGCAGCACTTCGATGATGTGCAGAAAAAACAGTGTGTGAGAGGGGCCGCGGGTGACACCTGGCTGTGCCATGCCCGGTCCATGGGTGCCAGCGTTGCTCCTGCCGGTGCCTGCAGGCCACCCACACGCCGGGGAGCCGCCAGCCCTCCCGCCCGCAGCGCGGGGCTGATGCGGCGTGGAGCTGGGGGTTAGCTGTGGGTTTTCCTTCTCATACGTCACCCTGAGAAACGCGACGCCTGACCCTGCAGCTGAGGGATGCCGGGGGCTGCTGGGGGCTTCGGCTCTTCCCGGAGGTGTCCGGTGCGACGTGCTGGGCCTCGCGAAGGCTCACAGCTCACAGTCCTGCCGGACCGCAGGGACCCGCCGCCCACCGTGGCGGAAGCAGCCGAGGTTCGGCCGAGGCTGACCCCCATGCGTGTGCAGCTCCTGGGGCAGCCGTGGGTCGGGGGCTCAGCCAGAAACGCCCCGGTCCTTCAATGTCTTGTCTCCTGTCATGGCCTGGGACCAAACCTCCACTGGTCCCTCCATCCCCCCTCCCCACGTCAGTAACTCCTGCACCGGCAACTCTCTGTTACAGGGCCTGGGGGGGTCCCCTGACTCCCTCCTGCAGCCTGCCCCGGCCACACGAGCGGGACTCGTGCGCTGCTTGGGGGGGGCCGAGACCATGGTGAGCCCCTCGTGCCCCGTGGTCGCCCATCCCTTGCAGAGCTTGGCTGCCCTCAGCTCCTCGTGGCCATGAGGTCGGGATGCCATCGGTGCTGGGCATCGTCTCAGCCCCCCAGTAGCCCCCGCGGCCCCCCCTTGCCAGCGTTCCCACCTCCCCATGGATCCTTGTCAGCCCAAAACTTGTCAGCACTGATTTCATATTTACTTCCAGATTGTGGATGAAAATGTTGAACATCATCATTTGATGATGATTCCCCATTGACAACTACTTTTTGAGACCTGTCAGTCAGCCAATTCTTAATCCTTTTAATGTGTGCTCTATTGATATTATATAGAGCTAATTTTTTAATCAAAACGTCATGTACTATTAAATCAAATGCCTCACAGAAGCCTGAGTACACCACAGCTTCTCAGTTACTTTTATTAGCTAAACTTTTAAATTAAAAGAAAGAAACCAAATTTTTTGACAAGCCGTACTTTCCGTAAAACCGTGCTACCCGGTGCTAATTACAGCCCCGCTCGCTAACGACCGCCGCCGTTCCCGCTCCCCCGCTGCTGCCTCGGAGGGGCGAGCCGCGGCCGGAGGCGCTGGGACAGGGCTGGACGCGCCGGGGATCGCTGGGCTGCCAGCGTGGCTGCTGGGGCCGAGGAGCCGAATCCCGGCCACCTCACAGCTAAAGCCTTGGTGGGGAAACGGGAATTTTCCTCCGGTGCTGGATGCAGCCTCTGACCTGAAAACCACGGCCCCAGCCTCCCCGGATGCGGAGCACGAGCCGGCGTGCAAATGTGAGCTGACAGCCCAAGACACACCAATATGGTTACCAGCTGTCCGGCCGCCACCGGGCCGTGCTGGTCGGGAAGGCGATGCCCCAGTCGCAGATGCCTTTCGGGGGGAGGAGGAGGAGGGAGGGCTGAGGCAGGGCCAGGCGCAGGCACATACGTGCAGGCGGGCACACGCTGCCCAGCGCCGCGTCGCTGGGACCGGCACCATCGCTCGTCAGACCGAGACAAGCGGCCGGGGTCCCGCCAGCTTCGCCGTGGGTGGGTGCTCGGGCGCGGTGGGCCCAGCGCCGGGGGCTGCCCGTGCCACTGAGGACCCCAGCCCAGAGCCAGGCGAGCCAAGGTGAGCCCTCCCTGTGCAGGGATCCCTCGGCTGCCGCCCGCGCCGTGTCCTGCACGGGTCCATCCTGTGCCAGTGGCTACGCCAGCTCCCTCCCCTCCGGATCAAGCAACTCTTTGTAAATCTAAATTAATAAGGTTGCAGGGCTATAGACACAGGAACACGTGCTGTATCTTGTCTTTGTCGATCAATGCATTATATCATCCCATAAAACTGATTACAAAGCAGAGCTGTTCATCTCACCAGGTTCCATGTCTCAACATTATAAATTTCATATTATGGTTAATGATTGTCAGTGCAGACAGAGAACACGCAAGCTGATCAGTATTGTAGTTTATAATTAATTATTGGAACGTTCCTGCAGAGGACACCAAGGAGGGAGTGGCTGCTGATTAGCAATTTATTATCTCTAAAACGCCAAAGAGCAACGTGGAAGGAGAGGTTGTGTGTCTGGCACTGCCCGTGCCAGAGTGGGGCAGAGGGGTCCCAGCTGGGGCACGGAGCACCAGTGGGACCTGCCACCACCCCAGCTCCACGCACGTGTCCCCAGCGGGCACGGGCACGGGGAGGCTGGGGCTCGGCTGGCAGCTGGGCACCCGAGCAGAGGCCCGAGGCCATCGCACAGGCCAGCACCTCCCGGCACAGGCAGAGGCAATGGCACGGCACCGGTGCCAGCGCGGCGGTGGGACCCGGCACATCCCTGCAGCAGGGAGCACACTGGGAGAGCTGGGGCTGCTCAGCCTGGGGAGGAGAAGGCTCTGGGGACACCTCAGAGCAGCTGCCAGTACTTAAAGGGGGCCTGTAGGAAGGATGGGGACAGGCTTTTCAGCAGGGCCTGCAGCGACAGGACAAGGGGTGATGGCTTTAAACTGAAAGAGGCAGATTCAGACTGGACAGAAGGAAGAAGTGTTTTTCACTGAGGGTGGTGAGGCCCTGGCACGGGTTGCCCAGAGAGGTGGTGGATGCCCCATCCCTGGGAACGTCCAAGGCCAGGCTGGACGGAGCTCTGAGCGACCTGGTCCGGTTGAAGATGGCCCTGCTCACGGCAGGGGGCTGGACTGGATGGGCTCTAAAGGTCCCTACCCACCCAAACCGTTCTGTGGTTCCAGGATCTGATGATTCTGCCATCCTGCCAAGCCTTGCCACACGCTGCTGCCAGGAATCGCTGCCTGTCCTGCCTGCTCCCGTCCCCGCAGCCGTTCAGCGGGGCGGGATGGCACACGCCGCCACACCAGCAGCTCGTAGGGAGCGGGAGTTCGTGTACCGACAGCATGAGCGAATAAAAAGAATAATGAGCGAATAAAAAGAGTAATGAGCAAATAAAAAGAATAACAACCAGCACTTCACCTGAGCCCCGACAGCAAGAGAGGATGCATCCCCCCCAGCCAGACGATGCCATAACCGTGCCTGTGCCACTCCCCAAGGCCTGGGGGCTCCCCCTCCCTGTATTTTGGCTGCATCTCCCCCCCCCCGGGGCGCTTCGGGCACCCCCTTGTCCGTAGGGAAGCTGCAACGAACAGATGTCCCTGCCCCAGCTCTGGACACCGGGATGTCGGACCCTCAGGCTAGATGGTGACCTGGTTGCTGATGCCAGCTGCTTGGAGACCCCATGGCTGGATGATGCTCACCCTTGTCTGGCAGCCCTGCCCGTGGCCGTCGAGGGGCTGCGACCCCCGGGGGGGTCTCAGCCCCTCGACGGCCACGGGCAGGGCTGCGGTGGCTCGTCCTCCGCTCAGCCCTGGCCACCATGCCTGCTCCTCGCACGGCTGGCACTGCTTTATCATCCAGAGCAGAGGAAAGGCAGAAAATTCTTGAGGAGAAGGAAAAAAAAAAGAACAAAAACAAACCAACCCCAAAGTCCCATTAAAAAAAGAACAAACATTGGCAAGTAATTGGATTAGGGTTTTATCAGATCTTCTCTCTCGAAGTCAATCAGTCTGTTCCTCGGTGGGGGGGATGTCTTATCGCAGGGATTTAAATTTTATTGACTAATAACGATGCTTTACAAAGAAAGAAGCAGGGCCCTGCGCCAAGGGGAAGTGTCACAGCCTCGGGAAGCCACTTTTTTTTATTTATTGTTTATTTATTTTCCATTGCAGGGTTTAGGTGGGGATGAGTTTGATCCCTCCCCCCCTCCCCCAGCAACAAAAGCAATGAGAGGCACCAAACTGGGATGCAGATGACTCTGTCAGCCAAGAAGACGGCTGGCTTGCTCCAAATGGCCCGGCAGAACGTTAGGGAAGGGACGCCTTTGAGAAGGGACATCGTCTGCAGAGCCTTTTTCTGGCTGATTCACCAGAAATCATGGAGTCGGTACCGGGGGGGGGGGGGGGGGGGGGGTTATTAGCATGGCCTCCAGTTGTGTCGTGGGAGGTTTAGATTGGATATTTGGGAAAATTTCTTTACTGAAAGGGTGGTCAGGCGTTGGACCAGGCTGCCCAGGGCAGTGGTGGAGTCCCCATTGCTGGAGGTGTTCAAAAAAATGTGTAGACGTGGCACTTCAGGACACGGTTTAGCAGACATGGTGGTGTTGGGTTGATGGTTGGACCTGACGATCTTAGAGGTCTTTTCCAACCTTAAAGCTTCTATGATTCTATGATTATTGACCCCAGTCGCTCAGAACTGTCATGCCACAAGCATGCAAGTCCCTGCTGGTGTGGGCACGGCCAGGGGCGAAGGCAGCCCAAGCACCTTGGTCCCCACGCACCCAGCTGGCATGGCCACCTTGTCCCTGACCCCCACTGCCACCCACCCTGCTCCCCAGCGGGGCCCAGCACACGCAGACTCCCAGCTTCTCCATCTTCTCCCAACTAACCAGCAATAGGATGAGAGGCAATGGCCACAAGTTGCATCGGGGAGGTTCAGATTGGACATCTGGAAAAATTTCCTTACTGAAAGAGCGGCCAGGCCTTGGACCAGGCTGCCCAGGGCACTGGGGGGAGTCCCCATCCCTGGAGGGGTTCAAAAAAATGTGTGGATGTGGCACTTCGGGACGTGGTTTAGCAGGTGTGGGGGTGTTGGGGTGATGGTTGGACTTGGTGGTCTTCGCGGTCTTGTCCAACCCATGATGCTATGATTCCACGACTCGTCTCTCAGAAACAGCCGAGCACTCGGGAACGCTGAAGGGCGGCTCTGCCGTGAAATTCCCAGACGAACGCCAGACGGGAGCGGGACGTTGCGGTGGCGCAGCTCCCGGGAGCCCAGGGGCTCAGCTCTCACGATACAGACACATGTCGTCGTCCGGACGAGAATCGGCACTGAAATGTTCCTTGTCTGCTCCCCGGCGCCCATCCCCGCGCTGCGCCGCGGCACCGTCCACGGGAGGCAGCGGGACGCGGGGCCGGGGACGCGGGGCCGGGGACGCGGGGCCGGGGATGTGGGGCCGGGGACGCGGGGCCGGGGCCGCGGGGCCGGGGCAGGGCTGTGGCGGCGGCGCGGGGCGCGCAGCCTGTGCGGGGCCGCTGGAGGCGGCCTCAAGGTGGCGCCCGAGGAGCGGGAACCGCGAGCAGAACAAAGGGGCCTCGGCCCGGCCTCAGCTGCGCCCCGCACACCAGCCCCGCACACCAACCCCGCACACCAGCCCCGCACACCAGCCCCAGCCCCATCCCGCAGCCCCATCCCACAGCTCCGTCCCGCACCCCTGCCCGCAGTCCATCTCGCAGCCCAGCCCCAGCCCCATCCCGCAGCTCCATCCCCCAGCTCCATCCCCCAGCCCAGCCCCAGCCCCATCCCGCAGCCCCATCCCGCAGCCCCATCCCACAGCTCCGTCCCGCACCCCTGCCCGCAGTCCATCCCGCAGCCCAGCCCCAGCCCCATCCCGCAGTCCATCCCCCAGCTCCATCCCACAGCCCAGCCCCAGCCCCAGCCCCATCCCGCAGCCCCAGCCCGCAGCTCCATCCCACACCCTGGCCCCGCAGCCCCCCCAGCTCCCCCGGAGCCTGCGGGCTGCCTGTTGCGGGCGCAGGCCGTGTCCCCACCAGCATGGCCTGGCAGGAGGCTGCCCGCACCCGGCCGCTCGTCCCCAGTGCTTGGCCATGGCCCCGGGCAGCCCCCCGCACATCGCCTGCCCACGCTGACCCTCGCTGTCCCCCTCCCCTGCCCAGGACACCAGCGTCCCTTTCCCTCGGACAGGAGGGTCACAAAGCCGCCGGAAAAATCCCTGCATTCATTACAAAAACGGAGCGGGGCTGGGCAGAATGGGGGTCCCGGGGCGCCCACAGCCCCCGGCCCGCTCGGGGCAGCGGGACCCCCTGCGAACGCCCCGGTGCAAGGCTCAGGGCGCGGTGCCATGCGTCACGGGGGGCCGTGTCACGCCAGCACGTGGTGACGGGGCTGACGTTACGTGTCATAACACCTCGGCTCTGCAGGGAATTTGGGGGTTTTTTTAACGTTTCGGTGCATCTCTCCCCACGACACTGGGTGCGGGAAGGCGGGGTGCCGCAGCGGCGCGCTCCGTGGACCCACCGAGCCCTGCGGTGCCAGGTGCGATGGCGGGGGTCCCGGCTCCCCGTCCCTCGAGCGGTGCCACGCTCCAAGCACAGCCCCGGCACGTTGCTGGGCGCAGGGCCCCTGCGGCAGCCGGCGGTGCCCCTGCCCGGGCTGCGTCCCCCCACCGGGCTCCCCGCCACCACGCGCCGCCGCGCCACGAGCCCACGCTGCCGGGGAGCGGGGCCGCGGGAGGTGCCCGTCCTGCTAATTAGAGCGTGCTGAGGAGGAACTCGCTCAGCTCTGTCTGGCTTGACATTAAGACCTAAATTTGCTGTAAAACCAAATGGATACGCACACCCACATCTCCAAGGCTTTTAGTTCAGCAACAAGTGAATCCATCAGAGCCCAGCACCTAATTTAATAGCAATAATGAAAGGTGTGCGTCACTATTAATTTAAGCACTCCAACATTAGCCTTGCACTTAGAAACCAGCAAGGCAAAGCTATTTACAAATGAATGTACCAGGGCAATAAATTGAAAGTACTGGTTTGACCCGCGGTGGCTGCTTTCTTCATTTATACATAGATATATTTCTATAGATGCATTTATTCCCATCTCTTTAGCAAGGCCTCCCTAATTAAGTTGAAGTGGCAGTGAAAGTGTGGCAGTAAGTGTGGAAAGAAGCTGCTAAAAACATATTTAATTCATTATAAGTAATCTTTGATACCATAAGGTTGGATAAAGGTTTGCAGTATCAGAGCAGGCCGCCAAGGAAGGCCAAGGAGATTGCCCAGACGCAGCCAGCGCGTTTGCACCGCGCGCTTTCACCTCCTCGCACCAGGGGAAGGAGGAGCCCGGCTGGTGCCGGAGCCCCCGCTTGCGGGGGGGCCCTGGGGCGCTGGCACCAGCACCCAGCACCGGCAGCAGCGCTGGCAGCAGCGCTGGCTCTGGGAGCACTGGGGAGCGGGGCAGGGCGAGGGTCCGTGGGCGCCGGGGTGCCGGCTCCGTGTCGCTGCGTGCTGCGCGTGCCCCCGGGATGGTAATGTGTGTGACGAGGAAGGTGTATGTCACCCGCGTTAAAGGAGTTTAATGTGCTCGGAGTCACATTATTGTACCCTTGCAGAATACATTATCTGTCACGCCGCCTTTCCAGGCTGTCACCTCGCAGAAAGGCTACGGTGTTCCTGGAAACCATTATCAGCCTCTAATGATATTATCAAAATTGGAGCGTGCAGCGTGGTGGGGGCGGGGGGAAGGCACCGCTGCGGCTGCCGCTTTCCTCGCCCCGCGATGTGCCTCCCGCACGCCCGCCAGCGCCGCGGGACGGGGGCTGCGGCTCTGCAGACCCTCCTTCGGAGCCGAAGTCCGGGGTGTGCATGCACCGAAGGGCGCCGGGGCCCCGGGCATCCCTGCGTGGCTCAGGAAGACGTCCCGGGGGCTGCTGCGGGCACCGCAGGCAGGGGCACTGCCACCTGCCCACCCAGGACCAGTCAGAGAATGGTAGGGGCTGGCAGGGCCCTCTGTGGGTCACCCAGCCCAACCCCCTGCCCAAGCAGGGTCACCCAGAGCAGGCTGCACAGCACCGCGGCCAGGCGGGGCTGGAATATCTCCAGAGAAGGAGACTCCACAGCCTCCCTGGGCAGCCTGGGCCAGGGCTCCGTCACCCTCAGAGGGAAGAAGTTCTTCCTCGGGTTCAGCTGGAGCTTCCTCTGCTTCAGTTTGTGCCCATTGCCCCTTGTCCTGTCGCTGGGCACCACTGGAAAGAGCCTGGCCCCGTCCTCCTGACCCCCCCCCCTGCAGATATTTAGAGGCATTTCGAAGGTCCCCTCTCAGCCTTCTCTTCTCCAGGCTGAACAAGCCCAGCTCCCTCAGCCTCTCCTCGCAGCAGAGATGCCCCTGTCCCCCATCACCCCGCAGCCCTGCGCTGGGCTCTCCCGCAGCTCCTCAGCCTCCGGCCCGCAGCCGGTCGCACCGACAGACCGAGACCAACGGCTCCGGCCCCACCGAGCAGCTCCCGGCGCACACACGGGACCCCGCACCGCACCCCGCACCGCGCCCGCCTTGGGGGGCCTCATTCGGAGTCAGAAGCCTGCGGTGACCGGTCCGCAAGGCGAGAAGCGAGCAGGTCCCGTGCTCATCTCGGAGCCCTGCGTCCGCTCCGGGAGGAGAGCAGGGAGGCGAGCAGGGCTGACGCACGCGTCTCATGGAGCTTCTCCTCTGTCAGAGGAGTTTAGACGTGTAATGAACAGGCCGTGGTGAGCTGAAATATAATCCCATTACTCTGATGAGATTACTGAGCCTGTGAGAGTTCACAAATCACGCTCCACGTTTTCACAGCAAACACCACCCTGAGATTAATTTTTTTTCCTTTTTTCGCATTTCAGCAGAGGTGTGTGGGGAGCATCAAACACGACCGCGCTTCGCCCGCCATGAGCAGCGGGGCTGTGCGTGGGCCAGCGCTCCCCGTGCCGCGGCTGCTCGTGGTGGTCCCAGACCCCTCCGCAGGCTCTGCCGCCGTGCCGGGGAGCGGCACCCCGCACCCGCCCTGCCCGGCCTCTGCGCCCGCTGTCCCTCGCAGCCCCGTCCTCGTCCCCGTCCTCGCCCCCGCGTCGCAGCGGGGAGGCTGCGCTGGGGTGTGATTTAGGGGGGCATTAATTCTGGCGGCGGCAGCAGCACCCAACACCGCACGCCGCCACAGCAGCGCATTTCCATGAAATTCATGGGCCCATTACAAACATGTCGCCGTAAATAACTCCCCCCATTCATCTCAGGGCTGCACCCAGGGCCGTACCATGGTTTTCGCCTGCCTGTCCCAGCGCGGGGTGGGTGCAGCCCGTGCTCCCGGCCGGGTCCCAGCCCCACCACGGCTGCAAAACCCCATGGGACACACCAGGCTCCCACCAACCTAAACCCAAAGGAGCTGCTGGCCCAAACCGCTCCGTCGGGAGTTCCCGGCAAACCCCCGCAGAGCTCGGGTCCGGCCAGGCACCCCCGCGCTCGCACCGCGGCGCAGCACGTGCTTGGGTGCCCTGGGTGTCCTCTGCCACCAGCTCGCTCTTTTCCTTCCCAGCACTGGTAACACCGAGGCGGCGGCGAGGGCTCGGCCCCGCTCGCTGCGGCTGCAGCCGCCTTGGCCATCCCCAGCCGGCCGACCGCTTCCGAGCAGGCAAAGCCGCCCATCAGCCGTGTTGTTCTCGCACAAACCTCCAGACAAACGCTCAGCCGCCCGGGAGCACAACAAACGGCCTCCAGGTCTCCCCACGACGCTCACCCGTCTCTCCGGGTGGATTTGGAACACTCTGAGCAGCGTTTTTTTGTGCCAATACAGGGAAGCCGGCCAGCCAGGAGCTGCTGCAGGCGCCCGGGCCGAGCGCTGCCCACGGGTACCAGTGCCCCGCGGCTCCCGGCACGGTGAGGGGAAACGTCTCAGGCTGCTTGCTCGCACTCTGCGCGGGCGCTCGCCACTCTCACGGGGTCCGTGCCCGGGGGTCTTTGCAAGCGTACGCCCCGCACCATGAGAGGTGCAATCGACCGTCAAACTTCAGGTGCGTGTGCAAGCCAGGCCCCCCTCCAGCAGCAGCAGCAAGAGAAAATTCAGGAAAGCTCTGCTGCCTCCAACAGCTCCCGACGAACGTCAGTGGGAAGTCATCCTCGTTACGTGAGCCAGCAGCCACCCTCTTCTGCCGGAGCCCAGTAACAAGGCATGGAAGGAACAGCTTGCTTTTCTGACCCAGTTGAATGCCCATCTGAATCAATTAAATCTACAACTACCGGGGAAAGACCAGCCCGTGATGGATCTGTGTTCAGCTGCGCACAGATTGCAGCCATGAGCTCCGCTTTAACTCTTTCAGCAAACACTCAATAGCAGGAACGTCTGCTCCGAGGGAGAGGCTCCTCAGCGCGCGGAAAGCTGGACCCGTCCGGAATTTCAGGCACTGGAAACACAGCGAGCGGAAGGGGATTCACGGGACGGTGTGAACGCACGTGCTGCCGGCAAGCGACCGCGCGCCCACAGACGTCACCAGTTTCGGCAGCAGAGGTTTTTTTATGATGTGAATCTTTCAGCTCTACCAAAAGCAAAATGCTGCACATAGCGAATACCTACTGATAATAAATACTGTAAGTGGGTGGCAACAGCATTACGGCCATGGAAAGAAGGAGACTTCTGTAGTTTCCGATACCAGCGTAGGCAAGTTTTTAGTTCAGTTAAAAAGAATTGAAACTAGGTGGCAAAAGAACATTCACAGAACAACTTTAATGTTAAATAGTTCACAAAGTTGGTTAAAGGAGTCATTTACATTGCATTATTTGAAGGGTCTTTCCCCATTGCATCTGTGCTGCACTTGCACATATAAAATATTAAAAAATTTAATATCATACTATAAAATACTGTTTCTCCTTTTGCAGATATCTTGGAAGACTGTACAGCGGAGACCGGCCTCCGTGCTGCAGGCAGGGCTCCCCTCCCGAGGCAGCGGCTCCGGGAGGGCAAAGCCTTTAAAAACCAACTTCAACGCAACAGGCAAGCGCCAAACAGACCTCTCTGCCTGAGCGTTTGCTCCTAAACTCTGTGTTAAGGCTCAAAGTTTTCTCTGTACCACAGCAAGGCAGGGCACCGTCAGCGTCCCGCTGCGGCAGGCGAGGCTGGGCGGCAGCGGGGAGCCCGTCTGCCCTGGGACCCGCAGCCTGCCGGCAGCCCCGGCTGCGGTTCAACGCCTCTCGGAACCAGGGGCATTTTCTTGATACAAAACCCAGAGCAGCAGCACAGAGAGCTCCCGCGTCCACGGCTTGGAGAGATTTATGAAAGACACCTCCGGTGAACTGAACCAGAAGCGCAGCTCTGGCTCCCAGTAATCCCATTCAGGTGTTCCCTGATCTATTAAGGATGGACAAGGCCAAACCAGTTACAAATCCCAGTACAAAGCAGGTCTTAATTTTTATTTTTAAAGAACAATATTAAGAAAAGGCGAAGGCATTTCTCAGTGCTCGGGTGCAAGCGGTCTCAGAGGACGAGCCGAGCCCAGCGCGGCAGCAGCCGTGGCCCACGGGCGGATGCAGGCAGGAGGATGCTCGCCTCTCAACCGCGGAGACGCTGCCTGGGTTTTCAAAACACCGTGCTGACTACAGCCAGTAACTGCCGATAAAACGTATGCAAAGCTGAAAAGCACAGTTAAGTAAAAATATTTTTGAACAGAACAAACCACAACAGACTCGGCTGTCTCGGTGTTTCTTCACAAACCGGCCCCCCTGCAACGGCTGCTGTTCCCTGGCTCACGGTTGCCTCCTGCACTTCAGCAACAGAAGTGAAACCATCTGGGACTGCAGCCTCCCCCCAAAAGAACTGTGCATCATATGGACCTTGGAAAAGATTACATCTGTTTATTAATAGTAAAAATGGATACATTTGTCCTACATTTTGTTTTTAGAAATTTGATCATGTCACAAGCAATACCTGTGTGTACGTGGGTGTATTACAGATGTATATAATTTATTTTAACCAGGCTGTGAAATAATATGTAATCACATCTCTTCTTGTGATTGTACATAATACAGTAATTAAATGATGCCAGTCTACGTCATTCTCTTATTTCTAATCAAAGGAACCTGAAGCGTAACAGTCTTCTTTCCGGCTGATATGGCTCTTTATTTTTGTCACAGGGGAGACCTCCCCTCACCGACGAGGGATAATCTTCCAGCCGTGAGAGACGGGATAATTCAGATTTCTCCCCCGGCTGCTCCTGCCTGCTGGCAGCGGGAGCTCTGCAGTCCTGGCTCCCACCGGTCCGGGCGGTGGGGAGCGTCTCCTCCTCGAATTCGGCAGACAGGCTCTCCTCGAGGCTAGGCGTTACTGCTGTCCCGACTTCTTCTCCTTCTGGAAGCTGAAGCTTGTTCTCCTGCTCAGTTTTCTTTGTTTCTGAGCAAAATAATCCGCTCTGGCTGTGCTTGCTCGCGACTCTAGAATATAGTTAACCTGCAAGATGCAAAACGAACGGTATTTAATTTCCTCGGTGCTTCCGTGGGGCGGCGCGGGGAGGGCAGGGCCCCTCACACCGCCCAGCTTTGTGGGGATTTGGGGAAACCGGAGCGAGTGGGCGACGGCAGAGACAGCCCGGGGTGCAGGAGAGCCCCGCTCGGCGTGGGGCCGCTGCCGGGCTCTTCTCCCGCGGCTCGGCGCAGGGCGGCCGCGGGCTCTCGGCTCCCCTCTGCCCTCGTCCCACTCTCGTCCCCAAACCTCCAGGCGAACGCACCGTCGTGAAGACCCAGAGTGCTGGTCTAATAGAGTCATGGGCTTCAATAAAGGACTTTATCAGCTTCAATAAAAATAATTCTTTCATTACGATGTTTGCATACTCAGCTAATCTCATAGTTTTCCTGTGTTTTGGCACATTCTACTTGATGAAAGCATTTTTAAATGATATTTAACCAGCCTGCTATTCCCTAAATTTATTATCTCCAGTGCTTTGTGATAATCACATAGATAATTTTAATGGAAGGTTAATGCAAGAATCAAAAAGATAAAAATGCCCTTTGGTCTGCCATTAGCTGGTTAATATGCTGTGGCTTAAAACTTGCGCAATTTTATGCACTGTAGAGTGTTTCACTTTCATTGCATATTACAGCTTAAGGCATAAAAATACAGGGAATTTTCATGGTCAATAAAGCCTTAGTCTTTCTCACTTGATCATGTAGAAAGCCTAATTTGAAAAGTCTGACTTCTTTGCGTCTCCTAACGCTGATGGAATTGAAAACAAACTGGTAACTTATGCATGAAACCAGAAAATGTTCTACATAAACAATGTGCAACTTCAGAAAAGAAGTACTGTTCAGTAACATTTCTCTCTTGAATATTCATGTTTTTCATAGCAAACCTTTTTTTTCAACCTATTATGACCAGTCTCAGATGCATCAAGCCTTCGGGATTACAACAGCTTATTGAAAGTGGGAACAAAAGGAATGGCCTAACAGTTCACGAAGTAAGCAGAAAACCCCCAAATACATTCACCTGCTATGTTACTAATAAAAATTATTTTATCATATGTCAGTTATTTAGCAATCCTCTAAACTCCACACAGAAAAGAAAAGCAACCATAACAGATGGCTTGCCAAAATTACTGCTTTTTAAATTTTGAATTGCTGTAAAATATTAGCTTGCGGAAAATTAAGTTTGATCTTTCAACAGTGTTACGAAAATTTCTTTGGGAACGCAAGCCAATATGCGTAGGTACCGAGCCACAAGCAAAGCAAACCATTCTGATGAAGGATCACGGTGAGAAAAAGAACTTTTTCGCTTTGTACAAGCACCTGTGGTGGGAGGGACGCGTGCAGGGCAGGAGAGCAGCGCGGTCCTGGCAGCGTCACCGCCTCGGCTTGGGCCGGCGCTGGAGCCATGAACCCGGCATCAGCCTCTGCCCTCGAGCACCACGTCAGCGCGCAGCTTGACCGGAGCCCTCCCGGAATCTCCGAGCAACGCTCACTGCGGCTCTGACAGCCCCCGCGGTGCCGGAACCTTTGCTCAGCTGCCTGCCTGCCGGCCAAGCCCCACACCAGCTCCTCGCCGCCCCGGGTCGGTGCCTCCATGAGCCGGACGCCTGCCGGGTCTCTACGGCCGGGCCCCGCGCTGGCAGCCCCACAGCAGCGCAGGCAGCACCGCGGAGCTTTGCCGGACGCAGGTCCCGGGGCAGGGCACCCAGCCCCGCACAGCACCTGCACCCTCACCACAGCACAGGGCCGGCAGACCAGCTGGGTCTGGAGCTGGAAGCTGTCTGGACACAACACTTGGCAGCTTCCTGCAAAAGGCCACGGAGAGCGGCTCTCTGACACCCATCTAGAAGGAAATGTTCCCCGCCAACAGGCAGCCTGCTGAAAACTGAACAAACCACAGGCACCAAGCAACCGGCCTGGGAGGCTCAGCGCAGCGGAGCGGCCCCCAGGCACGGCGCCGTGCGCGTGTTTTTCCAGAGCCTCTCTCATGCCTAACCAGTGGTGAAACACCCAGGATTTGGGGGCACGCTAAAATCTCATACTCACCTTCAGTACGATCTCATTGACAGTAGCAGCATCTGATTCAAAGTAAAGGTGTTTGTAGTCATGATTGCTTAGATATGTAAGTTTAAATATTGCATGACCTGTAAAGATAAGAAAAAAACTGTTCAGAATATTCCTGTAAAGTTTCAGCAGAGCTTGTGTGCCTGACAGCAGAAAAACACAGATGGTGATCTTCGCATACCATCAGCACAACAGAAGGAAGCAATGAAACGCTGACAGGCTTCTCATGTCATTTCAATTTAAGGCAAGTGGTGGCTTACAGGAGCAGCTGAACTCTGTTCAATAAAGTTCCTTCTCCCATCACTTCCCCACTGCAGGAAATGCAAAAATCTATCAAACGGCTAGTTAGCTCCCGTTCAGCCCGAGTCGGTATTTCAGTTAAACGACCGCATTAGGACTGCTTCACGTAACTGTTCGCTGTATAATCACCACGCGCAGGAGGGAAGTGTTATATTCAAAACAAAAGGCCAATTAACCCCAGCATCGTCACCCCAACCACCTCTCCCCAAAACACCACCCAAACCTTCCCATTGCTCAGGCGAAGGGAAGCGTCACCACTCTAAAACACAAAAGGACGCGGCAACGACGCTGCGAGACCGCGACTGGGACCCAGGGCTCCCACCGCCCCCGGGCAGGACAACCCCACGGCAGCAGAGCCAGGATGCTGCGCCAGCTCCGTCCCAAGCGCCGGCTGCAGGCGGCTCCGTCCGCGGCACCGGAGCTCCAGACCCGGCCGGGCACGGCCGCAGCGGGAAGGTCTACACGCGGAATACGGAGGAAGGCAAAACAGCCCCCACCGATACGGACGTTCAAGGCTTCACAATTACAATGTCGCATACTCTATGCATTATACTTTTCCATCAGTTTTCTCGTAACTTATTCAGTTCAAAGGCCACAGTTCGTAATCCATAAAGTAACAGGCACATTACTGGAAATTTCGGTCTTTCCTGGAGGAAAGCTAATCTGAAATCTTATTTACATTATCCGATTCTCCAGATTTCCAAAAAGTAACTGATATATGCTCAGATCTGTGGCCAGAAAATTTGAGATGCGAGTATTTTATTGTGGCATGTTAATTAAACACCATCATGATGCACTAATCTTGAATGTAAATTCTATATTGAAAAATTGGCTAATAATAATTAAAAAAATCCCCTTAAATCATTTGCCAAATGATGCCTCAGTGGTACTAAAAATGCAGGAGTTCCTCGCCGCGAGCTCATCAGCATGGTAACGCGTGCACGCCCGGCTCTGCCGGGGACCGACTTTCGGCAGTGCCCGTGCACCGCTCCGGGGGACGCGGCACAGCGCCTCGCCCCACCAGCTGCCACAGCTTCCCTGGACATCCAAAGTTACACACAGCCACAGAAACGGACTGCTACAAATGGAAACTAAAGTGGCACCAAACCCGCTCTGGAGGATTCCAGCGCGGTTCTTTGTTTTGGGTCTCGGCAGTGCATGGGGTGGTTCATGGGGTGGATCAAGACTCCCTTCACCTGGTTTAGATGTTTCAGTCCACGTTTTCTTCCACCCGGGAAGCCCACTCTCCCTGAAGCCCGCTCTCCCCACGCCGACCTCGCCTTGCCGGCTGCTCCGGAGCCTGCTGCCATGGCTCAGCCGGTGGGAACAGCCGGGGGGCTCGGCAAGGGCCAGGAGCCGAGACCCCGCTTCCAGCGGCACAGCCCGGGGTCACGGCTCCGCTCTCCCAGCCGGTCTCTGCCCGGGAAGGGGGAGGCTGGGCCATGTGCCCCAGCCCAGCCCCGGCGCCCGATCCCACCTCACCCAGGGCTCCCTCGCCCGCCGCCCCCGAAGCAAACAGCGGCCGGCTCCGTGAAGCCGGCAGCGCGGACACAGAGCCTCGGAACGCATCCACAGCTCGCACGGCGAGCGCGGACCGGGGGTGCGGCATGGCGGCCGCGCCGGTGGGAGCAGCACAGCCGGCAACAACGCAGGGAGCAGAGGCCCGGCGTGCCGCTCCTCCAGAGCCCCGCTGCCCGGCCACGCGTCACCCCGCAGAGCCAGGGCACAGAACCACGATGGAAATACTAACGTGAAAATTACACGAGATCACAGCCTCCATCATGCCTCACGAAGAAACTCTCCCCAGTACCCCCATCTTTCTTTTAAACCGGTGATTTACTCCTCCTTTCCAGCAAAGGTGTTTACACAGCCGACAGAAGCAGAGCTTTATTTCGAGCATTTCTTTTCGGACTGTGAGCAGTCAGCCCTTCCGATGACAGTCAGAGCCACCGACACCAATAACAACCCCACTGTGCCACGCAGCAGGAGGCAGAGCTCGCCCCGCTCCCCCCAGCGCTGCCCCGTGCCACGCCGGCACCGCGCGCCCGCACCGGCACAGCACAGGCAGCCCGGCTGCCGTGGCAGAGCCACGGGCAGCGCTCCCGCTCCCACTGGCACCGATCCGGCGAGGCGCCGGCTGAGCCGTGGACCTGTGCTCCTGCGCAGGCTGTCGGGAGTCGCCGGGGTTGTGACACGGCCGCTGCACCCGACGTGAGGCCCGACCGCGCGGCGTGCATGCTGTGGCTGCGCACAACCGGCCGTGCACGCCGCGCAGCCCAGTGCTGCGCCCTGACAGGAGACTGAGCGAAAGAAGCCAAGACGACTTTTCTTCAGAAAGCCCCATTACAGCATTATGTTTATGTGCTCCGTGTCCACATTACACTATTTACCGCATGAAATATTGGTTCATTGAAATCCTAACTGGCACTTTGCTCCGCTACTATTCTAGCCAGATGGAATTTATGAATTGTGAGATTGATTTCCATTTCCAAGAGTGCTTAAATATGTGATGTACCTCTTTCCAATAGAGCACCACCCTTGACAATTCAGAGATCAATAGGAACTCCAATGGTTTTATATTTCCAGATAAGAATATCTGGTAACAAACAGCAGCAGCTCAAGCGGATTCTACCCACATGACGGCAGAATTGAAATAAATACAGACATGGCTTTATTACCAGGACTCCTACACGAACAATGCTTTGGTGTCCTTCAGCTTGCGGGTCTGAAACCTCAGTGCTGTCTGCCCTGCCCTGCCCCGACACCACGCAGAAGCGTATTTAATGTCAGCCACCGCAGACGATGGCGAGGGGGAAATGACTGGGGGGGCACTTCAATATTTTGTGATCAGAATTAATTGGCTGTACAATGGAAAATACATGTTCTTCCCGGCTGTGTTTATCTGCTAAAACATATATGGAAGGCAAATGGAATGACAGAAACTCCCCTGCCATCGCGGGCCTTTGTCACGACGCAGGCACAGCCGGCAAGGCGAGCGCCGAGCAGGTTTGGTGCGGGTGCCCCACGGCAGCCCCACACCGGCCGTGCCTGCCCAGCCCGCGCTGGGGCCGAGCTCACTGCGGCAGCAGGAGGACGGCGTCCTGCCGTAGGTGCCCTTTGGCCTCGGCTCTGCACCCTGATGAACCTTCTCTAACCCTCAGACACTAACCGGGTCCCGTTCGGTTACACCTGGAAAAAAGCCTGCAGCAGGCTCGGGCGGCAGGGCGCGACGCCGACCCCCTGGGAAGGAGGAGAGCTCCTCTACTCTTTCAGCACGACTTCTCCAGTTCAGCTGTGTGGCCTGTCCCTAGCTGTTAACGTTACTGTCCCGCCAAAGGACCGAGGCACAGGCTGGTCACGGCACAGCCAGCAGCGCGTGCCAACGCCGCGGCGCGGGCAGAGGCAGCTCCGCTGCTCGCACGCCTCCCGGCCGCCTCGCGCAGCTTTGGCCAAACCGCACTCGTGCGAGCAGCAACCTCCGCCCCGCGCCTCGTCCCCCGGCCTCGCATCACAGCTCCCAGCATTACCGACTACAACGTGCGTGTACAGTCGCTGGCAAACCTTCTGCTAATTTCTGCAAGTTACGGTCTTGGGAGAACACACAAAAACTTTGCAGCCCACCACACTCCTCTTGATATGGGTGAAAAATATTTTCACTTTTTAGTCTAAGTAATAAACTCTTTTTATCAGAGTCTAAAAAACACACTTCATGCCTGGAAAACATTGGAAGGATGTGAATTTGCAGAGGAAAAGACTTATTTTTTTATCAAGTCTGCCAAGACTAGCAATAGTTTCTCTTCTTCCTCTCCCATCCCCTCAGTTCAGACTGTAGCAAAGCCCTCTCTGCCAATGCCCCTCTTTAAAACAGTAGGCACTGAATTAAATCACTAATTAGACAGAGGATGAAAAGAATATTCATGAGTTGGACAAAACAGAAAACAAACACTGGGAAATGCAAATTTATGTTAATTTTTCAATATACCTTGATGATTGCTTTGTCATTACAGGGCCATAAGGCAGAAGTCAACAATTAAGAGTTATTAGCGGAATAAATAGCTGGAGAAAGACCTCTCTGAAGAACAAAACACTTACGGGCATCATTTGACATTCTCACAGATTTTCACCACTTCAGAAGCTGCGACTACAACAGGATCGAACCTGGAAATCTCTTCTCAGACTCCGCCAGGATTACAAAGCATTACAAACATACCAGTAAAAAGGCAAGGAATGACGAAACTAAAAGGCACAGCAGCGATGTTTCTGTACCAAGACAGATCCACCCAAAGCACTGCCTGGAACAGGGCAACCTCGGCTCGTCCCCGCTGCCGTATGCCAGCTCGCGGCTCTGCGGAGGGGCCCTGCTGTGTGCAGCCCCTACAGAAACGACGCTGGGACCCTGGAGCGGGGCCTGCAGGTCCCACAAAAATGCAAGTGCTGCACTACCATCAAAACAGCCCTCCTGCCAAACTCCACGAACAAGCACACCGAGCGGCGCTCTGCGCGGGGCAGCGGCAGCCGGACCGTCAGGGACACAGCAGCGAGCTCTGCAGGGACACAGACTGAGCGGGAATGCTGGCCCGCGTCTCAAGGTGGGGTTGAGCCCACTTACACAAGCGATGTCCATTCGGGAGGGATGTCTGCAGACGGAGTGACGGCGTCGCAGTGACAGGTGAACCCCGAGGCCAGCGACACCAGCGGAGCTGCCGAGGGGTTCAGGCCGCACACCACGTACCTGCGACGCGTCTCCTTCCAACCCAGGCGCTACTGGGAGGGAACCCACGGTGTGAATGCGAAGGGAAAAGATAACCGCTGCGGTCCCGCTGGCTTACCCCTTCTCTCTGGGAGCAGCATATTTCACCACCACTCTTCCTGCAACTCAGGTCCTTATATTCTACCGTAGGCTTATTACAGAACAGTGCTATTAGTTGATGTCTTGCTGCCAGATGTCCTGAAAGCAGAGCTGCAATTAAAGTGCCACATACAACCACTTTTATGTCAAATTGTGGCAACTATTCACACATCTGGATTTTTTTTCCCTAAAGCCTTTTGTTTCTTCCTCGAATTATTGTCAAAGGCAGAATACTAATAAAGATTTTTGCAAGAATGGTGAAAACTGAGGTGGAACTTGGGGTTGCCCAAAACCTCTTCACCAGCAACCTTGTTTGGGAGAAAGATGATAAATAAATCAAAATGCACTAAGCAGTGTTTCCACACGGCAATCGCCTCCTTCATTGCGTCTGCACCTCATCAATCACGCCATTGTCTGCTTGAAAGGCGAGCCTTGTAAATGTCATATCCACTCAAGCCCAAGGAGAAGCGAATCAAAATGCAGCAAGGAGTTTTAATTGGATAGTGTAATTAAACTAAAAAACCCCAGCAGAATAGCTTTGACAGGATAGATGAAGACCCCTTTTAATAGGGCTACAAAACATATTTGTTAAAAGGATGAGGCAATGCGCGCTCCTGATTGTGCTCCAGAGTACTTTTACGCGCAGGCTGCTCGGCGGGGATGGATTCCATCAGCTGCAGGGGAGCAGGCAGGAGGGGCTCCGCAGCCGGCGGCAGCAGCGGAGCGCTCACCGGACGGCTGCCGGCCCCTCCGCCCGCGCGGGCACATCCCATGACCGCTGCCAAACCCGCCCGGCCGCCGGCCAGGTCTCCGACGGCCCCGGCCTTTCGCTGGGGCTCGGGCTGGGCCCCCCAAGCCGGGCACAGCGCCTGCCACGGCACGCGGACACGGCAAACGCCGGCAGCACCCGCGCCCTGCGGCCTCCCGTCCGCGGCACCCGGCCGCCCCGCAGTCAGCAGCGCCCACGCTCGCCTGCCCGCTGCACACGCCGGGATCGCCTCCACGCCCAGCCCCAAGTCTGGGAACGCTTTCTCTGCTGAACCTGTTTTTCACCTTTGGATCAGAATCTGCCATTAGTCTCCTATCAAGCACGAATCTCTTCCATTATTCCACACACTGCGTATTCACGGCAGGAGCAGAGTATCAGGACCCAGCACCCAGCACCCAGTGCACCGTTTGCGGAGCACACGGGTAATTGTTGCCTCTCAGCAAACGTGCAACATCTCTATTTAAGCTCTATTTAAGCTCCCCACACAGCAGGAATCCACGCCTTCCCAACGCGTTCTGTATATTTTTAGTCCTTTCACAACCCAGTAATGAATTCATTAAATTAGCATTACCCAATGTGCATAATCTGGAGGAACTGGATGCGGAATTCAAACATCCAATACCTTTAGCTTTAAATGAGAACTACATAAAGGCATTTCAGGCTTCACTTTGGCTATCACTTACAGCCAGTGTGAGTACTGCTAGAAAAGCTATTTTCGTGCAGATGTGGAATTCAATGGGAAAGACTGACTCGTGTAGCAACATCAATCAAAACGTCGGCTCCGCTGGCAGCTCCCGACAGTAAGGCAGGTTCAAAGGTCACAGGATAAAGAAAAAGCCAAGCTCTGGTTCAGCTCTAATATCTCCTCGCTAGAAGTCTCGCAAAGGTACCTACCCCCTTCTGTACTGGGCGGCTTTCATTAATCTTCTTGCCATCTTTTTTAACTAGTCATGCAGAACCGCTCGATAGCGAGACATATAATGGGGAGGCCCTGTGCCTATTACCAGGTTAACACTCTGTTAAGCCCCAGTGCAACAATGGAATAAGAATTTGAAGGAAATCTTCAGCTGCAGGGTGCAAAGCAGGCAATTAAATTACAAACCGAAGTTACCGATGTAGTCCCTGACCTACAGAACACCTTTGTTTAGACCACCTTAATATTAAGGATATTTTGACCTAGCAATTGAGATGTATTTGCTTTATTGAAACAACAAAAAATGCAGAAACGGGATTGCAAAGAACATTTCTTCAGCGTTTCAAGTACATGGTCAAATAAATCCGATTTCTGCAGCTATTGTAAAATACACACGAACAGAAGAACCCCTCGTATTTCGAAAACGGCAAGTGTGCCCAGCTGACCGGCCTCAGTGCCAGCCGCAGGCCTGCCCGCAGTCTGCTCTCCCGTCCTCGGGAGGGACGGCCACGGCGCGTCCGTCACAGCCCCGCTCGGACCACAGCCTGCTCTGTAAAAAGGCAGCGGCCAGTGACACTGAAGTTTCTCCCTTGTCCAAGTAATGTAAGAGACATTAACAGAATCAGATTTCCTTTAAATTACACTATTGCAAAGGGATATAATTGTATTAAATGTATTATGTTGCTTCCTTAAGACTTTATATTATGTACACTTAATTGAGATACAAAGCTCTTTTCAGCTATAAAAATGACAACTACTTTATTAAGGCTTAAATCTTATTTCTCAATGATAGGATGCTTCCTTTCAAGATTCTAAACATTCAGAATCTCTCCTGATAATCAGACCGAACCTGATCTGAACAAGCCGTTTATACACCCCCTCTGCAGGTTCTAATGGCATCTGATCGAGCCAGCAGGCCCATTACCTCTTCCCTCTGTCTAAATTCAGGGAGTCTGAGTTCATTTACAAATAAAAATTCAAATGCTGACCCAGGCCTACTACAAGGGCAAACAGAAATCATCAGCCATTCCTGCCTACAATGCCCACACTAACGGCAAATTAGATGCCAAAGCTTTCTATTTTCATTTTCTGCGTTCACCAAATGCAGCTTTAAGTTCTGCAACCTCACGGCACAGGAAAGCTTCAGCCCCACCCAGAAGGGCTCCGAGTCCGTCCGTAAATATCCACAACGTCAGCTCTGAGGCTGCGGAGTCCTTTAACACTCACACGAGTGCCACTAAAGCTTCGCTGCCTCAACCTGTCTTTTCTGAGAGAACCAACAGAAAATAAGCACAAGTCTCTCCGCTCTACTCATAAACCATTTCTGTTTTTACATTCCTGCAGAAAAGTACTAGTAAAATCTGAAATCTCTTTAATCTGCAGAAAGTAAGAGCTTATTGAATATTAAACTGTGTTATTTACCGCGTCTGGAGGAACAACTGTTGCAGACACCTCCTGCTACACTGACCACAGCGACCACGCTCCACAGCCCCTGCCCTGACTAAAAAGCCAGGTCACACCTGGAGGCTCCCGCCATCCTCTGAACCTCCGAAGGGCAGGCAGCCCCTCGGGCCCGGCAGCCCCCCGCTCCCTCACAGCCCCCCGGGCAGGCCGGCCGCTCCACGGAGCACAGCCGGCGTTCCGCCCCGGCGTAACGGCACAAGCACTGCGACCTGTGCAGGGCACTTCTGCAAGACGAGATGGAGCGCGTTTGTGTTACAAGAGATAAAAAGATGAAAACAAAATATATTGCAGAACTCAAAGACCTTATCTTCACTCAGCCTCTCTTCCTTTGCCACAATTCATTCAAGGAAGATCCGGGAATAATTTTTGATGTAAACTCTGCTACAAACATCTATCACTATGCTGATAAAAATCACAGACAAAACTTGTGAAATACAGTGAGTTTCATTCCTTTAGGCTACTAAAATAACTTTTTTCCATTTAAAATTCAAGAGATACTGATCTTCTGTTAAGAGCTCCCCAAAATGTATCATTCTGAGACGCCACACTAAAAATCTCTTCTACTGGCCTGAAATGATGACTTTCGGAACATCTTTAGAGAATCAGGAAGAGGTCAGCAGATTTCAGGAGGAATTATTTTCTCCTTTTGGAACTATGCTGAACACTTACTTAATAGGAAAAGTTTATGATGGCCCTGTGGAAATGAGGAAATACAAAATCTCCGTATCGTAAATGTTGCCTTTGTTGTAACCCGTCAGCATCCTCTCCAAATCGACCACGGTTCTGCATCTGTCTGTCGGTCTCCACCTGAAGGCACTGCCCTTCCACCGCTGGACTCTACTCGGGGTTGCAATTCTGTCCCCTCCCTCTCCCTGCCTGGTGGGATTTGGGTACAAACCGGACGCCCTGCAGCAGCCCCGGGGCTGGAGAGCCCATTCCCTGCAGGACGCTGTCCTGGAGGTGTTCAGGACAGCTCGGAGGTCTCAGACTCTGTGGACAGGAGCGTGAGCTGGAAACCTCGGGTTTCAAGGCTGGCTTTTCAGATACAGCCCCGTTTTGTGGGCACAATTTTACAACCACAAGTGTTTGCGTTTGAAATGAAGTGTGGCTACAAACCCAGAGGCGTTAACATATTTACAAGTGCAAAACTGCACCTTGAACTATAAAGACAAGTGTTACACATGCTGGACTGCCTGGTCACTGGGGAAGTCTCTCCCCGGGGTCATGCCTTCCTGAGGACCATGAAATCTTTCTGGAGAGACAGAAAAGGAAGACAATGACTGGACTAAGAACGTGGAAGTAGGAAGGGGTAATGAAGGGGAGAAGGATATAGTTCAATAATTGCTGATAAAATCTGTGGCAGCCATAAATTTACTCTTCCAAGAGAATTCAACAGATCATTACCTCTGTAAATATGTATCACATAATTCTCCCTCTCTGTCACCTTGCAGATAAGTACTTAATACTTAGCATCCCTGCCCTGCAAAAGCACAAGTGTAATAAAATCCACCTGAGCTTTTGAACCGCAGTTACTTTTTGATAGCAGACAGTTACATTTTGGCACCACTGGGAGACATTGCCCAGCTCCCCCAGGACCCATCCTGGGCTTTTTAAAACAAATTTTACAGATACAGACTCTCATTACTCCACTGATACAACAAGCAAAAGCACTGGGCTTTTGAAGTCGCACTCTGAGCACAGCCAGCTCCGGCCCCTTGTCGACGACTGGCTGAACTGGGATGCCAGCCACTGCTGCCAGCCAGGCACCGCCACTGCTTCCCCGAAACCCCGTCCCACCCCAGAGCAGCACGCTGCAATCCCGGCGAGCCGGCAGCCACGGCTGAAGCAAACCCAGACTGCGTTGATACTGGATGTCTGAGATCCTCGATCACACCTAAGAAATTGTTTACAACCAGTCGGGATGTGAAGAAGTTCAAAATAATTGCAATTACGTCGAAACACCTATTTGACTACCGGGCTACGGGGCTAGAGACCAGCTAGGCAAAGCAGTGCTTCCTTGGTACGACACTGTCAGCAGCTAGTGACAGCGGGCCAGAAACACTCTTAATGATGCCATTACCTGCAAGCAGCATTAAAAGGACACTCATAAAATGTGTATGTGTTTATGTTGTGTTCTCTGTAACAGAATCGAGTCAGATTAAAAACATCCTATAATGAATAAAATACACCTATAGAAAGAAAAGGACATGGTAGCAATAATTCTTTGGACATCTAGCACATACAGGGAGGGAGAGAAGAGAGAACATAAATAAAAAGGACTACTCACTTGGGCTTTTTTCTTCCGCAAGGTCACAGGCACAGAGGAGTTCAGAATCGATTGAAATGGGTTTCTGCTTAATCCAAAACTTCGTGCTGGCCTTCTGATTAGTAACAGGGTCTATCTCTACCTTGTCTCCAGAAATACCTGAATGAGAAAGAATAGAGAGCCACAACAGGGATCTGTTTAAGCGATTTCATATCAGCCATTTGACACACTTTATAAATCTTAAATGGGATGAAAGTATATTGCCCTTTTGGGCTTTCTGAAAGCACGGGAGCTCTTGAAACCAAAAGCAAATGGTTATCAAACTGCATTGATAATCTGCATTTTATTCTCCTGCATAAGCACACCAACAAGAAAGAAATATCACAGAAAAAATTCTTCTCAACACATACAGAGCTCTTCTGGAAGCAGTAGCTACATGAGCTGCGAGATTAATAAAAAGATACTGCTAGTTTTCAGTCAGCACTGTTATATGGAACAGACACTATCACACCCGGTCCCTGTTCCATCTCCTGCCCAGCACAGACACTGGATCCTCCACACGGGAGGACAACAGCCATCCGCAGCGCCGCGGAAACGCTCGGAAATGCGCGGATACGCATCAGCACCGCCACCCAGTCCAGAGACCCCCTGCGCTCCCACACTGCCGGACTTTTCTAGCCAGCTCTAATCAGCCTGCCTCGAAAGCGAGCCGAGGATCTGTGCAGCTGCTGGCACGGGCGCCGGACCCCGCTCCCAGCACAGCCAGCGTCTGGCTGCCCACGGCAGACCCTCGGCGAGCGAGAGTGGGACATTCCCCCCCCACCCCTCCACAGGTCACTGCCGACGTCGCGCGGAGCGGCCGTTCCGGCGGGACGCGGTCGGGGCAGGCTGAGGGCCAGCAGCGCGCTGGAATTCGCGGCGGTTCTTGTCGCGGTGTTGCGAAGCCGGAGCCCTGCTCCGCCGCACTGACGAACAGAAGGTCACTGCTCAGGCGCTGCTGACACGACTGGACAAACTTCCCAGGGCGCCTTTTACATCAAGACGTGTGGAGCCTTAAACATAATTACATTTCTTCAGTCACCTATAGGTGAAGCTCAGGAGAAAGTGACAAAAGGAAGCGATAGAGGAAAAAAGTGTTTAAACACCATTTAACTCTTGCACCTCCAGAAAAGCAGCAGAGAGAACCCTTTCCCTCTTGAGGGTGGTGGCTATGATGCTTCCAAATGCATCGCGCTGGGCTCGTCTGCAGCAGAAGAAAACCTGAAGGCGCCGCCGACAAAACTTCCAAGAGCTGCGATAAAATAGCAGTAAGATGCCACACACATCGTGACTCTCCCAAGTCCTCCAGGATTATTTCAATGTTTCTTAAAGCTGCAGAATGCGCAAACCTCATTCGTTTGCGTTTTATGCAACTCTCAAATGAAAGCGTGCAGGCACCAAGCAGCAGGCAGCTACAGCGGGCTTCTTGCCGCAGCCCCTTCCACCGCTGCGAGGTCACCTCCACCGCAACCCCGGCCTTCGGGCGAGGCGGTAACAACGCCGCCCTCGCTCCAAGAACGCGCTTTGTCATCAAACATACGTCACATCAGAGACACCACACTGCAATTAAGCACTGGATCAAGAGTCCGGTTGGCACAAGGACTGCTAGAACCAGGTAATCAGAGCGGGCTGATGCTGTATCTGGAGCCCATTTTGTTTTGCAGTTTAATTTTGGACAGATTATTTAAAATCGGTGCTCTTATTTCACCGTAATTGTTACTTATTCTAAATGGTATTTTCCGTAGTTTAAGGAAAATACGCAAAGTTGATAGTACAAGTTCTTATCTTCTCACTGAAAAAATTCAAGGCAAGCTCTAAAAATAAAGGTGCAAATTCTTTTTGAGTGAGGGTTGTTCCCCATCCCTTCCTCTAGAAACGTCACCCCTGAAAATACCCTTAAAAAATTTTCACTGTATGGTCCTGCAACTTCAGAATTCACAGTCAGTCAATATTGTTAATGCACCTTGTTAATTTGATAGGATTTGTCAGGTAACTCCACTGGAAAATTATATAAAACTGTTCCAGATGAACAGATGATAGTGACATGAATTAAAGTGATAGAACAATAGTGGAATATAAACCAGAAATGACACCCAAAGTGGCTGCTGATTTATTGCCATCCTGAGTTTGGTTCTGGGCTTCCATGTATATTAGTGCTACAAATCTGGGTCCATTTAGCAGAGAGATGCTCATACATACATCACCAGCTCCTGCTCCAAGCCAAGGTCACTCCCCATTGCATCAATCTTTTCAGCAGAGGCTACTCCACCAAGCATGGATTTTGTAACCATCTCAGATGTAACAGACTTCCTCCTCTTTCATCTTTTTTTTATCATGTAAAATACACTTTAACTTCTATTATTTTTATCTGCAAATTGTTGCTGTACACTTCATCCATTATTTCTGTATCTCAGCATCACTGGCGTAAGCTCACACACATCCGCAGAGCACAGTGACAAAGAATGTTGTCTTTTTTGTGTTATTGTTCTCACAATCGGTACGTGTTCAAACCTGAAATCAAACCAGCATTCCGTATGTGGCTTCTGCAGCCTCTGTGCTGCAGCACAGATTAGTCATACTCAAAAACCACACAACAATGCTGCTTCGACTATTTTTTTAATTCATTCCTTTTGTCAAAAGAAATGTCATCGATGCATTCGGCCAGTCCCACTGCTCTGTTCTTGCTTCCTCTGCTGGGGTCTGCAGCTGCCCCACCTTTTCTCAAATACTGGCCAGCAGTCATTTTCCAAGACGATGTTTCTTTTAGTTTTGCTAATGCGATACACAAGCAAACGTGTCTTGTTCCTTCACAACGTGACAGAACCTTTGTAAAAATGTGGAAAGCGCTACTTTATGTGCATTACACTGCAACCTGAGCTAAACCATAAAACCCCAGACCTCAAACTGCTGCGGCTAAAGCCTCCCCCTGCACTAAAACCATCCGTCGCAAGGTGGTCGTTCCTCCCACGCTCCTTCACTTCTCACTTTTTACTACAGGAGAACTATGCACAACGTACAGAACATCGAGCTTACTCCATTATTTTTGAAAAATCTTGTCTCAAATTCAATGATTATGCCTCAAAACGGCTAAAACGTTTCCAAAGGTGCCGGCATGCAAACAGGGATTCACAAACACAGCTCACGCTGCTGCTACCAGTTCTGTGCAACCGAAATAAAACCCAGTACAGAACCGGTGCCAATTCAGGGACGCCTGTACGGCTTGGAACGCCGGAGCAAGCTGCGGGGAGAGCAGACGAGCTACCCTGGGTGTTTTCTCCACCGCTCTGGGTTCTGTCACACGCAAACACCCTTCCACGCGACGCCTGGGACACTGGGACCCACACGGGCATTTTCCGTGCCCCCACCGCGCCGTATTTCAGCTAGCCGGACAGCCCACGCGCTCCTGCGCAGCTACCGACACCGTCGACGCGGTCGATAAGAGCAACGGAATGATTCTGGATTCTCAGCGTCCTCTAGAAAAACTGGTGCTTTGCTATGGCTGTTACACAAAACTGATGACATGAAAATGCTACAGAGAAAAGTCTTTGCAACTGGCCACCATTAAACTGACACCGAATCGCTCCCAAACCACAGTTACTGACGAGCGATGAAAAAAAATCAGACGTCGTTTTTTGCATTTGAGATTGTATGGAGCAGTCTGTCCCTGGGAGACGACGAACACATCAACACTCAGCAGCCCTAATCCAAACAGCACCTCAATGCTTATTTTACCAGCATCGCTCTTTTAACAGCTTAAAAAAAATTCAGGAGAAATCCCAACAACATACACTTCTTCTGACTTTGTGTGAAGGTTTTGATGCTGTACATTTGCCCAAATTTTGAATACCCCACTGTGGTTTTCTTTGATTTTTAAAAAATAATTGGATTATAAAAATCCCACTGTCAGTGTACTGCCATCAAAAATATACAAGTTCACAGATTGTTATAAAAGGGAAATTTTATGGTCCTTCCACTACTGGACAGGGTCAGCTCCTTCACTGCTGCACAAGTTAAGCCATTTGTTTCATTTAACAGCCGTTCCCCCTTAACCATTTATCTTTAGTGATCTGTCATGACCTTTTCAAGCTCTCATTTCTGACACTTTCCAGATACAGTGAGTCAAACTTCACTGGAAGCAAACTATCACACCCAGCGAGTTTGCTCAAAAGCAGCGAACGTGCCCAGCGCTGTCCGGCTTCAGCACCAGCATATAAATCCTTCCCTAACAAGACAGTTCCAAATAAACTCAGAAAGCCTCTTCTGTAAGAATTTGAGAGATGTGTACTTTTACATGTGCTCAAGGATGGAAGAATGAAGAGACTGTAGTGACAACAATACAGCAACTCGTATAGTTTAAATTTAACAATTCTACTGAGTTCTACAGAATAAATGTATTTTGTAAACATTACGGCGCTTGATATTTTACTGCTGAATCATCTCTTTATGGAAGGTATTTGCAGGAACGTCACAGGTCACCTACCAATGCATCATTAATCAAATTTTCACAATTTAAACACAAAGATAAAAAGCCATTCAATCATTTTAAAACAGTAATGGGGCTTTTATAATTCAAGATTCTGTCATCCCGTGGCCTTCAGGTTTTCAAAAGCATTCAGAAAGCTAATAAGGACAATATAAAACCTTTAGCGAATGCTAGCTTTGTTTTGTTCCACCTCAAATTTCCACTTGGATGTTAATATCTTTCCAGTCTCAAAAAAGGAAAAACCTAATCATTCCCAATTTTGCATAGCTTCATTTAAAAATAACAAAACAGTTGGCAAGAAGCTTTCCATTAGGAAGACTAGATTAAAAAAAAAGAGACGGGGTCATTAAATAATGGCCCTCTTTCAGAAGAAACATGTGCTAGCTGATTGTGGATAATAAAAATACTGAAGCATTTTCAACTGAAAGCAATTTTTTTTTAACTGCTGAAATGCTAGCAACACTTTCAAGCGATGTGCTTCACGATAAACCCGACCAACACGATAACGACTGCTTCAAAAACGTCCGAGATGGACAGCCAGCGATTAGAGATGGCCAAAGGTTTGACCCATTCCATTTTCCTAAGCGTTATAGCACGGATTGATTTACCTAACTGAACATCAGTGGTGAATCGAAGCCTATGGATCATGCTGACTTTGAAGGACTTGTAATGGTGGCTACTGAGCATGTCCTGAACTGTAGCTATATCGATCTGAGGGTCCTCCTCCGAGACCTCTTCTCCTCTGGAACCTGCAAAACAAGCCAACAATAATGAACGAGAGGTTTAGACCACGGCACACGACTCAGCTAGCACGTCAGCACGGCTGTGACGTCTGCAGCTGCAGGTGGCTTTGTAAGAAGGAACACGACACTTGAGCCCATGTCTCTGGGAGGAGGAACTTCTCACCCTCCGTCCACAGACAAACCCACCGACTCGTTAAGGCCGTTACGACACATGTTTGTGTCCCACGTGAAGAGCAGTGCAACGTCCCAGCGGCAGATTCTCGCTGCCCTGGACGCAGACACGGCCGGGGCCGAGCCGGTGGGACCCCCGCCAGGACACCCCCAGCCCGTCCCCCCGGAGAGCCCGGCACCGGGGGCTGCCCCGGCCGTGCAGGGTCCCCAGGTGCCGCCCTCGACGCACGCACTAGCGCGGGGCTCCCGTCTTCCAGCTCCCCCCACGCGGGACGCGGCGCTGGCGTCTCGCTGCAGCGCTGGCAACGCCCGGGCACTCCGACCCCAGCCCTGCGGTAACAAAGCCCAGCTTTATTTACTGATTAGTGTTCTCATGACTAGTGCAGGTACTGGCTTTATAAAAGGTAACATCTCATTAAGCCAGAATGCCAATTACTGAAAAAATATAACGCACTCCAAAGATTTTTTACATTTTATGACGTTGGATTAACACCAATTTAAACATTACTATAATGCGATATATAATTTTGCGCAGAGTAATTTCGATGCCAGCTGCTAATAAAGCATCTCAGCTCTAAATGATCATTCAGACGCTGTTAGATAAAGTGGTATAAATATGTTTGAAAACTGATTTAGCTTCTTACAGAAGACACTGAAGACTGACACGTTTTGTTTAATATCCCAGCTAATGTAATCCTGAAAGCTGAATCAACTGCCAGTTCAGAGTACGAGATTTGCTGCAGGAGATCAACGAAAACTTCGTATTTTGCTGAAATTTTAATAATAGGAAGATGAGATGATGGAATTTTAGTACAGGTCTCAAAGATCGAGCAAAGCAGGCAAAGAACTTGCCAGATTTTCTGTATGAATGTTGTTTGAGACTCGCACAGCTGGAGCAGCCCCCAGCCCAACGCCCCCCGCACCAGCCCTCCCTCTGCGCAGGGAAGCTCCCACCCCGCCCGGGGACCGGGGCTGGCAGGGGAGCTGCGGCGAGTTTCCATCTCCGCTCCCTGGCGACAAGGGGACGGTTTGGCAGGAAAGGCCACGGCTCCCCGGGGAGGAAAACCCGGGCGCTCGTCCCGGACAGGCGCTGCTGGTGCAGGAGCAGGCTCCCTGTTCAGGGGGAAGCGCAGCCGCAGCGGTGCACAGCTCGCCTCGGCACCGGGAGCCGGCGGGCGGTGGCCACAGGCAGGACAAACGTAGGAGAGAGAGAAGAAAACCCCACGTGAGCACAGAGCGCGTGTCCTGCGGGCTGAGCGCGCTCCCTTTCCTGTTCATTCAGTCACAAACATCACTGCTTATGACAAACCACTTCCATGTCTGTACCAAGCCGGGCTGGCATGTGCTGTCCAGCGAGCCCAAATGCATGCTGAGAGCATCACGGAGATCCACGCCGGACAGCCGCTCCTCACAGCAGCTGCCACCCTGCCCCCAGGAGGGTGGGCGAGAGCGATGCCCGCTCCTCACGCAGCCTCCCGAGACACGGCTGGGGACCCTCCTCTGGGCAGGGGACAGCGAAGGGTTAACCTGCAGATTGGGCTGTGCCACTCGACTTGAAAGAATTCCAAAAATCAAATGAAACAGTCTACGTGCGAATTTATGCAGAGCCATCTTAACACTGCAGCCACTCTATGCTCCAGAATGACAAGATAAATTGTAATGGCTCCTTCAGAGACATTACACTGTATTTTGTCAAAGACCCCTGTGTTAATGTCTCTATACTATGGATTATCATAATGTATCATGTCAAACCCTCATGCCGCAGCACTTCAGAGATACGCTGAGATACGTCAAACTTTTTGGTGCACTTAAAGGCATCTTGAAACACCGTGGCATGGCGGTGCCTGAGAGCAAAGCAGAGGACGGCAACGGCGCTGCTGCCCTGCCGTCGGGAGTGAACTGGGACCCTCTTCCCCCGAGGGGAACCAGCGACGTGCCTGCGCAGCCCCGGCAGCGTCCCCCGGCCACGCAGCAGCCCTGTCCCGCAGCACGCGCTGACAGCGGCACGCCGCGCGGGGACACGAGCTGCGGCACCCAGGGACCACGCTGCTACACCCGGGTGTCCCCTGCCCGCAGGGGTCTGGGGCTGGGGACAGGCGGGGACAAGGTGCGAACCCAAGCAGGGCCGAGGGGTCACTGCTGGCCCCGGTGGGAGAGGAACCCAGGACTGCTGGGAGGTCGTTAGTGCTGCTGCTAATGAAGCCCTGCTCTACGATGCAGAGAAGCCCCCTCCCCTGAACTGCTTCCAATGGCGGGGTGCAGTGTGCGCTGTGCAGTGTGCGCAGTGCAGTGTGCGCAGTGTGCGCAGAGCAGTGTTTGCAGTGCAGTGTGCGCTGTGCAGTGTGTGCATTGCAGTGTGCACAGTGCAGTGTGCGCTGTGCTGTGCAGTGTGCGCTGTGCAGTGTGTGCAGTGTGTGCAGTGCAGTGTGCTGTGCAGTGGGCGCGGTGCAGTGTGCAGTGTGCGCAGTGCCGAGCACGCTGTGCAGTGCACTGTGCAGTGTGTGCAGTGTGTGCAGCGTGCGCAGAGCAGTGTTTGCAGTGCAGTGTGCGCATTGCAGTGTGCACAGTGCAGTGTGCAGTGTGCTGTGCAGTGTGCGCAGTGCCGAGCACGCTGTGCAGTGTGCGCTGCCTCCTCCCGACACGCGGCCGCACTTCACCGGCGGGCGACGAGACCCTCACCTGGGCGCCGCGGCAGCGCTCTGTGCAGCGGGGTTTAAGCGCAGCGTTACAGAAGTGCTGGCACCAACAGACAAACTGAATCAGCAGTGACAGCAAACGGACCTCGTCCCCGCACCTCCTGCAAACCGTCCTCAGGCCGCGTGGCACAGAGCAGGACGCACGTGACGCCCTCCCGGTGCTGCCGCCCCTCTGCTCCCAGCCTCGCCGCCGCACCGAGTCACCGGCACAGCGGGGACGCGACGCGTCGACTTCACACGGCTATTAGGAAGCCGAGTCTTCTCGGATTTCACACACACAAATTAAAAGCATTAGAAACAAAAATAGCAGCCAGCCAGATCATATCCAGCGGAAAAAACTGTCACTGTAACTAAAAACGTGAGCACCTGGCCAGTGTCGAACTGCAGGAGCACTCACTGCCGCGGCCGGAGCCGCCGAACAGCGGGATTTTGCCCTGGCAGCCTTTCAGATCCTCCGCGTATCGGTAACCTCTGCTGACTTTGTTTTATGAAGCTGTGTGAATGGCTTCAGGTTTACAGAATTTCTGCAGTTGCTGCTCTTGGGAGAGCAGCCAGGAACTCCACCATCAAAACAGATCATCTGTCTAAAGATGGCAAGCCACGCGGGCCCCCGCGGGTGCGTCGGGTAATAGCAGTAATATCTGTAACAACAGAGAGAAATGCCCTGCAGGGAGAAACCTGACTGCAGAACTTGGCACACCGCTCCCACCCCGCAGCTCGGCGAGGACAGCCGCGAGACCGCCGGCGTTCAGCGGCGCAGGAAGCGCCATCTCCACCAGCTGACTGGGGGAAAAACCATAAAAATATTTTCCACATGCAAGCAGCTGTGAATAAACCTGTCAAATATTTACAGGCCTGTCAGGGTATTTGTAATGGAGATCACAGTGTGGCTTCGGAATGTAAAAGCTGCTGCTTGGGAAGACAATCAAGGGAAGGGGATGCTCCAGGTCTGTTACTCAGCCCACGAGCCGACCCCGCAACGCGGCTCTGCCGGCAGAGACCCCGCTCCGGGGCCCCGGGAAGGCCAGACTCCTGTTCCAACAAGCCCCTCCACGTAAGGACAGGGAGACTCCGTTTGCCACGACTTCTGTATTTTTCCCTTATGGTTCTACCTAATTCAAGGCGACCGCCTTTGTGAAAGAAAAAGTGGTAAAAGCTGGAGCTGGGCGCGGGACAAACCAGGCACAAGATCAGAACCCGTGTGAAGCGCAAAGCACAGCTACGAGGGAGGCATCTCCCTGAGGCCAGGACCGAGGTTTCGTTATCGGAGAAGTAAGGCAGGAAACCCCTGGACGGAGCAGGGAAAGCACGGGCGAGAGGCAGCCCATGCCCGCGCCCCGCCGTCCCCAAGCCGGGGACAGAGCCACGCGCGGCACGGCTGCGCAGGGAGCCCTGCTGTCCCGGCACTGCCACGCTGGGTGCCAGCCCTTCCACCCCACCCGGGCGCAGGTCTGCGGGGCGGAAGGAGGTCGGTGCTCGAGGCGACACGGGGCTCAGCCCGCTGGCCACGGCTCTGCCGCTGCGCCGGGCACCCCCTGGATGAGACCAGCCTCCCAGCAGCTTTCAGCAGCCCCGCTCCTAGCGAGGACAGGCACCCCGCAGAGCCGCCCCACGCCAGGTGCCGTGCCGGCTGCGCGCCCTGCACGGGCTCCCCACGCCGCGGAGCTTCAAGGGCAGGGCAGGCCGCGACTACGCTGGGTCTGGTTTAGCGGAGAGCACAGGCAGTCCGTGATGGCAGACTCCATCTCCTGGAAGAAACGCAGACGCCCATGGCTGACCGTGTTCTCACCGAAACAACGTTTTCAAACCCCTAAACCCAGAGTCACCATGTGAGAACACACGGTGCTGGACCGAGGGAGATCCCATGCCGAAGCGTACAGATTCCATGGGCTACCTGGCTTCGTCCTTTATCCACCTGACTGCTCCCAACTCTCCAGTCTCCATCCTCATCAGAGGAGGGACTCCAGCTCCGACAGCCACTTGGACTGCTCCCCTTCTCTGCTCCGGCTGCTTGTGCAGCAAACCCACACAAACCATTAAACCACAGTCGCCTTCTTTAAAAAAAAGCAACAAAGCAAAGTAGTGTTTTCTGCCCGCAGAAGCTGAACAAAAAGCCAAAGTGGTATCAAGGGCGACATACTGCTGCACGTTCAGACGGCCGCTGCGCGGAAGCACTATGGTGCTTTCGGTCACAGTCACGGCACCAGTTCGCAGTCTCGGCATTTCACGGTCACCCAGAAAACGGACTCGCTTCCCAGCCTGGAAACAACAGCTGAAGATCTTTACTCTGTTGTTGGGTTGTTTTTGCTTTGTGGTTTTTTTTGGTTTTTTTTGGGTTTTTTTTGGTTTTTTTTAACCAGATTCAGTATAGAGGTAGTATTTTTGTTGAGTACTTGAACTACTGTGAAATTCAGAGTTATATTTGTAACTCAGGCCAACCTCCTCACAGAAAATCCCCATTTTCAGATGAGACGAACAGTAATGAAGTGACAGGCACCGGAAGCACGAGTCTGGAAATCAGTCAGAAGCTCAGCCCAGACGCCTCACCCAAAGGGGATCCTGTAGGCACTCGAGGAGGTATCACAATGACACACTGCTAACACCAGAACACTGAAATGCCATATGTAGCCTATTCAAGAGCAAGCAAACCTGTATTTCCTCAGTAAAACAACAAAATATAAAGTTAACTGCACTGCAAAAATGTCCCTTATTACTTTAATGTACTAGTATATTGCTTAATGAAAGTTCTTAATTGCAATACAATCAATTACATACACAGAGTCCCCAATTACATTTTCCAATAAGACATTGGCTTTGGTACAGGTCTAAAGGCACTAAACCAATTTTAATATATTAAGACCAATTTCCCTTGAATACTAATTACTATCTAATGATAAAATGAGAAAGAGGAACTTTCCAGAAGTAAGATGGTACGAATAAAACTAAATTAGCCATGAATAGTTTGCTACTACACATAAAGGCATTTCACATTACAAAGTGCAGGCTTTTAGTTTAAAGATAAATCTTTGTGCGAGTTGAAAAGTTCTGCATACTGGAAACAGTTTATTAGTTTGAATGCTATTAGTAAACGTTGGGTAGATAGGGGTTTTCTCCACACATATTTCTTCATAATGGAAAGTTTTCTGTTTCCTTTAATACCCTGAAATACAAACTTTCTATTTGCCCAAAGGAAACTGGCAGCTATTTCACTAGCAGATGTTTGGCATCATACATATATATATTTATGAATCAATGTGAGACTATGAAAAGCACATTTAAAAATAATAGCTGTTATAACAGAGTTTTTCCTGACTGGCATATCTAAGCTAAAAATATTTTATATCAAAACAAAATGCACAAAATGAGTATTTCATTTTGATGTTAGGATTTTCAAGCTACTATTTTATTCATCGTGCAAACCTGTCAATATTTCTATTCTAATGCCAGGCCAAAAGATAGCCCCTTAAGCACTACAAAATCCAATTTCTTCTTGTGTACTGGGGGAACCAGGCTATGTACATTGCATGAATTATGACTGATCTTGTACAGTGTGTTGTCCTTGAACATCTACGCGTGCAGAGCGCTAACTGCATGGGTGTTTCGCATCTCTCCCTGCGCAGGGACAATGGAAGATCACTTTAAATTCACACAGCTTTGGGGGGAGAGACCAGAAGCAGAAGCCATCTCCTGCATTCCCTCTTTGCGTTTGGTGTCCGTTCAGAAACCCCTGGGTAACAGCTCAGCAGAAAGGAGACAGAGCGCGTGCAAGCATTAACCACTGCGCCTCCGTAACTGCCAGCCTCGAGCAAACGAAACCTGCGCCTTGCTCTTGAACTCCACAGAGCCAACGGGCCTGGTCTGCCTTCGCGTCTCCAGGGCGCAGGCGCCGGCTGACAAACCAAGACCCCGGACCAGGGCAGACAGCCACCACCTACCAAGGGGATGCCACTGCCGCAGGGGCGGACGGTGGCCGCGGGAGCACCGGGAGCCCTCGGGGTCCGGCTGCGGGCATTCCCCGCTACGGGAAATCACCGCCCTCGTCGGAGCTCCAGATCGTGCTCATAGATGGACACCGTCAATCCGCTTGAAGAGGGCCAGGAGAGCTCACGAATTCAGGTCTTCTGACATGACCGCCTCAGGGACCTGTCCTACACCCTGCCACGTTCTGCTCCGCAGAGCAGCTTGCTCTTGTGTCCCCTTGCCGAGGAGGAAAGAGGAGCAGTCACTGCACGAGGACTTCAGGGAGAGGGAAAAGCGTTCCCTCAACATTACGACTGACATTTATTTAGAGACAAGGCCTCGGAGGCTCTCCGGGAGCGTTTGCTACCGATGCAGAGTAGACCAAACGCCTCCTGCTAAACCACTTACGAGCTCAGGAGAGATTTACTACCGCAGTAATGGTGCAACCCGAACCTAGTCACTCACGAGAGCTCAGAGTGTCAGCAGATACAGCTACAGGCCACAGCATGGGGGCCTCACCAGATTACGAAAATAGGTTAAAAATGCAGTGTACATACTATATACTTTTAATTACAGAGCCTGGATACAACAAAGTTATTTTTAATCAAAACATGCATCACCTATGAAAGTATGGCTAGTATGCATCTTTTCATAGATTAAAAATCGATACAAAAATCATAGCTGGGATGCAGACGTCGGGGAATTGTGGCTTATGGAGGAGCAACTTGATTAGCGAGGTTAAAATTGCTCCATTTCCTCTTGCACAGCACCCGTGCTACCTGCTGTGCATCCTCTCCTACAGTTTCTCAGAACTATTTTACGAATAAATGAACCAGGAGCATCAGGAATATTGTGGGAGCAAGTCCCCCTCTACGGAGAGCGCCAGCCAAAAGGGCGAGTGCCTGGCCCCAGCCCCAGCCCTGCCGCGGCCCCAGCGTGCCCGGCAGCCGGTCTCAGCTCCGCCGTGCCCGACGCGGGGCAGAGCCTACCGCTCGCCGCTGGAATCAAGAGGTACTTTGGGGATGCTCTGCTGTCATTCTGGGACAGAACACGAAATGCCTCAGCCAAAAAGCACAAATGGAATGGGCTAATCTTTGTAAAGAAAGAAAAAATCCTCCTGCTACTGGAAATGGGTGCTTCCTGGGACTGTTTGCAGCAAACACTCTGGGCATGGTCTTGGCTGAGAGCATGAAAGCCACTGGTTTCCTAATTAGAACAATCAACATTTTTACAGCCGAATTAAAATGGAATGAGAAAATCCCCAAACTGAGAGCTTGACTGTTGGAAAGAATGAAGGACGGACGGAAGTGTTATGGAAGACACACACAAATCAATGTTAAATGTCTTTTTTTGATAGTTTCATGTATTCCTTGTAAAGAAATGAATCAGAAAATAATATTAGGAACATTAACATAGCAACAGAATAAAAATATTTGAGCATAGCTGGAGAGAAGATTATTTGTCTAGCACTTTAAACATCATCACACTGCTCTAGTTATATCTGCATGGCTAATTTCTTTAAATTCTATTAGAAAAAAAATCAATGCCTCTAACAGCCGTATCGACATGGCAAAACATACTGCAGACCAGTCACTTTATTCACTAAGCAACGGCTGCAACCGAAAAAGTTTCATACTTGCAGTGTTTTTCAGGGTTGGTTATAACTTTACAGAGCAGAGTTTAACAGCAAGAGATTAATCATGAAGCGATAAACAGGATGCAGACTATTTACTAGAAGGTACGAAATCCATCATTTCCCTCTGGATATTGTTTTGGCACAACTGAGAAGTGCCTCAGGACAGACAGTCTCGTCAAAACGTACTTGCCCAGACAGTACAGCTTGTATTCCAAAATACATAACTTATGTGAGTTTAAGCGATTTACAAGAGCAAAAGTGAAAAGGGGAAACATACTGTTCTCCCGGACAAGGCAGAATTCCAAAGTGCTCTGGCTCTCCAAGGTACAGTCTAAATCTACTGGGACATTAGGTTCACTCTGCTTCTCCAGCCGATACTGAGGACCTGAAACATAAAGTAACTTGTAAAATCATCTGTTTTCTAACAAGTTGATGGCTTATCATGTTCAACTAACATGAGATTACTTGTACCCTGGAAGTAAGGCAGGCAGATGTTGATGTTTCAAAGCTCTTTGCCAAAGGGAAGGGCCCTATCGTAAAAAGGCAGAGGATGGTGTGCAAGAAAAGAAAATATTCCAGTCATCTTCAGCTGTCTAACAACGCTACCCGAGAAGCTCCTCTCCATCATTTCTGCATTATTCCTACGCTAGATGAGCCTGTGTTAAACAGCCTGCCCACGCTGCAAGGCAGGGGTACTGCCTGTGGTAAGAAACAGCCGCTCAGACCTTGGTGTGTGTCTACAGCATCGTCACCCGGGCACCTTTCCCGATGTGAACTGGCACAGTGTGCTTGCTCCCCCTCGCTCTGCCCTCCCTGCGGCCCTCCATCCACTGAAGACGTCACCCCGCTGCCGTGAACAACGTCACCCCGCTGCCGTGAACGCCGTCACCCCGCTGCCGTGAACAACGTCACCCCGCTGCCGTGAACGCCGTCACCCCGCTGCCGTGAACGGGACCGCAGCCCACTCCCACCCCACACCGCAGCCCCCCAGGCCGCCCCGCGCAGCCGAGCACGTCTCCCCCCGGCTCGGACCGCAGCCCGCTCCGGAGCGGGCCCGGCCAGGCGCACGCCCACAGCCCGCGCGGGCGCGAAGGCCAAGGAGAGCCCAGCTGTGCGGGGAGGCTGCCGCAGCCCGGCGGGGTCTGCGGGAGCACCGAGAAATACCTGGGAAGGAAAGCAGCGCTTCCTTCATGCACGGCGTTTCATCATGAAAATCAGCTCCCGGCACCCGGTCCGGCCGTTTCCCCCGCCAGCGGTGCCGTTCCGCGCGGCTGCAGCGCGGCGCGAGGGTTTCCTCACACGGGTGCAACGACCAGCGCCGCTTTCCAGGCCGGCTCGCGGCATCGCCCGGCAGCTCGAGGGCTCCAAGGAGCAGCAAGGGTCAGAGAGATGGATTTTATCTTTTTCCAGAGATCTGTGCACTGTGAGCACTGCACGGCCTCAAACGGCAGCATGTGCAGGTGCTGGTGCTTCAAGTGAATTGTTTTTCATAGAATCATAGAAAGTTTTGGGTCGGAAGGGACCCTCAGAGGTCATCTAGTCCAACCCCCCCGCAGCGAGCAGGGACACCGCTGACTGGACCAGGGTGCTCAAAGCCCCGTCCAGCCTGGACACTGCTATACCTGGCGCCTAACCACAGATCTGCGCGATTCGGGTGCCAACGTCCTTCTCCTCAAACCAAATAGCCAACAGAAAGATGATACTACTTAAAGAACTGTTTTCCAACTACAGAAAACATACTGAAAAACTATTTTTACAAGATTTAGGCCACTTTCCATTTAAAAATCTTTCAGTTGAATGCATCCTTAAACTCTATGCCTTAACTGAAACAAAAGCCGAGCACCCTCACAGAGCTCCAGGTGAGCGCCCCGTGATCAGCCCGGGCTGCTGCCCCAGCGCGGCGGGAGGGCCCGGCGGGCGGCGGGGGGACCCAGGGCCCCTTCCCGCGGCGGGAGCTGGGGGAGGCAGACGGGCTCCTGTCCCGGCTGCACCCCGGCAGCGCAGCGGCATCTCCGCTCCCGCGCACGCCCCAGCGCCGAAGCGCACACCGAGCTCCCGGCTGCGTGATTTCTGGATAAGCCGGTCAAATAACGCTAAACCTGAAAAAATTCAGTGATGCGAAGCACCTTGAACCAGGTCTTAAAGTAACAAACTACCTACCACGGAAATAATGAAATCTATTCCCTCTTTATCAGTGCTTAAAATACTTCTGAATGTTTCCTGATTTTGAATCATGATAGTATATGACGAAATATTTAAGACATTTAAAAAAATTAAGTATTTTCGCCTCAGATGGCATGCTTCAGAAATGGAATTTGTTAGCCTATTAATTTTAAATTTACTACAGCAGAATTTCACTTACGGCTTCCCATTCTGTGTCCCCAGCAGCCCTGCGAAGCGCTCGCCACACGGCCCGAGCGCGTCCCGCTCCCGAAGCAGAACGGTATTTCCCCGTGGGACGGAGCCCCCGTTCCGGGGACTGTGGGAGCAGAGCCAGAGCCGGGCGCTGTGCCGGCCGCCGCAGCAACGCGCGGCCGCTCCCTCCCTGCCCAGTGCCACCAGCAGAGCACGCGCAGCTGGCCGAGGCGTCTGCGCAGCAAACCGCGCTCCGGAGCCGCACAGACGTCTCACACGAGCACAGACAACAGAACGGCAAGCACACACAGCACCAGCCTTTCTCCTCTCCCAGCTACTGGAAATGTGATTACAAATTTTAAATAAATTAAATAAACAGAGGCCTGGCTTGTTAGGCAGAAGCAAAATATACTGAATTGAAACAAATATCAAAGTGGTAAATCAATTTGTACTCAAAACCTGGTGTGGGTTTAAAAACAGAATCAGTGACAGCAAAACGTGCCTGCTCTGTGCGTTTCGAAGAGGCCCCCGAGCTACACCCAAACGCTGAACGGCACCCGGCAACGACACGGCCGGCAGAGCTGCCGGTTCCCATCCGAACGTGGTGCTACCAAATCCGCAATTCCTACCCCGGACGGAGCCTCGTGCCCCAGCGGAGCTGCAGCCCGCGGCCACCAGGACCTGCTGACGCCAGCACCCATCGCCGCTCCCAGCTCCCTCTTTACAGCCCCTCGCCCACCCCACCCCAAAACCATTTAGAATCAGAGCAGAGGAAGAAGTGAAACTGGCCCCCCTCGTTACCGCTGAGGGCTGGCCAGGCCTCCCTGCGCGCTGTGGCCACAGCCCCTGCTCCGCATGCCCAAACCCCCACCACGTGTGCGATGAGCCCAGCGGATCCATTCCATCACACACACCTTGAAGCATCACACCTGCTCCGCTAAATCACCTCTACCTGTGCAATCGCCTTCCTCGCGCCCAGCGCCGCGTGAGAGCTGCCGCAGGGCGCTGCAGTGATGCCCGCGCTGCGCTCCCCGGCACAGAGAGATGGGCTCGCCCCTGCGTTTCTGAGACGGCGGGGTGGGCAAACGGACAGACGCCAACGCTACCAAAGCCTGTCAGAGAGTCACAAACACACGATGACAAGGGGACCGCGTCACACACCGGAGCTCAGCGGCTGTTCGTCCTCCCTGCGCGGGGACCCGATTCCACCAGCTGGATCCACCCACAAGAACAACATCGCCCATCGCAGGAACAGCCCTCGCGCGGCCGAAAAGGCTTCCCGCCGGCTGCGGAGAGCCACCGGTGACCACATCCCTCACCACCCCCCCGGCAGCGTCAAAGGACGACTGACCTGGAGCAGCTTGAGAATTCTGTGATCAGGCAAATGGTTTGGTCCAGTTTGTGTCAAGACTGCATTAACTGCCTGCTAGTCAAGCAACAAAATAGGGCTACAGATGAGACACCAAGGCAACCTTCCATATGAGTAACTCCTTTAAAACAAAAAATACTCAGAAACTCATTAAAAAACAGTGTAAATGGAGTTTTAGAGAGTGTCTATTCTTAAATAACACAGTTTAAATATCCGTACACATTTACATGACCTCTACTTCACAACAGATGAAAAATGTTAGGCTGACTCTGTGGAGGAGTTTTACTACCAGACTTCTCTCACAAGTTCAAATGATGTCACTGTAGCAGAAACGTTGGGTAATTTAATGGTCTCCTAATAGAATACTGCTCTGGGAATTTCAACTAAATTCCAAGTGGTAATACCAAAGCTGGATTTTATGGATTTCCGCAATCTGATGCAAATGCTTCGCGTGATTGTAAAATAAACCTTTAAAATCCTGGCACGGAGCGGTCCTGGCCGGCGAGCCAAGCAGAGCTCTCCCGCTGACGGCAGGGACCATGGCTCAAGCACGTCCTGCAGCCGGCGGCATCGGGCTGGGGCTGCAGCCCAGGGCTCTCACACAGCGCTGCTCGCTGGGGCCAGACGGGAGAGTAAATCATGTGTGTTACGTTCCTCCACCAAGCTGAGAGGGAGTACGTCAAAATGGAAGTTCCCAGGGCAAAATACCCAGAAGACAAAGCCAATGAATAGGAACCCCTCTTCTAGTCCTGTAATTTTGTCACAAATATTTGGAGAGAGTGCAACTGTTGCTGGGTTAAAGCAAGGAGGGCTGGAGAAACAAGGGTTCACGTGTCTGGAGAGGAAGGAGGGAACCGAGGCAGCCGCCTGAAACCAGCCACCACACGGTGAGAAGAGAAGTGGTTAGACCTTCAAGCAAACTCTTTCTGTTCAAAAACTAGCAGAGAATTGTTCGGGGGCCCAGAGGCACCCCAGGCCCCAGGGATGGTGAGAGAGCCAGGTCCCTTCTCCACCAGACCTCCATTCTTGGGCCACACTACTGGTGCTCGCACGCCCGCGGAGCTGATCCGCCACACCACACATCCCTGCCGCTACAGCCCCCACCGAACCACCGGCACCGCGCCGTCAGCCTACGGATAGCCACCAAATGTTACTTCCAGGCACCCCTTTAAACGAGGAAGGTTTATCAGGCATTAAAACAAACAGGAAACCACCCCCAACTCTACATCCACAGCTCTCCCGTGGCACAAGACAGGGGTACCCCGGGAAGAATCCCACCCCGTAATCAAATTAAGCAGCTCTGCTACAAAAGGCAGCTGGCCATCCGCCTAACAACAAACCAATTCTGCTGCCATTTAAGTGGCAAAGCCTTCAGAATGGGGTTTTGAAACCATGACCCATCAGTTCTAATTTTTAAAACTTATCCTTTCAGTCAAGACTAGAAAAAGGCCCATTCCAACTTTTATCTTCACTACAAAGTGCTGTTATCTTGGGCTGATGTCAGGAGCTCTATCTCTCTTTCTGCTGACAAGCAGAGACGAGAGAGATAAGATTGGGAACGAATCTCACTTCTCTGAGTAAATAAATAATCAATACTCATCTAAATGTAAATGAGAAAGTATCCCCCTCTGATAACAGGGCTCTTATCAAACAGCCAATTTTCTACAGACATTTGGCCTCAACCAAATCACCATCATTCAGCCCCAGCCTAATGGCTAAAAATCGTAACTAAATTGAACCGATCACCAGAGATCAACTAAGTTCAGCCATGGCTACTACAGGTTCAAATGTTTGGAATGCAATTTTTCCCCCATTAACTTTCAATAGCAAGGAAGAATACCTCGGTCAGGGGTTGAATCTGCACAATAAACAAACACTAACACTTCAAAAGAGGACGAGGCTTTAAACAGTACCCCAACAAAACCCATCTCCATCGCCAAACTAGGTAATAGGGTAAAACAAGGATTAGAGAAAGACTTACCTCAATATTTAACGTTTGTGGAGTTGTGAAACCTCAACTAAAAAGACCAGTACAAATAAAAAACACCAAATGGTTTGAAACCGAACCTGCATTTTACAGTGTTGGTCTCTGCAACAAAGCACGTCGCTAGGTCCGATTTATCCCTTTTCCTCGCCTCCCTCTCCAGAGCTCCCGTACCTCTCACAAAAGCCCCACTTCCAGCTACGCCCTTTGTCAGCTGTTTCTGCGCCCTTTATGGTCCATGCATTTGTTCAAAACACTTTCGAATTTCTGATTTCCATAACACTGACCTCCTGAATTTATTGCACTGTGTGAGAAAAAGAATTCCCTTTTGTTTCAAAAGGCCATTGCCAGCCCAGCGCTTTGGGACATGCAGCTCTCGCCTTAGGAACAACGCGACCAAAGCCTCCCAGCGTCCCGCCTCGACCCCAGGCACTCCGTGGACTTCTCCTGTACCCTGTCACCGCTCTTCCAAACTACAGACCGTCCCTCCTTAGCAGCTACTCCTCGTTTCACATGTCTGATCCATTTCCGCCCTCATCCATTTCTGTATCTTTTCACCCCTGTATTATCCTTTTTGAGATAAAATACAACAATTAAGATGTGGGTGCACCACGATTTATGGACTGGCATAGTCGTGCTTTCTGTTTTGTTCTCTACTCCTTTCCTGATTTCTGATGTTCAGTTTGTCTTTCAGGCTGCTCCTGAGCACTGAGCTGAAGTGTTCACAGAACTACCCGTGACGACTCCAGGATACTTTTCTTGACTGATGGAAGGTAATTAGAGCCCATCATCGTATACGTATAGTTACGGTTGCTTTTCACCATGTATATTATTTTGCACTCATTGACACTGAATTCCTTCTCTCATTTTATTGTCCTGTCACTCAGCATTGTGAGATACCTCTGCAGTGCTTCACAGACAGCTTTTATTTGCACTATTCTTACTTCTTTTGTATCAACAGCACATTTTGTCACATCAGCATTCACATCCTTTTCCATGCCCCACATTAACGGAACAATGCAGGTTCTACCAGTTCCACTGGAACTCCACCAGTAACCTAGTTACTAATAACGGAGGGCCATTATTCCTACTCTTTGTTTCCTGTCTTTTAATCAATTATTAATCCATGCGAGGATCCTCCTTCTGATCCGGTGACAGCTTAATTGCTTCACGAGCCTTTGTCAAATCTTTTTTGGAAATCTAAGCATGCTGTATAAAACACATCATCCTTATTCAGATGGTCTCCGACTTCCTCAAAGCCTGCTCACCGGCTTCTCAGGCACCGCCTGCTCTACAAAAGCTACGCTCATTTTTTTCCTCAGTATATTCCATCTGTCCGCATGTCATCCATTAATTCTGCTCTTCGCTACAATTCCATTTTACGGTTGCACTTTGCCTGGCGAGGAAGCCAAGGCACACTGGTCTCTCCTTGAACTCCCGCAACAAACACTCGCCGCCACCCGCAGCCGAGCGAGCAGGCGATGTCAGCAGCACACTACACGTCACATTTAACCGTAGCGCATCTTTGTGTCCGACCTCTACCAAACCTCTCGGCGGTTCGGTACTGTTTGTGGACTAGTTCTAAGGCTCACTCTCCCGGCATGGCTCCTCAGCCAGCTCCCTCCAGAACGCCTTCGCCCTCCAACGCCAGCCCTGCCGAGGCCCGCAGCAGAGGGGCACGCGCCCGCCGCGGCTCAGCAGAGCTGGGAAACTCCGCTGGCTTCACCGCAGACGAAGCCCTGTCCCTGCTGAGCAGCAAACGCTACGCCAGCAGCGGCGAGACTGCCCGTACGTCGCGGCAGCGAATGACGAGACATCACCCAAAACAAGCACAGCCGTTCACACGGTGCTGTGGGAGGATTTCCACGTCTCCGTACAGCCAGCCCAGCCCCAGCCGCGTCCCGCGCAGCCCGGGCTGCCCTGGCGCAAGAGCCGGCGTCGCTGCATGTGGCCGAGCAGCGCAGGCACAGCGTGGCACGGCGACGGAGGACGCATCGCACCAACGCGCGCTAACGGGGGGGAAAGCACGGGAGCACGCTGCTGCCGCCGCGGCACCACCGGGCACCTGGGACCTGGAGTGCTCCCGCGTGCACGGCTGGAATTCCAAGATAGCACATGGAAAATCGGAAATTTAAAGACAGTTAGGCAGTCATGGCCTGACAGCCAAGGCGGTAGATGCCAGGCAGACAGTAAATGAGCAAAAGTGAACATGAGCGATGTTTCAGGCTCCGTCCACACACAGAAATAAGACAGGAAAAGGAGTCGAAAGAAAATAGTTGATAAACACTTAATGTTGATGTCTGTGGGACTTTCCTATTTCAAGTTTCTCCTTTCACAAGGATATGTGATTTACTGCTTCGCTGCTCCAACCCCAGGTTTTCAAAGTGCGATTTCTTTTGAGTTTAAACTATATTTGTATTTATTTTTTTGTTACCACTTTTTTATTATTGCTATAGAAAATATTTGCTGGAAATATGTTGCAGCTATTTACAAGGTCATAAAAAAGAGGAGGTTTATGTATTTCTATCATTTCCAATAGTCTGTCAGAAAGTATCAGTCGCGCTAAGTGTAAGACTACTGGATTCCAGCTTTCCCCCCGCAGCACATGGGCGGCATATGGAAGCATTAAAATAGCTCGGTGCGGCTGGGTGCTGGCTGGGCGCGGGCAGACGGCGGCATCGCGTCGTGCCCGGGGCGCGGGCTGCCTCCGGAGAGACCTGCGCTCCCCTGGACGCCGGGCACCGGCCCCGGGCTGGAAGATGGATACCGGGCAGGGGCTATGAACAAAGGAGGACTGAAGGAGGCAGGGATCGATACGCTGCGGAGAGCGCAGAGACTGGGAACAGAGAGAGGTCTCCGGCCGCCTCCTGTCGAATTTTTCTTAGAACGTGACAGAAGGGGCAAGGATTCCATTGTGTGCTTGGCAATGACAATAAAACAACAGAAAATATGTAAACAGTTTGAGAGGAAATAGCTGTAAAGCCAGAATGTTTACATCTCAGATCCTACTGCTATGAGGACGTCTTAAATCTGTTTATCCGTTAAAAAATCCCCAAAGCCCCTCAACACCTCTGAAGTGGAATAAAGATTTTATCATTACAAATGCAAATATTGGTTAATAAATAAAGATATTTAAATAGTGAAAACAAACTTTTAACATTACTCACGAGCATGAGACTTTTTTTTTAGTCCAATCTGTTTTGTCTTAACTTGCACTGTTGTGACATTACTGAATTTTACACAGTTATGTGCTGCTCTCTGCAGAAATACAGATGGTTTTTGTAGAAATAAACAGTCATTTATATGAAACAATTGTAAAATAGTTTATGGAAACCAGTGGTGTAATGCATTCAAATAAATGCCAGGACTGGCTGATGGAGAGCCAAGGTGTTAAATCACACTGCTTAGGAATTCAGCTGTGGGAAACAGATAGTAAATCCAGAGTGACAGAATTTCCAGTGATGGCAAAGGTTTCTGACATCTAGTCCAGTACACAAAAACTACAGCAGTTCAAACCCATTTTACTTAACACTACCTTGACAGCCAGTGAAATTAAAGAATTTAGTCAAAAGCCCCTTAAAAAGAAACAAACACTTCATTTATGTATTGCTTTTTTGTAGCATTGAAAACATGCGGCATAACCAGCAGCAAACCAGTCTTTGCAGAGTATTAACAGAAGTGCTTGCTTTAATTGCTACCACAGACTTTTATTCTCTTTGCATTAGCAATACATAGCTCTAAATAAAGCTGAAAGGAGAAAGAAATCATCGTGTTTGATTTATAATGTAATGTACCTACAGCAGCAATACAAAATACAGATTATTTTTTTTTTTACTCACGGATTTAAGCGGCGATGCCGGGGCAAGCAGCCGTGCGGGTACCAGCAGGGCAGTGCCCGTCCCAGTGCACACCCTCCACGTCCCTTCGCCAGCAGCACCCACGCGACCGCCCCGCAGCCCACACTCAGATGGGCGTGCGCGAGGCCTGCCCTGCTGCACCGGCGTCGCAGCGAGGGGCCACCCAGCCACCCCGAGGGGTCCGCTTCGGGCTGCGCAGAGCACCCAGGAGACTGTCCCGCGGATCTGCCTGGGGTGTCGGCAGTGGCTGCTTTCATCAGAGCGGGTAAAATTAACAGCAAAGTCTTTATCATGCAAACACCGAACTGCAGAACTTGAGATATCACATAAATTACGGCTTTATTACCAATCCAGAACCACCAATAAAAGTATGATTTCAATACCAACAGCTCCAAACCAGACTCGGTTCAATCTTTCACTTCCATTTCAGAGGCCAGGCACGAAAAATTTTCCTCGACCGTTGGGGCTGATGCCCAGAAGCCCCTCAGCCCCAACGCCCAGGACCGGCGAGCTCGTTACGTTCTGACAAACTGTTCACAAACTTTGCTCCCGGCGAGCTGCTCCCCATGCCCCAGCACCCCCGTCCCCCGTCACGTCCGTGTCTGCTCAGCATCAGCAGGCTGGCGAGAAAGCGCTTGCTGAAATAAATTATTACCACTGCAAACCAGAGATGGAGTTTGTAGGCAGAAGGAAACCATTTCCAGCAGCCTCTCTGACCCCCCTCCAGCGCAGAGGGCTCACCCTGCACAGCCCCAATCCTGCTGAGGAAATCTGCTACCAGAGACCCCAAAACCCTTCCTTTCCCCAGCGCACACCACGGCAGAGAGCGAGCGCGTCCGACCGCGACGCAGCGCCGGGAGCGGGGCACGGCGGGTGCCGAGCAGGAGGGGTGCGGAAGGCCGCAGGCCGGCACAGCCAGCCCCTCCGAGGAGCAGCCCCTCCGACGGGACCAGCTCCTCACCCCCTGCTCCTGCGTGGGACCGGCCAACGCGGGGACAGCGGGGGCTACGCGTCGGCACTTGCACCATCGCTACTACATTGCCTCTTCAGTGACAGGGGGGCAGGCAAGCAGGAGAAAGTCTTGACCAAGGATCTACAAACACTGATATTCTTTTATGTTAAATCCTGCTACCGTAAACAGCTTAATGTAGGGAAAACCAGGATTCCTGAAGTATTTCCAGGTAAAGCCGTTCATAACTGGGGGCAGGAGACTCTGCAGGGATGCTATAATTATCCAAAACAAAGCACTGAAAGCCAAGGAAACTCAAAACTACCATTAAGCAGAAAAGCACGCATGTAAACATGAGGAAATACAAATTAATTGGCTTTTCACTGTCACAGATGCTGGGGCTTCCATCTCTTTAAGAGTCAGAGCAAACATATGCGTCGCCTACTCTAAATTTAAAAGTAAATATGTTAAACTCCTCAGCTGCCATCATTCAGCGGCAGTATCAAACTTTAATGACCATTTATTCTAATTGTGGTTCATCTCTTAAAAACGCTTTGATCACGGGGCTGTGGTTTTACATAGTTTCTTTTATCTTCCTAATTCTCCTTTTTAATATATACATAAATAAATATACATATGACCGTCCCCCCCTTTCCGGCCTTAACAGCTACAGCCCGTTCATCCCCCTCTCCTGCGCCTTCCAGCACCCTGATAACGCCCGCCGCGAGCTGGGACAGCCCGCAGCATCCCAAAGGTGCTCAGAATTAGCACTTTTCCGCCACACGCAACCACCCCCTCGACACGGAGCCCCCAGGGCTGCTCCGAAGGGTCGGGGGCACAGGGCCACCCTGCCCCGAGCCAGGGGAAGGGACCCCGGCGGGCGCCGCTCCAGCGAGAGCACAGGCTCGCAGCAAGGCCCCTCGGCAACGCCTTGCCGCCAGGCACCGGAGTCTTGACCCTCTGACGAAAGAAAAACCTTTATTGGTGGAGAATAACAAGCAAATTTTTTCCTAATGCCACCAGTAATCTCAAGGCAACCAACACACAGGAGTCCAAGGAGTTGAGTCTATTTAGGAGCTTACAAGAGTCATACTCTCTTTTGGGGATTATTAGGGATATTTTTAAATTCAAAGTGTTACATTTCTTTAAAGACCTAATTTTCAATAATTTAGAAATTAAAATGGAGATGTGTACACGATAGGAAGCAGCTTCTGGGTTCGAAGTCAGAGGCGCAGTTTCAGGAGAGCCGTTCTGCACCGGCACCAGAGACCCCAGCCAGCCCAGACTCGCCGAGGACCCGCAGAAACACGTTTGCCTTCGCACCTGAAGATGACCTGCTCCACAGCGGGACCAAATCCGCGCGCTACGAACGGCTCCCGCCCTGCCTCTCCGCTGCCCGCAGCCACCGCGGCATCGCCGGAGCTGCCGCTGGCCGCGGGGACACGGGGCTGCCCGGCCCTTCCCGGCCCCCCGCACGCCAGCTCTCCCCCCCACCGCAGCAGAACAAGCGGAACACGGCACCGCAGCAGCCAGACCAAGGATTTACAAACACAACTGCCGAGACGCTCCCGGAATGGGAAAATTGTGGGACAGGTTTCAACGAAAACCCTCAGCGCTCCGACACCCGCGCGATTCCCCCTGGGCCTGGCAGGGTGCTTGACAAGAAGTAGCTTTTTACACAAACAGCATCTCTGTACCGCAGGTTCTGCTTATCTCACGTGTACATTTTGAATAAAACATGTTTATAAACAGTTTCATACGCATGTTTAATACATGAAATTTGACATTAAATTGGTGCTGAGACTGATACGTTAGGAAGCGGCTTTTCGAACAGAACTGGGGTCTCTCTTCCCCGGCTGCTGAGCCTCGCGCCTGCAGCTCCGCGTTCGGAGCTGCTGTTCCCACGGCTCCGCAGGGCAACTGAACAGCTGCGGGGAACAGCTCTGGAACACAGGCATCGCCACCCGCGACAAAACGGGGTTTTGTAACAGACTGGGGTGCCTGACACAGCTCCGAGTTACCTGGCGATGGAACAGGTTCTTTTCATTGGCCTTTGCAGCTATAATTCCTTTGACTCCGTTGTAGAAATTAAAATATGACATGGAGGCTTTTGTTTTCATGTCCTACCCCTGTTTCTTGAGTTGTCCTCTTTCCTTTCTTATTCAGCTTCCTGTGGCAGTGAGATAACACGCTTACCCAGACCGGTCAGATTATTTTAGACTATTTTCGGTCACTTTGCACGTTTTAAAGAATGCAAAAAGCACTAGTTGACAGCTGTTGGGGACCTGAATGTTCTTCTAAAGCAGCTGTTTTCATTTATAGAAAAAGTCTTAGTCTTTCTCCAAACTGAACAGAATACTAAGTTAATAACTCTCACCCTAACCTATGGAAAATACAGGTCATGTCTGTGAAATGTTGGCAGAAGGTACTGTTTATAACAATTAAACTTGCATAGCATTTTGTTCTTAAAAGGATCGAGCATTTCTGGCTCAGGGATGTCTGCAGTTTGAAGCAGCTATTAAATAATAATCAGTAGCATGTTCACCCTGCAAAGAATTTCAGCTTAAAATCAGACAAGATTAATCAGACAAGGCTTCTCTGTTCACAAGAAATTTCAAATGAAGAGCGGCTGACATGGACCAGAAACAGGCAGGATTATTCTAACGTTACAGCATTTTACATTGTTTAGTTTTGTCTCTCATTTTCTTCTACGAACATTTGGTTTTTATATACTGACATCAATGCTTAATTTGTTTGAAAATAAAGCCTCTGTACACATTCTCTCTGCATTCTTATTTACTTTACATTAGTATTTATAGTCCATGCAGTCAAGCTCCGGAGGAAAAGGCAACTGGCACCCCAGAGAACGTATTTGTTGAAGAGTAAAAGGAATGAGACAGCTCGAAGGCGAGGAAGATAACTTTCAAGTGCAGATATAGTTCCTTCACGTATTTAATTTGAGAATCACCATGGCATCAAGATACACAAATTATCAAGAATGAAGTCATCACCTTTCTTAAGTTCTTAAAACTGTGAGCCACGCAGGCATATTTGTTAGAACATACCGACTGCAGGCTTCAGGGCAGAGACACAAAGCCTGGTAAGATCCGCTCGCCTCCTGCACAGTGCGGGTGCTGTCAGACCCAGCCTGTGCTGTGCTGCGGGATCTGAACATAAGGGGCTCTGCGTTTCATCCTGGAAAACCTGTGCTTGCCGTGGCCCGGCTGAGAGCCTTCCTAAAAAGTACGATTTAAAACGTACATCTACCACAACCCGAATTCCCAGGCCTACGGGGTAACACGCAAGTATTGGTCAGAGTGCGAGCAGCAGCAGCACACAGCAGGCTGCCTGCGCGGGGCAGCCGCCCAGCGCTAAGGCACGTCCAGCCATGCCGATCATGGTCTGTCACAGCTACACAACACGACCTGTACAACCCACGAAACTTTCTCTGCAAAACAGGAGCGTGGGATTTTAACAGCACACCTAAGCCCTACCCCTTTCTGAAGTTAGTATTAAGGCTCTTACTCATTTCTAGGGAGCAGAGTAACAGCAAGTACTAAAACACCCAAATCTCACCTTCTAGAAAGGTTTTTCAAGACTCCGTTATTACACCTGTCCAAAATCCAGACAGCACCATATCTGACGTTTTTGGTGCTAAACGAGAAGTTCTTGTGCTTGTGATGTGAAGCCTGCGACTCCCCTTCTGCAGACCTGCCACACTGCAGACCCATTTCATATTTAAACCACCGGCTGCTGGAATGCTCACAATGCTCAACTACATTCTCAAGGAGACTGGACACGGCCAGTTCATAGAAAGCAAACCTTAAACTATCCGTGGGTAGCGGGGTTCTCTCCAGGGCCACTACCCCAGCGCCTCGGCGTTACCCCAGGCCGACGGGACGTGCACAGCAAGGGCCCTGCAGCACTGACGGGAGCTCTCAGCATCTCTCCCCTCGCTGCGGCGGCTCGCCGTGGTTAGGGTCCCACTGTCCATAGTCTCCTTGTCACCCATTTTGGCTACTTAGAGAAAACTCTCTCACGTGAGAGACGCCACCGAGCCCCCCTCAAGGCAGTCCATCGCTGGATGACACCAGGCTCCTTGGGGAGCCCAGTCCACAACCAAGAGTGTTTTATTTCCAGCTCTCACGTAAAATATGCATGTGCAGTACATGCTGCTGAGCATGCAATAGGTTAAACAAATTGATGATAAAGTATTCTACTTTGTTATTTTTCATTACCATAAGAAAACATCAATTACATTTTCTATTTTATGAGTGTACACAAGGGAATCCATTACAATAACAGAGAAGTTATATGACTGTTTTTGCTGCTTCTTTTCTAAGCAAGAACAGTTAGCTTTTACAGACAATGCAACCGGCCCAGAGAAAAGGACGGCACACCAGCATATCTGCACAGGCAGTTCCTATCCTGATTTATCCAGCCTGACTCCAACTAATTAAACATCTGCCTCAACAATTTCCTCTGCAGATTTATCTTCTCCAGTATGTAGCACCGACTGGTTGTTACAGGCTTCTCCCTAACCTGCAGCCACTCCCACGTACTTCTTCCAGTTGGTTACTTGGGCACACAGCAAGAGATGATACAGTATTCCCATTAACCCCCTGCCGCTGCCTGTTGCGGGACAGGCCACCGGGTCCCCAAGCACGGCCTCAGTACAGCCATGTCCTCTACGAACGACGCCAGGGCCGCGGTTCTCGCAGCTGTAACACATACAGGTTACTCTGCCACCTGCAGTTCCCGGGGACTGACTCCAGACTCATTATTTTAACGTGGTCAGAGCTCATCTGTCTCAGGCAAAAGCCTTGTGACACTGAGAAAGGAAAACTGCAAGGAACGTGAAATAGTTTGAATGGTTCGGAGTAATTTTACCTAACCTAATATCTAAACAGAGCTAGGTGCAATCAGAATATTGCTTCCATTTTTTTCATGCTGCTTTCTATGAAACAAAGGTTGTACCCCACTTCTACCTCCTTCTACTGACCTATATCCTTCTGCAACAAATACTCTTTCATACGAAGTTCAACTGCAGCCAGAAGTCTTCATTCAGCTTTAGCCTTTTCAACAAAAGGGATTCTGAAATAAACACATGGCTATGTTGTTTACAGACGGGGTTCACACTGCAGCCACATGAATGCTGGTGCATGTGCTGAAACCGAAGGTGTGCAAACCTGGGCTCTGCGTGACCGCTTGTCAAGAGAAACCTTCCGCCGTTACCGGCGTCCTGCTCCCGGGGAAGGCAGGGGCTGGCAGCTGCGCGGGTGGCAACGGCACCCTGGAACACCACTCAACACCAGGGACGCTCCGCAGGGCATCGCCCCACAGAGGTGACCGAGGCGTACGGGTTCTCAGGAACTCATGACTCCACTGCTCACTGAAAAACGTACTTGCAAGCTGCAGACTACTGGCTGAATAAAGAAATTAGAAAAAACTAGTCTAGTATTTTAGCCTTCGTCATGTTGGAACACACTGACCGTACAACAGAAATTCTTCAGTTCCTTCCTCACCCAAAACAGCCAGCCAAGGTTTGCATTTCCCTGCAATCATAGGACCAATCTGAAAAATGTCATGTAAGTCAGTGGTGAAAACAGGTCAGAAAGCAATTTGTTACACAAGGACTTGAAAACAGCATAAGCTGTAAACATAATAAATTCATTTGTCCTGTGAAGACTGGCCTGGAGGCACAGTGAAAATCTGCAGAAAAGTTCATAGGCATTTCAGTTTTATTAAACTATTACAAAAGCTTTAAATAAACACGTGAAGTCTATTTTTGGTTAGCACTTTTTAAAAATCAGAACAAGCGACTTAAAAGGAAGCACTGCTGAATGAGAAGTGCTTTTCCTAAATTATGTCTTATCTTTTATTCAGAACTTTGACATCCTAATCCACTGCTTAATAATGACTTGAACCGCACCGGCACAGGACCGCACCGTGCTAACAGTCTGCTCCTAAATTCCATTCATCTGTGCATCTCCCAGGGAGCGTAAGAGGCATATCCACTCCAAAGACGATGAATCTGCGGGAGATGAAGAATGACGACAAAATCTCTTCCCACCCTGCTCCAGCCGGCCCATGGTGGCTGCGGTGGCATCCGGAGCTTTCACCGCCCTTCAGCCCCGGCAGCACTCCCACCCGGCTCTGCCCACGGAAGGCTTGCTGCCGGCCTGGAGGGCAGAGCCCGAGGATCCCTCCGGGCACACAGCTGCCACCTCTGCTGCTTCAGGGACGCCAAGCAAAGCCCCCCAACGCCTGCTGACTGGTGAATCACAGTTTTGCACAAGGGAAGTAACTGGGAATAATGGAAGTTTTGGATAAAGAAAGATAATTGTAATAAAAAAGTTGAATTCACGATTTACCAATTCAGTACATAAATACCTAATCTGAGAAGTCCCTTCACCCACGTGACAGTATTATACAACAGTTTCAGTAATGCACTGTAAGTGCTCACCAACATATAAAAAATAAAAAAAATCAGTATTTCATTCATGAAATTCAGTAATAGGGGAATTCAAGGCGAAACCTTTCCCTAGAGCGATCCCTCTTCCCGCCGTGACTCCACTGCATGAAGCTCACAACTGCAGGTCCTAGCTCTGGACACATCTATGCGCAAGCTGAAACTGAAATCTGCAAGCAACACCAACTACTTCAAGAAATCCAATTGCGTGTTCAAAAGTAAATATACCTATAAGTAACCAAAGGGTTTTTAGTCGTGACTTCTGCTGTGGTTGTATCCACAGGAGGGATGACGGTCATATCTCACAGAGGTGAGATGTCACAGGGACAATTAATAAAAAGTAAATTTAAATGATTTCTGGTATAATCAAAAGCCCCCAAATGATACATACGTGCTTGTATACCCTGTCAGTACAAACGTTTCGGAGCAGGAGTGCCAAGACAGTAGAAATGAATGTATTGGCTGAAGGTCCATTCCATTTCTCAACTACTGAGCAAAAGTAACAAAATAAAAGCCAAACCAGATTTCAGACAAAGAGGAAAACATCTGCTACACGAAGGAGGAATGTCGTTTAAAGGCTGAGCTAAGTGAATCCTTTAGCCACCTCCCTTCAGGGTAGAGAAATCTGACCCCAGGAAATAAATAAAAGTCACCCAAAAAGTGAACAAAAGAGGTGTTTGAAAAAAACCGAACACCATTCATCGCCGCTAACGACTTGTTCATTATGAGTGATGATGGATAAAGACTTCTCACGCTGAGATGAAATCAAGATTTATATGCATTGTTTCCTCTCCCAACTTGTGGGAAGATCATCATCATTTAATTCTATCTCTGCGGCCAGTGATGGGCATCCAGAGAGCCGGCTATCAAACGGCGCAGTCAGCTGGCAGAAGCCGGAGCGTGCAGTTGGCACATCTGGACGGCGCCGCCGCAGCCGAGGGTGAGCGATGGCTGCTGGCCAGCGGCCAGGCGGCCGCGGGCGCTGGCGGGGCTCATCCACAGCCTCCCCACCAGCAGCTCCCACCCTCCCCCCTCCTTTTTTTTCTTTCCTTTTTTTTTTTTTTTTTACGAGAATCAGATTTTCATTGCTTCATTCAATTGCTCTCCTCTGCCATTTTTTACAGCTCTTATCGTTCCCTTGGAATATGGCCTTGAGACAGCTCATCCGTGTCCTTCACTGTGTTATCTCTTCTAACTTTTATTAAAACTTCAGCTCTCATCTGAAGATAGCTAATTAAATCCATGACAGATTATACACTCGTTTAAAAACTCCACTGAACTACTTTCTCTAAATAGAACAGGGTTTATTTTCTTTTCCCATAGTTAAAACTAAGGGTATATAAGGAGGTTTCATTCATTTACAAAGACAAGATCCTTATCTTCACCTAGTATATAGATAGGTTTATATTAAAGTTCCTTTGTTGCGTGACAAGACTCGGTGCAATTTCTCACAGTAATTATTTCTTGTTGCTGGAAAGATCTCTCAGCCTTGTACTCTTGAAATATATACACTAACATATATGTGAATGCGTATTTATGCCCTGGAAAAGCATTGCTCTAAAATACAAATGCAAGTACTGTAAATTTTCTTTTTTTAAATGTTGGTATGCCTTAACTATAATACTACCATTTTGACAACACTGCAGAAAGTATATTTTTCTTTTTCTCTACAAGTAACCATGACTCCTTTAAATTATTCAAAATCACAGAAAGCATCATTTTCTTACATAAATTAAAAGTATACAAATTCTATCAAGGACTGGTCTTACTGTACTTCCACCCACCATCTCAGATTACCACTAGCTGGACTTGAATACAAACGGCTTTGTTACCATAAATAAATATTTGCAGTAATGGATATACTGCTCTGCAGCAAACATTACGCAGCTCCTCCACTGCCTGCTTTCCACCAGCGTCTAGAACACAAACCTGCGCACAGAACCGCTTCTGAGTGGTGCTGAGGCTGAAAATCACAATACCCGCTGAAAAAAATACGCATTTTTCACAACAGTTAAAAAGAGATATAAAATATGCTCCTGGAAAAACACCTCACCCTCTAGAAAATACAATAAATAACCCACCTGAGCCTCTCTGTGATCCCTTCCTTCTCTTTAAGGCCTTTTGTAAGATATCCTTCATGGTGACCTTCATACTGTCCACCTGAATAAGGGAGAATCCATGAGCAGCATTTCTGCAAGACAGATGCACATGCATTTTTACAAAACAATCATCATCAGGCAGCGCACTGCAATTTTCATTACTTTCAAGCAAAGGATTTGTTAGGCACAAGAACGAATAAAGTTGTGCTACAAACTAAGTCAAAAGGAGAAACTGAGCAAATTCCCTTGGAGAGGCAGAGACAGAAACGGAGAAAATGGACTGAGACTCAGGGTGTGCCAGGATTTTCCTAATTTATCTTTATTTTTGATTAATTTGTGTTCATCCTTAAAAAAGAAAAATGAGCAAATGTACCCACGGAGCCCCTCAACCACTCGTTATTAAGCATCTGCTGGGCGTTTCGCAGGGCATGCAAGAGAAACAGTTTGCAATGTCATTTTCAGACGTAACAAATCATCGAGGGGAAGCGGAAGAACAACGCTCAGAGAAACAGCAGCGCCTTTTCAGCACTGTTCACGTACAGCATTATTTCAAACGTAAGTAACGTGTTTCCTTCGGACAGATTTTTGTGAACACGTGGCACAGAATCTCACGGAAGGGTTCACGCCCGCGGGTACGCGTCCAGGCCACTGCCCACAGCCGCCCCGCGCGGGGACGCACTGCGCACAGCGTGGGGATGGTCACGGGAGATGCCGCCAGCCAAACACTGAAAGCGGCCTCGCCGGGGAGGCAGAGAAGAGGACAGTGTAACCGAGGAGCACCCGGGTGAGCACATCGGCAGCTCTCGCCCCGCAGACCCTGCAGTCAGTCTCTGCCGGTGTCAGCAGATGTCACTGCAGACAGCCGGCACAGCCACCCGAGAGCTGCCGGGCACCCGCCGGGACAGATTTGCACTGCACGGAAAAAACCTTGTTTTGCAAAGCTATTTAGACAGGAGGAGGAGCTTCGTATCTGGCAACTAGGAATTTTAATCAGGGAGCAGAGCTCTAAATGAGTATCGCAGCTGGAGTATTTTTAAAAGCAAGTGGCAGTGAAAAGCAATCCAAGCAGCACACTGACATCATCAGAACCCGGACCATACTGCACGCCACCGAGACACAAACGCTGGGAGTACAAAAGTCGGAGCTCAGATCCCTTCAGCTGGGGCATCCCCAGCCCAGGCTGGGATACAGCCCAGATGAACCCATGGCATCTCCCAGCCTGGCAGTCAGCGAACCCCTGCCCGGGCAGCCGCTGGCCACCAGCCTGTTGTCCCACAGCCCCCTGTACCCCCCGCAGCTATCGGGACAGCAAACACACACCGTCCCCTCCAGCCCATCCCAGCACAGAGCCACCCCAGCTAAGCTTTCCAGCTCGACGTCACCTGCCGAGGGCGGCTGGCACAGGCTGCAGATATGGCCAACAGATTCACAGCGGGTGGTCATTTATGCATTACAAAACATAAACGCGGCCGCCATGCTGTACGTAACATATCAGACAGGTCTGTTCCGAGAGCATCCCCCGGCTCCTCACCCCACGGCACAGCCCCACAAGTCGCTGGTATAAAATGGCGTTTCCCTCTCGTCAGTCTCATCTGAGTTTCAGTCTCCATTCCCTTTGTTCCTTGCAAGATGAAACTGCCTAAAAGCCCCAAATTTATGTTCTCTAGACCATTTATTATTTATAACTCTATCTTACTCGTCTTCAAACCAAATATTCCCAGCCTTTCCATGCACCTACTTCTTCCCCTCTCTGTTTCTGCCACATGTTTAACACAGAAGGAGCAGACCCGAGCCCAGTGCTCCTGCTCCGCGTGAGGGAGTACCGTCCGCGGCGGCGAGACCGCCCTCCTCGGCAGAGCCCAAGGCTTCAGGGGTTCTGACGAACGCCACGCCGTGAGCAGAGACCTTCCTGAACTCCTCACTGACGAGCAAACCTTCCCTCCAGCTGCTGCCGAGCCCCGCCACGTGCACGAGCACCGCACCACACCTTGCCTCTGCCCAGGAGCTTCCTGGCCGTCCACCTCGCTTCCCACAGCCATTACAGCTCTAGTCCGAATAGACCCACTGAGCTAAATCCAGGGGATTTTTTAAAGTGAAAAATCTCTTATACAATTACACTATAATTACAAAATGGAAACCAGCTCTGCGCTTTTATTTAAATGACGCAATGTTTGTCAACAAAGCACTACAAGAAAAGCCTTGTGCACTGGGCCCAACCATCAGAACACCGATCCAAAAGACATCGGGCACCTTCAGGTAATTCACATCATGCTCTGTAATACAGAAAGAAGGTTTCCAGAGAACTGCAACCAAAATACAGGGAAATAAATTAAAATACTGCGCAAAAAAACCAAAACCAAACAACGTAGCAAAGGTGAAGAAAGTCTTCCAAAACCTTCTATGGCCAAAACAACCGAGTCACAATTTTTTTTTGTTCCTTTAGTACAAGATGCTTTTCAAACGTGTTTTCCCCCAAACAGCACAGGGCCCGCAGCCCACCCTCAGCCTGCGAAGCCAACAACGGCAACCGGCCACGGCCGCGCCGGCGCGGGGCTGCTCGCGCCACCGCGCATCTGGAACCTCCCGAAATGGAAGATCGTCTTCAGATCCCTGACACTTCAGCTGCTAAAGAGCACACGCTGCTGTCGATCCCGCTCGTGTTTCAGGCCATCCCGACTTGGTCGACTCTTTCTGCTGAGCAGCTGGCCTGAGAACTGTCAGGCTGATTTTCCTGACACCCCATTACTAACTCCTGCCTGAGCCACGGCCATTCTTTGCCTCAGAAGCTGGATCTCATCCCAGAACAATCTCTAAAAGTTTATTTTACTGATCAAAGCAAAATAAGAAAAACCTCTGTGTTTGACTATATTTAGTGTGCTATCCAGTAACTGAGACCTTGGCAAGAGCAGTGAAATGTAAAGCGCACCCTGCATTTGTAAACTTTTGGATATTTGCTCTGGAACGGAGCCCGAGAGTCTGCAACGGCCGTCCCGGCTCAGAGGCACAACTGTCCCCTTCCTGCGCTCCAGCTCCCTGCGCTCCGGCTCCCTGCGCCGGCAGCGCGGCCGCTCTCCGACCATACCCCGCAGAACCTCCACCACGACACTTCAGCACCCAGCAAACCCACAAAGCTGCACCGAGAGCGGATTGAAGCCCAGCCCAAAGAGACTCTGCGTGGCGGTGGGGCCAGGCCCGCGTGTCGGAGCCCCCCCTGCGCCGCAGAGAAGCCCCGCGCGGTGCCCGGCGCGCCGGCAGGCTCGGAGCCACCTCCGCACCGCATCGCCTGAACCAGCATCAATCCACCGCAACCCGCCTTCCCGTCAAAACCGCACAGCGAGGCTCTTCCGGAAGAATCACCCAGCGCACCGCCAGCCGCCCGGCCGTGCTCCGCGCGGACAACGCGCACGAACTGGCCTCGCTCAGCCCAGCTCCAGCATAGCCTTAACTACAATTGTAAATTACATGTTCTAGCTCACTCTGCTCATGTGTGATACCTCTATTTTAAGTCCACACACCACAAAACGGGACAGAGGAGCAGATGCTAATCCGTCAATTAAAACTGCTGCTTACGAATTGGAAGCCAAAGAAATTCCTTAGCTTGTATTTTCTGTCATTTTGCAAAAACATACCTGGGTGACAAGGTTAAATCAAGCAAAGGAAATCCCTGGCACTTATCATCCACAGGCATTACTGATAAATTGTGCAGTGGAGGAATAAAGGATTACCTTCTGTATTTTTTCATTACACTTTTCTTTTGTTACAGAATACATAAATCCATTGTGGCACAATGTAATATGTATCATCGTGCTACACCTGTGGACGTTTCATAACGGCTGCCATGTCTGTGCAGTCAGGAATGATAAGTGAACCACCCGTGAATGTTAATGATAGTGATCATTCTGCGGTAACTTGGCTTTCCATCTTCTTTTACAGCCTCGGCGCTGGAGCCAGGGTGGCAAGGTTCAGAAGAGGAAAAGGAAAACAACAGCAGAGGCAGGAGCTCCGGCGGGCTGACGCAGGGCTCTTGCCTGGGGGGCATGGTGCTCGGCGGCAGCGTGGAAACAGGCAGTGTCCTCTCCATGGGCTCCACTTGTGTAACAGAACAAAAACCCAGCACATCGAGGACAAAAGGCTTCTGTTCTCAGTGAGAAACAAACTTTTCCAAAAGCTGTCGTTCCAATCTGGAGCAAATTTTTTTTTTAACACTGAAGTGGAATTTACAGCACTTAAAGCTTGCTGCAAAAAATGGCTGGCATGGTTGAAAGTGTCTGTGAATGACTAATAACCATTTCCACTTGATCAGCACAAAGTCAAATTTAAGACTAAAAATCCCAGTTGATGCAATGTACTTAACTTAAGCTGGGTAATTTTTAAGATTAAGTGCACAGTGATATGAACCAGAATAACTATGCCAGCCACAATTTTTATTCCGAGCCCAACTGATCTTGCTTTTGTGCATCTCCGGTTAGCCTTGGATAACCGTGCGCTCGTGGGTTTAATTGGCTGTATTTTGACACTACTATAGGCTATCTTTCGACATCCAACGAGTCAGCTTCCTGCTCTGCTTCCTTTCTCGGGGTGCCACTCCCCCCTGTTCACTGTCCTGGGAGCCTACCTCCCTAACTTCAGCACCTACGTTAACCGTCTTAAATTTACATTTTATGAATCTTCTAAAATATACTTTGCAGTTTACCTACACCCATGTAAAAACTGATAACAGGCCTTTTGGGGAGCGCTTCCGTAATCTAAGTCAAAAACACATTTCAAAGCTTTGAATTGAATTTGTGGATGTATGATGAAAGCCTGGTATTTTAAAAATGTCTCAAACCTTAATCTCTTGGGTATAGCAGAGGTGCTGCTTGGAAAACTACATATCTAATAGTCAAGGCAATTTAAACATGGTATCAAAACAGAAGTGCTACAGGGCAGAGGGACTGTATGCCAAATTTCATCTGTGTGCCAACTGGCAGCTGAGCCACAACTCCTAGAAACCCCATTAGACCAAGTATGTCGAGTTGTGATAATAAAATTTCCAAGGGAAAAAGCTCTAGTGATAGTACAGACTTATTTTAAGCTACCTTCATTCGGAGTCTTTCAGGTATCCCTTCACCACCTCAAGCAGTCTGCCTTCACATGAATGCAGTGTTTGTTTGACTCCTCCCGACAAGCCCTACTCGGCATCAGAGGGCTGTCTGCGAACACCGCGTCTGACTTTGGACAAAGTACTGCTTTCCACAGCCGACACTGTGCAAAAACCCACCTCGCTAGACTAATGGGCAGTAAGAAGCCAGAATGACTGCCCTCCGTCTTCTCCTTGTGTAACTTTGCCAGAGTCCTTGGAACTTGCCAAATTCGGTCATGCCTGCTTAGCTTGCTCGACTGATTGTGCCAGAAAAGAAAATAAGACACAGATGTATTTGAGCTCTTTGAGATGCCAGTAAGAGAGACAGCTAATGGCTTCATTTCGACCCTCCCCTACCAGCTGGGCACAGGTGGGGGGATAATGAGGTCCCTCTCCCTAATCAAACTCAATTATTTACTACTCTATACAGCCACAAAGACATTCACATTCAGCTCAGAATATAAAATGCACTGTGGGCTACTTCCAGCCACCGCCACTGGGTATTTATAACTAACCCCAGTGGCTAAGAGTTTGCCTTGGCAGCAGTTTAAGTGTATAAAGTTCTGCAAACTGTTTCTGCGCAAACATGTCCTGCTGAAACGGGGTCCCCGGCGAGGTTCCATAACTGTCAGCTCGGTAACTGCTCAACATCTGAAAATGGATCCAACACGCGGGACGGGTGAGATCCGAAATAAAACACCATGCTTCATCATGAAGCTTCTCAGAAGCACCAACTTTTCTCAACAGTGATTCAATATTAATAAACATTACAAGTCACAAGCCTGACAGAGCAGCAGCTGAAACACTTCAGCATGAGGAGGAGGAAAAAAAAGAGATGCAAAATATCAAAACACAATTCCATGCACTAGCAGGACGACAGCGAAGGAAGAAGATGTAGAATTTACAACAAATCCCTACAAAAATAAGATGGCATGCACAGTTAAACTCACAGTAGTAACAACCTTTTGATCAAGTGATTATAAAGTAATTCTCTATTCTAGGGGACACATTAAAAATTCTAATTTACATCTAACTATTTAAGAATAACTATTTACACAGGTAGTACCTGCAATTTCAAATCAACATGTGGACACAAAGAAGCACCCTCTCTGAAAAGCACTACTCCTTGTGATGCAGTTGTCCTATTTCCAATGAGCAGGACCTCCCAAGTTAGAAGGAGGGTCCTCACACAAGCACAGATTATGCTAAAGCAAAAGCTATCCCATTTCTTTCGCAGGACTTGCAGCTGGCCCTTAGCCCCGCTACACGCACCCGTCAGAACTGCTGGCCAGGCCAGGATCCTGCCGAGGTCTCGGGGCCCCGCACAGCAACACCAGCTCCACCTCCTCTGAGCTAACGCCCAGAATCTGAGACCTCACGCGTTCACTGCATTTGAATACTCATCCCTATTTACGTACCGAGTACAGGCAATAGGGACGTAGGTAGCAGGCAGCTGAGAAAGAAAGTGGACTTCTTCCAGATTAGAAAACATCAACAATTCAGAATCTTCTAAGGATGCAGGCTTCTTAACTGGTCTATCTGCAATAAATGCTCGTGATCCTTTCTGACTGCATGGAATTAGAGTTTTCTATCTACCTGTCAGAATTTTTCCAGGGATGCTGATAATGTAGGATTTTCTTGAAGATAAAACAACCACAGAATCATAAAATGAAAAAAAAAAAGCCAAACAAAACACCAAATTCATGGCAACAGCATTGACTCTAGAGAAATGCACGCAGGTGAAAGAGATATTCCCTCTTTCAGACAAAACATGCAGCATTCTTCAGTCAGGTGGAAAGAACTAAATATTCTACAATTTCACAGATGGAAAAATCAGTTGGCTGGCCAGACTGTGTGACTGTAACCTGCACAAACCGAAAAAGGGCCTTGTAATCTGACTGGCAAGACCGCTTCATTTCCTCCCTGGGTCAGCTTCCACGTGGCTGCGCCCGGTTCAGCACAGCTGGGCGTGTTTACCTCGCGTAACTTACTTGTAAATACTGTTGACAGAACATTTTATTTTCCTAATACAGTGGAGTGAAGTGAATGGGCCTTTGGGAAATACGCAAGGGGTTTCCAAAAATTTCTTTCGGTAGAACGCTTTAGGATGTCTCTAAGAAACAACTTCAAAACGTAATTAAGTAAGAAATTTTTTTTAAATGTCTGATTATTCAAAACTGGAAGCAGTTGTATGGTTATGAAATGTAAGCGATCCTTTATACTAAAAAATGCCCACCAGCCAGGGAAACCCTATTAACATTTTCATTTCAAGAGATCCAAGCATTAAACATTTTTCCCAAGTAAGCAGTGGCGCACGCTACCAGTATTTTGTTATAGTAATTAAGGCCTTCTGATGGTTTAAAAGATTTTTTTACTCACAAGTAAAGAAAAATAAAAGTGATCAAGCACAGTGCGTATCACTCTAACCCTAATTCACTGATAACGATATAGCAAATCCTCCTTGAGCTACAAACCAGACAGCTTCAGGTTTCAGCGGCAGCGGGGTCCTCCTCCTCCTCAAAATCCCCCTGGACTTCCGAGTGGCACGTTCGGTCCCGTTCTAACTGGCACGCTCATTCACTGCTCACTTCTCAATCACAGCATTGTTATCATTGCACTCTGTGGCTATTTGCATTTAAAATTACTTGCTTTTCAGCCCCCTAACCAGTCTTAAAACGCAAACTTACTACTTTGTCTATCAGGCTTTGAAAGCAGATTTTGAAGTCTCTTACATGTGGAACACTCACACACCACGAGTACACTTTTTTTTTCTGCTAGAATTCAATACATTTTTCCCAAAATAATTAAAAAGTCACTGGCAAGATCAGTTCTTAATACCTGTTGAAAAGGGCTCTGGATATCCAACGTGAACGACTTTAATTTTAACTCTTTGAAGCTATTATACACAGTTTCATTTATTATTCAGAATGTATTTTTCATAAATAAGCAGCACGGCTGGAGCAAAACGAAGATTGCGAGCTCAGACTTTCTGTAAATTCCAAATATTTACTAGTGGGAGCACAGCAGTTCAGTGCTCTGCCCCTAAGCACACGCAGAACAGCCCGGTTTCAGACCCCCGGTGACGGGCTCCCCCGAGCTGCTCCCAGCAGCGTTTACCTCCCTGCCCGCTGTGGGACAGCCCCCCGGCCAGGGCATCGCCTGCGGAGCACCGCGAGCGTGTGGCCCCCAGACCTCGCTAAATTCAGGTGAGAGCAGGGAAGAAAACAGACGCGGGGGTGGCAGGGACACACAGCCGTCCCCAGCGACCGAGCTGGCCGGCGCCCATACTCACATGCGAACGAAGAGCGACTGCTTGGCTGCCAGGCCGGGCGACGAGTACTTCTCTACCAGCGCCAGGGTGCTGAAGCCAAACTTGTGAATAGGCTCATTGGAATCCAAGGGCGGGAAATCTGTGTCAACCTCACCGTCATCCTCGGCAATATGGAGACAGTAGGCACTGACGTTGTCACTGAAAACAAACAAACAAAGAAGTTTATTCAGGAGGGAAGCGAGACGGCCGCTTCAGTTCAGCCGATCACCGCCAGTCGCTGTGCGCGGCAGGAAACCAACCAGCAGACACGCCTGGTACGGAGCCATCTCCTTCAGAGCCACCGATGGCGTGCCTATCAACGTGTCCCAACGCAGTCCCAACACCTCCTGCTACCACAGCCATGTGGTAATAGCAAACACCCCAACGCCTCAGAGTAAAGCGGCGAGTCTTACTTCCTCGCTAACCGAACCGCAGGCAAAAGACTGCAGTGATTAAAACACACTGAAGTCTATAAAAGTTTCATAACTTCAGAAAGCTGGAAGTAATATTTCTCTATTTGTGAAAATTTATTTACTTATATGACCATTATATTTTAGAATTACAGACAAACAAGCAGTGTCTATCTGTTTTTTCACAGATCAAGCAACCACGGAAAAGTTTACTGAACACTCACTTGCAAAGCTGAGAACGCTCCCCGGGACGTGAACAGTGGGACAAACCACAGCAAAAGTAAAAAATCTGTTCAACACAGCAGCAACAACTTTTCCTAAACATCTAAGAAGTCCAATTACTAAAAACAGCTAAAAATTCGTACAGACTAACTAGCAGAACTAAATAACAGAAAAGTTTTAAGGCGATACAGTGTGAAGAAAATATGAAAGAAAAATCTGAGGCTCTTGCTTTCCATGCACACAAGCCCATAGGGAAATAACTATCTATGTATGCCAGAGTATTAATCATATTTTCCTAATTAAAATCTATCTCAAATGTTAATATTTAAATTATTGAGCTGAAACTAAGTATTCTTTGTGACTGTACTTCTGCCGGCATTCAGGCATTTTCCACAGCCATGAAGTATGTTCACGTGGCAGTGTGCTTCTAAACTCTGCAGTTTAAATTTGGAGTTTTAATGGCATGATTGATGCTTAAATTAATTAATTGCAAAGTGTATGCTAATTGTTTAATTGGTCGCTTGATCTATATAGATCATTTTTTGAATTAAATGAGTTGATTTACAAAGTTTATTGATTGGATGTGACAATGAATTATTTCGCTGACTACCTGATTTGCAATTTTCTCAATTAATTCACAAACCTTTGGTTGCAACTGTGTTTTACCGAGAGTGCTAAGTCCAGGTGATCTCTATGCACCTTGTCACTACCAAGACATTTCTTCTATACACCAGGTAATAACGACGCGTTACTGTCAATGTAAGCTGTACATCGGCTGGCAAAAAGCTAATCCAGCAATGTCTGTCACTACGAATTCTGAAAATTCTGCAATGCTGTTAAAGAAACTTCCATGAGTCTCTCCATGTTATGAAGGACTGGAACATCGCTGTAGAACTAATTTTTAACTTCTTCAAGCGTGCTCAGGCAACTTTTGGGGGGCCTAGTGAAAGGCGGCGCGGGGAAGAGACCTGAGGCAGCGGCAGGGCTCGGAGCGCCCGAGGCAGCCGGCAGCCCGGCGGCCGCCAGCCTGCTGAGGGACAAGCTGAACAAAAAGGCCGTCACGTAGATGCAGCTGACCCTGCTCAGGTGATGAGAAACGCCTGGCACGATTTTCATGTCCTCCTTATTCTATCTGGATTTCTACAAATACAGACACCATGCTCTGCCTGCTCGTTCTGCCCGCTTCAGCGTAACTCGGGAGCCACCCACGTCACGAGACTGTCCAGCATCCCCCGACAGCCATCTTCCCAGGGCCGCAGTCTGTGCCCGACACCGCTGATGCGCCAACCTATTCCTGCGACAGAATTCTACGCGCAGCCTCGCGTGCCCTGCAAGCTCTGTATAAATAAAGTGAACATTTTCACTTGGTACGAGATGCAGCTGCCTAATTCTCATGAAGCCAGAGGAACACACAGACCTGCGGGCAACAGAGCACATTCCGCGCAGCCTCGAAGCACGCCAAGCGCCAAAACAAGGCGGTGGTGACCACAACTTCTCTTCCACCAACTGTACTGAAAATACACCCTGCCGCTTAAACACCGTAAGCTAAACGGGTTGCAGATGTCTTCAAACATGGAGGGAGTTCCTGAAGGCTACCAGATTAAGTCACAACCTGTGGAGAACAAGTCCCACGGGTTGAAGTGCTCTGCCTTCTGAACCTCCACCAGGCTGAGAGCACAGGCCGGGACTAGAAGGCAAAGTCTCGAGAACCGGGGATTGCTATGGACAGAACGTAAAAGTTAAGGACAACAACTGACAGACGTAACTGCATTCTTCACTGATAAATATAGGAAGTTTACTTGAATTTTGTGTCTCACTATTGATTTACTCCTAGAAAGGTATTTTGTTTATTTTTTGCAGGCGGAATCATTGCAGCACATCTGTCAGGGGCAGGCAAGAGAACGGTCCACTGGGTTATGACCAAAGTTCACACGTAAGAGGCCAGAACAGGGCTGCTAACACTGTCAGTGGTTCCTCATAGCAAGACACCAACTAGAGACAAACAGAATACAATTTTAATGAAAAAAGGCAGCCTAACTGAATAAAAAACATTCTCAAAGCTGTCAACTAGTACTCACTCATTTCAGACTCTTACGTCTACCTTTTAGGAAAAAGAATTAGGCAGTAATATATTCTTTTCCTAAAGACAGAGGGGTTGCTTCTCTTAATTACAAAGTCTACAACCTCCTCACTATTCTCAAACTGGGTTACGAGTGGGTATATTTGTCATTCTGCCTGCACTGGATATCTGATTTGAAGTATCCTCTATACGTATTTTAGTGCAGTGTCACAACGATCCCGATCTTTTCTTTCTGTACTGTAAAACAACTAAATTAGGAACAAACAGTAACTGTAGAATGTGCAACCTACACAAGCTCTTTCCTTACTTGGAAATGATGAGCATTAGTCTACACTTAAATCAAACCTTGCTACAGGACAGGCAGCCAGCAATGCTAAAAAAGGATGATAGAGACATGAGAAATAATTAAGAACTACACAAGAAAAGAAACTTCTTGTAATCTTGAGTCTCTGCCCCCTCCTCTGAGCATCTGTACCCAAATTCTCCATTGCTGCTGTTAGACTGGTCTTGGGAACTCACGCCTCCATTATTTATTTTATTATTTCTGCCATGAGATTTGATTACGTTAGACAGCCTCCTTGGTCATGATCACTCCCTGACACAACGTAACATCTCATCCTTCAAGCCAGACAGTGAAATTCATTTCCTCCCACTGCTGACTTTTGCCGTGGGCAATGATGTGTCATGGCATACCTCTACACACGGGCGCTGTTCCGCTTGAGGTGTGCTGTGCTCCTGGAAAATAAACATCTGCCCAAAGACTGACTTTAGTGGTGTCTTACTCGTTAAAAAATAAGCTAATCATACACAAAGGACACTTATTTGAACTTATGATACAATGAACAGAAATTAATAACAGTAAATGAAATGGCCCCATCTGCAAGTAATTTTATATTTCTTCTCTAGTGTAAAAAAATGACAAATCAAACTGAAGCGTTTAACCTCTGAAACATCTCCTGTGCTTGTTGAGAAGAACTAAGGGAAATCCTACATCCAAGGCAACAATATCCATGAAACTGTTCTCAAGAGTGGCTGCTTTTCCGGGCTGCCCTAGTCTACTAAACCAAAAGCACCTAACCCTCCAGAAGGGCAGCTCCAGCGACCTCTCAGCACCTGCCTGTCCCCCTTACGACAGTGCTGCAACAGGAGCGAAGACTCCTGAGTTCTCAGACACTTCCGAAAAATGCAGAAAGAGCAAACTGTAAAATTCAGCGCCAAAAAACCCATTCACCAAATATTCCAGGAACAATGTGAAAGCGAAAATTGGCTCCTACAGAAAAAACCACACAGAACTGCTAACCTTCTTTGCACCAGAAAAGTCACCTGCTAGTACCTGTTACTATTAATTCCATAATAAACTAGTTAAAAATCTTATTTTGTGTTCTATGACCCAGCAAAAAAAGAAGAATTTTACAGAACTGTGTTAAACCCAAAGTTGCTGAGACGAGTGGCTCTGAAGTACCTGGTTTCTGTACCTTATGTCACCTACCTTGATAAAGTAATGGCTTTTACTAAATAACACTGGTTCTCCAGCACAGCAAACCCAATCTATTACTCAGCCACAGAAATCTTTGGGGTAGAACTCTCCCAATGAAGATGTAAGCAATGACTACCAAAGATACCGAAAAAATCCATTGATTAACTGAAGCTAAAATTCCTGAGGACAACACAGATGCTTCACAGCAAAGAGCCAATGTGACTGAGGTCAAAGTCTTGTAGAAATTACAAAATACTGTATGATAGAGGTTTTTGCATTAAAGAATGCAATTTTATTCACAAATTTGAAGAAAACTGGTATTTATTTTGGTTTCAGGATCCTTTTTTTGCCTATCTTTACTTCGTTTCTATCTCCAGGATGATGACCTGGAAAGCAAAGCACCCTTAGCCCCTACACCTGTCAGTTCCTAGAAACAGAAGTATCTGAACACGTGGATCACGAAGTCATTCTGTCAGCAAAGCGACAGCAGAAAGCAACTAAGGATGAGGCTGAAGTTCTGCGCCGGAATTCTGACTCCTTTTCAGGCACACTCGCTACGGCTCACATCTGCTCTCTGCTCGCAGGAGAGCCCTGACAGCACTTCCACGACACCCGGTCGCCCAGCACAGCAGCTCCTCTCCCTGCCAGCCCGCAGCAGGACCCGGCACCGCGCAGACACAACGGGGCCAGGGCCGGGGTCCCTGCGCTCGCGACAAACGAGGCAGGGAGTTACAGACGAGCTCTGGATTCCATCTGACACCCCTGGGACCTTACCCACTAAGAACACTACCAAAAAATAGATGGGACATGAAAAAAATCTCTCCGTGACACCAAAGGAGGTAAGGTTTATATTATTTTTACATAGAGCGTTCTGAAATTATGATTCATTTACAGATCCATGGTTTCATATGCTTATCATTACACAGTACCCAGAAGTTTAACTGAAAGAGAAATGGCTACAGATGCACATCTACTGCTCAGAAGGAAATACTGATGAACGCGTAGGTGGTTTCTCTAAGATTTACCTAGAAAAACATTGACATGGAAATCCATTTCATTATGCAAAAAGGCTGCAGAGGAGAAAATTAGAGATCAAGAGGTAGTAAAGAAAGAACATTACTTCAGTTTTGGTTCCCGTCCCTCACTTGTATATTGCCAGCATATTAGTCCAATCAGGTCATGCACCTTGGCATTTGCTATCGTCACAACTGTCATGGGCTGCAGTTTGTCTTGGCTTGTGTGCAGTGGGAGGTAGACATCAATTTTTTTGGTTGCCGTTGTACCAACATGACCCTGTCAAGAAAATATATTTCATTAGAATGTATTTAAAAAAAAAAAAGGTATGACAGAGCTAATACAAAATCTGGTGCGGATGGAGTTCTTTTCAGCAGAAAGATTAAAATACACTGCTCTGACTTAAAATTGGAAGAAGCTTGAACGCTTAAATTCAAATTCTTTCACTGCTGTTTAATGTACCTGTACAAATGATATAAAATATTTGGCAATGATTTCACAGATTTCCATAAAGAGTCTGAACTTCACTGCAAGATCCCACGTTCTTGCAGGATCCAAAAAAGAAAAAAGTGATGGGGAGGAAGAGAGAACTGACAAGCCTACCTAAAACTTCAAAGCTGTTCTTCCATCAGCATTTAATACCAGCATTACCCTTGCTTCTACATTTCTGTTTCCTTCCGTAACTCTTTCCCACTGCTTGACAAGCTCACTCCGCCCAAGTGCGGAACCACCAACTTACCGTGCCCGACTCCCGCAGCCAGCACTGCCTCTCCGGCCGCTGGGCACGGCATCTTCCGCGGCGGTGCCAAAGCGGGCTGTCTCATCACCACTTGCTCTGGCTCTGGAACACCCCCAAGTCCCAGTGCTGCCTGCTTTTCAGCGTTCTAGTTCCCCTCCAGCTTCAGCCTGGGACTCCCCCCACCCTCCTCCTTCCCCGCTGCTGTACCAGCAGGGGCCAAAGGAGCTCACACCTGGATGCACAGCGGGATAAAACGCAGGGAAACTCCCAGCACCCATAAAAGGGGAGACGGGAGCCTGGCCAGCACATCCCCACAGAAAGGGGCAACAGGAGGAGCCTCCCACAGCCGGCAGCGGTCTGACACGCAACCCGCTGCGGCCCGAGCTCGCGTCTCACAGCGCGACCCAGCTCAGGTCACGGCCAGACAGACACCCCGGGCCGCTCACGCCAGGGAACCAAACCGGGCCGCACAGCCTCAGCAGAGCGCGGCGGCAAAAATGAATGTCGATCACCTGCGGAGGTTAAGATGACTTTTAGAAATAAGCCTTAGGTTTCACTTTGGTTTGCCAAGAGAAGAACAAAATCACACACACAACTGAGCCATTAAACTATTTTGAACTATTTGCAGACCACCAAGATGGATTAACTAATACTGTTTTTTATTGGAACCTACTGTATTAAAAAAAATTTAAAAAAATCTATTTGGCACTGTGTAGATTAACAATTAAATAAAACATAAAATACATACCAACATAAAGATCTATAAAGTTTGCATTGTAAGAAAAAAAAGACATTTAATCTACTACAGATAGGACTGCACTTTTAAACCAGTCATCTTTTAAAGAGATAAAAGATTGTATGCTCTGATCCCCTCTTCCAACACACCCCTGATGTAACTATATATCTCTATACATATATGGGCCTTGAGAGAAGAAAGTATCATTTGAATTAATCACTCGGAATTCTAAGTAACAGCATAAAAGGATTCAGTACTATAAATCTATGATGAGAGTATAAAACGGAGTTAAATGCCATGTGCTAATTTCAATATATTGTTAAAAACCATTTGATCCTTCAGTGTGAGTATAAATTAAGAGAAATAACAGGAATTTCAAGATTAAAGTTATTCATACTAGCACAGCTAAAAGTATTACTAAAACCCATCCAAATATAAGGAATTTGTTTTTTAAGACAGCATTTTTATAGTGCAGATACCTCCTCTTCTCATGTTTTTAAGGTAAGAAGACATCGCTTTTACTCATTTGAAAGGAAACGCTGTATTCGTAAGAGCACATGGGACATTCCACCACCCTGTCTGGACCAGCCTCACCCAGCCTTTGGACGGGCTGGTGAGCTGGGGCGCCTGGCATTCTCCGCGATGCCAGCCCCCACCCGCGACCTGACCTCTCCAAGGAAACCAGTAACACAACAGAACTGCTCAAAAAATACGGGCTTTTGTTTTCTTTCTCCTCTTTCTTTCCTACTTACAGGAGTTATTTTTCAGGGGAATTAAGCTGGTATCAGGTAATGAATCACCAGTCTCCAAGTCCACCCCTGCCTCTGCCCAGGCGCAAACACCACCCTGGGGAACGCAGGCAGACGCCAGGCTGTGAGCATCGCTCACGTTATGGCTGTGACCGTGGACACCAGCCCGAGCGGGCGACCTGTTGTTGCAACCACATTTGCATTTGAATGAGTAAATGGCAGTTCTCACGGAAATTAATGTGACTCCTTGGCACGCTAAGTTAGTGCCATATTTAAATCCAAGGATGTCAGAGTTATAAGCAATGCTTAGTCTTGATAATGGAAAATCCAAGAAAAATTGACATCCAGATGCGAGAGTCGATGCCAGGCTCACAACTGATGCACACAGCATAAACCCACAACGGACAAACGCGCCAACAACTGTAACTAATGACCAAAAAGACTAGATTATTCCATTAGCCACCACCACAAGTACAGACTGTTCTATAAGCTCATAATCCATTAAACACATGTATTTATAAAATAAACACCCGATCTTACAGCTATCACAAATCAGATGGCAACTTCCCTCGTACGACTTTCACAGGGCCCCTCTGTTCTCTGCCCCACGCTGTGCTGGTGCTTTGCCTTGGTCGTTTCTTCAAGAAACTTTCCTTTGTTCTTCCCCACGTCTAAATCTTCTCTACCTCTTCCAGTCTATTGTCCCCACCCTGCTTGTCCAGACCCCATTACCAAAACCCTTGTTCTCTCACTCACAACCACTCCGCACGAACGTCCAGGCGATGGGCGACTCAAAGCAGGCGCAATCTGTGCCCGTGTGAGGCTTCCAACCGCTCTCTGCGCAAGGGGAGCAATGCCACCAGCAGCAGTACTGCAAAACAGCTCGAAAGCACCATTATTACACTCAAGATCTTTCAAAAAAGCGAGTGACATATTTGGACTAATTAATAAGTGCTGTAAAATTGATTGCCATAAGATATTAGAGAGGCTGAAACCTGAGGTTTGGAAGCCAATTAGACTTTCTATTAGCAATGAGAACATTCACTGTCCCATTAGGGGGGAAGCATTCGCATGGCCTATAAACACGCGGGCCAAGGCGTCGGCTGATCGATCACCAAGTCAAGAGGGTCTGGAGGAAATCTCCACTGTGTTTATCGCAAATTGATGGTATTTGTTCTGAACCAGCATTAGGAATCCAAACCATCAGGCACCTGTCTACAGGACGGAACGAATCCATACTCCTAGCCTGATACTGCAAAATATTAATTGCGTAGGAAGTCCCACAGAGCTCAATTACTTACCTGGGCAAAGCTTATTAGGTAAGGATTTGTAGGTGGTGGGACTGAATAAAAGGGATCCAATTATTAGTCTCAGCGGCCGAGAGTCAAAGACCTAGCCACGCTGGATTTAACTACTAATAACTTGTGGGTTTTAGATGGTGCTCGTAGTCTCTTCTTCAGGAGGAATCGTTCAGAACCAGATTACAGACACTACTGGAAGCAAGCATAATTACTTTTTTCTCCCAACTAAAAATTGTATTCCAACTGTAAATGCTGAGGAAACCCAGAAGATAAAGTACAATTACCTATATTCAAAAAGGCAGCATCAAACTTTATTAATAGATCCTGTATAAAATTCAATGGGAAAATCTATTCAGGGCCAGGGGCCTTACCATTTGGAGTTTCCTTAATGGCCTCCAATAAATCTGGGAAGCATAAAGGGGCTGTTAAATTAACATTTTCCTGATCTGTCACCTGTGGCATAGTTAATTTGTCAAAAAATTCTTTTAGCTTGTCACTGGACACTGTATATTCCGACAAATGAAGTCTGGAATAAAATTGACAAAATATGTCGTTAATTTTCTAAGAAATCACAAATCTGATTCCATTAAGCTTTTATTGTTAGAAATGTTATATTCCACCAATCCTTTAAGGAAGCAAGGAGTAACCGCATACACAGAAAACATACAATAAATCACAGAAAATTTTCTTAGTATTTTTATTAACGGATTCTCTTAAGGCTACCTAGTGCTCTCCTACAGCCTGATCTTCTGAAAATTTCCGCTTGCTGTTTCTCTAGCATTTTCATCTCACTCTAAGCAAAGATGATGTTTCATCATCGCAGCTCATCGGAGGAGACAGGGCACTGTGCAGTGTACATAGGCTTGAAGAGGCCAAAAACCAAGGATACGATTTCCCAAATTATGGCTAATGTGGTGTGCACATCAACAAAACAATTTCTTTCTACTTCTGCTTTCTCTGTCTCTGTTGTCAGAATTCTCGGCGGCCGGCACCTCGTAGCTCTTTGGCACATGACAGCTATTCTTCTCGGTTGCTATTCAAGAGCCGACCAGAATTCTGTCCGTTATTTGGCAATGCTGAAAAGTACAGTCTGCTGAATTCACCAACTTTCTGCTTCCTATTTTTTATAATTGAATTAAGCAGATCAATGTGTATTTAAGCACTTCGATAATAAGCAGCAGCTAAGCTGTTATGCCCATTAATAAACAAATTTATTCTGAAAGAGTAACTTGCTACGTAAGGCTCCTGCTCCTGTGAATTCATGCTTCTTGTGTTGTCTAAAACAGACGCACCACAAAATGTACAGTACTGTTCGGGGATATGTAACAGGAAGAGTCGGGCCAATTACAAGAACATAAGCAGCACCAACAGCATGTACGCGTATTTCTAGTATGAGTGAGGGATATGACAGGCAACTCCAACGATGAATTTTCCTGGATTTCTTAGGATCGCATTTGCGAGCTGTGGTGTTTAATTATATAAATACTGGTTACTAAATTATGACATGAAAACTGCATATACAGTGATCTTCATTGGCTACATATAATTCTAGAAATATCCACAACATTAAATAATGTCCTGTAATAAAATTAATGTGATGCCGTGAAAAGTCGAAGACTCCACAGTCAGAAGGCTATCATATGCTTTAAATATAAACACAGTATGTTAAATTAAAAAGGAAAAAAATATGTATTTAAACTCTATCAGTTCTTTCAATGCAAGAAGTATTTCTAAAATTTAAGACTGACTTTTAACCAAAGTCCACGAGAAAACACATACCTCCCTCCAATATCAGATGACGTGTGTCCTGAATAGATTATTGTGGGGCCACTAAGGTTCTTCTGCTCGAGACAGGAAGCTGGTACAGCTCCGCCCAGCCCCAGGACACCTTACTCCTGAGCACAGTTCTGAAGTACCTGCGCAACGGGACGCTGGGGAAACAGGCACCGAGGAAAACGCGTACGCTGCAGCCTGCTCACTTCTGATTTGCTTCACTGCACACCACAGTCGAAAATTAAAACAAAGTCCATAAACATTTCTTGGAGAAAAGTGATTAATTTTCAAGAATAATAAATTACTGCATCTTCCTGTACATTACAGTTCTGTGACTAAATGTTATATCACTTTAAGATTAGATGCTCTAATGATATAATGCAAAGATTTTACTGAATCATTATTTAGTGGGAGTCATAAAAACCTCTTCAGATTAATCTTTCACGCACATCTAGCTTATCCAAAGTTAGCATTTAATTAGATAGCTTTGGCATGAATGAGCTTACTACTTTATTTGCTCAATCAGTATATGTCTCTTCAGTAATTATAATTAATTCAAGTCATTGACTCACCTCCCAGCAAACAATGCTAAACATTACACAGAATGGAAACAAATGCTTTCGCTTTTCCAAACGTAAAATTTCTTCTGGCTTTTAAACTCAGTGAAATGGTTTTTGGTTTAGGTGACAGGGTATTTAATACCTTATGTGATCCAGCAATCACCTCCTAAACATAACTTACGTATGTATTTTAAACAACGTATAGAAAATACATGAAGGGGAAAAATTTGAAATATATTAACTCAGCATGTGCAACACAAACAAAAATTCTAACAGACAGAGCACAGATGTTTAAGGCAATGTGAAGGACTATATTTTTCTACGACAACCATTCAAAAGCATAATTTTCTAAGCTCCTGACTTAGAAAAAAATTTTAAAATTTAGAGCAATTATTTTTTCAACCAGAAAATGCCTGTTTAGTTGTACACTCTATTTTTCATCCAGGAAAAATAATTATCCAAAATAAGTGGGAATGAAACAGACAGTCCTATTCACTGATAAGCAAAACAGCTTTGGAGGGCTGAGCAAAGAAGGGTCATCTAAAAAAAAATTCTTTAATTTTTCCGAAGTTTAGATGATCAGCTATCTTACAAGCTTTCCCTAAGCACGTGGCAGAAGCCCTCATCCTGTAGCACAAGGCAGTGACACTGTCGGCATATGGTCCAGGGCGAGCACGCTGGCAGCGGAACAGGATGACGAACAGCCCAGCAGCCTCAGTACCCGCGCCCCGCACTACCCAGCAGTGAAACACGGAGCTGCAGCCAGCAGATTCTGCTGCAGAGAGCAGAACAGCATCTAACATTATACGATGGTTAAATATCTATAGCAGGCTGTTCAGTTTATTTGCACGGTATTATAACTGACCTGGAGAAAATGCCTGTTCAGTCGCATATTATATTAATATTCAGAGGCATAACTCTAAGTCTTAGTGTTTGTATGAAAACGCGGGGTAGTTCTATCCCTTTTCTTCTCCAACGCACCATACCGTACCCCACTCTGGCAAGTCACTTCTGGGAAATGCCACTAGTGTGGTCACTTGGACAACAGACTCGGCGCTGGCAGCAGGCGCCCAGGCCACATTCGGCTCGCCTGCCAGTCCTCGCAGCTCCTCAGGGCAGCCGCAAAGTCCTCCCCTTCCGAGGAGCAGATTCTCCTTCGTACCACCCCAGCTTGTGCTGCAGAGTTAGCAGATCACAATGTAAAATTCCATTAACATTGTTAAAGACTTAATTTATCTTGTTCACATTGTCACTATTCATAAAAATTTAACCCAGTAATTTCCTGTTATACAAAGCATAACAAAGTATGAATATTTAACTACAAGGTAAATAACACACTATTATTTTTTAGTCTAAATTGTTGACTTCACTTAGCATGTCTGCTTTGTCTAGCACCACGCTATTTTTCAATTAATGGTCCAGATGTTTCGAAGGCTCCAGTAGGCAGCAGCAGTTATGAGAAATGCGTTATCTGCATCGCAATGATCACTACAACATCAGCTCCAGGCTGCATTAACATACTCATGTTTTATTCCAGCCCCCCTTCTAATGTACCAGTTAATTATACAACACACAGCTGAGAAGCATAACCTCCAGAGCTGGACAGTTGCCTTCCACCCTTCCACCTGAACAAATTTGTATCTGCACCTCAAAACTATGATTTACATATATAACCACGTAATCAACTACCCCAAATTACTGCCCGCTCCTTCTCGGCATTCACTCCCACAATTAATAAAGCTATGCAAGTCCTGAGCAAAGAACAAGACATGTAATTCTGGTAACAGCATATTCCAATCGTATGAACACACACTCATTTATACAACTCACTTTAAGTTAAAAAAATGTTTTCCTTACAGTGCTATGAATATGATTTCTTGTTGCTGCGTTTTTTTCTGACAAACCTCACTTGGAACGGCAGAGAATCCCCGAGCCCATCCCCTCTGCAGCCCAGGCCTCGCTCCCTTCCGCACAGGCACGGTTTCAGGACAGACGGACGCAGCCTGCCTTCAGCCCTGCCACGCTCCCGCGGCAGCAGACGGGCCCGGGGCTGGACCCCGCGCCAGGCGCCGACACGGAAGCCCTGCCTGCGCAGCTCCAGCCCTGCCGCCGAGGAACGAAAACACGTATTCAGATCTATCAAAACACAATTGCTGCAGCTGCAACAGCCATGCATTCATTACACGAAACTATCCTTAGTCTCCATGTAGCGAAGAGAAAGAATGGCCCACTTAAGAAGAATTATTTATATTTTACTTAGTAATAAACATTACAATTTAATACTGAGGAATAGAGTTATTCTTTGTAATAACAAAATGCAACAAAAACTTATAATTAAAACTACACCATAAACATTATTTGTATGTTAAGAAATATGCCCCGATATATTTTAATGAACAGATGCTATACAAAAGAGAAATGTTTTCAGGAACATTCAATCCGTAAACAGCTCAGCCTCTAATCCTATGCTTTTGCAGCAGAAAGCAGACAGCTTCAGTTCCTCGAGGACATTAGCCAACCTTAGGTGGAACATTTTTAATACATCACCGTGTCACTTTTTAATGTGCCACAATCTATTAACCACATGGCAAACTAACAGGGATTTTTAAAATATGGGTTTTATAGCTTTGTGCTGGTGATTAATTAAATAAATAGCCAGCGTTTCACAAATCATCCCTCTAATTAGTCTAAACCAGACACTTTGCGTTCCCTGGCACTGTTGCCATCTGAAGCTCGCAGAAGGGCAGCGGCGCTACGAGGCCGGGTCTGTGCACGCCGGCGCGCGCCGGCACCGCGCGGCCCGGGCTGGCACGGCACCGCGCAGCCCCCGGCACAGGCACCGTCTTCACAGGTGCAGCACTCAGCTGGAACTTGACTCCAGCTGCTCCGAAAAGATGTTCTGCGTAATTATTCTCCCTCATCCAGAAGGAAACAGTCGAGATAACAAAGAAAACAGAGCTGGATCTGGAATTTAACCTGAAGTAGCAAAGTTGTACGTTGCAGAAAACGAACAAATATTACAGGCGATGCTAGGAGAACTTTACGAGCTAAACGATACGTTTTCTGTCAAAACATCTCAAAGGTGAAGCTACAACTAATTACACGCAGTCCATTCACAGAAGCCAAGCAAGGCTTATCATTAAAATGACTCAATTATTCTTAAAAAGAAAGAGAAAATCATCTGTAAAACCTGCCTGAAATCTCATCATTTTTACTGTGCCTATCTAGATAGATCATTTCCCCCAGAGCTCAAATTAAACTCTTAACATGTTCAAGTTTTACTACAGGTTTCTCTCCAAATTATTATTAACTAGAATTTCCTATCTAGGAAGGTTTTTATCTGGAAATATGTTCTGCAGTGTTTAGTGACACTATCACAACAGCTTTTTTCCCCCCTCAATTTAAAAACCATCAGAGAGACGGAAAACGATGTAGCAGTCAGGCTGCTCACCAAGACGGGATCTCCTTTCCTCTACCAGGTGATGTTTTCCTCAGCTCCAGTCACCCCACTTGCCCCTTAAACCGAAGTTTCCGCGCACTCGGGAAGACACCCGTGCTGCTCGGCAAGGCTCGAGGCAGCAGTGCCACCACGCCGGACGCCGCGGGCCCCGCCGCGCCCACGCCACGCGGGCAGGCACCGGCTGCGACGCCCAGTGCTGCCCGGAGCGCCCGGACGGCCGCGGCGACGCGTGACGCCGACCCGCGTGCTGCTCCCTCCGACTTCGTCACTATCGGCAGAGTCACGGGATGAAAAGGCACAGCCTTGAGAAACCGATCTACGGTGACAGCCCTGGGGCTGCGTCACACCAAGAAAAATCACGTAGAGTTTCACTTGGTGATATTACTCGTCGGTGAGGTGAATTCATTTAATCAAACTAAATCTAAACAACTGCGCTTCCAGCAATACGGTCAAAGTTTTTGTAGTTCAAAAATTAACAAAAGAATAAATTCCTCAGCGCTCTGTTGAATAAAACCATTTGCTGCTCTTGCAAAAAGAACAGAGTCCAGTTACCAGACAAACACCAACGCCTCTTCCATAACGGACGTCTCCGTCGTCTCCTCCGGTCTGGTTTCTTTTCAGTGGCTAAGAAAGAGGGCAACCCTGCAACACGGGCGCCGGCTGGCACGTGGCACCCACCGCTGCCGGGCGCGGTGCCAGCGCGGGTGCGGCGGCAGCGTGGGGCGAGGGGGCTGCCAGCAGCACGGCCAGGGCGCGCGGCACCTTCCCCGCACCTAGAGCAAGGCAGCTGAGAAAACGGTCTTAGCGTATAGAACAGAGTCGCAAGACCTGAGCCTTCATTCTAACCTTTCCCAGCAATTAGAAAAATTAAAAAAAAAATTAAAATTCCTCAAACCCGCAACACCAGTTCAGACCCTGGATTTTTCCTTTTGGGAAATTTGAAGCTCCAATCAACTCCACTGAGAGCAAACTAACAGATTTTCTGTGGCCGACCTGCCTCTGCTTTTACAAACACTGTGACTGCAAAAAGAACTGGCTGGCCGTGACAATTTTGTGTCGCTTCTTTTGAAAAATCATATTTACATTACATATAAGTGTGCACTGAAATTCCACATTTTTTTAATTAAGTACTGTTTTCCCTATTATTGTGCCCACAAAATTGCTTTTATAAACATATTTTCCACAGCATATAATACACATTCTGAAACAATACAAATGGCAGACTGAGAGATGAGGAAAAACCCGGACTCCTGGCTTTCTGCAGAATTAATGTTTCCACGATACTTTTCAGAAGGCTGGCCTAATAATTCCCGTATGGCTAAAATCCCTCTGATAATTACACCCTATCTCCACAAATTTTCTTTACTCTTTTATCTGGATAAAGATCTTTACTTCCTACTCAGCACCACTTCCATTCAGCACCAACGCCACGCTTCTCTTCGCCCCTTCCGCGGAGAGCGGGTCGCGCCCGGCCAGCCACGAGCACAGCTGGCACCACGGGCAGGCTGGGCTCTTGCCGGAGCCCAAAGCTATTTAAACCAATTCTTTAAAAAAGGAAATGCACGCGTTCTGTATGAGGCAGGGAATCTGTATCAGCATTCCAGCTGACGACAGCCCCGGGGAAGGCAGCCCAGGACTGCTCTCTAACTCGCATCGCCCCTCTCCCCGGCACCAGTCAGCGCGGGTGCTCCCCGCCTCGCCCACCACAAAGTGCCGCCGTGGAAAAGGGGAGTCTCCTACGCAACCTCAACAGCCACGCGCCGCTCTGTGGCACCTTTTCAGAGGTTATGAAAAAGTTCAACCTGGGGAAGCTTTTGCCCTTAAAACAGTGCAGGTGAAAATGCTCAGTACCTGAAGCAAGCGGAACCGATGCGGGGTTGCAACCCGTTCTGCTGGAGACGACGCCACCAGCCCCCCCCAGCGAGAGGGCGGCACGGCTTCGCAGCACCTTCCGACACGAAGCGCTTTCAGCAGGTGCTGTCCCAGGACTGGGGCCCGTATCAGCCTCAGGCGTAACAAACTCCATCTCCACAGAGAGCCGAGAGACTGCTTTTTGCTAGTAAACCGATTTGTTTCACATCGGCAAATAAAGGAATCTTACATGGAAGAAACCAGACCATTATATTGCCTTTACAAACTCTGAATGGGGAATATTTCATAAAATCTTAACTGCATAAATAAATAAAATAGATTTATAACGGAAACAAGAATAAAACAATTACCACTCCATTTAAATTTAAACTATAAAACCAGAATTCTTCAGTTAGCGATACTATGGTGCCTGAATAGACTCATAAAAGAGTCTTTACTCTGTAATTAGTGTCAATGTTTTAAAGTTATTTTTCAAGTATAAAGGTCAGAGTAAAGATATAGTCTAAAAGACTATGTTCAGAGAAATAATAATAAAAAAAAAAATCTTTACATCCCACAGAAATTGTTCTCACAATAAACATTTCTATTAAATGTATACATCCCATTCTCCTGCAAAGAGCGGACATTAAAAACGTTTGCTAGTAAAACATACCCATATTTCTTTGGCTGTTAAAAACCTTAACTTGTGAATACATTTTTCATTTGGTTTGATCTGTAATTAAGGGAAAGATAATGACATTAGTAAATTGCTAAAAATCAATTAGACAGAATAAAATGCAATATGATTCAGCCAAAAGATTAACAAGTGCATTATAAAAACTACTTTGAAATTCTACAATTTTAATTAAGCTTGCTTTAAATGACCATTGCCTAAAAAATGCTTTTTATTTAAATTCATCGCCAAACTGGGCAGTCATTAAAATTTTCCTGTATGTTTCATTGTACCAGCTGTTTTCCTTTCTTTTCTTTTTTTTTCTTTTTTTTTTTTTTTTTTTCTTTTTTAAATAACATTTCATATGAAGCAAAAGGGTTTGGATGTTTCAGAAGAACTCCCACCATATTCTCAGGTCCTCGACTGACACTGGGCAGGGTCAGAACCGTTTAATGAGCTCCCAGTTGTACTCACCATGGTCTTCACAGTATTTGTGGAAATTAAAATCTCGAAGCAGAATTAGGATCTGTCCCACAAAAACAAAGGCCTGTACCTCACACTTCAAGTGCAGCTTCCTTCTGCTCGCTGCCTCTTACCCACAGACCCCACCAGGTGAGGCGACCAGAACCCTGCTCAGGCTTAACCTCGCCATGACGGGCCCAGGGCTT